>NC_141758.1:11451357-12651357 GCF_982258835.1 Parasteatoda tepidariorum | reverse complement strand
AGTATATAAAAATTCTCTGGCATCAAAAAAAAAAAAAAAAAAAAAAAAAAAAAAAAACTATACACTGATAGTTTCACTTTAAACTCGCCGTTTGGAAAATCTTACAAGATCTCAAAAGGTGTCAACGTAAGAAAACAAAATAACATATTTACACTCAGGGAAGACGGCTACAGCACGAGTAACTATAAAGAATCAATCACTAATATACTTAACTACCATTTTCCCATGATACAGGATGACACTGCTCAGATTCACCTCAGAGGCATTGATGATCCCCTTTTTACTTATTCTGAGATCGAACTCGTCATCAGAAACATCAAATCCAACAAGTCTCCGGGTCCGGATGGAATTCCAGCTGAGGTGTACAGGGACTTATATTATTGTAACAAACAACTGGTTCGGGGCTGTGCTCAACAAATGTTTACAATTGGGTTCTTTCCCAGAACCTTGGAAATCTGCATCTATTTGTTTAAGACCTAAACAATGTAAAGACCCTCGCTTCCCTCAGAGTTGTCGACCTATCTCACTGCTCTCTACCTGGGATAAAATTCAAGATAAACTAATCACTGAAAGACTAATCTACTTCTTGGAGAGTAAAACCAAATTACACCCAAACCGATTTGGCTTCAGGAGAGGCAGGACGATGCTCTTAACTTTGTTGTCAATTATGTTACAAATGCAAAACAGGAGGTCAAACACACAGTAGACGTCGCCATGCAACATCAAAAATGCATTCAACTCTGCAAATTGACATATTCTTAAACAAAAGCTTAATGGTCTCGGTGCTGGCAGTAATCTTTGACTTTTGAAACAATCGTCACGTCTGTTTTAACTTTAATGACACTTTTATTGAATCAGCAACTAATGTAGGGGTGACCCAGTGTTCTTCCCTGGGACTCATTCACTGGCTCATTCTTATTAAATCACTCTTAAATGATTTCAATTTTAATTATTGTAATTTGCTAGCCTTTGCCGATGACATATTCTTGCTAATGAAACACTCCATCCTGTATAAATTTGATGAACTTGGTGCAGATATCATCCAGTCTCTTACTAAATGGGCCAGAAGTCACAACCTTGCTCCTGAAAAAACAAAACTAATAACTTTTCCTGAAGACACTAAATGCCTCAGAAGGCAACCATGTATTACGATGGACGAACAATCACATTAAGCCAATCAAAACCCTTAAATACCTTGGTATAATCTTCGAACCTCGGTTGAGTTGGCCCCACACCTTGAGCAGCTTAAATCTGATGTCACAATATTCTACAACAAATTAACAGTGTCACTTGGGGTTCAAATTTTGTCTTATACCAAAATCAGCCATTTCCCTATAATCTTGCCTTAAAAATATATAACTTCCAAATGGGTAAAAAAAATATATCGTATATATTATACTTTTTCATGAACCTGGTAAAGACACTGCATCTTCTGAGAACTAACACCCCATTAGCCTCCTTCCAATGCTTAAAAAAAATTCGAAAAAAAAACAACAGAAGAAGGGAAAAAAAAACCTTATTCAACTCCGTCTTGATGATTCAGCAAAGCTTTCCTATCCGCAAAATATTCCCAAACAACAAAATGGCTTCCGCACGCGCTTCTCTATAACAAAACATCAACAGATTGGAATGTAACAGCAAGCAAAATACAAGTACGAAACTACACTACAGCTCATGCTTGACGTCACTAAAACGTTAGATAGAGTGTGACATTAGAGGACTTATAATCAGAATACTGGTTATGCGCATTTCTGATATCTCCTACTAAGCCTAAACTCATATTTCACTTATTATAAATTCCAAATCAAAATTAATAGTACTTACACCTCATACAGAAACACTAAAGCCGGCTTGCCTCAAGGTAATGTTCTTTAACCCCTTGGGGACGGGTGTTGCAGAAAAGCATTCGTACAAAATCAGAATCAAGTTGTAATTAAATAAAAAACGGTAACTTAAATGTAGTCGTTGCTAATTTGACAGGCTTACTTTGCTTTTACTTTAATTATTGTTGGTTTAATCATATATATAATCAATGTTAATTCAAAGTATAACTAAATACTTTTATTTTGAACAAAGTAATGGTGAATTAAATGAATCAAACAATTATAACTCCGCCCACAAATAAACTGCTAAAGAAATACTTTGATTACCAGTTTTATCTTTTTACCCTGATTGATACGGTTTTATGCTGTCACGTATTTGTGACAGGCGGCGCGAAAAGGTTAAGACTACTTTGCTTTCTTATCAATGCTGATTACCCCATCGAAAAACAAGAGAAAAGCTTAAACGGCACTGCTCTGCAGGCCAATGACACCGTAGATATCGCCAAATCAACCAGACACCCCCTTGCACTTGATATATTTCAGAAAAAAATGAAAGACATCGCAACTTGGTGCTTTAAATGGAAGACCAATCTATATCCTGATAAATGCCAACTCTTAATTTTTTTTAAAATAAAATTTTGCTTTAGTTTACTACCACTGGGAAAAACATTTCGCATAAACTCAAATATTGAGCTTATGTTTTATGCTTCCAGCCAAATATATTGCTAGCAGATACCTTTATAGAATGTTTCAAACGAAGATATTATACGCAGAATATCACAACTTAAAAAAAAAAAAACCTTTCCTAACTATTTCTGTGAAATAGCCTATATTTACCGAAATTTTTTTATTTTTAGTACCCAGCAGCCAAATGTATTGCTAGCAGGTACTTTTTTCAATTCTCCGGCGAGGCATAAAAACCCTAAATTATCTTAGAAAAAATTAAATTATTTATTAAATCATTTATTAAATTATTTATTCAAGAGCGATACGATAACTGAAGAAATTTTCAGAACTAAAAGACGTATACTTATCTTCCTTCTTCCAACAAATCTTCTGAACTCAGAAAAAGTCTCTTTCATTACAGTCCCATCTTCAAAACAAATTAATATAATAAACTTTTTTTACGAAGTAGTTTGTATTCAGAAGTATTTTGCTTTGATTATTTTCAGTATCTACCAGCAAAATGTATAGCTGGCAGATACGAATATTATAGTTTTTAATATAACTTTCTAGGAACAAAATTACTTGGGAAATTAAAATGTATATTAAATATATTTTATTTTCTGTACCGGTAGTTTCTACTATTTGAACTACCTCATTTCTATCTCAACATTTATGAAGTAAAAAGAACACAGTACTTTTTTTATTAGTTTAAAATTGCATTTCTTAAAATGACTTAATAATTCATATACCTTAGACGGCCTCAGTCCATTCTCCATTACTATACAAATCTTCAAGACATTGTTTTCTTCCCCCCCCCCTAACAGGCTTCTCATCTCCTCCATCATATAGTATGGCGAAAGGACATTAAGTGGATTATTTAAATAGAAATTTACAGAATAAAATATGTTGAGATTCACGTAAAGTTAGTAATTTATTGTAACATTAATATTTAATAATTTTTTAATAAACATCTATTTAAATACTGCCTCAAATAGAAGTAATAAAAAAGAAGTATTTTTCAATAAATAATTTTCCCGATATTCATCTGTAAACTGAAATACTTATTTTCTTTATGAGTTAAATAGTATTTATTTGTTTTCGCTTTCCAAAGAAGTAAAAATTGCACTGCACATTTAACACACAATTTTATCTTTCACAGAAGTAAAATAATTTATCTACCACTTTGAGTTAAATTTAATAATCTTTTGATATAATTTTTCTTTCTCATACAGTAATATGTCATGGTGAAAATAAATATTAAATCTACGTGTAATAGTAAGTGGTAGAATAAGCAATACAGTAGTTGAATTTTTACAGTGGGCAACAGTACTTTTACATATCTGTTGTTATGGATGGTGTTTTCAATATAAATGTAAACAATAACAATCGCGAGATCAATCTGTTTGTCTAAAGGCGTGGTTTCTTAACACAAGCGCTTTATCAGGGCGTCAGCGGGACGTTGACGTACCGCTGACGCCAACCTGTCCTAACAAACCAGGCCCTAGTTAGCTCAGCGTCAGCAGTCGGTCCAACGCACAAGCGACTAGGGGGCGGACGATTCCATAATGTTAAAAATTTAAGAGTTTCGTCGGAAGAGTAAAAATAGGGAAATTACACTGAGAATACTGGCATACCTGCCAACTTTTAATCCTTTCGAGGATGATTTTCCCCACTGGTAGTAAAATGGAATTTAAATTACAAGTTTAGGCAGAAAAATGCATTGTATTATGAAAGAGCTTCAGTTGACTATCAAAACAGTATTACATAATAATATATTTGCTTATTATTTTTAATACTAGTGGTGGTCAAAAAGATTATAAATTAAATTTATAAATGCAGGGAATATATAGAAAGCATACATTTTACTACCACTTTAAATATAGAACTAAAATTTTACGCCAAATGCGTAAAAGTTGGCAGGTATGATGGAGATTTTTTCATTCGGTTCCTTGGCGTATTGGCTAAATTTCAAAGGTTTGCCGTCACCGTTTGCATTTGTTTATGTTTATTTTTTGCGACATTTGCTGCCATTTTCGAAATCGTATAAAACATCTTATTTGTTGAATTTTTTCGCTATGTTTTTGTTTTTATTATTGTTATCCATTTATTATTATTGTTATGTTTTTATTATTGTTATACATTTCCGTCTAAAGCGAAAATGGATTTTCATGTTGAACAGACACATAATATTAAAATCTGAAAGGAAATTTTTAAATTTTCTTCGTTAGACTCATTTTCTTCTTAGAAAGAAAGTAATGAACATGAAAATCATGTCCAGAATTATGGATCTAAAGAGAATGGTAGTTCTAAAACCACCGACTACTATTGTCATCGAAGTGGAGTGTTTCATTCTAGAGGTATGGAATAAAGAAACATAAAATGTATGGGTAGCAACAAAATTAATGCTAACTGCCCTGCTATGATGAATCCCCTACTATGTTAGTTTGGATAATCTAGATTGAATCTTAAGCTTTTTTAATTTTAATATTGATCACTCAGTGGTACAGTACCCATTATCTTAAGAAGTAAATTTCAGTTTTTAATAGGTGGAATAGCATTATATCTAAAAGTAAATGAATTCATTCTTGTAATGCTTCGTAACTACCACTATAAATATTAAATGCCAAAACATTAGTATATATAAGACATGTTAACTGGATTCTATCATGAAGTACCTTTTGGTAGATGAGGATTGACATAGTCCATAGTCGATTAATAAAAATCCCCTAATTGGTGACCCGGACGTGATAACAACTTGTCAATATTGAAGTATGATCCACATTAAACAGTTGATTTGCTTAAAAATATGCTGCTCAGAGGAGAAAAAAAAATCCGGTGAAGTAAATAAAGACTCCCGGCCAATAAACAAAAAAAATGAAGGATAAAAAAATAATGAGCAAAATGCTATAAACAAAAAAAAAAAAACTGAAAAAAATATATATAATGAGCAAAAAATTGATATAAATAAATATGTAGCATGAATCAACTAGTGGTTGGTAGGTAACCGTTCATCAAATTCTGTCAAAGATAAAATTCTGGGAATGGAGTAATGTGGCGTAACTACCACTATAAATATGAAGTACCAAATCACTAGTATATATAAGACATGTTAACTTGGTAATCCGATTCGAACATTGGATCTTGCCGAGTAAGGTTGTTTTTAACCCTTTACGACCTTACCTGCACAATTGTGCAGGTCAAAATAAAAAAACTGATATTCCTTTTTCCGTATCATTTAAAGCCGAATCTACACAATTGGGATTGTTAATTTTTTTCATCTGTTTCGATTAAACATCACCAAATGGCAGTAGCAGCTCCACACGATTAGTTATTTATTTTTATGAAGACTCCACGTGCTGTCAGCAAATCGTAAGTACTGTCATAAATTCTTTAAAATATTATGCTTAGAGTTTGCTTAGATTTAGTTTTTATTTTAATATATTGTATTTATGATTGGAATTGTTTCGGCCTTAAAAAAAGTAATTCAGCTTTAAAAAAGTTTGAATTACTAGAAACCTACACAATTGTGTAGGTCTGGCGTTTACTATTTCAATAATAATAAGCACATGTTCTTGGAATTTTAGATGAGTCGAAAACGATATTTGACACAGGAGGAGATCTTGGAACTACTTCAAAAGGATTATTCTGATTTAAGTGACATCTCTGATGAAGACGATACTGTTGAAATTGAGAAAATTAACAACTTCATTGATGACGAGAATGGACCTGACAGAGAAGCTGGATGCTGGATATGAGTGAAATCTCGGCATTAAGCGCGAAGCGCTTCTAACCGATTCATCGATTCTGTTGAGACATAAAACTAAAAGGTCATATGTGATTCAAAGTTCTAAGCTTAAAGTTCAGATTAAAAGTTCTTAATGAGGTGAGGCATGAGTTGCTGGCTAGAGAATATTAATTGGAAGGGGCATTCCCCTTGATTAAAGTCTTGAGCAGGTTTAGCACTTCTTGATCTTTCATCAATTCTTGAAGTTCTTTGATGAGGCTAACAAGTCGATGAGCACTGGAAGTTGAGGTAGTATCCCTGTTCGATGATCTCCTTTTACTGGGGCGAGCCTCGCACCCAGTAAAGTTAGCAGTGTGATCTTTCAGGCAGTTACAGCACTTGGCCGGGGTATCTCTGGGCTTTTTGCAATGGTACGAAAAGTGCCCTTCAGCACACTTCATACATCTAGCATCTTTTGTGCAGCTACGTTGAGAATGTCCAAAGGCCTGGCATCTGAAACACTGTATTGGTCTGCTTCCACCTCGGCACTTCTCTACGGAGATTGGGAACTGCTTTAAACTTTGGATGTTGAGGATCTTGGTCTGCTTCACCAATAGAGGAGTGACAACAAGGTAGAGGGGGAGTGGCCTATAGGCTCCTCCCACTTTCTTCTTGAACTGGACTACTTTGGAAACTTCGATGTTTGATTTTCCTAATTCTCGTCGATATTAAAATCATCTGGGAGACCTCGGATGAGCACTTTTTCATTCTTGGCTGGAAAGACTTTTTTAGCAGCAGTTGGAGTCACTTGAGCTTGGGTGGGCGTCTCCTCCGAAGTCTCAGATGTTTTGTCCGGATGTGGTGGGGAAACTGAGGCAGAAATGCTGTTATTAGGCTTGGTTGATTTAGCTTTTTTCCTTTTCCTCTTCTTCCTCTTTTTAGTAGGAGGTTCTTTGGAATTTTCAGAATCTGAAGCCGTAGCCCCGAAACTGGTCTCCATTTTCCCCCCGCAGGGGTGGGGGTGATCTTGAGTATTGGAGTGGTAATCAGTGGTACTGGACTGGTTTTCTTGGGTACTGGAGTGAAAGTCTCTGGTACTGGAGTGATAGTTTCTGGAACTCGAGTGGTAGTTTCATGAATTGGCTAGCACTCCTTTTTTTTCTTCTGTACTGAGGCTGCATTTTTCTGTAGTTCTCTCATATTTCTGCAGACTATGGTAATATTGTAATGAAGTCTTTGAAAATAGTCGTAAATCTGTCCAAATTCACATGTATTAAGAAATACACTGAGCAATTCTCTTGTAGATTTCAGTTCATTTCTAGGGTAAAAAGAGTAGAACTCTACTAAGTCAATGGATAGATCGGATGGTAGGAATTTCCTCGGAACATTACTGGTTACAATGTCTTTTTCAAATGTATCATATTCAATAACATCCACGTAATCTCCATCCGATTCTACTGGTTCAGATGTTTTTGGGCGGGTGGGTGGTAGTACCTTTCCACCTCGAGCTGTTCTGTTGTATGACATAACTACGGAGCTGAGTAAAATACACGTCTTGTCTCGAGCAAGGCTTGAGCTGCACCGCTCGGGCCACGTTCATGGCTGACAGAGAAGATGACAGTGAAGAGGATGAAGAAGAAATAGAGCAAAATATTGTGGTACATATTAATTCATAAGGATTAAACGCTCTAAATACACCATAAAATAAGCTGTCTCTACTGTTGTTTCAGGAGTACACGCAAGTTTATTTACTAAATTTTAAATATTACTTTTCTTTTTTTACTCTTAGGCTGTTCCTGAAAGTTCTGGTGCAAGAAAAAAATGCAAACCGGTTGTATGGAAAAAGAAAAGATTTCAAGGGAAACCTTTCCAAAATTTTTTAATTCAGAACAAATTACCAATCCTCCAACAGTTAGAACACCAATAGAGTATTTTGAAGATTATTTCAAAGATGATTTCTTTGAGAGTGCGGCTGTGTACACAAATATGTACTCAGTGTTAAAAAATGGAATTAGTATGGATATCAACAAAGAAGAGCTACAGAGATTTTTTGGTATAAACCTAATAATGGGCTGTATTCGTTGTCCTATGTTGAGATTATACTGGCAAAAACAGTACAGTTTTTCTGCAATTGTGCAGTGCATGCCACGAGATAGATTTTTAAATTTGAGAAACTGTTTTCATCTGGTTGACACAGCAACTAAAACACCGCAAGTAAATAATAAGCTATGGAAAGTTCAGCCAATTATCAACCAAGTCTGCTTGAATTTACCAAGAGATAAGAGAAGTTTTTCGATCGATGAGAAGATGATACCATTCTTGGGACGTGCCCTAGTAAAGCAGTGCGTAAAAAATAAGTCGCGCCCTGTAGGATAGAAAAACTTTGTTTTAACTGGATCATGTGGACTAGTATTAGATTTTATAGTATACCAAGGAGAAGCAACAAACTTTGTCCACAAAGAGCTAGGTTTAGGACCTGCTGTGGTACTCACTTTGGTCCAAACCTTGCCAATGCACAGTTTTGTGTATTTTGATCGTTATTTCAATACAATACCGTTGCTCGAAGAATTAAAAAAAACAGAAAATTGAGGGAACTGGCACTATCCAAACAAACAGAGTTAAGGGTATCCCATTTGTCAAGCCAACTGCTCTTAAAAAGGGAGAAAGCATTGAGCATGTGTCTGACAGCGGAATTGTAGTAGTTAAGTGGAAAGACAACAATAAAGTTGTCATGGCGTCATCTTGTACAGGACGTCATCCGCTACAGACTGTCAAGAGGTGGTCCAAGGAAGAAAAAGCAAGAATTGATATCTGTTACCCATCTATCGTCAAGAATGGGGGGTGTGGACATTTGTGACCAGCAAATGGAGGCTTACCGAACGTGGTTTAAAACAAAAAAGTGGACCTGGAAAACAACTGTTAATTTCCTTGACTTAGCAGTTGTAAATGCATGGTTTATGTATGTACGAGATGCTAAAGCAAATAAGTTAAGTCGAAAAAACACTCTTGATTTATTAGCCTTTCATCTAAGTGTGGCCGAGAGACTGTTAGATGTACCACTACCGAGGAAGAAGAGATCCCGTGCAGTCCTCAGTGCCAGCGAAGAAGAAGAGAATGAAGACGATACTGTTCAGTCATGTAGATCTAAATTCTATAATCCACCCAAAACACTACCCTCTGAAAGGAAAAGATTGGATGCCACTAGTCACTGGCCTTGCTTTGACGATCTTAAATCTGCCAGGAAGTGTAGGTTGGAAAACTGTCTCAGCCGTACTAGAGTGAGATGCGAAAAATGCTATGTATATTTATGTCTATCTAAAAACAAAAATTGTTTCAAACATTTTCATTGTAACGGATAAAGATTATTTTAATAAATAACACTGATTTTTGCTTTAAAAGTTACTTTTTTTATTAATTAAAGACAAAATCCGAACCTGCACAATTGTGTAGGTTTAGTTAAAAATTACTGCAGTAAGCCCGAACCTACACAATTGTGTGGGTCCTCTGGCAGCTTAATGTAACATGCGGAATTTTTTAAATATTTTTTTTTCAATCAAATATGATCCTATTAGTAAAGGAAACTTAAAATTTCCATCAAAACTTTTCAGGTCGTAAAGGGATAACCAAGCTCTGCACTGCCATGTCCACTCATCGACTCAGCAGCGGAGGGAAGACCTTCCGAACTCAATGTCATCCAGCTATGGATCTTGCAGCGATTAGAAAAGAATGGAAGGGACATGCCTTTTTTCTTCAGTTTGGAGATTCTTTTGATAGAGATTTCGAGCGTTCACAAAGAGAGGCGATCAACATCGATGCCGAATGCTGCCAAAATGATGACAGGAATGAATACACGCTCGAGAGACTTTACAGGAGGAAGTTCATGGCCGAAGAAATGCTGATCTTAAAGAATAATAGATACTCTCAAAGTTTTTCACCTCCAGCCAGTCAGATGATAGAGAAAGTGCCTGCTGCAGCGACTGATATAACCATCCTGCCCTCAGAACCTGAAATGACTACAGTTCAAGTTGAGACAGTACCAGAGCAGCCTGAGCCTTCATCTACACCTGATGTTTGTGCTGAGAATCCCACGGAACAACCCGAATCAGAGCCCCCAAAGAAAATTCCTCCTACCAGCAACATCACGGAACCTGTAGCCCCATCAACAGATGAGACCACAGAACAGAACCAGAAAGAGAATCTACAAAAGAATTGCAGAAAACTCAAATTCCTCATAAAAGGACTCTCAAAAGATTTCGATCTTGGAAGAGGAACTAGCAGCTATCGGTCATCGGCAAATCAGAATTGAGCAGTTCAAGAAGAGGCGTGGCGAAGGATATAAGCTCCTCCACCTTTTCCTGATCGAATCCTTCTTCCAGATAGCCCTGAGAATCGAGAATGCATAAACATCAAGCGATTAGCTAATCTGATAAGCATCAAGCGAGCGATTTAGAGGAGGTCGTTATGAAGTGCAATGCCAAAAATTTGGCCATGCCCAAAAGAACTGAATTAGAAAATAAAAAGAAATTGTAATTCATTATAGCGTGAATAAATGCACATCTGAAAATGATACATGTTTTTTCGCGAACAGAACTTTCAGACAGTCCTAATTATTTATATTTGTGTGTAGAATTGAACCACGCTTTAATCGTTGCGAAGCCTGTTCAAGGGCGATACGAAATCTGAAGAAATTTTCAGAAGTGAAAGATGAATTCTTATCAACCCATCTTCTTAACTCACGAAAAGTCTCTTTCATTAAAAATTACGGTCACATCTTAAAAAAAAAAATATAATAATAATCCTTATAATAACTTCCTACCCATTTCTATGAGACAGATTTTATTAAGAAATTTTTTCCTTTGATAATCTTCATCATCTACCAGCAGAATGCTGTCAGATACGTGTAATAAAGTTCCTAAATGGAAATCACGGATACAATAATGGGCGAAATAAAAACTTATATTAAATATATTTTATTTTCTGAAACGGTAGTTTATAAAATTTGAACCATCTCATTTCCATCTCACCATTTGTCACGTAAAAGGAAGCAGTATTTTTTTTTATTTTGCTAAAATTACATTTCTGAAAATAATTTAATAATTCATACAGCTTAAAATTCAAAACTTTTTGAAACGTTTTCACAAAAAATAATAAATAATTATTTAAAGCTATTTTTTGCTTAGAATAATCTTTGAATAAACGAATTTTTTTAATGAGCATAAAATGTTTCGATGAGCTTGAAAATTCATCGAGCTATTGTTTAACACGCAAAAGGTAAAATTAAGGGAACTAAACTTTTGATCGCACTCCGCGATTATGTTTCTAAAAATATTGTATGCTGTACTAATTAATGAGTGCAATTAATTAAGTTTTTGCCTTTGAATCATTAAGATCGGTTCTGAAGTCTAATTTCGATCACTGCTCATATTTTATGAAGAGTTTTTATTTTTTTGCAGCAAAAATAAAATACAAACAAGATAATGTCAAAACTAAAGATAGTATGCACCAAATGCCAATTATAAATCATTATTTATTACAAAATAGGTTTTTTTAAATTTTTTAAATAGTATGCATTTCTAGGTTTGCGACTAGTGACTAAAAAAATATCTTCTAGTAATATCAAAACTAAAGTTATATTTAGTTAAGGTTTTTTCATTTTTTTGTAATTTGACATATTGAAACTATTAAGTATCATAAGAAATGCAACATTATTACTGTTGTCTCGTGGTGACACTTTTAAAGAGTGGGCGTAATTTACTTAATTCTACTTGGTTTACTCTTCAATTCGCTACCAATTTGTTAGAAATTTGCAGAAAGCGGAGCAGTTTTTATTTCTAGTTTACTATTGAAAGTGGATTCCGAGTGCGGTTTTCTTTAAATTTTCAACAAGAACAATTTGAAATGTATCTCTTAGTGTTATTACACAAATAATAAATAAATAAAATGTCTACCACTTTTTATATTTTAGTTGCCTGTGAAGGGGCTGCATATCTGTAAGGAGCACGACTTCAGCCGGATAAATGATACCTATGAATTAATAATATTTGGTTGTTATGGAAAAAATTAATATCGATTATTTAATGCATTACAAACTAACATAATTTTTTTGCATCGTAAACGTATGATCCCCTACTTTTACGTAGCAGAGAAGTGGGATCTCTTAGTAAGCACACAAATTAAATTTAAAAAAATTCGGGATAGAAATATATTATTAAATTGCTTGAAAACTGTGTCTTGTAGAGTGAAACCGATTGCGAACTTGCAAAAGCGAAGAAAAAATTTCCAAAATTCCTTTCAAAAATCCAATGCATTAGAAAATAAAAAGAAATTGTAATTCATTATAGCATAAAAAGATGCATATCTGAAAATTTGACGTGTTTTTTCGCGAACAGAACTTTCAGACAGACCTAATTATCTATATTTGTGTTTATAATTGAACCACGCTTTAATCGTTGCGAAGCCTGTTCAAGAGTGATACGAAAACTGAAGAAATTTTCAGATCTAAACGAAGAATTACGAACTACTGTAACATCATTAAAAAAATAAACTTTTTCTATCTATTTCTATGAAGTAGTCTGTATACAGAAATATTTCCATCATTTATTTTAGGATCTACCAGCAATATGCATTGCTATCAGATACCTTTATTAGATTTTGTTTCTTGAAATTAAAGATCCTGATTTATCACCAAATTTAAAAATTTATATTAAATATATTTTATTTTATTTTCTAAACGGTAGATTTTAAAATTTGTATCACCTCAATACTATCTGAACATTTGTCAAGTAAAAAAAAGCAGTACTTTTTTTTATTTATTTAAAATTACATTTTTTAGAACGATTTAAGGATTCATATACTTTAACCCTTTCGCGCCGACTGTCACAAATACGTGACAGCAAAAAACCGTATCAATCAGGGTAAGCAGATAAAACTGGTATTCAAAGTATTTCTTTAGCAGTTTATTTGTGGGCGGAGTTATAATTGTTTGATTTATTTAATTCACCATTACTTAGTTCAAAATAAAACTATTTAGTTATACTTTGAATTAACATTGATTATATATATGATTAAACTAACAATAATTAAAATAAAAGCAAAGTAAGTCTGTCAAATAAGTAACGACTACATTTAAGTTACCGTTTTTTATTTAATTGCAACTTGATTCTGATTTTGTACGAATGCTTTTCTGAATCACCCGTCCCCAAGGGGTTAAAGTTCAAAATTTTTGAAACGTTTTTGCAAATATAATAATAAATGATAAATAACTAAAGATACTTTTAGCAAAGTAAAATTACAAAATTAAAGTTCTCATAATTTTACAAAAGTAAAATTAAGAGAACTAAACTTTTGATCGCTCTCCTGACCATACTATGGGATTTGGACAGAATTTGACCAAAAAGAAACTTAATAAAAAATTTGCGGTTATATGACTGATTTTGTTTCTGGAAATATTGTCTGCCTCACTAATTATTGTGTGCAATTAATTAATGCTAATTTATATTTTGTCCTTTAAATCGTGAACATCGGTTCTGAAGTCTAATTTCGATCAATAGTTCATATGTTTTCTGAGTTTTTATATTTTTTGCAACTAAAACAAAATAGGAATAAGATAAAGTTAAAACTAAAACTTTTACGCATTAAATGCCAATTATAAACCTGTTTTAAATCATTATTTATTACATAATATGTTTTTTATTTTAAAATAGTATGTATTTCTAGGTTTGCTTCGGGCGACAAAGATAGCAAATCGTGGTGACGATTGAAATTTAGAATTTTATCAAAACAGATTAAAATTTGCACATTTTGTAGCATATTTTTTTTAGATTATAAGAAATGCCAACATGCTCAGCTTTGCAAAAAAATATTTTCAAATAATATCAAAATAATTTTTAGTTTAAGCTGTTTTATATTTTTGTAATTTGACATATTGAAAATATGAAGTATCATAAGAGACGCAACATTATTACTGTCGTCTCGTTTCGATGCTTTTAAAGAGTGGGTGGAATTTTCCTCATTTTTCAGCCACTTCAATGAAATAGCCTATATTCAGAAATAGTTTCCTTTCTTTATTTCCAGTATCTATCAGCAAAATAAATTGCTTTCAGATACCTATATTAAATTCTGACAAATCTATTAATCTCAGTAAAAAGTTGATTGTTGATTGTTGATGATGATGTGGGGGGGATCTCTGCTACTCGCTTTTATCCCCCTTGCTGTAAGGTGTATTTTTGTGAGTTGAGTTGTTGATGCTGAAGATGATGACGATGAGGTGATGAGAGTGTACGCTGTTCTTGAAGAAGCGAAACAAGTTTACAGTAGAGATCAAAATTAAATATTTTCCAAAACACTTTTGGAGAGGAAGATTAGAAAAAATTAAAAACTAGCATTTGGTGGTTTCAATACTTTTGGAGAAACACGTTCATCAAACAAAAAAATAAGAAAAACATACTCTTTTTCCCAGGCGCTCAGAGAGGCTTAAACTAAAACTTAAAAATTAGTGACTGCATTTAATTATGGATTTGAAAACTGGAGGCTAGAAACGCTTAGTTGAAATTAAAAAATCCACTAAATTTTTGAGAAGATTATCGTATTGGTTATAACTAAGAAGACGGTGAAGGGAGAGTGGAAAAACTCCGATTGAGGCGCGCAGTGTTTGTCTCTGATGCTCGAACTTTTTGCATTCAAAGAGGAGGTGGATAGCAGATTCTGGAAGTTGACAATGGTCGCACAAAGGGGAGTCTACGAGCCCTATTTTTGCATAAATTTCGTTAAGTTGGATTGTGTTGCTTCGGAGACGCGAGATTAAGATATCGTATTTTCGGTTTGGGAGTTGATTGAGAGAAGTTTTATTAACAGGGTGATCAAAGGGGAAACGCTTGTGGTATTTTGAATTAGTCCGGAGGTTACTGAGTTCGTGGTTTGAGTCTAAAACTGCTGAATATGACAAGTCTTCAGGTGAGATAAAAGAGATGGCTCGAGGGGCATTGGTGGCGTGTTTGGCCAGCTTATCAGCGGTTTCATTGGGGGGGGGGGATGCCAACGTGTGCTGGTGTCCAGGCGATCGTGATTGATTTCACTTTTGCACTTGCTGAAACTATCTTGTTTTGTAAGAGGAGGATGCTGTGAGGGGATTTATGGGTGGCTGAGATGAGGGCAGTGATTGCGGACTTACTGTCCGATAAAATAACGTAATCTAGATACTCGGTAGTGAATTTTGTGACTGCTAACCAAATCGCTAAAACTTCTCCGGTGAAAACTGAGTTTCTAGGATGGATTTGAGAGATATAAGACATGTTGTTCCTTGAGTTAATAGCCGCAATACCTGTGTTCGTACTGGATTTTGAGGCATCGGTAGCCAGGATGACAAAGTCTTTCCAAAGGGTGTGGAGGGTTTCCTGATAGAGAGGGAGGATTTCGTTGGGATTTTTCGTAGTTTGAAAAGGAAGATCGTGTACAAAAAGACAGAGGTTCGGGAGATCTGTGAGGAAAACTGGAATGTGGAAGGGGATGATATTGAATTTACTTATGCCTTTTTGGCTGAAGATGTCCTGAAATTTGAGGAAAAGGTGGGGTTTCTTTTTAAGTCTAGTAAAATGGAATTTATGCAAAAGGCGATTTATTGGGGAGTGAGAGCCAAGGGAACAGTGACGGAGGTAGAATTTTTTAGCTGCTAAAACAAGTCTGTGTGAGATTGAGGTAGTGCCGGCTTCTCTGTGGAGGATATGAATTGGAGTCCATCGTGGGAGGCCCGTTGCTGCGCGGAGGCTAGAGTTGTAGATTGTTTCAATTACTCGGAGATGTGATTTTGGCGCAGAGAAGAGGATTGGGCTGCCATACTCTAAGATACTTCTGATTGTGGCATTTACAATCTGAATGAGGTGGTAGGTTCGAGACCCCCACTGAGTGCTAGAGATGCAGCGGAGTGCATTAATTTTTTTTAAACATTTCTTTTTTAGGTATTGAAAATGACCGAGGAAAGAAATGTTTGCAGTGTAATGGATGCCGAGAATTTTGATGGAATTAACTTGGGGAATTCGTTCGTTAAAAATTGTTAACTGAATCGTAGGTGACAGACGTTTGTTAGAGAAATTAATAGTTGCACTTTTTGAGGGTGAAATAGCCATTTTCCACTCTGTGCACCAAGTTTGAATGGTGATGAGGGCATCTTGAAGTTTAGCAATAACCCTGTCAAAAGATTTTGCAGCATAGTAAATGTAGATGTCATCAGCGAACACAAGAATTTGAACTCCAGTGGGAAGGTGTTTGTGAATGTCTTTAAGGTAAAACATAAAAAGAAGGGGGGAGAGGACACTGCCCTGCGGAAGGCCCTGGGGTTGCTGGAAATCTTTAGACCGGGTGTTGCGCCAAGAGATGTAGAAGGTTCTATCGGAGAGAAAGTTTTGTAAGAAAAGTGCTGTTTTTCCAGATATGCCGACCGAGAGGAGTTTGGTGAGGAGACCATCAATCCATACGTTGTCGTATGCCGAGACTAGATCGAGTGCAACACAAACGATAAATTTTCTCCGTTCACGTGCTTCTCGTATGTCATGGTAGAGTATTGAGTGAGTTGTATTACAGTCACGAAAGGGGAGGAAGCCAGTGTGGGAGGGGGGAAGATATTTTGCTGAAGGCAAAAATTAAGGAGCCTTTGTAAAAGCATACGTTCGTAGACCTTGGCGAAAGTCGAAGTGAGAGCAATAGGTCTGTAGCTGAGAATTTCTGATGGGTTTCAGTAAAAAGTTAGCAGTTATGAAAGATATATTAAATATATTTTATTTTCTGAAACGGTAGTTTTTACTTTACTTTACTTTATTTAACAAAAATTGGGTGCCTAGGCCCCATACAAAAAAGTTTGAGCTGTGATTTTTTAAGGAAAGCATTTAGAGGAAAAACTAATTTTTTTAATTTATTTTTTGGTTCCAATTATTTTTGGAATTGAAGGTATTCGACAATAACTATTCAACGACAGGTAGGTTTTTTTTGAAAATTAAAGCGAATGAAATAAAATATTTTTAATTTGTAAAATATTTATTGAAAGTAGAATTGAATCCACATAAATTGCTTTTCAAAAAGCAACTTTCAGTAACATAAAGTATGTAGTGTAGTGAGAAAAAAAAAGAAAAAGGAAAAAATTATTTATGTTCTCTCATAGATCTCACCAGCAGGAGAATGTTTGGCCGTGAGATGTAGAATAACAAGCGTAAAAAGGCAGATTTCTTCTTATAATAAATACTTCAAAAGAATAATTTCAACTTTTGTAGAATAAACTATTTTATGCCAAGAAACAACAATTATTGTAAAGTAATTACCTGGGTATCTGAACGGTAGCGAGCAGGGGGTATAGCCCATTGTCCCAAAAACCAATTTTTGAGCTCATTAATGGGTGAAAATCACCTGTGAATGACTACTGCGACATTCAGATCTTTTACATCTTTATGTGTCTATTTTAAAGAGCCTACCTCCATGAAACGCATAGAAATAGACTTCGAGTCTATCTCATGCCTGTGTTTAACACAGACACATAATAATTCATTCACAATTGAAACTGTTCACTGGCCTGCATCAAGTTGTGAAGAGGCCTGGAGCTGATGGGTAACCTCAGGATCATCAGCTTTTATAAATAATTAGTCGAATTATAAATTTTTATAGATAACAATAAAACATTTTAGATTAGGTAAAAGTGATAAATACGTTTTGATATGTTCAAGTGACTGATATGCTCGGTTATAATGCATAGCTGCCAACTCTTCCGGAAGATTTCATTTTCATATTTAAAGTGGTAGTAATTATATACTATTTTTTCTTTCATAATTTTAATTTTTAAATGATATTGATCACCACTATACTTACAAAAATTAAGCACATATATTAATATGCGTTACTATCATGGTTGCCAACTTAAGTTTTCTCAAATACAATGCATTTGTTTGCTTAAAATTGAAGTTTTAATTCCATTTTAATACCACTGGGAAAAATGATAATGGAAGGGATTAAAAGTTGGCAGGTATGATAATGTGATAGGTTTTAAAATTCCATTTAAACGTTATTTGCAAAAATTTAAAAAAAATGTACTCTAGTCTTTTTACTTTTTTTAAAAAACATCTTAAATTTTTCTTCTTTAAAAATTTCTTAGAATTTGCATCTTAATTCCAACAAACATTAAAATACGCTTATTAATAAATTTTTATAAATCCCAAAAAAATAGCAAGTAAACGGTCATAAAATTGAAAATAAACGCTCATAATATTGATCAGTATAATGCAACTTTTACAATTTATAATGACAAGATTTTGAATAGAAATGACTTAAATTACAGTTACATACTACGAAGATCTAAAACACACAGTTTTAATTTTTTAACTGTTTACATGTTGAAGAGAGAAATTCTAAAAATAAAACTGATCTAATAAGTTTAAAAAATAAAATGCAAACAATAAAAGCTGAAATGCGCCAGATTATTAAAACAACGGTAGATTGAAAAAATAAATCTAAGCAAGCATTTATTTATAATTCCAATAGATTTTTATTGTATTTTTTACCCGGCGTTAAACAGCTGACCAATTCTTAGCTTACATTTGTCAATGTTCCATTCTGTAGCCTTGAAAATTCGGACCTTATCCAGAAAATTCCTGGATCATGAATAGGGACAAACTAGCCTTAGTGGAGGACTTTTTTTTATGCAATTATCCACATTTCCGTTACCTGAGGAGGATAATCACGAAAACCTTCAACGGTTTACCTGACTGCAAAGGGATTCAAACCCTTGATCTGTCTTCCTCAGAGGATATTTAAACAGAGGTCAATGCGAGCTGGGAGGATAATTCGTATTGACCAGCCCTCGCTGGGATTCGAACCTTAGTCATCTCATTCGGAGGAGAGCACTCCATTCCCTGAGTAACCACTCCTGGGAATAAAATTTGTTTAAATGACAATTTATTTCCTTAAAATTTGGTTCACCTGATGGAGTCTTAAAAGTTTTAACTTTTGTTCTCAATTTCTTCTGTTTCCTCTTTATTATTACTTTATTTCTTGAACTTTCATCTGCAATTTTTAATCGTTAATCGCTATTTTTTAAAATACATAATTCGTCATTAATTTCGCTGCTAGTACTTGCACTTCCAATTGTTACTTTTAAAAATTGTTAACCTTTAGGAATATAATGAGTTATACCTGCTTAAACGGTATTTCTAAAAATATGTTTGAAAAGTATCTAACTACCTTCTAATTTGGTATGCTACAGGTTTTGGAAGAATATTTATTTTAGACTACATAATACAGATTCTTGATACTAATAAAATAAAAAATCTAATATTTCATCTGAATCTAAATTTGCATCCCACTTTTCTTGCACCTCATATAAAATCTAATTTTATATCTAAATATTTCTCTCAAAAGTCACAAACTCCAAATTTTTATTATGTATTAGAAATACATAAATTTATATAAAGTTTTGTGAAAAAATAAAAGGTCTTCAATTAGAGGATTGTATTTTTGACGGGCTTTTTTTAAAATACAGGCTTTTGATTGGCCAAATTTGTCCATCGTAATTGCTAAAATACAGATAAATTCTGTGCTAGAAAGCCATGGATTTACGAAATATAGATTTTTGTATATAGTTTTTTGTATTTGTACGATAGATTAATGAAGATGCCAACATTAAAATGAAGGATTTCCGATTGTATGATATTTTGCTTCAAAAAAGTTGATCCAAGAAGGAAACCTAAAATAAACTTTAAATTCGTTGGGGATAAGGGGTCAGGTGCAATTTTCCCTTATGACCCCCTGCTTGTCAGGCATAGCATGTTTGCGGAGTCTTCCAAATCCATACATAGTTTGTTTTGTTGAAATGTATGTTTAAAAAATCTGTTATATTGATGCAAAATACTGTCAAAAGTCTAATGCATTAGTAAATAGAAAAAAAAATTGCAAATCACTATAGCGTGAATAAATGCACCTTTTGCATATCTGAAAATGATACCTGTCTTTTCGCGAACTGAACTTTCTGACAGATCTAATTATCTATATTTGTGCTTATAATTGAACAATTTTTTAATTGTTGAGAAGCCTGTTCAAGAGCGATACGAGTACTTAAGAAATTTTCAGATCTGACAGAAGAATACTTATCAACCAATCTTCTGAAATCACAAAAAGTCCCTGTTATTATAATTTACTATTATTACAATTTTAAGAAAAAAGAAAAAGAACCTTTTCTTTCCATTTCAATGAAATAGATTGCAATTTGATATATTCTCCTTAATTTTTTTTCAGTATTTTCTAGCAATATGCATTACCATATATGCCAACTTTTTATCCTTTCAAGGATGATATTCCTCAGTGGTAGTAAAATGAAATGTAAATTACAATTTTAGGCAGAAACATTTGCTGTATTATGAACAAGCTTATGCGGATTACAAGAACAGTATTACATATTAATGTATATGCTTAATTTTTTTAAAGATGGTGGTGAATTAAAAATATTAAAAATTAAGCTTATAAATGCAAGGAATATATAGAAAGCATACATTTTACTACCACTTTAAACACAGAAATAAAATTTTACGCCAAATGCGTAAAAGCTGGCAGGTATGCATTACTATCAGTTACCTATATTAGATTTTGTATAAATTGTGATAATATTAAAGAGTTAGATCATGTATTTTGGCAAGGTACCTGCCCGCGCAAGCGGGCACTAGACCTCTGATCTGTGATATGCCCTAGGGCGACTGAGACTAATGACATTGAAAATATTAAAGAATTCTCAAAATTAAAATATATATTAAATATATTTTATTTCCTAAAACGGTAGTTTATAAAATTTAAACCTCCTCATTTCTATCTCAACATTTGTCACGAAAATCGATGCAGTATTTTTTGTATTTATTTGACGTTACATTTCTTAAAATGATTTAATAATTCATATACCTTAAAATTCAAAATTTTTTGAAACGATTTCACAGAAATAATAATAAATAATTATTTAAAGCTACTTTTTACATAGAAGAATCTTTGGATAAACGAATTTTATAACTGTGTATAAAATGTTTCAATGAGCTTGAAAATTCATTGAGGTATTGCGAAACACGCAAAATTTAAAATTAAGAGAACTATACTTTTGATTGCTCTCTTGCCCATACTACGGCATACCTGCCAACTTTTGATCCTTTCCATTACAGTTTTTCCAGTGGTATTAAAATGGAATTAAAACTTCAATTTTAAGCATACAAATACGTTGTATTTGATAAAACTTAAGTTGACGACCATGACAGTAACGCATAATAATATATGTGTATAATTTTTGTAAGAATAGTGGTGATCAAAATCATTTAAAAATTAAAATTATAAAAAAAAAATAGTATATATTTACTACCACTTTAAATATGAAAATAAAATCTTCCGGAAAATCCGGAAGAGTTGGCAGGTATGCTACGGGAATCGGACACAGTTCGAATTTGAGGAAAGAGAAACTTAATAGAAATTGTGCTGTTATATGACTGATTTCGTTTTTTAAAATATTGTCTTCTGCACTAATTAATGAGTGCAATTAATGAATGCAAACTCAAGTCTTGGCCCTTGAATCATAAACAGCGGTTCTGAAGTCTGATTCCAATCATTAGTTCATATGTTGTTCAGAGTTTTTATTTTTTGCAACAAAAACAAAATACAAACAAGATAAAGTTAAAACTATGCATTCAATGCAAATTATACATTCAATGCAAATTATGAGCCTGTTATAAATCGTTATTTATTACAAATACGTTTCTTTTTTTTAAATAGTATGCATTGTTTGATCCGGATGATTGAAATAGCAAAAAAGGACGACAATTAAAATTTAGAAATTTTATAAAAAAGATGCTGCTATAAATTTTTGAAAATTTATAGCTTATTTTTTTAGATTACCAGAAAAAATATTTTAAAAAATATATTTTCTAGAAATATCGAAATAAAAATTATTTTTAGTTGAATATTTTTCTCTTTCTTCATTTTTTTTTTTTTTTTTGTAATTTGACATATTAAAAATATAAAGTATCATAAGAAATGAAACATTATTACTGTTGCCTAGTGGTGGCATTTTTAAAGAGTGGGCGTAATTTACATAATTCTACATGGTTTACTCTTCAATTCGTAACCAATTTAATAGAATTTCGCCGAAAGTGGAGTAGTTTTTATTTCTAGTTTACTATTGAAAGTGGATTTTGAGAATGATTTTCATTAAATTTTCAACAAGATCAATTTAAAATGTAATGTTATAAAAATAATAATTAAATAAATTAAGTGCCAACTCCTGGTGAACGAACTATAGGCACATAAGTGAAATAAAAAAAAATTCTGGATAGAAATATTTCATTAAATTGCATTAAAACTGTAACTTGTAATGTAGAATCGATTGAGAATTTGCAATAAGGGACGAAAAAAATATCCAAAATTCCGGCCGAAAATCTAATGCATTAGAAAATAAAAAGACATTGTAATTCATTTTAGCGTGAATAAATGCACCTTTTGCATATCTGAAAATGACACGCGTTTTTTCGTGAACAGAGCTTTTAGACAGACTTAATTATCTACATTTGTATTTATAATCGATCCACTTTTTAATTGTTGAGAAGCCTGTTGAAGAGCGATACGATAACTGATGAAATTTTCAGATCTAAAAGCTGAATACTTATTAACCAATCTTCTGAACTTACAGAAAGGCCTTTTTATTACAATTTTCTGTCACATCTTTAAATAAACTTTTTCTTTCTATTTCTATGAAATAGACTGCATTCAGAAATATTTTCCTTTAATTATTATCAGTATCTACTAGCGAAATGTATTGCTATCAGATACGTATATTAGATTTGAATACATGTGATAGTGTGACTTAAAATAGATTATAATATAAAATTTTATATTAAATATATTTTATTTTCTGAAACGGTAGTTTATAAAATTCGATCCACCTCATTTCTGCTTCAACATATGTCCATACCTGCCAACTTTTACGCATTTAGCGTAAAATTTTATTTTCATATTTAAAGTAGTAGCAAATATATACTATTTTTTCTTTTATAAACTTAATTTTCAAATGATTTTGACCACCACTATTCTTAAAAAAATTAAGCATACATATTAATATGTGTTACTATCATAGTTGTCAGCTTAAGCTTTTTTAAATACAACGTATTTTTTTGCTTAAAACTAAAATTTTAATTCCATTTTAATACCACTCGGAAAAATCATAATGGAAAGGATTAAAAGTTGGCAGGTATTTTTTATTTATTTAAAATTATATTTCTTAAAATTCAAAATTTTTTGAAATGTTTTCACAAAAATAATAATAAATGATAAATAATTACTTAAGGCTTGTTTTTGCATAGAATAGTCTTTGGGTAAACGAATTTTATAACTGTGTATAAAATGTTTCATTGAGCTGTTCAATCACTAATATACTTAACTATCATTTTCCCATGATACAGGATGACACCGCTCAGATTCACCTAGAAGGCATTGGTGATCCCCTTTTATTTATGCTGAGATCGAACTCGTCATCAGAAACATCAAATCCAACAAGTCTCCGGGTCCTGAGGTGTACAGGGACTTATATTATTGTAACAAACAACTGGATCAGGGTTGTGCTCAACAAATGTTTACAATTGGGTTCTTTCCCAGAACCTTGGAAATCTGCATCTATTTGTTTAAGACCTAAACAAGGTAAAGACCCTCGCTTCCCCCAGAGTTTCCGTCAAATCTCACTGCTCTCTACCTGGGGTAAAATTCTAGATAAACTAATCACTGAAAGACTAATCTACTTCTTGGAAAGTAAAACCAAATTACACCCAAACCAATTTGGCTTCAGGAGAGGAAGTACTAGAGCGGACGATGCTCTTAACTTGCAAAACAGGAGGTCAAACACACAGTAGGCGTCGCCATGCAACATCAAAAATGCATCCAACTCTGCAAAGTGACATATTCTTAAACAAAAGCTTAATGGTCTCGGCGACTCGGTGCTGGCAGTAATCTTTGACTATTGAAAGAATCATCACGTCTGTTTTAACTTTAATGGCACTTTTATTGAATCAGCAACTAATGTAGGGGTGACCCAGTGTTCATCCCTGGGACTCATTCTTATTAAATCACTCTCAGTGGCGTATCTAGGGTATGGCAGGTATGGCGAGAGCCATGGGCGCATTATTTGAAAAAGGCGCAAAATCAACCAACACCGTCTTTTTTTTTTTCAATTTTTCAAAATATTTTGATATTTTGCTTGTTTTAAAAAAATTAATTTAACATACATACAAATTTTAAAAACAATAATACAAATTTCAAAAAAATAAATAAAACATTGAAAAGAATCATTTAGAAAACTCTCCAGAATGCAGAATAAAAACTTCCAATGATCCGATCCTCAGATAAATCTTTCTTTTTCCAGTACCACAAGCAAAAAGACAAGATAAACATCTCTTCATATCACATTACCAGGATGTAAAAGGGCAATTATCTGGGGGTGAATAGAACACCTGCAGGCATAGAGAATAGCCCTTTGGTGGTGACAGAGGGCAAAGAGATGTGAAAACCATGGGGTGTCCCTGTCCAGTTAGCCCAATTATCATACCCTAAAATGCTTGTTGATCTTAAATTTTATCAGGGGTGAAAATCACTTTGAAAAGCGGCTTTCGAATTCGTGGAATATACAAATAGAACCCTTGCTGTAAATTAGCGTAAATCCTTTCAAAAAGGGAGTTTTTGCCACACATGGTGGGAATCACTGTCACAAAACATTTAAATACTAAAAACAGGAGGTGCCTCTGCCTTGCTCAACAATGAATAAACCCCATCTATTCTTTTTTTATGAAGAAAAAAAAAAGCCATAAGTGTAATTTAAACGAAGTATTAGGATTTTCTTAAAATCAAGGATTAAATTGTAAGTAATCATTTCTTATTTATTGAAATCATGCTCACTTTATTATTTCACGTTATATTTTGTAGCGATCGATATACTTTCTAGCAATGCCAACTGCTCCACTTTCTTTAAAATATTTTATTCAGTGGTAGTTAAAAACGAAATCATGCAGAATTTAAGATAATTCTGGTAAAATTTATAATTCTCACCTGGAACAAAATTATGTTTCACATGATTTTTTTCAATTATTTATTATTTATATGTAGAAAGGGAAAATGGTTTTACATTAAATAAACAAAGAATCATACAATAAATGTAACTTTTGCACTCAATAAAAAATATTTTTCTATATGGAGCAGAGAAAGTTTGCATCTCTGTATATGTAGATTGAGAGGGGCGTTTACTACATTAGAATATTTTGTTTTTGTATAGAATTATTTTTATGAAACAAAGTAATTTAATATGCACAGTGATATTTTGGTAATAAAAAGTGAACTTCGTGTAATTAAATGCTCCTTATTGTATTATTATTAAAAACAATGTCTTAATGGTAAGAAAAAACGAATGTTAAAATTTGAAATGTTGGAAACATAATTTTTCAAGTTTCCTGAAAAATTATTGCAATAAGTAAATATTTTTGTGTAAATAACGTAGCATTGGCTCAGTTAAGCGTGCCAACTATGGAGAAATAGATTTCTTTTCATTCATTAAAAGATAGATTTTAGGTTTAAACACTCATAAAAGTTTTATTTTTAATTGATTAATTTATTTATTGAATGAATAGATTAAGGAACGTATCGTTAATTGTTCAAACTGATCTTTTTTTTTTTTCTCTTAAGTCACAGAAATATTATTCACACACAATTTTAATTTTAAATTAATAACTTAAGCTCAAGTTTAAATAATTCTTTTGTTTACAAATTGAGAAAAAAAAGAGTTGTGAAATTTATCAAGACCTTACTTAGTATTTTTTTTAATTTCAAAGCATCTTATTTGTCCATTATAACTAAAACAAAATGGAAAAAAATATCATTGAGGCTATAATATGTATTTTATAACTATCTATTAAAGCAGCACAATAACAACAATAATTCTTTCTTCATTATCCCTTTATTTTAAGAAAATAAGAAAAAAATAATGATAAACATCTTATAGAAAAATTCGAGCTAGTTTATTTATGAAACATACGCATTTTTAGAAAAATTCAAAAAACCCTCTCTCCTCAAAATATTCAAAAGATTTATATCTCCTTTTTTTAAAAAGAGCATTTTAAACCTAATTAAATTCGATTAATTTTGGAAAGATTTATTCGGATAATGGCTTTGTCAAAAAAATATCGATTGTTAAATCCTTTATTTTATAGATGAATTAATTATTTGTTGCTTGTAAACTGAAGTTGCATTTTAATGTAAAGGTTCTGGATTGGGTACATTTTTAACCGCTTAAAATTTTAAACTTACTTATTACCCCAGACAATATTTAAATTTAAAAAAAATGTCTGTGCATCATTAAATGTTTAAACGAATAACCGCTAAGGCAAAAATTTACTTTATTAATAATTATGTATTTGTCGATCTATGTGTTAAGATTAAATTTGATCATATGAACTTTAAATCATTTTTTCTGTAAACGTGCATTTCGTCTCTACCTTCTTTCTTTTTAATATTTTCAACTAATTGCCGCTTGAGTGCAAATTTTAAGAAACGACATTTTTATTAACTAAGGTTTAACGTAGTTATTTGGTCACATAACAGCCTACTTTGGTTTCAATAAACCGTAACTATAGAAAATTTTCAGAACTATTTAAAATATTTAATAATAATATTACATTACCTTCCTTTAAAAAGCATTTTATGCCCGCTCAAAATAATATTTTTTTTAAACTAATTCATTTAGCAATTTTTTTATCATATCTTTTATGGATTTTTTAACAATACCCTTGGTACCTTAGCCATGGCCATGTTTGGAAAAATAAGATTATTGTGAAACAGTTTTAATTTATTGCATTAATTCAGAATATTTCTTCTTAGAAATAAAGCTTTTATCCTCCATTTTACTTATTTATTTTGTGAAATATGCGAAAATTGTGTGACAAATTCAAATATGAACAAAAGAAATCAATGTGTGCTTTTAACATTTTAATATTAGTGCAGATTTTCTAAATGTGTTTTCAGTTATTATATTGTACTTTTGTTACTTTTTTGTTTCTTTACATAAAATACTTTACTCAAATTTAAAGGAAATATATTAGGGGGAGGACCTGTTTTGTAGTCTAGGGTTCTGGGGAGTACGAAGATCAAGAACCTAAATTCGATGAAAAATGTTTTCATTAAGGGGAAGTACGTTTTTACATTTGATTTTATTGCTCAAGTTATTGTATGCACTAATTTCTATGGATTTAAAGAAAAATAGAGTAACTTACAATTTTATCGTAATATTTTATAATTTAAAATAAAAGGTTTAACGTTTCCCTATCGAACCATTAAAATTGTAATAAAACATGATTATCTGATATTAATAATTAGGATTATCAAAGGTAATTCTTTTTCTAATTTACTTGATGGGTTCCAACCACCTTCGGACTTATGTGTATAAAATGAACAAACAAGAATTAAAGATAAGAATTTTTAATTTAAATATACAAACTTTTAATTAAATATTTAAATCTTTTGAATAGTTCCAAGTCTACAATACGATTTTAAAAAAAAGTTTTATAATCCTAAAAAGAAGAAAAATTCGAAACGAAACTAAAATGTCTATACTTTAATTGCCTTTATTTTCTTTTTAAAAATTTCAACCACGATGCCGCAAAAATATATTCATAATAGTTTCTATTTTCTCAACCTACTTTGACATTAATTATTAACAATATCATTAAAGAAGATTTTTCTTGAATTATCACTAATAATCACTCGAGTTTAGAATATATTAAAGATAATAAAATTAACTCGATTGCGACTTTTGATTTCCAGGATCTTTTCAATAGCATTCCCCTTTTTAAACTAAAAGATATCTTTTTAAATTATTATGATTTTAAAAATATCCTTAATAGCGATTTTCATTGTATTTTTAATAACTACCTTAACAATGGAAAATAATATTTTTTCAAATTAATGGAATACCCCAATTATCTAATCTTTCATCTCTCTTAGCTAATTTATTTTTGCACTATTATGAAGAAGAAAATCATGCACTTATTAAATATGTTTTTAGATTTATTGGTGATTTAATTATCTTTAATTTTCAATACAATTAATATCTTTAATTTTATACAATTTTATTAAATAATATTTACCGCAAAGAATCACTCTTGCTTTGTAATCATGATGATAACATTAATTGAATTTTTTTAGATTTGGGTATTATAAAAGAAGAAAATATCTGCTTTGATGATTTAAACCATAAAAGAAATGATTTTAATGTAAATAAACTAATTACTTAGAATTTTAATGTTTCTAAAATATCTATTTAAATACCATGTTTAATCAAATGAATAGAATTAAAAAAACATAAAGTAATGTTTTTTTCTCCCAAAAAAATAGACAAACTCTTCAAAAACTTGAAGAAAAAAAAACAATTGATACCCAACTAAATTGATAAAATTCTATGTGAAATCATTGAGTTAATTGTATGTTATTATAAATAAGTTAATTAAAAACTTCTTGGTTAATTTATATAATTTTTACCACGCGCAAATCTATTTCGGGCAAATCCGTGGCTAAAAATATGTGCCAAACGGCAATTCATGCTTCTTTCTCTCTTTTTTTCTTCTTAAATAAATGTTATTTTTCTAAAATCATTAAAATTGTATAATTAAATGCCAACCTATTAATTATTAACTTATCCAGAATAATATCGACTCGCGCACATCCATTTTCGAGCCAATCCTTGGTAACTTACAAATCAAACGCGCTTATATATATATATATATATATATATATATATATATATATATATATATATATATATATATATATATATATATATATATATATATATATATATATATATAATATTTTAAGAAGGGGCGCCGATAGGGAGGATTGCCATAGGCGCCATTTTCTCTAGATACGCCTCTGATCACTCTTAAATGATTTCAATTTTAATGATTGTAATTTGCTAGCCTTTGCCGATGACATATTCTTGCTAATGAAACACTCCATCCTGTATAAATTTGATGAACTTGGTGCAGATATCATCCAGTCTCTTACTAATTGGGCCAGAAGTCACAACCTTGCACCTGAAAAAACAAAACTAATAACTTTTCCTGAAGACACTAAATGCCTCAGAAGGCAACCATGTATTACGATGGACGAACAACCACATTAAGCCAATCAAAACCCTTAAATACCTTGGTATAATCTTCGAACCTCGGTTGAGTTGGCCCCACACCTTGAGCAGCTTAAATCTGATGTCACAATATTCTACAACAAATTAACAGTGCCACTTGGGGTTCAAATTTTGTCTTATACCAAAATCAGCCATTTCCCTATAATCTTGCCTTAAAAATATATAACTTCCAAATGGGTAAAAAAAATACAGTGAATTCGCGATAACTCGAATCTGATAGGACTGACGAAAAACTTCGACATATCGGAAGTTCGAGTTACCGTTAGTTTCGGTTTTGGACTTTCAAAATATTGTCGGATTATTTAATTAATGCTTATTAATTACAAATCTTCTAAATGCTTACAGTATTTAAGATCATTTTTCTGACAAGCCATTTACGATAAGACTGTTTGAAGCACTTCATGATACCCTGGTCCATCGGCTGCAACTTTGCTGTAGTGTTTGGCGGGAGAAACTGCAAGTTTACTGCTTTCAAATTTGGTAGATCACTATGCGCTATGTATTTATCCATAAAGAGTATCAGTTTTCTTTTCTTAGCGAGGAATTTCTGATCCAATTTTCTTACATAGTCTTCATATAATACTGATGTCATCCAAAACTTTTTGTTAGACTTGTAATCCAAAGGATACGTTTTTACATTCTTGAAACATCGGGGGATTTCGGTATTTTCCGATAGCAGGTAAGGGCAAATTCTCTGTCCCAGACGCATTTCCTCCAACTAGGACAGTCAAACGTTCCTTGCTCATTTTACCTCCTGAGCAGTTTTCATCCTTAAACATCATAGTCTTATTTGGAAGACATTTAAAAGATAAAGCCATTTCATCAATATTGAAAACATCATTTTAACTGTATCCTTGAAGTAAATTTGGTAACGTTTCATTTAACCACTGTTCACATACTTCAAAGGGGACAGCTTTAGCTTCTCCATGAAGAGTGCGAAAGACATTGTGTGTGTGCTGCAAAGGAAGGGACAAGATATCATCTCCTAGGTTTTTTTCTTGCTTCAAAAGATCCCAAAAAAATCGAGTTAAAGGGAGTAAAATTCGAGTAATCGAGAATAATTAACATGAAATTGAAGATAAAAGGGTCGGGACCTCATAAAAAAATCGAGTTATAGTAATATTCGAGTTATCGTACTTCGAGTTATAGCGAATTGACTGTATATCGTATATATTATACTTTTTCATGAACCTGGTAAAGACACTGCATCTTCTGAGAACTAACACCCCATTAGCCTCCTTCCAATGCTTAAAAAAAATTCGAAAAAAACAGAAGAAGGGAAAAAAAAACCTTATTCAACTCCGACTTGATGATTCAGCAAAGCTTTCCTACCCGCAAAATATTCCCAAACAACAAAATGGCTTCCGCACACGCTTCTCTATAACAAAACAAAATATCAACATATTGGAATGTAACAGCAAGCAAAATACAAGTACGAAACTACACTACAGCTCATGCTTGACGTCACTAAAACGTTAGATAGAGTGTGACATTAGAGTACTTATAATCAGAATACTGGTTATGTGCATTTCTGAAATTTCCTACTAAGCCTAAACTCATATTTCACTTATTATCAATTCCAAATCAAAATTAATAATACTTACTCCTCATACAGAAACACTAAAGCCGGCTTGCCTCAAGGTAATGTTCTTTAAGACTACTTTGCTTTCTTATCAATGCTGATTACCCCATCGAAGAACAAGAGGAAAGCCTAAACGGCACTGCTCTGCAGGCCAATGACACCGTAGATATCGCCAAATCAATCAGACACCCCCTTGCACTTGATATATTTCAGAAAAAAAATGAAGGACATCGCAACTTGGTGCTTTAAATGGAAGACCAATCTATATCCTGATAAATGCCAACTCTTAATTTTTTTTTAAAATAAAATATTGCTTTAGTTTACTACCACTGGGAAAAACATTTCGCATAAACTCAAATATTGAGCTTATGTTTTATGCTTCCAGCCAAATATATTTCTAGCTGATACCTTTATAGAATGTTTCAAATGAAGATATTATACGCAGAATATCACAACTTAAAAAAAAAAAAACCTTTCCTAACTATTTCTGTGAAATGGCCTATATTTACCGTTTTTTTATTTTTAGTACCCAGCAGCCAAATGTATTGCTAGCAGGTACTTTTTTCAATTCCTCTGGCGAGGCATAAGAACCCTAAATTATCTTAGAAAAAATTAAATTATTTATTCAAGAGCGATACGATAACTGAAGAAATTTTCAGAACTAAAGGACGTATACTTATCAACCAATCTTCTGAACTCAGAAAAAGTATCTTTCATTACAAATTACTGTCCCATCTTCAAAATAAATTAAAATAATAAAACTATTTCTACGAAATAGTTCGTATTCAGAAGTATTTTCCTTTGATTATTTTCAGTATCTACCAGCAAAATGTATAGCTGGCAGATACGAACATTATAGTTCGGAAATGTGATTTTTAGAAACAAATTTCTTCGGAAATTAAAATCTATATTAAATATATTTTATTTTCAGTAACGGTAGATTCTACAATTTGAACTACCTCATTTCTATCTCAACATTTGTGAAGTAAAAAGAGAACAGTACTTTTCTTTATTAGTTTAAAATTACATTTCTTAAAATAATTCATATACCTTAGACGGCCTCAGTCCATTCTCCATTACTATACAAATCTTCAAGACATTGTTTTCTTTCCCCCCAACCCAACAGGCTTCTCATCTCCTCCATCATATATGGTATGGCGAAAGGACATTAAGTGGTTTATTTAAATAGAAATTTACAGAATAAAGTATGTTGAGATTCACGTAAAGTTAGTAATTTATTGTAACATTAATTTTTAATAATTTTTCAATAAACATCTATTTAAATACTGCCTCAAATAGAAGTAATAAAAAAGAAGTATGTTTCAATAAAAAACTTTTGCCGATATTCATCTGTAAACTGAAATACTTATTTTCTTTATGAGTTAAATAGTATTTATTTGTTTTCGCTTTCCAAAGAAGTAAAAATTGCACTGCACATTTAACACACAATTTTATCTTTCACAGAAGTAAAATAATCTATCTACCACTTGGCATTAAATTTAATAATCTGGTGATATAATTTTTTTTGTCATACTTTATGACGCCATGGTGAAAATAAATATCAAATCGACGTATAATAGTAAATGGTAGAATAATCAATACAATATTTGAATTTTTACAGTGGCTCAGAGTAATAGGCAACAGTACTTTTACATATCTGTTGTTATGGATGGTGTTTTCAATATAAATGTAAACAATAACAATTTCGAGATCAATCTGTTTGTCTAAAGGCGAGGTTTCTTAAGACAAGCGGCGTCATCTGGGCGTTAGCGGGACGTTGACGTACCGCTGACGCCAACCTGTCCTAACAAACCAGGCCCTAGTTAGCTCAGCGTTAGCAGTCGGTCCAACGCACAAGCGACAGTGGTACAGTACCTGTTATCTTAAGAAGTAAATTTCAGCATTTAATAGGTGGAATTGCATTATATCTACAAATAAATGAATTCATACTTGTAATGCTTCGTAACTACCACTATAAATATTAAATACCAAAACATTAGTATATATAAGACATGATAACTTGATTCTATCATGTGCATACCTGCCAATTCTTCCAGATTTTCCGGAAGATTTTATTTTCATATTTAAAGTGGTAGTAATTATATACTATTTTTCCTTTTATAATTTTAATATTAAAATGATTTTGATCACCACTATTCTTACAAAAATTAAGCACATATATTAATATGCGTGGCTATCATGGTTGTCAACTTAAGTTTTCTCAATTACAACGTATTTGTTTGCTTAAAATTGAAGTTTTAATTCCATTTTGATACCACTGGGAAAAATGATAATGGAAGGGATTAAAAGTTGGCAGGTATGCATGTGGTAACTTTTGGTAGATGAAGGTTGACATAGTCCATAATCTATTAATAAGGATCCCCTCATTAGTGACCCGGGCGTGATAAGAACTTGTCAATATATATATATATATATATATATATATATATATATATATATATATATATATATATATATATATATATATATATATATATATATATATATTATTTAAGTAGTTTGAAGTAGAATGAAAAATATCTACAGTTTATTAATTAAAGTGGAGTGCATATTGATAGACATTATAATCTTATGTTTTTTTTAAATTCACCAAGTCTTTTATGAAATTTATTTTGTGTACCAAATGAGGGGCATATAAAAATTTGGAAAGGTTATTCAGCCGTCCCGTCTATGCTACTAAGGCTCTGGGTCTGTCAATTAATGATGTCCCACTTTCTTAAAAATATTTTCGATCTTTGTCACGATTCAACCAAAATTCTCCGGCCTTAACACATTATATTGCATAAGTATATATTTACAATTCAAAAAAACAAACTACACTACAGATCATAATTCAAAATTTATTTTTCAGATTGCCAACATTTTGCTTCCAATGTTGGCGCTAAAATAAGGCGATATTTTGCTAAGCTAATGCTCTCACCAGCATCGTTTTCCCGATATCGAGCTCATTTTCCCCTTTCTTTCTCTTTCTAAATCCTTTTGTATTATGGAATCGTCCTGTACCTAGTCGCTTGTATCCAACGCAGACATTATCTCGCATTGCGCATGCGTTAATAACGTAAACAAATATTTATTATGAATTTGTATTGATTTTGTTATCGTTGACTGGTGATTTAGAGAACAAATAATGACTTTGTCCAAGAAAAAAACACATCATAGCTTAGCTAAATGAAGAAGAAGAAGCAATGTTTTATGTTAAAATCAAAGTCTTGACTGATTTCAATGCTCTGTTGGATGTTGTCTGCCATTGCTTCTGTCGTTAACGCTACGTTGTAATCCAGCAGCAGTTGACTCGGGGGTCAGTCGTTGTTCAAGCTGAGCGTTCGATGACGTATGCTGTCTAGCTCACAAACTGACCAATAAGGTGTTAACGCTGATTTCCAGCTAACGTTGTGTAACGCCGACCTGTCCTAAGAAACCAGGCCTTAAGATAGGTAGGGGAGAGTGGGGTCAATTGTAACAATTTTTACTTAACAATTTTTAACTAACAAAAAATCCAATATATTTTCAGTATTAATTGACAGACGAGTAAAGTAGACTATTTTCTACTAGAAAAAAAATAAATACCATATTTTAAATGTTATTATATTAGTAATTAACAATTTTCGACAGTCGTGCACTTGTTACAATTGTCCCCACTTACGGGGTCAATTGTAACAGTTCATAAATTCAACTAAAACATAGTTAATTATACATATTATCATAGTTGTGATATATTTTTTTATTGATCAAAATAGTAGTGATATTTTAGGAGTAAAAATAATAATGAGCAGAGACCTAAAGGGTTAAACTTTTAACTTTAAGGGGTTAAAATTTTTAATTTATGCTGTGAAAGGTGACAAATAAAATAATGCACATGCAACATAATATAAATGATATAGGAAACTATTGGTGGTTCTTGAAGAGTTAAGTAATTGTTTGTAAGCATAAGATTATTTATTTTCAGCTGTTACTATCGTCCCTTTACTTATTGTTACAATTCTCCCCAAGACGCCATTTCAGCTTCACTTGTTAAAAACAATGCTAGTTAATTAACTAAACTAATCTTTTTCTTCTGAAATGTTAATTAAGGTGGCCAATTACATATTCGGTTAATAATTTTTATTTATTTAAACAAAATTACTTTGTTACAATATAATATTCTAATACCAAAAAAATTACTTACGTAGCGTGAAAATATCTTTTGTGATGCAACTCTTTCAAAAGTACCTAGAAATGGTTGCCAGCAGGGGTGTACATGTAGATTTATTAAATACACCTTGTGCGCCACCTAAGAACCAAATCTAAAACCCGACACTCGAAATTTTTGCTCCGTTACAATCGTACCCTGTTACAATTGACCCCACTCTCCCCTACTCTTACCGCCACAAAGTCTGCGGCAGTCTGGTGCTATGGAAATAAGAAGAGGGCATTTTAGGGAGGGTAGCTTCGATCAAGACATCTCCTTTTCTCTCGCCGAAATCAGTTCTAACCAGTAGGTTTTTCGCATTTTATTATGAAAAGTACTTTGCCCTTTTTTTCTTTATTTATCTTTTAACCCTGGTTGATACGGTTTTATGCTGGCACGTATTTGTGACAGTCGGCACGAAAGGGTTAATTGTAAAAAGTACTTTTTTTTAAAGTTTCCATGATATTTTTTTTTCTTAAAAACTATGTTCAATTTAGTTTTTAGTTCCAAATAGTTTCATAACTTAAAAGTTATTAATCTATTTCAAAATCAAGACGGAAACTAGCGTACTTCTTTCTCCTATGGCACTCCACATGCTAATGATTAAAGTACGCGAAGATGTTGCTTTAGGTAAAGAGTTCTGATCTACGCCACCTGTAACCCATTACGTTCGCCAATTGCGATTTGTGTTTTGATTTACGCGTAGTTACGCCATTCATAAGAGTTTTCTGTAATTTATAAATTCTAACAGCTCGTGAGCCCAAGACAAATTGAACAAAGTTAATATCGCAGCATAAATAAAATGTAAGGATAGTCATGTTTCGAATATTATCCCTTATTTGGCTATATTTCTGCAAAGTAGCACCGTTTGCTATTTTTTGGGCAGCATACGAATACGAATTTGACGGAAGAGAAACTTAATTAAAAAATGTGCGGTTATATGACTTATTATGATTCTTAAAATATTGTCTGCTGCACTAATTAATGAGTGCAACTAATTAATACAAATTTAAGTGGCCCTTGAATCATTAAGATCGGTCCTGAAGTCTAATTCCGATCACTGCTGTCACGTTATTCAAAGTTTTTATTATTTTGCAACAAAAACAAAACACAAACAAGATAATGTTAAAACTAACGATTTTATGCATTAAAGGCCAATTATAAACTTGTTATAAATCATTATTTATTACAAAATAGTTTTTTTTTTATTTTTTAAATAGTATGCATTTCTAGGTTTGCGACTAGTGACTAAAAAAATATCTTCTAGTAATATTAAAACTAAAGTTATATTTAGTTAAGGTTTTTTCATTTTTTTGTAATTTGACATATTGAAACTATTAAGTATCATAAGAAATGTAACATTATCACTGTTGTCTGGTGGCGACACTTTGAAAGAGTGGGCGTAATTTACTTAATTTACTTGGTTTACTCTTCAATTCGCTACCAATTTGTTAGAAATTTGCAGAAAGCGGAGCAGTTTTTATTTCTAGTTTACTATTGAAAGTGGATTCCGAGTGCGGTTTTCTTTAAATTTTCAACAAGAACAATTTGAAATGTATCTCTCAGTGTTATTACACAAATAATAAATAAATAAATAAAATGTATACCACTTTTTATATTTTAGTTGCCTGTGACGGCGCTGCATATCTTTTGTAAGGAGCACGAACTTCAGCCTGATAAGTGGTACCCATGAATTAATAATATTTGCTTGTTATGGAAGAAAGTTATATCAATTACTTTTTCCATGACAAAGTAACACAATTTATCGCATCGTAAACGTATAATCTCCTTCTTCCTACCACTTTCTACGTAGCAGATAAGTGGAATCTCTTAGTACGCACACAAATTAAATTTTTAAGAAATTCGGGATAGAAATATATTATTAAATTGCATAAAAACTCTATATTGTAGAGTGAAACCGATTGCAAACTTGCAAAAGCGAAGAAAAAATTTCCGAAATTCCTTTCAAAAATCCAATGCATTAGAAAATAAAAAGAAATTGTAATTCATTATAGCATGAAAAAATGCATATCTGAAAATTTGAAGTGTTTTTCGCGAACAAAACTTTCAGACAGACCTAATTATCTATATTTGTGTTTATAATTGAACCACGCTTTAATCGTTGCGAAGCCTGTTCAAGTGCGATACGAATACTGAAGAAATTTTCAGAGCTGAAAGATGAATACCTATCAACCAATCTTCTGAACTCACAAAAAGTCTCTTTCATTACAAATTATAGTCACATAGTCACATCTTCAAGAAATTAAAATAATGAACTTTTTCTATCCATTTCTATGACAAAGATTTTATTAAGAAATATTGTCCTTTGATTATCTTCAGCATCTACCAGCAGAATGCCGTCAGATACGTATAATAATGGAGATACCTAAATGGTCAGATACCTAAATGGAAATCACGGATACAATAATGTTCGAAATGAAAATTTATATTAAATGTATCTTTTTTTCTGAAACGTATAAAGTTTATAAAATTTATAAAATTTGAACCACATCATTTCCATCTCAACATTTGTCACGTAAAGGGACGCAGTATTTTTTTTATTTTGCTAAAATTACATTTCTTAAAATGATTTAATAATTCATACAGCTTAAAATTCAAAATTTTTTGAAAAGTTTTCACAAAAAATAATAAATAATTATTTAAAGCTATTTTTTGCTTAAAATAATCTTTGAATAAACGAGATTTTTAACTGAGCATAAAATGTTTCGATGAGCTTGAAAATTCATCGAGATATTGTTTAACACGCAAAAGGTAAAATTAAGGGAACTAAACTTTTGATCGCACTCCGCGATTATGTTTCTTAAAATATTGTCTGCTGTACTAATTAATGAGTGCAATTAATTAATACAAATTTAAGTTTTTGCCTTTGAATCATTAAAATCGGTTCTGAAGTCTAATTTCGATCACTGCTCATATTTTAAGAAGTGTTTTTATTTTTTTGCAGCAAAAATGAAATACAAACAAGATAATGTCAAAACTAAAGATAGTATGCATTAAATGCCAATTATAAATCATTATTTATTACAAAATAGTTTTTTTTTTATTTTTTAAATAGTATGCATTTCTAGGTGTGCGACGAGTGACTAAAAAAATATCTTCTAGTAATATCAAAACTAAAGTTATATTTAGTTAAGGTTTTTTCATGTTTTTGTTAATTTGACATATTGAAACTATTAAGTATCATAAGAAATGCAACATTATCATTGTTGTCTGGTGGCGACACTTTGAAAGAGTGGGCGTAATTTACTTAATTCTACATGCTTTACTCTTCAATTCGCTACCAATTTGTTAGAAATTTGCAGAAAGCGGAGTAGTTTTTATTTCTAGTTTACTATTGAAAGTGGATTCCGAGTGCGATTCTCTTTAAATTTTCAACAAGAACAATTTGAAATGTATCTCATAGTGTTATTACACAAATAATAAATAAATAAAATTTCTATCACTTTTTTCCTTTTAGTTGACTGTGACGGCGCTGCATATATTTTGTAAGGAGCACGACTTCAGCCTGATAAATGATACCTATGAATTAATAATATTTGTTTGTTATGGAAAAAAGTAATATCGATTATTTAGTGCATCACAAACTAACATAATTTTTTTGCATCGTTAACGTATGATCCCCTACTTCCTACCACTTTCTACGTAGTAGATAAGTGGGATCTCTTAGTAAGCACACAAATTAAATTTAAAAAAATTCTGGATAGAAGTATATTATTAAATTGCATAAAAACTCTATATTGTAGAGTGAAACCGATTTCGAACTTGCAATAAGCGAAGAAAAAATATCCAAAATTCCTTTCAAAAATCCAATGCATTAGAAAATAAAAAGAAATTGTAATTCATTATAGCATGAATAAATGCACATCTTGCATATCTGAAAATTTGACTTGTTTTTTCGCGAACAGAACTTTCAGACAGACCTAATTATCTATATTTGTGTTTATAATTGAACCACGCTTTAATCGTTGCGAAGCCTGTTCAAGAGCGATACGAAAACTGAAAAAAAATTCAGAACTGAAAGATGAATCTCATCAACCAATCTTCTGAACTCACCAAAAGTCTCTTTCATTACAAATTTTAGTCACATCCCCATAAGCGGAATATTTTCAAATGTTCTGCAACATGACTTATTAATTTATACAAATGTTCTGCAAGCATTTCACAGCGAAAAAGTCAACTTTACGTTAAAATACTATATTTTCATTTATTAAAATACAGGATACAGAAATTTACAACATTATTTTTTAAGCCAAAGCAAACATTCTTGATTATTTACTTTTTCAATCAATTTTGAAGTACAAAATTTTGCTAATGACGATGATTATTAATAAAATGCTGATGATATGAAGGTCCGAACATTAAAATAAGGGCTTAAAAATCACTCGAAGGGACAAGTTCACAGATGGTGCACCATTTGCAAGCACAAACATTTGCTGTTCTGTTGATCCAAGATCTTCTTCACCTCCATCGAAAGCATTTGGTCTTTTAGAAACAATTCTGCCAATAGTGGATTCCCACAATTCACTTATTGCTTCTGAAATTGGAATGTAAAATATAAAAGTCATAAACTTAATGAAATTGGAAATCTCTGAATTTAATTTTTTTACGGCTTCTTTTAATTCTTTACCGCTTAGATTATATGGGGAAGTTTTTAAACCTTCAGGTCATTATGGTCTACAGTAGATTGTATGAGATTAGGGTTGGGGATTGATCTGCAGGCCTTCATTTGTTCTGCGACGTACGTCACAGTTTTAGGCATTTTTTACTTCTGGGGTGACATCTTCAAAAAATTAAAGTAATGAACTTTTTCTATCCATTTCTATGACACAGATTTTATTTGGAAATATTTTCCTTTGATTATCTTCAGTATCTACCAGCAGAATGCTGTCAGATACGTATAATAAAGTTCCTATATGGAAATCCAAATGCAAAGTGTACGAAATGAAAACTTATTTTAAATATATTTTATTTTCTGAAACGGTAGTTTATAAAATTTGAACCACCTCATTTCCATCTCAGCATTTGTCACGTAAAAGGAAGCAGTATTTTTTTTATTTTGCTAAAATTACATTTCTTAAAATGATTTAATAATTCATACAGCTTAAAATTCAAAATTTTTTGAAACGTTTTCACAAAAAATAATTATTTAAAGCTATTTTTTGCTTAGAATAATCTTTGAATAAACGAATTTTTTAACTAAGCATAAAATGTTTCGATGAGCTTGAAAATTCATCGAGATATTGTTTAACACGCAAAAATTAAAATTAAGAGAACTAAACTTTTGATCGCACTCCGCGATTATGTGACTGATTATGTTTCTTAAAATATTGTCTGCTGCACTAATTAATGAGAGCAATTAATTATTGCAAATTTAAGTTTTAGTTTAGAATACTTTAAGATCGGTTCTGAAACTTTAAGATTGGTTCCGGTTTTTTTAAAGTTATAATTTCTGATATTGACATCTTTAACCTGTTATGCTCAGCGTCATATCAGGCCCGAAAGTGAGACGGAGAAGAGAAAATACTGGTAGGAGAACTATTTCAATATTAGATAATATTCGGGAGGAGTTAATCTATTCTCAACAATAAACAATTCACTTTAATTAACTTTTTCTCGGCGGAGGAGCAATTCAATATAAAAATTACATTCGTTAAAAACAACTGAAGAATTTTATTATTCCTGAAAAAAATAAATAAAAATGAAATTTATTTGTTACCAGTTTTTACTCTTTTTCTTCGATATATATGGGCTTTCAGCCCTGCGTCATATTAACAGGATGGTACAATATATAAACTCATCTAGCTGAATTTTCCACCCGGCATAATCAAACTCCTATTCTGCTATCTTTCTAATAGAACATTACAAATCACCATCAAAAACAAAAAATCCACAAAGAGAAACATCACAGCCGGAGTATCACAGGGCAGCATTCTGGGACCGATATTATACATATTATACACTTATGATTTTCCTATAAACAAAGCTGATTATAACAGCCTATTACGCAGACGATACCGGTATTATTATTAAATCCAGAAACCCAAATCATGCTCTTCAAAAACTACAAGACCATATAGACGAAATAGAAGACTGGTGCTTAAAATGGAAAACTGCAGTAAATGCTGGAAAATCACAAATATTAATTATACAAAAAAGAAGAATTAAAGTACTTCCACAACTTCAACCAAAAATGTTCAACATACCAATACCAATAGTTAAAAGAGCAAATTATCTTGGCCTTATAATCAATAGCAAACTCACCTGGAATGATCACATCAAAAGCACAATAGATAAAGCAAATGCAGCAATAATAGCCATACAACCATTAACATATAATCAGAATATGTCACTTAAACTAAAAAAGCTACTATATACAGCAATGATCCGCCCAATACTTACCTATGCCTCACCTGCCTGGACAACGATACCTCAACATCTACTGAAGAAATTAAACCAATGCCAAAACAAGATCCTTAGAAAAATAACCTGTGCAAGATGGTTCATCCGGAATACCAATATACATGCAGACCTCAAAATACCAACTCTATCACAGCATATATACAAGCTAAACGCAGATTTTTTCGATAAAGCCATAGAATGTAAAACAGCAAATTTTAATGAAATCTTTCAATTTGAAAATTATATCAAAGATAAAAACTACAGACCAATAGCTGCACTTTTCACCTCCGACGCCTCATATCATAACTATCAAAACAAATAATTTCAACCACCTTTCTGAAAATAACGTTTACTCATGCTGATACAATTCTGAACAACTCCAAAATCAAACAAACACAGTTTAGAGCAAGCTGCTCAATTTATTTTTGATTCCTTTTTAGTTATTCAAGCAAAGAGCTTGAAACATTCATAAAAGCAACTCCATTGCCTGCTTACCTCATTGCTCAACCAAAACTGTTCTAAAATTCCAGATGAATGGGATATGGGTCGCTTCGCGGCCCAGGTGCCCAATAAAATCAAAACACTAGGACACATTATCAGGAAAGGACCATTTAGGTCTCAGATGTCCAGTTCTACAACGAATGAACGAACATATTTATAGGACAGTTTCATTTTTCAAAAACATATATTGTGGTAGGACAATTGTTTCAGTTTTGTCTTTTATCTGGGAGAATTAAAATTTACCCTTCCACCGTAATTTTTTAGTGATTTAAGCTTCTATCACTAGATGTATAATTATAAGATGCAGGTACATTTCGAATTGAAATGGTAACAAATAGTTGATATCAGCCATTTAGTTGAATAACATATTATACCACTTTTTTCATAAAACCACTTTTTGCACCACTTCAATATAAAAAGTCGGGATAAAACGAGTTAATTAAGATCTAATTATCAAAATTAAAAAAAAAAAATGCAGCCTTCTCACAACCATCTTCCATTCTTGCGTTAAAAATAAACAACATCCCAAGGAGTGGGGGGGGGGGGGAGAATCAGATCTGACGCCTCTTTATAACCTTCTTCTAATGATTTAAAAAGTTGTCTAAGAAATAATCATTCAACACCTACCTGATGATTATCTACAAAACGTTCCCAAACAACAATACGGCTTCTGTAAGAGCCTCTCTGCCATAATACAAACTATCAACATACATGAATATGTTATATTATTTTTAATTAATCAGAAAAACTAATTTTTTAAATTCATTTTTTGTTGGAATTGTTTTTGGAATTAAAGGTATTTGACAATAACTATTAATCGACGGGCAGCTTTTTTTTCTTCAAAAAGCGAATAAAATAAAATATTTATATTCTGAAAAATATTTATAGAAAGTAGAATAGAGCCCACATAAATTGTTTTTCAAAAAGCAACTTTCAGTAACGTAAACTATGTATAGTGTAGTGCTATAAAAATAAGCGAACAAATTATTTATGTTCTCTCATAGATCTCACCAGCAGGAGAATGTTTGGCCGTAAGATGTAGAATCACAAGAGTAAGAAAACAGATTTCTTCTTAGAATATATACTTCAAAAGAATAATTTCAACTTATGTAAAAAAAAAACTATTTTATGCCAAGAAACAACAATTATTGTAAAGTAATTACCTGAGTATCTGACGGTAGCGAGCAGGGGGTATAGCCCATTGTCCCAAAAGCCAATTTTTGAGCTCATTAATGTGTGAAAATCACATGTGAATGACCACTGCGACATTCTGATCTTTTACATCTTTAATATAGACATGTCTATTTTAAAGAGTCTACTTCCATGTAATGCATAAAAATAGACTTTGAGTTTATCTCATGCCCGTGTTTAACATAAACACATAATAATTCATTCACAATTGAAACTGTTTAACCTGGCCTGCATCAAGTTGTGAAGAGGCCTGGAGCTGATGGGTAACCTCAGGCTCATCAGTACTTATAAATAATTAGTCGAATTATACATTTTTATAAATAATACGATTTATATAATTTATAAATAAACGGTTTACGATTTATATAATTTACGATTTATATAATATAACGATTAATATAAACGAAACGATTTATATAATTTATAAATAAATCGTTTTAGATTAGGCAAAAGAGATCAATATATTCTGATAAGTTCGAGTGACTGATATGTTCGGTTATAATGTGATAGGTTTTAAAATTCCATTTAAACACTATCTGCAAAAATATTAGAAAAATAAAAAATTTACTTTAGTCTTTTTACTTTTTTTTTTTTTTTAAATCTTAATTTTTTTCTTCTTTAAAAATTTGTTAGAATTTTAATTTTAATTCCAATAAGCATTAAAATACGCTTATTAATAAATTTTTATAAATCCCAGAAAAAAATAGCAATGAAACGGTCATAAAATTGAAAATAAACGCTCATAATATTGACCAGTAAAGAGCAACTTTTATTATTTATAATGACAAGATTTGGAATAGAAATGACTTAAATTACAGTTACATACTACGAAGATCTAAAACACGCATGCACAGAATATATGCGAAGTTTTAATTTTTTAACTGTTTACATGTTGAAGAGAGAAATACTAAAAATAAAGCTCATCGAATAAGTTTAAAAAATAAAAAGCAAACAACAATAGCTGAAATGCGCCAGATTCTTAAATAGATTTTTATTTTATTTTATAACAGGAGTTAAGCAGCTGACCCAATTTTCAGTTTACGTATATCAATATTCAATTCCGTAGCCTTGTAATTTTGGACCTCATCCAGAAAATTCCTGGATCAACTGTTCACATTTCCGTTACGTGAGGAGGAAAATCGCGAAAACCTTCAACGGTTCACTTGACTGCAAAGGGATTCAAACCCTTAATCTGTCTATCTCAGAGGATATTTATACAGAGGTCAATGCGAGCTGGGAGGAGAATTCGTATTGACCAGTCTTGGCTGGGATTCAAACCTAAGTCATCTCATTCGGAGGTGAGTACTCCATCCCTGAGCCCCCACTTTTGGGAATAAAATTTGTTTAAAAATAATAATTTATTTCCTTAAAATTTTCTTTGCCTTTTCTTTAAATTTTCTTTGGAGTCTTAAATTTTAATTTTTGTTCTCAATTTCTTCCACTCCTCTGCATTACTTTATTGCTTGAACTTTCGTCTGCAAATTTTAATCTTTAATCGTTATTTTTTAAAATATGTCATTTGTCTTTAATTTTGCTGCTAGTTCTTGAACTTCCAATTCTTACTTTTAAAAACTGTTAACCTTTAGGAATATAATCAAATGAGTTGTAACAGCTAAAATGGTATTTCTAAAAATATATTTGAAAAGTATCTGCTGACTACCTTCTAATTTGGTATGTTACAGGTTTTTGAAGGATATTTATTTTAGACTACAAAATACTGATGCTTGATACTAATAAAATGAAAAATATAATATTTCATGTAAATCTAAGTTTTTATCCCACTTTTCCTACACCTCATATAAAATCTAATTTTATATCTAAATATTTCTCTGAAAAGTTACAAACTCCAAATTTGTATTATGTATTAGAAATACATACATTTATATAAAGTTTTGTGAAAAAATAAAAGTTCTTCAATTAGAGGCTTGTATTTTTGACGGGCTTTTTTTAAAATACGGGCCTTTGATTGGCCAAATTTGTCCATCGTAATTGCGAAAATACAGATAAATTCCGTGCTAGAAAGCCATGGATTTACGAAATATAGATTTTTGTATATAGTTTTTTGTATTTGCACGATAGATTAATGAAGATGCCAACATTAAAATGAAGGATTTCCGATTGTATGATATTTTGCTTCAAAAAAGTTGATTCAAGAAGGAAACCTAAAATAAACTTTCAATTCGTTGGGGATTTCTCTGATAAGGGGTCAGGTGCAATTGTCCCTTATGACACCCTCCTTGTCAGGCATAGCATGTTTGCGGAGTCTCCCAAATCCATACATAGTTTGTTTTGTTGAAATGCATGTTTAAAAAATCTGTTATATTGATGCAAAATACGGTCAGAAGTCTGATGCATTATAAAATAGAAAAAAAAATTGTAATTCACGATAGCGTGAATAAATGCTCCTTTTGCATATCTGAAAATGGTACGTGTTTTTTCGCGAACAGAACTTTCAGACAGACCTAATTATTTATATTTGTGCTTATAATTGAACAATTTTTTAAATGTTGAGAAGCCTGTTCAAGAGCGATACGAGTACGGAAGAAATTTTCAGATCTGGCAGAAGAATAATTATCAACCCATCTTCTGAAATCACAAAAAGTCCCTGTTATTATAATTTACTATTATTACAATTTAAAAAAAAAAGAAAATAAACTTTTTCTTTCCATTTCAATGAAATAGATTGCATTTTGATATACTTTCCTTAATTTTTTTTCAGTATCTTCTTGCAATATGCATTACTATCAGTTACCTATATTAGATTTTGAAGAAGTTACATAATTAAAGAGTTTACAAAATTAAAATATATATTAAATATATTTTATGTCCTAAAACGGTAGTTTATAAAATTTGAACCTCCTCATTTCTATCTCAACATTTGTCACGAAAATTGATGCAGTATTTTTTATATTAATTTAACGTTACATTTCTTAAAATGATTTAATAATTCATATACCTTAATGTTCAAAATGTTTTTAAACGATTTCACAGAAATAATAATAAATAATTATTTAAAGCTACTTTTTACATAGAATAATCTTTGGATAAACGAATTTTATAACTGTGTATAAAATGTTTCGATGAGCTTGAAAATTCATTGAGGTATTGCGAAACACGCAAAATTTAAAATTAAGAGAACTATACTTTTGATTGCTCTCCTGCCCATATACTACGGGAATCGGACACAGTTCGAATTTGAGGAAAGAGAAACTTAATAAAAAATGTGCGGTTATATGACTGATTTCGTTTCTTAAAATATTGACCTCTGCACTAATTAATGAGTGCAATTAATGAATGCAAACTCAAGTCTTGGCCCTTGAATCATAAACATCGGTTTTGAAGTCTGATTCCGATCATTAGTTCATATATTGTTCAGAGTTTTTATTTTTTGCAACAAAAACAAAATATAAACAAGATAAAGTTAAAACTAAACACTTTATGCATTCAATGCAAATTATGAGCCTGTTATAAATCGTTATTTATTACAAATATGTTTTTTTTTTTTAAATAGATTGTTTGACCCGGATGATTGAAATAGCAAAAAAAGGACGACAATTAGAAGTTAGAAATTTTATAAAGAAGATGCTGCTATAAATTTTTGAAAATTTATAGCATATTTTTTTAGATTACCAGAAAAAATATTTTTAAAAAAATATTTTCTAGAAATATCGAAATAAAAATTATTTTTAGTTGAATATTTTTCTCTTTTTTCATTTTCTTTTTTTTGCAATTTGACATATTAAAAATACCAGCGGGTGACCGAGCTCCGCTCGGAGAAAACAGGTATCGAAGCTAACTCGAAGATTTAAATTTTCAATTGTGATTTATCAAAACAATACATGCCATAAGAAAATTTGTGAAACCATTGGTCAAAAGATAACCGGTTAAAGCGCACCATTGTAAACTATCTAAACAAAGTTTGGAAAGGGAACTATTCTATACAAAGGTAAAGTTTGAAAAGTCATAGGAAATAAAATGTAATTGATAACAAAAAATTATACAATTAACCCTTTCGGGCCGACTGTCACAAATACGTGACAGCATAAAACCGTATCAATCAGGTTAAAAATATAAAACTGGTAATCAAAGTATTTCTTTAGCTGTTTATTTGTAGGCGGAGTAATAATTGTTTGATTTATTTAATTCACCAATCCTTTGTTCAAAATAAAACTATTTAGTTATACTTTGAATTAACATTGATTATATATATGTTTAAACTAACAATAATTAAATTAAAAGCAAAGTAAGTCTGTCAAATTAGCAACGACTACATTTAAGTTACCGTTTTTTATTTAATTACAACTTGATTCTGATTTTGTACGAATGCTTTTCTGAATCACCCGTCCCCAAAGGATTAAAGACACTGTTCACAACGAATTCGTAAATTTGCTTCCGTTCATCCGCTTCTTGAAAATTCTTGTCCAGGAAAAGGCGTCGATGAGAGAGGTATTGTCGAGCATAAAAGACGATGTAAACTCCGCAGGAAGACGCGTCATCTTGGTGGTTGTAAGCGTTGCGAGGTTTCACGATGCATCCTTTCAGCTTTTCATTCGTAACAGCGGTATTCAAAACGTGTCGCAGTATTTTTCTCAAAACAGCATTGATGGGCAGCGGGTTGTCGACTGGATCGCAGACTAATAGTTGACGTTCTCCATAGCTTGCTTCGTAAATTCCTAGCATCCAGTGCTCGCTTCTATCCATTTGAGCTCTCTTGTGAATGGGAATGAGTAACACGTCGAATCCTTGTTGAATGCCGTATAGATAGTTGGAAGCCTTGTTCTGGTCGCTGATATCGTTGAGAAGAGCCATTCCTTCATAAGCTACATCCGCTGTTGTAACGTAGAAGCGTGCGACAAATTCAGGGTGAAGTACGGCAATTTTGACGGTCGGGTAAGCTTGTTCGGCGTAATGGAGAAGCATTCTGACAATGACGATATCTTCTAGTTGTCCATTTGTGGGTAGAATTGAGTTGATCGCTTGTTGTTCCAAAATTCCGGCTCCTTGAAGAATTTCATGTAGAGGTGCGTTCTGCATGTTGAAAATGTAGCTTGAAATCTGACGAATGTTGAAATGTCGGACTCTGTTGACGGTGATTTTAACACAAAAGTTAAACTTTTCTCCACATTGATAAATGTAAACTAATGCGAACCTTACAATTAAATTATTAATTCCTTCGTATATTATTGGTTTAAGTTGTCGAAAATTAATATTTCAATTGTAAGGTTCGCATTAGCATACATTTATAAGAGTGAAGAAAAGTATCTGCAGCCATTATGGCGAACGAATAAAGTTTGAAAATATCCTATCTGTAACTCCGAACTGCTCGACCGTAGCGCTTCAAAACCGGGGCCAATCGATTCCTCGTGGCCAAAAACCCCAGACCCCCAAGTTTACCGGAGTTTATTAATTCTGGGGCGATTTTCGACTTGGCAACCATTCCTCGTATTATAGTATAAGACCAGCGGGTGACCGAGCTCCGCTCGGAGAAAACAGGTATCGAAGCTAACTCGAAGATTTAAATTTTCAATTGTGATTTATCAAAACAATACATGCCATAAGAAAATTTGTGAAACCATTGGTGAAAAGATAACCGGTTAAAGTGCACACCATTGTAAACTATCTAAACAAAGTTTGGAAAGGGAACTATTCTATACAAAGTTTGAAAAGCCACAGGAAATAAAATGTAATTGATAACAAAAAATTATACAATTAAAGAAATGGTACAAAGAGAGCAGTGTAAAGATTGAAGTGTGTTGAAGTTCAATATTTTTGACAAATTTATTTAGAAAAACCAAACATATATACATACATAAGAAACATATTATAAACCTATAACAGCATAAACATAATAAACATTAATCATCGATTGCGAAGTCTTCCATGTTGTCCAGGTAGTTTCTTGTCGGAGAGGCAGGTGCGGCTGGTGAGTTTCCCTTGTTCAGGACTTCCTTCCATACGACGTTTCGGGTGTGGGTTGGATTCTCAGGAGGCAGCAGGACCTTCAACGCACTTTGACGCTTGACTCTTGAAAACGCGACGTAGAGCATTCCGTGCACGAAGACCGTCGTGAGGAGAAGCACGCCGACGAATTCGAATGTTTGGCCTTGTGACTTGTGTATCGTAATGGCGAATGCTGGAGTAACTGGGAATTGGTGCCGTTGCATAGTTGCGCCAAGCTGTGATTTTCTGGAGTCGAGCGTGATCCTAGGAAGGTGTACTTGTCGGCCTGCGTGTTCACCGGTGATGATCTTAGCCTTGATGTTGTTGCAAAGTTCGGTGACAATCAATCGTGTTCCGTTGCACATTCCTTCAGAGACGTCCAAGTTTCGGAGAAGCATGATGATGGCGTTCTTCAGATTGTGCTTCAGATTGTGTAGAGGCAAGTCGGCGATGTTGATCGAGTTCAGGAATTCAGGCGCGAATTGAATTCCCCCTTCATGTTGATCCTTTACCGAGTCAAAACTTGTGTATGTCTTCTCTTAGCCTGGAAGCATAGCGATAATCTGCTCGTTGATCTTGTCCTTATCGTCGTTCAATGGTGCAAGAATAGCGCGATTCTTCATTGCTTCGTAGTTCCCACTTCTGAGGCATGGTCCGAAGATTTCATCGATGAGGTTACCACCAGAGCGGATTTATTCAGGGACTTCTATTTCGCCGAGTTCATTCACTTCGAGTTCCCCGTCGCCGACCTTTAGCAGGTATTTCGCGAATTCTTCTTCTTCGGGATCAACGCGCATGTTCTTTTCGAGCGAATAAGTCTTGAAGTGTTGCCACAGATGGCTTCTCTTGATCAAAAGGTCGAGTATTTCGCTTTTGTTGGCACGTTGTTGAACTGGACAGCACTGTCGGAAGTCGCCACCAAGCACCATGACTTTGCCTCCAAACGGAATGTTGTTGCAAATCGAGCGTAGGAGTTCGTCGATGTTGTGCAAGCCGTATTTTGACATCATCGGAGCTTCGTCCATCAGACACATGTGGGCTCCTTTGAGTGCGTTCGCCTTCGGTGATCCTGATTTGATGGATGCTCTTGAGTCGGATGTAAGCGGGACTTTCAAGCCAAAGGTTCGGTGCGTTGTTTGACCACTCGGTAGAAGAATCGCTGCTATCCCGGTGTAAGCCATGCATTTCACTTTCTTAAGCCTTCCGGTAACGATGCGATACAGCGTGCTGTAGACGAATGTCTTCCCGGTTCCTCCTGGTCCATCTATGAAGAAGCATTTCGCCGCAGGAGTCGGTTCTTCAAGTGCTTGGATTATGGTGTCGACGATTTCACGCTGCTTTTCGTTGAGTTGCTGGTACATGCGGTCTCCGATTGCTGTTGATTCGTCGACGTCGATCATATCGTGTTCCAAATCTTGCTCATAGTTGTCGATGTCTTTCATGCCATGTGTCTGCACCCAGTATCGAAAGTTGCGGCCTTCGGTAGCTTCGGTGTTCAGCTTATGCGCGATGATTCGGTAGGCACGCTTTATCGCTTCTTCTATGGAACCACCAGCGCGTCTTGCTTCTCGAATGAAATCTTCCGCGAGGTCCTCTTTGAACAGTTCCCATAATCTCTTCGGGTTTTCTGGCGCACCAAGTATCAGGATTTGAGCGAAGAGTATGCGCATAACACTTGGCATTTTCGATGAAGCAGATTCGCGGAGTCCTTCTACGTACTGTTGGTCGCCGTATGTGAGGCCTCTGGCTAGACAGGCTTGCTTGTAGGTTGCGTGCTGGACACCGTCGACAATGTAGAGGTCTCTAAAGTTCGTTGGTTCTTTGACGTGGAACAAAAGCGTGCGCAGGAAGAAAAGTTCTGGCTGGGAAACGAAGTTGACTGGATGTACGCGACCAATTCTGCTGCAAGCATTCACGTTCTTCTGCCAAGTGCTCGTCTGGCCAATCCATCGGTAGTGCTCCGGCATTTCATGGTAATAGTGATAAGTGACTGCCTTTCCGTTCGCTTCGTCTTCTTTCAGCGCGGTGTTATGGCGGAAGTAAGCCCTTAAGGTCGATCCCTTCTGTCCAATATCGGCAAGGTCAACTGGCGTTTGGTCCAAGTTAACGCCATCTTGTCCGGGTAGGTGAATGTCAAGTCGAACGACGGTGTGGCTTTTCGCTTGGATCTCGAAATCCTTGAATAGGCGCCAACATGCTTCAACTGGTGAGATATAGCGAGCTTCCACGTACTTCTCCAGCTCGTTGTAGATGATCGTCTGCTGGTTTTCGACGGCCTTTATCGTAGCACAATCATGGCCCTCGTAGATGTACTTGTAGAGGTATTTCACCTGTGCGATGCTGCCGACGAATTCGACATTGATGTGGCATTGATACTTCTTAAGCAGGTAGGCGTTGTACGGGACGACGTGGCGGTTGTCTGTGGTGACGCGCTGGCCGTTGCAGTCTTTCCTGTAGATGGCTTGCTCATGCGAGAATTCTGGGTTCATTGGATCCAACAACGGATTGTAGCGTCGGCGATACCTCGGCTTTTCATCGTCCACCAGCGATGTCATGTCTTGATGTTCCATTGGAAATCCCCATCTGCACTGGTCTCTTCCATGTTTGCTGACCATGCACGGAGCGCTTGGGTTTGTATCACCACACGGGTTATGGATCATCCATTTCGAGATCAGTTCCTTGAGTTCCGGATCATCTTCTGGAATTTCCGCCGAGATAAAATCGTCAAGTTGGTCAGCGCTGTGAATCTTGTCCGCTGGCGACATAATCACTAATAGGTGCATGTGCGGTAAACCTCGCTTTTGGAACTCGATGGTGAAGACGTACGCGGATGCTCTTCCAAAGCTTTGATGCGTCATGATGTCTTCGACGATTTGGCGGAACTTGAGACGTGCGACTCTTGCAACGATGTCTGGACGGGTTAGAGCCAACAGGCTTTCCGGAATTGCTGCGTTGAATTCATTGCGTATCGCTGACAGGAGTTCTGGCCACTGCGGATTGCAGGTAACTGTGATAAAAAATTCGGGCGATCCAAATCTTCGCACTAATGCCATGGAGTCTTCGAAATTCTCGGTGTACCAGCGCGCTGATCCGGGAAAAGATGACGGTAAGATGGTTGTTTCGCCAATTGCAGCATCTTTTTGCGCAGCCAAGCTTCTGAGCATGTTGTGAACTCCGGCGTATTTCTCGGATTGAATTTCACGCTGATGGCTCTTTATCCACTGTATGCGATCTCTTTCGACGCGAATGTAGGTGTCGACCACGTATTGCTGGAGTAAGCGTCCGCCAAAGTGAAGTGCATTAAACTCGACCAATCGTTGATCTATTCCTGCATTTGTGCAATCGATCGGGAGTGGCTTGGCATAATTCGGACGGTAGGCGAGTCGGTAACAGGCTAATTCTGCGCGTGTAACATGATTTCTTGATGGAGAAGGCGTGTGCAGCGGCATTCCAACATAGAATCCAAAAGCTCCTCTCGGGTGGAAAAGCGGGTAGGTAAAAGGCTCGACGCGACCATCGATGTTGCTTAGCTGCGTGATTTTTTTCCCGCGTTCTCGCATGACCATTTCATTCTCTGGGATGCTTTGATCGGCGTTGAGAGTCAAGACTGCGGCTATTTCGTTTACAACTGGTGCGTTGAATCGTCGAGGATCGTCGCCTTCACGGTTTGTAAAGACGAGGTGGACATTGGGCGGTTGTACTCCGGCTGCGATTGCGCGTTGGTTGGTTTCTTCGATCACTTCTCTCATCATCATAAACGATTGGGCGAACGGGTTGTTAAAGCGCATGATCTCCTCGAGTAGTTGCAATAGTTCTTGGCTTAACTCTCGGTTGAGCTCAGATCGCGCAGCTGTAGCCTCGTCCGGGTCCATGAAGTACATTTGGGCAAACTTCGGCTGTTCAAATCCACCTTGCGGGTCTTGAGTCGGGCGCGTTGCCAGGTGGATCTTGTGATGGACTTGACCGCCGGCGATAAACGCGTAGATTCCATGTTGATTGACGGTTCTGTCGTCGTCGACTTTGAATGAGGCAAGTGCAAAGCAGGCGTCGATGTTGCGGATCCTTCTGTGGAGTTCTTCCGATAGGCGGTGTTGTCGTGCAAATAAAAGCGCTAATTCGTTTGGAAATTCGGGCATTGGTAGTTTAATTCTTCCATGTAAGCAGCAGTCGCCAAATGAATCTACGTGTATTTTGTTCTCCACTCTTTTTTCTCGGAAATGCAAAGCGCCATCGTGGATGCAAGCGACGTTAAATGGACCAAGACTTTGATATTCCACGTCGGAAGTTGCGGCATTTTTGTAGGTTGACGCAGGCCGAGATTTCGCAGCTCTACGGAGTCTTTCATTACGGCGGCGTTGTTCCTCTAGGCGAATGTTGCGGCCCCTCATTGTTTCGTTTTTTCGTCTGCGTCTTTCATAATCGCGGTATTTTACTCGTTGAGATGCATTAAGTTCCATCAATATATCCGAGATTCGTTCCTTGCTACGCTGCTTGACTGCTCTTGTCGGGCGCAACGGCGTTATCATCGGGTCTTGGATATTCAAAGCGTGCATATTGGTCGAAGATGTGAAAGATGCGGCTTCAGATGGTCCCGACATGTTCAATTGGTCACTGTTCACAACGAATTCGTAAATTTGCTTTCGTTCATCCGCTTCTTGAAAATTCTTGTCCAGGAAAAGGCGTCGATGAGAGAGGTATTGTCGAGCATAAAAGACGATGTAAACTCCGCAGGAAGACGCGTCATCTTGGTGGTTGTAAGCGTTGCGAGGTTTCACGATGCATCCTTTCAGCTTTTCATTCGTAACAACGGTATTCAAAACGTGTCGCAGTATTTTTCTCAAAACAGCATCGATGGGCAGCTGGTTGTCGACTGGATCGCAGACTAATAGTTGACGTTCTCCATAGCTTGCTTCGTAAATTCCTAGCATCCAGTGCTCGCCTCTATCCATTTGAGCTCTCTTGTGAATGGGAATGAGTAGCACGTCGAATCCTTGTTGAACGCCGTATAGATAGTTGGAAGCTTTGTTCTGGTCGCTGATATCGTTGAGAAGAGCCATTCCTTCATAAGTGCCATCCGCTGTTGTAACGTAGAAGCGTGTGACAAATTCAGGGTGAAGTATGGCAACTTTGAAGGTCGGGTAAGCTTGTTCGGCGTAATGGAGAAGCATTCTGACAATGACGGTATCTTCTAGTTGTCCATTTGCGGGTAGAATTGAGTTGATCGCTTGTTGTTCCAAAATTCCGGCTCCTTGAAGAATTTCATGTAGAGGTGCGTTCTGCATGTTGAAAATGTAGCTTGAAATCTGACGAATGTTGAAACGTCGGACTTTGTTGACGGTGATTTTAACACAAAAGTTAAACTTTTCTCCACTTTGATAAATGTAAACTAATGCGAACCTTACAATTAAATTATTAATTCCTTCGTATATTATTGGTTTAAGTTGTCGAAAATTAATATTTCAATTGTAAGGTTCGCATTAGCATACATTTATAAGAGTGGAGAAAAGTATCTATAGCCATTATGGCGAACTAAAAAAGTTTGAAAATATCCTATCTGTAACTCCGAACTGCTCGACCGTAGCTCTTCAAAACCGGCGCCAATCGATTCCTCGTGGCCAAAAACCCCAGACCCCCAAGTTTACCGGAGTTTATTAATTCTGGGGCGATTTTCGACTTGGCAACCATTCCTCGTATTATAGTATAAGATAAAGTATCATAAGAAATGAAACATTATTACTGTTGCCTAGTGGTGGCATTTTTAAAGAGTGGGCGTAATTTACATAATTCTACATGTTTTACTCTTCAATTCGTAACCAATTTAATAGAATTTCGCCGGAAGTGGAGTAGTTTTTATTTCTAGTTTACTATTGAAAGTGGATTTTGAGAATGATTTTCCTTAAATTTTCAACAAGATCAATTTAAAATGTAATGTTAATTAAAATAATAATTAAATAAATTAAGTGCCAACTCCTGGTGAACGAACTATAGGCACATAAGTGAAATTAAAAAAAATTCTGGATAGAAATATTTTATTAAATTGCATAAAAACTTGTAACTTGTAAAGTAGAATCGATTGAGAATTTGCAATAAGCGACGAAAAAAATATCCAAAATTCTGGCCGAAAATCTAATGCATTAGAAAATAAAAAGAAATTGTAATTCATTATAGCGTGAATAAATGCACCTTTTGCATACCTGAAAATGTATGCGTTTTTTCGCGAACAGAGTTTTTAGATAGACTTAATTATCTACATTTGTATTTATAATCGATCCACTTTTTAATTGTTGAGAAGCCTGTTGAAGAGCGATACGATAACAGATGAAATTTTCAGATCTAAAAGCTGAATTAATCAATCTTCTGAACTTACAGAAAGTCCCTTTTATTACAATTTACTGTCACATCTTTAAATAAACTTTTTCTTTCTATTTCTATGTAAAAGACTGCATTCAGAAATATTTTCCTTTAATTATTATCAGTATCTACCAGCGAAATGTATTGCTATCAGATACGTATCTTAGATTTGAGTACAATATTAAGTGTTAGATGAAATTTTGTTTAAAATAAAATAATACATTAAATATATTTAATTTTTTGAAACGGTAGTTTATAAAATTCGAACCACCTCATTTCTACCTCAACATATGTCTAGTAAAAGGAAGCAGTTATTTTTTATTTATTTAAAATTATATTTCTTAAAATGGTTTAATAATTCATATTCCTTAAAATTCAAATTTTTTTGAAATGTTTTCACAAAAATAATAATAAATGATAAATAATTAATTAAGGCTTGTTTTTGCATAGAATAGTCTTTGTGTAAACGAATTTTACAACTGTGTATAAAATGTTTCATTGAGCTTGAAAATTCATCGAGATATTGCACAACACGCAAAAAGTAAAATTAAGCGAATTAGACATTTGATCGATCTCCTGACCATACTATTGGAACCATTTCTACAAAATTCGAATTTGATGGAAGAGAAACTTAATAAAAAATGCGTCGTTATTTGATTGATTATTTTTATTAAAATCAGTGATGGACACTATTCACGGAAATTTTATTCACGACTAAATTTATTCAGCATAAATTTATGATTCGAAAAATGATGAATAATGACTAAATTATTCATATGAAAATTCAGTCATTATTCATTATTCATTTTGAAAATTTATGCAATTTTTTGAATAATGATTGACGAATAAATTCATTAGTCATGACCAATTTTTCTGAATAAAATTTTGAATAACCAGAGAAAAATGCAAGCATTACGTCATTTTCTTTGTTGTTGCGAGTCAATGACAAATTACAGTTATTGATTACAAATGTAATGAACTATAGATAAATCAACTTCTTGCGGCGATCATGGCTACTAGTACTCAGAGTAACAAATTATTATCATTTCTCAATATCATCGCCATCTGTCACCGCTTGTCAACTTACAAGCGGAAGACTAGTAAATTGAGACCCAAAAACCTCTGGTGGACAGATACTTTCGTGACAATGAGGAAAAGAGTTAGAGCACTCAGAAGAAAATTTCAAAACAGTCCTGAAGATTTAAGCAGTAATAGTAACAAGAAAGAATTTAAAAAGCACTTGGCCAAGTATATAAAAATGCTCAGGCATCAAAAAAAAAAAAAAAAAAAAAAAAAAAAAAAACGATACACTGATAGTTTCACTTTAAACTCGCCGTTTGGCAAATCTTACAAGATCTCAAAAGGTGTCAACGTAAGAAAACAAAATAACATACTTACACTCAGGGAAGACGGCTACAGCACGAGTAACTGTAAAGAATCAATCACTAATATACTTAACTACCATTTTCCCATGATACAGGATGACACTGCTCAGATTCACCTCAGAGGCATTGATGATCCCCTTTTTTACTTATTCTGAGATCGAACTCGTCATCAGAAACATCAAATCCAACAAGTCTCCGGGTCCGGATGGAATTCCAGCTGAGGTGTACAGGGACTTATATTATTGTAACAAACAACTGGTTCGGGGCTGTGCTCAACAAATGTTTACAATTGGGTTCTTTCCCAGAACCTTGGAAATCTGCATCTATTTGTTTAAGACCTAAACAAGGTAAAGACCCTCGCTTCCCTCAGAGTTGTCGACCTATCTCACTGCTCTCTACCTGGGATAAAATTCAAGATAAACTAATCACTGAAAGACTAATCTACTTCTTGGAAAGTAAAACCAAATTACACCCAAACCAATTTGGCTTCAGGAGAGGCAGTAGAGCGGACGATGCTCTTAACTTTGTTGTCAATTATGTTACAAATGCAAAACAGGAGGTCAAACACACAGTAAACGTCGCCATGCAACATCAAAAATGCATCCAACTCTGCAAAGTGACATATTCTTAAACAAAAGCTTAACCCCTTGGGGACGGGTGATTCAGAAAAGCATTCGTACAAAATCAGAATCAAGTTGCAATTAAATAAAAAACGGTAACTTAAATGTAGTCGTTACTAATTTGACAGACTTACTTTGCTTTTATTTTAATTATTGTTAGTTTAATCATATATATAATCAATGTTAATTCAAAGTATAACTAAATAGTTTTATTTTGAACAAAGTAATGGTGAATTAAATAAATCGAAAAATTATAACTCCGCCCACAAATAAACTGCTAAAGAAATACTTTGATTACCAGTTTTATCTTCTTACCCTGATTGATACGGTTTTTTGCTGTCACGTATTTGTGACAGTCGGCGCAAAAGGGTTAATGGTCTCGGCGACTCGGTGCTGGCAGTAATCTTTGACTATTGAAAGAATCATCACGTCTGTTTTAACTTTAATGACATTTTTATTGAATCAGCAACTAATGTAGGGGTGACCCAGTGTTCATCCCTGGACCTCATTCTTATTAAATCACTCTTAAATGATTTCAATTTTAATGATTGTAATTTGCTAGCCTTTGCCGATGACATATTCTTGCTAATGAAACACTCCATCCTGTATAAATTTGATGAACTTGGTGCAGATATCATCCAGTCTCTTACTAATTGGGCCAGAAGTCACAATCTTGCACCTGAAAAAACAAAACTAATAACTTTTCCTGAAAACACCAAGTGCCTCAGAAGGCAACTATGTATTAAGATGTACGGACAACCACATTAAGCCAATCAAAAACCTTAAGTACCTTGGTATAATCTTCGAACCTCGTTTGAGTTGGCCCCACACCTTGAGCAGCTTAAATCTGATGTCACAATATTCTACAACAAATTAACAGTGCCACTTGGGGTTCAAATTTTGTCTTATAACAAAATGAGCCATTTCCCAATAATCTTGCCTTAAAAATATATAACTTCCAAATGGGTAAAAAAAAAAAAAATATCGTATATATTATACTTTTTCATGAACCTGGTAAAGACACTGCATCTTCTGAGAACTAACACCCCATTAGCCTCCTTCCAATGCTTAAAAAAATTCGAAAAAAAAACAGAAGAAAGAAGAAAAAAACCTTATTCAACTCCGACCTGATGATTCAGCAAAGCTTTCCTACCCGCGAAATATTCCCAAACAACAAAATGGCTTCCGCACACGCTTCTCTATAACAAAACATCAACAGATTGGAATGTAACAGCAAGCAAAATACAAGTACGAAACTACACTACAGCTCATGCTTGACGTCACTAAAACGTTAAATAGAGTGCGACATTAGAGGACTTATAATCAGAATACTGGTTATGTGCATTTCTGATATCTCCTACTAAGCCTAAACTCATATTTCACTTATTATCGATTCCAAATCAAAATTAATAATACTTACTCCTCATACAGAAACACTAAAGCCGGCTTGCCTCAAGGTAATGTTCTTTAAGACTACTTTGCTTTCTTATCAATGCTGATTACCTGAAAAACAAGAGGAAAGCTTAAACGGCACTGCTCTGCAGGCCAATGACTCCGTAGATATCGCAAAATCAATCAGACACCCCCTTGCACTTGATATATTTCAGAAAAAAAATGAAAGACATCGCAACTTGGTGCTTTAAATGGAAGACCAATCTATATCCTGATAAATGCCAACTGTTAAATTTTATTTAAATGAAATTTTGCTTTATTTTACTACCACTGGGAAAAACATTTCGCATAAATTCAAATGTTGAGCTTAGGTTTTATGCTACCAGCCAAATATATTGCTATCAGATACCTTTATATAATGTTTCAAATGAAGATATTATACGCAGAATATCACAACTTAAAAAAAACAACCTTTCCTAACTATTTATGTGAAATAGCCTATATTTACCGAAAATTTTTAATTTTTAGTACCCAGCAGCCAAATGTATTGCTAGCAGGTACTTTTTTCAATTCCTTTGGCGAGGCATAAGAGCCCTAAATTATCTTAGAAAAAATTAAATTATTTATTAAATCATTATTAAATCATTTATTAAATTATTTATTCAAGAGCGATACGATAATTTTCAGAACTAAAAGACGTATACTTATCAACCAATCTTCTGAACTCAGAAAAAGTCTCTTTCATTACAAATTATTGTCCCATCTTCAAAATTAATTAAAATAGTAAACTTTTTCTACGAAATAGTTTGTATTCAGAAGTATTTTCCTTTGATTATTTTCAGTATCTACCAGCAAAATGTATAGCTGGCAAATACGAATATTATAGTTATAATTAAAATTATCTTGAATATATTTGATTTGAAATTAAAATATATATTAAATATATTTTATTTTCTGTAACGGTAGTCTCTACAATTTGAACTACTTCATTTCTATCTCAACATTTGTGAAGTAAAAAGAAAACAGTACTTTTCTTTATTAGTTTAAAATTACATTTCTTAAAAATGATTTAATAATTCATATCATTCAGCCTCTGTCCATTCTCCATTACTATACAAATCTTCAAGACTTTCTTTCCCCCCCTCCCTGACAGGCTTCTCATATCCTCCATCATATATGCTATGGCGAAAGGACATAAAGTGGTTTATTTAAATAGAAATTTACAGAATGAAATATGTTGAGATTCACGTAAAGTTAGTAATTAATTGTAACATTAATATTTAATAATTTTTTAATAAACATCTATTTAAATACTGCCTCAAATAGAAGTAATAAAAAAGAAGTATGTTTCAATAAAAAAGTTTTCCCGATATTCATCTCTAAACTGAAATACTTATTTTCTTTATGAGTTAAATAGTATTTATTTGTTTTCGCTTTCCAAAGAAGTAAAAATTGCACTGCACATTTAACACGCAATTTTATCTTTTACAGAAGTAAAATAATCTACCTACCACTTTGCATTAAATTTAATAATCTGCTGATATAATTTTTTTTCTCTTACTGTATGACGTCATGGTGAAAATGAAAATCAAATCGACGTATAATAGTAAATGGTAGAATAATCAATACAATATTTGAATTTTTACAGTGGCTCAGAGTAATAGGCAACAGTACTTTTACATATCTGTTGTTATGGATGGTGTTTTCAATATAAATGTAAACAATAACAATCTCGAGATCAATCTGTTTGTCTAAAGGCGAGGTTTCTTAAGACAAGCGGCGTCATCTGGGCGTCAGCGGGACGTTGACGTACCGCTAACGCCAACCTGTCCTAACAAACGAGGCCCTAGTTAGCTCAGCGTCAGCAGTCGGTCCAACGCACAAGCGACAGTGGTACAGAACCTGTTATCTTAAGAAGTAAATTTCAGTATTTAATAGGTGGAATTGCATTATATCTACAAATAAATGAATTCATACTTGTAATGCTTCGTATCTACCACTAAAAATATTAAATACCAAAACAATAGTATATATAAGACATGTTAACTCGATTCTATCATGTGGTACTTTTTGGTAGATGAAGGTTGAAGGTCCATCATATGGTATGGCGAAAGGACATTAAGTGGATTATTTAAATAGAAATTTACAGAATAAAATATGTTGAGATTCACGTAAAGTTAGTAATTTATTGTAACATTAATATTTAATAATTTTTTAATAAACATCTATTTAAATACTGCCTCAAATAGAAGTAATAAAAAAAAAGTATTTTTTAATAAATAATTTTGCCGATATTCATCTGTAAACTGAAATATTTATTTTCCTCATGAATTAAATAGTATTTATTTGTTTTCGCTTTCCAAAGAAGAAAAAATTGCACTGTACATTTAACACACAATTTTATCTTTCACATAAGTAAAATAATCTATCTACCACTTTACGTTAAACTTAATAATCTTTTGATATAATTTTTCTTTCTTATACAGTAAGACGTTATGGTGAAAATAAATATCAAATCTACGTTAAGTGGTGGAATAATCAATACAGTAGTTGAATTTTTACAGTGGCTGAGAGTAATAGGCAACAGTACTTTTACATATCTGTTGTTATGGATGGTGTTCTCAATATAAATGTAAACAATAACAATCTTGCCTTATCTGGGCGTCAGCGGGCCGGTGACGTACCGCTGACGCCAACCTGTCCTAACAAACCAGGCCCTAGTTAGCTCAGCGTCAGCAGTCGGTCCAACGCACAAGCGACTAGGGGGCGGACGATTCCATAACGTTAAAAATTTAAGAGTTTCGTCGGAAGAGTAAAAATAGGGAAATTACACTGAGAATATTGGAGATTTTTTCATTCGGTTCCTTGGCGTATTGGCTAAATTTCAAAGGTTTGCCGTCACCGTTTGCATTTGTTTATGTTTATTTTTTGCGACATTTGCTGCCATTTTCGAAATCGTATAAAACATCTTATTTGTTGAATTTTTTCGCTATGTTTTTATTATTGTTATCTGTTTTGCTTTTGTTTTAATTTTTTTTTACTTTAAGCTTAGTTTTTTTTTTAAATTTGGTTATTTGCGAGCTGCAGTTTGTAATGGATGATATTCAACATAAATGTGTTAAGTGTGGAAAGATATATTCAACGAGATCCAATTTGTATAAACATATACGTCTGAAGCATCCGGATAAAAGTTTATAAAATATGCCGTTCGAATCACTATCCGGCATCAAATGTGCTGTTTGTAACGAAACATTACCGTCTAGAGCGAAAATGGATTTTCATGCTGAACAGACACATGATATTAAAATCTGAAAGGAAATTTTTAAATTTTCTTCGTTAGATTCATTTTCTTCTTAGAAAGAAAGTAATGAACATGAAAATCATGTCCAGAATTATGGATCTAAAGAGAATGGTAGTTCTAAAACCACCGACTACTATTGTCGTCGAAGTGGAGTATTTCATTCTAGAGGTATGGAATAAAGAAACATAAAATGTATGGGTAGCAACAAAATTAATGCTAATTGCCCTGCTATGATGAATCCCCTGCTATGTTAGTTTGAATCTTAAGCTTTTTTAATTTTAATATTGATCACTCAGTGGTACAGTACCCGTTATCTTAAGAAGTAAATTTCAGTTTTTAATAGGTGGAATAGCATTATATCTAAAAGTAAATGAATTCGTACTTGCAATGCTTCGTAACTACCACTATAAATATTAAATACCAAAACATTAGTATATATAAGACATGTTTCGTGGATTCTCTCATGAAGTACCTTTTGGTAGAGGAGGATTGACATAGTCCATAGTCGATTAATAAAAATCCCCTCATTGGTGACCCGGACGTGATAACAACTTGTCAATATTGAAGTACGATCCACATTAAATAGTTGATTTGCTTAAAAATATGCAGCTCAGAGGAGAAAAAAAAAATCCGGTGAAGTAAATAAAGACTCCCGGCCAATAAACAAAAAGAAAAAAAATGAAGGATAAAAAAATAATGTGCGAAATGCTATAAACGAAAAAAAAAATTGAAGAAAAAAATATATAATGAGCAAAAAATTGATATAAATAAATAAGTAGCATGAATCAACTAGTGGTTGGTAGGTAACCGTTCATCAAATTCTATCACAGATAAAATTCTTAAAAATGGAGTAATGTGGCGTAACTACCACTATAAATATGAAATACCAAATCACTAGTATATATAAGACATGTTAACTTGGTAATCCGATTCGAACATTGGATCTTGCCGAGTAAGGTTGTTTTTAACCTTTTACGACCTTACCTGCACTATTGTGCAGGTCAAAATAAAAAAACTGATAATCCTTTTTCCGTATCATTTAAAGCCGAATCTACACAATTGGGATAGTTAATTTTTTTCAGCTGTTTCGATTAAACATCACCAGATGGCAGTAGCAGCTCCACACAATTAGTTATTTATTTTTATGAAGACTCCACGTGTTGTCAGCAAATCGACAAATCGTAAGTACTGTCATAAATTCTTTAAAATATTATGTTTAGAGTTTGTTTAGATTTAGTTTTTATTTTAATATATTGTATTTATGATTGGAATTGTTTCGGCCTTAAAAAAAGTAATTCAGCTTTAAAAAAGTTTGAATTACTAGAAACCTACACAATTGTGTAGGTCTGGCGTTTACTATTTCAATAATAATAAGCACATGTTCTTGGAATTTTAGATGAGTCGAGAACGATATTTGACACAGGAGGAGATCTTGGAACTACTTCAAAAGGATTATTTTGATTTAAGTGACATCTCTGATGAAGACGATACTGTTGAAATTGAGAAAATTAACAACTTCATTGATGACGAGAATAGACCTGACAGAGAAGCTGGGTGTTGGATATGAGTGAAATCTCGGCATTAAGCGCGAAGCGCTTCTAACATATTCATCGATTCTGTTGAGACATAAAACTAAAAGGTCATATGTGATTGAAAGTTCTAAGCTTAAAGTTCAGATTAAAAGTTCTTAATGAGGTGAGGCATGAGTTGCTGGCAAGAGAATATTAATTGGAAGGGGTATTCCCCTTGATTAAAGTCTTGAGCAGGTTTAGCACTTCTTGATCTTTCATCAATTCTTGAAGTTCTTTGATGAGGCTAACAAGTCGATGAGCACTGGAAGTTGGGGTAGTATCCCTGTTCGATGATCTCCTTCTACTGGGGCGAGCCTCGCAGCCAGTAAAGTTAGCAGTGTGATCTTTCAGGCAGTTACAGCACTTGGCCGGGGTATCTCTGGGCTTTTTGCATTGGTACGAAAAGTGCCCTTCGGCAAATTTCATACATCTAGCATCTTTTGTGCAGCTACGTTGAGAATGTCCAAAGCCCTGGCATCTGAAACACTGTATTGGTCTGCTTCCACCTCGGCACTTCTCTACGGAGATCGGGAACTGCTTTAAACTTTGGATGTTGAAGATCTTGGTCTGCTTCACCAATAGAGGAGTGACAACAAGGTAGAGGGGGAATAGCCTATAGGCTCCTCCCACTTTCTTCCTGAACTGGACTACTTTGGAAACTTCGATGTTTGATTTTCCTAATTCAAGGGAGATCTCGTCGATATTAAAATTATCTGGGAGACCTCGGATGAGCACTTTTTCATTCTTGGCTGGAAAGACTTTTTTAGCAGCAGTTGGAGTCACTTGAGCTTGGGTGGGCGTCTCCTCCGAAGTCTCAGATGTTTTGTCCGGATGTGGTGGGGAAACTGAGGCAGAAGTGCTGTTATTAGGCTTGGTTGATTTGGCTTTTTTCCTTTTCCTCTTCTTCCTCTTTTTAGCAGGAGGTTCTTTGGAATTTTCAGAATCTGAAGCCGTAGCCCCGAAACTGGTCTCCATTTTTCCCCCGCAGGGGTGGGGGCGATCTTGAGTATTGGAGTGGTAATCACTGATACTGGACTGGTTTTCTTGGGTACTGGAGTGAAAGTCTCTGGAACTGGAGTGATAGTCTCTGGAACTCGAGTGGTAGTTTCATGAATTGGCTAGCGCTCCTTTTTTTCTTCTGTACTGAGGCTGCATTTTTCTGTAGTTCTCTCATATTTCTGCAGACTATGGTAATATTGTAATGAAGTCTTTGAAAATAGTCGTAAATCTGTCCAAATTCACATGTATTAAGAAATACACTGAGCAATTCTCTTGTAGATTTCAATTCATTTCTAGGAAAAAAAAGAGTAGAACTCTACTAAGTCAATGAATTGATTGGATGGTAGGAATTTCCGCGGAACATTACTGGCTACAATGGCTTCTTCAAATGTATCATATTCAATAACATCCACGTAATCTCCATCCGATTCTACTGGTTCAGGTGTTTTTGGGCGGCTGGGTGGTAGTACCTTTCCACCTCGAGCTGTTCTGTTGTATGACATAACTACGGAGCTGAGTAAAATACACGTCTTGTCTCGAGCAAGGCTTGAGCTGCACCGCTCCCGCCACGTTCGTGGCTGACAGAGAAGATGACAATGAGGAGGATGAAGAAGAAATAGAGGAAAATATTGTGGTACATTCATAAGGATTAAACGTTCTAAATACACCATAAAATAAGCTATCTCTACTGTTGTTTCAGGAGTACACGCATGTTTATTTACTAAATTTTAAATATTACTTTTCTTTTTTTACTCTTAGGCTGTTCCAGAAAGTTCTGGTGCAAGAAAAAAATGCAAACCGGTTGTATGGAAAAAGAAAAGATTTCAAGGGAAACCATGTCCAAAATTTTTTAATTCAGAACAAATTACCAATCCTCCAACTGTTAGAACACCAATAGAGTATTTTGAAGATTATTTCAAAGATGATTTCTTTGACAGTGCGGCTGTGTACACAAATATGTACTCAGTGTTAAAAAATGGAATTAGTATGGATATCAACAAAGAAGAGCTACAGAGATTTTTTGGTATAAACCTAATAATGGGCTGTATTCGTTACCCTAGGTTGAGATTATACTGACAAAAACAGTACAGTTTTTCTGCAATTGTGCAGTGCATGCCACGAGATAGATTTTTAAATTTGAGAAACTGTTTTCCTCTGGTTGACACAGCAAGTAAAACACCACAAGTAAATAATAAGCTATGGAAAGTTCAGCCAATTATCAACCAAGTCTGCAATGTCTGCTTGAATTTACCAAGAGATCAGAGAAGTTTTTCAATCGATGAGAAGATGATACCATTCTTGGGACGTGCCCCAGTAAAGCAGTGCGTAAAAAATAAGCCGCGCCCTGTAGGATTGAAAAACTTTGTTTTAACTGGATCATGTGGACTAGTTTTAGATTTTATAGTATACCAAGGAGAAGCAACAAACTTTGTCCACAAAGAGCTAGGTTTAGGACCTGCTGTGGTACTTACTTTGGTTCAAACCTTGCCAATGTACAGTTTTGTGTATTTTGATCGTTATTTTAATACAATACCCGTTGCTCGAAGAATTAAAAAAAAACAGAAAATTGAGGGAACTGGCACTATCCAAACAAACAGAGTTAAGGGTATCCCATTTGTCAAGCCAACTGCTCTTAAAAAGGGAGAAAGCATTGAACATGTGTCTGACAGCGGAATTGTAGTAGTTGAGTGGAAAGACAACTATAAAGTTGTCATGGCGTCAACTTGTACAGGACGTCATCCGCTACAGACTGTCAAGAGGTGGTCCAAGGAAGAAAAAGCAAGAATTGATATCTGTTGCCCATCTATCGTCAAGAATGGGGGGTGTGGACATTTGTGACCAGCAAATGGAGGCTTACCGAACGTGGTTTAAAACAAAAAAGTGGACCTGGAAAACAACTGTTAATTTCCTTGACTTAGCAGTTGTAAATGCATGGTTTATGTATGTACGAGATGCTAAAGCAAATAAGTTACGTCGAAAAAACACTCTTGATTTATTAGCCTTTCGTCTAAGTGTGGCCGAGAGACTGTTAGATGTACCACTACCGAGCAAGAAAAGATCCCGTGCAGTCCTCAGTGCCAGCGAAGAAGAAGAGAATGAAGACGATACTGTTCAGTCATGTAGATCTAAATTCTATAATCCACCCAAAAGACCACCCTCTGAAAGGAAAAGATTGGATGCCACTAGTCACTGGCCTTGCTTTGACGATCTTAAATCTGCCAGGAAGTGTAGGTTAGAAAACTGTCTCAGCCGTATTAGAGTGAGATGCGAAAAATGCTATGTATATTTATGTCTATCTAAAAACAAAAATTGTTTCAAACATTTTCACTGTGGCGGATAAAGATTATTTTAATAAATAACACTGATTTTTACTTTAAAAGTTACTTTTTTTATTAATTAAAGACAAAATCCTAACCTGCACAATTGTGTAGGTTTAGTTAAAACTTACTGCAGAAAGCCCGAACCTTACACAATAGTGTGGGTCCTCTGGAAGCTTAATGTAACATGCGGAATTTTTTTAAATATTTTTTTTCAATCAAATATGATCCTATTAGTAAATGAAACTTAAAATTTCCATCAAAACTTTTCAGGTCGTAAAGGGAAAACTAAGCTCTGCACTGCCATGTCCACTCAACGACTCAGCAGCGGAAGGAAGACCTTCCGAACTCAGCGTCATCCAGCTATGGATCTTGCAGCGATTAGAAAAGAATGGAAGGGACATGCCTTTTTTCTTCAGTTTGGAGATTCTTTTGATTAAGATTTCGAGCGTTCACAAAGAGAGGCGATCAACATCGATTCCGAAATTGCCGAATGCTGCCAAAATGATGACAGGAATGAATACACGCTCGAGAGACTTTACAGGAGTGTCAGTCGTAACCTTTTACAAAAGAAATAACGCAAAATTCTACAAAAACTAATTCACCATTTTATTATTCTTTTTCATCCATCGTCCAAAAACCAAAAAAAAAATGATCATATCTATAATATCAAGCTTTTAGCTCGCAACATCAGAAAATGCGTGTTATTACATCACGTGACCCTGACACCTTCCCCCCAGAGTCATATTAGATCCAAAGATCGAATATGGCAAATAATTTAAGGGTCACACTTTACACATAAACAAACTATGTTTCACATTCACCCAAATATTCACTGAATCTTAGGTTTAACTTAACACTAGGTATTTACTTTAATCACCTAATAATAATAATAGGAAAAAATGTTCAGAGTCTTATTTTAGTTTATATTTACAGTCTGGACAATGCATCTGCATTACTAAGTTTCGATCCTTTGATGTGACTTGCCTCAATATCATGGCGTTGAATGGCTAACGCCCATCTCTGCAACCTCGGGCTTTGGGGTGTCGCACTCGTCAGAAATACTAGGGGATTATGATCAGTTAATAAAATAATCTTAGCACCACAGAGTAAGGTTTCAAATCTCTGCAAAGCCCAAATAATAGCATAAGCTTCCCTTTCAATTGTAGACCATTTCTGTTGAGTTGAATTCAGCTTCTGGCTACCGAAAGCTATGGGACGAATATTTCCTTCTTCATCTAACTGACCTAAACAACATCCGACCGCATTTTGAGATGCATCCGTATGCAAGTAGTATGGTTTCTCTATGTCTGGGACTTGTAACTCTGCGATCTTACATAGCGACGTCTTCAATTCCTTGAATGCCTTCTCAGCTTCTTCGCTCCAAGGAATCTCATTAGGAACTTTCTTTTTAGTAAGCTCTGTTAGTGGAAGAGCAATCTTTGCGAAGTTTGGAATATACTGCCTGTAAAAGTTGCATAATCCCAAAGCACTTCTCAGTTGTTTTTTGGTTTTGGGTGCCTCTAATTTCTGTATTACTCTTATTCGTTCTTTGTCAGGAGCATGTTTACCTGAACCAATAATATGTCCTAAGTATTTAACCTTTTGTCTAGCAAATTCGCACTTTCTCAAGTTCACGGAGAAATTAAAATATTCCAATCTCTTAAAAACTTCTTCAAGATGAATCAAATGTTCCTCCCACGTATCAGAAAATACTGCTAAATCATCGATATAAGCACAAGTGAAATCAGACATGGACTGAACCACTTTAGACATAGCTCTTTGGTAGGTTGCAGCAGCATTTCTTAATCCAAAGGGTAATACATTCCATTGGTACTGGCCTCGGTGAGTTCGGAATGCTGTGAGGTGTTTGCTGCCGTTCTCCATCGGTATAGCCCAATATCCCTTCAACATATCTAGCACAGTAATGAATTTCTTCTTCCCTACTAAGAAATTCAACTCCATCATATTTTGCATTGGATATGCATCCGGAACGGTAAGAGCATTCAAACTTCTGAAATCAATGCATAACCTGATTGTTCCGTCTTTCTTATGAACACATACTACCGGGTGTGCTATCTCACTTACCACCGGTTCAATCAGTCCTAACGCTAGCAATTCATTGATCTGTGCATCCACTTTCCCCTTTAAGTTTTCTGGTATCTTATACGTTTTGGTTTCATCGTATCCTCCTCAGCTTTCAGCTTTATCGCATGTTTCCCAACTTTAGCTATCCTTATCTTCCCCGAAAACAACGTTTTGCGTCTATGTAAAAGATCTTTCAATTGATTTTGTTGCATTTTGGGTAAGTAATCCAAATTTAATCCTTTCAATGCTTCATAGCTTTCCACATCTGTAGGAAGAGTTGGTGTTTCGTATATTTCACCAAATTCATCATCAATATCATAGACAACTCCAACTGTTTGAATTCTCGCTTTGTATTCTCTCATTTTGTTAACATGCAATAATCTTAAATTTCCTTCAGGCATTTGCAAATAATACGAATTCGGTTTCACTCTTCTAATTACCTTTACTGGACCTATCCATCTGGCATATAATGAATTGGATGAATCATGCATTAGCACAAGTACTTGATCTCCTGGCGCAAATTCCCGGTATTTTTTCCTTCTATTGTAATATTTGGCATAATTACTTTGTTGCACATCACTTGTTAACCTTGCCTTTTCGGTTGCTATTTCTAATTTTCCTTTTAACTCTTTTAAATATTCCTCCGCTGATCCTTTCATATTCAAAGGTAAAAACATATCTCCGGCCCAAATTGACTTCAATATAGATAACGGGCCTTTCGGTTCTCTCCCGTACATTAGCAGAAAAGGTGGTACTCCTGTAGTTGCATTTGGAACTTCTCGATAAGCCCATAGTACAAATGGTATGTGTCGATGCCAATTTCTTCCTACTTCTCTAATAATGTGATGTAGCATATTTTTGAAAGTTTGGTTCCATCTTTCAATCAATCCGTTCCCTTCCGGATGGTATGGCGTTGAAAATCGCGGACAAGCTCCTAAAACCTTCAAAAACTCTTGCGTTAAACTTGCCGTAAAATTTGTCGCATTATCCACCACGATTACTTCTGGAATTCCTGTCCTACAGAATATTTCGAGCAGTGCTTCACATGTATTCCTTGCCGTTAACGATTTGAGCGGGACTGCTTCAGGCCATCTTGAATGTTGGTCCATCAAACAAAGGATATATTTATGTCCTTGTGCTGATACTGGATCTAGAGGACCAATTAGATCTACGTTCACCACTTGGAATGGAAGTTCAGGACGTGACACAGGTGTTATCGGAATTTTGTCTACTGAACGAACAACTCTTCTACCTTGGCACCCATGACATGAGCTACAATAAGCTTTAATTTCCTTGACCATCCCTGGCCAATAAAAGGAAAATTTAATTCTTTGAATTGTTTTACGAGCTCCTAGATGTGCTCCGAATACTGACTCGTGGGCAATTTCTAGTATTTTACCTTTTCTAATTTCGGGAATTACTAATTGTTGTATTCTATTCCCGTCCAACAGCTCTTCATGGCATAGTATATTATTTTGTATCACATACCCTCCTTTATTTTGCTTCCCCAATTTCCATGCTTCTTGGAGAGTATCGCAACTTTGTTGTTGTATCTTGAATCGTTCGGTTTCATTTCCATTCTTTTTATCACCGCATTCACCTACTGTTGGCTCCTGCTGCTCTTCTCCGTCACTTGCACTCATATATAACTGCTCCTTTCGGGAATCTGATCTTAGCTTCATAGCAGCAGTAAAACTGGGATTGTATACTCTTTTTTGTTCTAATAATGCCTCATAAGTTTCAGCATCCAACAAAATGTCAGCATTTAACCCATTGACGGCTGCTATCATCGTTTTAATTATAGGCGTAATATATCCTTCCGTTACCAAAGCGATTTCCACTTCTTTTAATTCAGCTTTTAGACTTTCGCCAAACGCAGGTTGTAATATTATATGCCCTTTGTAATCCACTTCCTTACCCACTATATCGTTTTTAAATACACTTATTTGTGCACCAGAATCTACTACAGCTTCGTATTCATTTCCATTATATGAAATTCTAACTTTCTTAAGGGCAGCTATTTTTGGTTGAACGCCTTTACATTTTTTGCTTCCTATCATGACTTCACCGTTAAATCTTGCAGTGACTACTTTGCTTTCGATATTTCCATTTCTGAGTACCTTAACTTCGGATACTTGCCCTTCCGATACTTGAACCTCGGCCACTTTGCCTTCAATGTTTCTTCTCCTCTCTTTATTATCTCGACAAAATCGTGCCAAGTGTCCTACTCGTCCACAATTAAAACATGTGACTGGATTTTGGGAAGAACTCCGCTTATCAATTCTGCCATGGTTGTTATGCTCATGTTTATATCCTTCACCAAATGTATGATATCTTCTACTAACCATGTTTGGTTTTTCCCGGTATAAGTTCCTATATGGTTGAGAAGCAATGAATTTAGTAGTTTGGTTATATTTCCTTGCATTCTCGTACTCATCTAGCTTCTCAGCAAGTGTGTCAACTGAGCAAATTCTACTCCACTCATCAATAAAATGATTTTGTATGTCTCCAGGTACTCGTTCTTTTATCTGTTCGACAATGACAAGTTGTTTCAGGCTGTCGAAATCATTAATTTTTAGTCCCGAAACCCATTCGTTAAAATAGTTCGCCAATTCAAATCCAAAATCTCGCCAAGTGCTCTCAGCCGCTTTACAATGTCTCTTAAACTTTATTTTAAATGCTTCTGGGCTCAATTTAAACCTTTTCAATAACATACATTTTACATGTTTATAATCATTTGCTTTTTCTTCAGGCTCCCTTGCAATTAAATTCGCCATTTCTAGAGGCAATAATCCAACAAGATGCGTTACCCAATCTTCTTCTTTTATATGGACTCTTCGTGCTTGTCTTTCAAACAATATTAGATAAAAACTTATATCACCTTCTTTTGGATCAAAAGTACGCATTAATTTTTGCAATCCACCAGGTACATGTTCTCTTGTTTCTTCATTTCGAGAGCTGCTCGTCTCTCCTATAGTACCAGTATGTACCAATGAAGCTTCTATCTTCAACCTCTCCAATTCATATTCCTTTTCTTGCCGCTTTAATTCATCTTCCCTTTCCTGTTCTCGCCGCTTTAATTCACCTTCCCTTTCCTGTTCTCGCCTCTTTAATTCATCTTCCCTTTCCTGTTCTCGCCGCTTTAATTCGTCTTCCCTTTCCTGTTGCTTAATTTCATATTCTTGTCGCCTAATTTCATCTTCTTTTTGTTGGCGCTTTATTTCTTCTCTTCCACTAACTATTCTTTTTAATAATTCCTTCACAAACTCCTCTTCGTACTCCGTACTTGCCAATATAATCTTCTTTAATTCGGTAACTCTCATGTCTTCCGTTGCCGTTTCTCCTAACTCTTCCGCCAAACACTTCAAATCTACTTTTAAAGCTCTTCCTAAAAATGCCATTTTTCACCTACTACTTTCTAAACTGCACCTTCTTACAAAAAAAAATGCCACTTCCTAAACCAATTTCAAGACAATCTAAATAACTCACTATCTTCCATCAAACAACTTGAAATTCATAGAACAAACAACTACCAATCTTTTATTTCGAAATCCATTGGGGTTTCCCCGCACATTTGTCAGTCGTAACCTTTTACAAAAGAAATAACGCAAAATTCTACAAAAACTAATTCACCATTTTATTATTCTTTTTCATCCATCGTCCAAAAACCAAAAAAAAAAATGATCATATCTATAATATCAAGCTTTTAGCTCGCAACATCAGAAAATGCGTGTTATTACATCACGTGACCCTGACAAGGAGGAAGTTCATGGCCGAAGAAATGCTGATCTTAAAGAATAATAGATACTCTCAAAGTTTTTCACCTCCAGCCAGTCAGATGATAGAGAAAGTGCCTGCTGCAGAGACTGATAAAACCATCCTGCCCTCAGAACCTGAAATGACTACAGTTCAAGGTGAGACAGTACCAGAGCAGCCTAAACCTCCATCTACACCTGATGTTTGTGCTGAGAATCCCACGGAACAACCCGAATCAGAGCCCCCAAAGAAAAAAGAAAATTCCTCTAACCAGCAACATCACGGAACCTGTAGCCCCATCAACAGATGAGACCACAGAACAGAACCAGAAAGAGAATCTACAAAAGAATTGCAGAAAACTCAAATTCCTCATAAAAGGACCCTCAAAAGATTTCGATCTTGGAAGAGGAACTAGCAGCTATCGGTCATCGGCAAATCAGAATTGAGCAGCTCAAGAAGAGGCGTGGCGAAGGATATAAGCTCCTCCACCTTTTCCTGATCGGATCCTACTTCCAGATAGCCCTGAGAATCGAGAATGCATAAACATCAAGGCGATCCTCTCAACTACAGTGCAAATTAAGCGATTTAGAGGAGGTCGTTATGAAGTGCAATGCCAAAAATTTGGCCATGCCCAAAAGAACTGAATTAGAAAATGAAAAGAAATTGTAATTCATTATAGCGTGAATAAATGCACATCTGAAAATGATACATGTTTTTTCGCGAACAGAACTTTCAGACAGTCCTAATTATTTATATTTGTGTGTAGAATTGAACCACGCTTTAATCGTTGCGAAGCCTGTTCAAGGGCGATACGAAATCTGAAGAAATTTTCAGAAGTGAAAGATGAATTCTTATCAACCCATCTTCTTAACTCACGAAAAGTCTCTTTCATTAAAAATTACGGTCACATCTTAAAAAAAAAATATAATAATAATCCTTATAATAACTTCCTACCCATTTCTATGAGACAGATTTTATTAAGAAATTTTTTCCTTTGATAATCTTCATCATCTACCAGCAGAATGCTGTCAGATACGTATAATAAAGTTCCTAAATGGAAATCACGGATACAATAATGGGCGAAATAAAAACTTATATTAAATATATTTTATTTTCTGAAACGGTAGTTTATAAAATTTGAACCATCTCATTTCCATCTCACCATTTGTCACGTAAAAGGAAGCAGTATTTTTTTTTATTTTGCTAAAATTACATTTCTGAAAATAATTTAATAATTCATACAGCTTAAAATTCAAAACTTTTTGAAACGTTTTCACAAAAAATAATAAATAATTATTTAAAGCTATTTTTTGCTTAGAATAATCTTTGAATAAACGAATTTTTTTAATGAGCATAAAATGTTTCGATGAGCTTGAAAATTCATCGAGCTATTGTTTAACACGCAAAAGGTAAAATTAAGGGAACTAAACTTTTGATCGCACTCCGCGATTATGTTTCTTAAAATATTGTATGCTTTACTAATTAATGAGTGCAATTAATTAAGTTTTTGCCTTTGAATCATTAAGATCGGTTCTGAAGTCTAATTTCGATCACTGCTCATATTTTAAGAAGAGTTTTTATTTTTTTGCAGCAAAAATAAAATACAAACAAGATAATGTCAAAACTAAAGATAGTATGCACCAAATGCCAATTATAAATCATTATTTATTACAAAATAGGTTTTTTAAATTTTTTAAATAGTATGCATTTCTAGGTTTGCGACTAGTGACTAAAAAAATATCTTCTAGTAATATCAAAACTAAAGTTATATTTAGTTAAGGTTTTTTCATTTTTTTGTAATTTGACATATTGAAACTATTAAGTATCATAAGAAATGCAACATTATTACTGTTGTCTCGTGGTGACACTTTTAAAGAGTGGGCGTAATTTACTTAATTCTACTTGGTTTACTCTTCAATTCGCTACCAATTTGTTAGAAATTTGCAGAAAGCGGAGCAGTTTTTATTTCTAGTTTACTATTGAAAGTGGATTCCGAGTGCGGTTTTCTTTAAATTTTCAACAAGAACAATTTGAAATGTATCTCTTAGTGTTATTACACAAATAATAAATAAATAAAATGTCTACCACTTTTTATATTTTAGTTGCCTGTGAAGAGGCTGCATATCTGTAAGGAGCACGACTTCAGCCGGATAAATGATACCTATGAATTAATAATATTTGGTTGTTATGGAAAAAATTAATATCGATTATTTAATGCATTACAAACTAACATAATTTTTTTGCATCGTAAACGTATGATCCCCTACTTTTACGTAGCAGAGAAGTGGGATCTCTTAGTAAGCACACAAATTAAATTTAAAAAAATTCGGGATAGAAATATATTATTAAATTGCTTGAAAACTGTGTCTTGTAGAGTGAAACCGATTGCGAACTTGCAAAAGCGAAGAAAAAATTTCCAAAATTCCTTTCAAAAATCCAATGCATTAGAAAATAAAAAGAAATTGTAATTCATTATAGCATAAAAAGATGCATATCTGAAAATTTGACGTGTTTTTTCGCGAACAGAACTTTCAGACAGACCTAATTATCTATATTTGTGTTTATAATTGAACCACGCTTTAATCGTTGCGAAGCCTGTTCAAGAGTGATACGAAAACTGAAGAAATTTTCAGATCTAAACGAAGAATTACGAACTACTGTAACATCATTAAAAAATTAAACTTTTTCTATCTATTTCTATGAAGTAGTCTGTATACAGAAATATTTCCATCATTTATTTTAGGATCTACCAGCAATATGCATTGCTATCAGATACCTTTATTAGATTTTGTTTCTTGAAATTAAAGATCCTGATTTATCACCAAAGTTAAAAATTTATATTAAATATATTTTATTTTATTTTCTAAACGGTAGATTTTAAAATTTGTATCACCTCAATACTATCTGAACATTTGTCAAGTAAAAAAAAGCAGTACTTTTTTTTATTTATTTAAAATTACATTTTTTAGAACGATTTAAGGATTCATATACTTTAAAGTTCAAAATTTTTGAAACGTTTTTGCAAATATAATAATAAATGATAAATAACTAAAGATACTTTTAGCAAAGTAAAATTACAAAATTAAAGTTCTCATAATTTTACAAAAGTAAAATTAAGAGAACTAAACTTTTGATCGCTCTCCTGACCATACTATGGGATTTGGACAGAATTTGACCAAAAAGAAACTTAATAAAAAATTTGCGGTTATATGACTGATTTTGTTTCTGGAAATATTGTCTGCCTCACTAATTATTGTGTGCAATTAATTAATGCTAATTTATATTTTGTCCTTTAAATCGTGAACATCGGTTCTGAAGTCTAATTTCGATCAATAGTTCATATGTTTTCTGAGTTTTTATATTTTTTGCAACTAAAACAAAATAGGAATAAGATAAAGTTAAAACTAAAACTTTTACGCATTAAATGCCAATTATAAACCTGTTTTAAATCATTATTTATTACATAATATGTTTTTTATTTTAAAATAGTATGTATTTCTAGGTTTGCTTCGGGCGACAAAGATAGCAAATCGTGGTGACGATTGAAATTTAGAATTTTATCAAAACAGATTAAAATTTGCACATTTTGTAGCATATTTTTTTTAGATTATAAGAAATGCCAACATGCTCAGCTTTGCAAAAAAATATTTTCAAATAATATCAAAATAATTTTTAGTTTAAGCTGTTTTATATTTTTGTAATTTGACATATTGAAAATATGAAGTATCATAAGAGACGCAACATTATTACTGTCGCCTCGTTTCGATGCTTTTAAAGAGTGGGCGGAATTTTCCTCATTTTTCAGCCACTTCAATGAAATAGCCTATATTCAGAAATAGTTTCCTTTCTTTATTTCCAGTATCTATCAGCAAAATAAATTGCTTTCAGATACCTATATTAAATTCTGACAAATCTATTAATCTCAGTAAAAAGTTGATTGTTGATGATGATGTGGGGGGGATCTCTGCTACTCGCTTTTATCCCCCTTGCTGTAAGGTGTATTTTTGTGAGTTGAGTTGTTGATGCTGAAGATGATGACGATGAGGTGATGAGAGTGTACGCTGTTCTTGAAGAAGCGAAACAAGTTTACAGTAGAGATCAAAATTAAATATTTTCCAAAACACTTTTGGAGAGGAAGATTAGAAAAAATTAAAAACTAGCATTTGGTGGTTCCAATACTTTTGGAGAAACACGTTCATCAAACAAAAAAATAAGAAAAACATACTCTTTTTCCCAGGCGCTCAGAGAGGCTTAAACTAAAACTTAAAAATTAGTGACTGCATTTAATTATGGATTTGAAAACTGGAGGCTAGAAACGCTTAGTTGAAATTAAAAAATCCACTAAATTTTTGAGAAGATTATCGTATTGGTTATAACTAAGAAGACGGTGAAGGGAGAGTGGAAAAACTCCGATTGAGGCGCGCAGTGTTTGTCTCTGATGCTCGAACTTTTTGCATTCAAAGAGGAGGTGGATAGCAGATTCTGGAAGTTGACAATGGTCGCACAAAGGGGAGTCTACGAGCCCTATTTTTGCATAAATTTCGTTAAGTTGGATTGTGTTGCTTCGGAGACGCGAGATTAAGATATCGTATTTTCGGTTTGGGAGTTGATTGAGGGAAGTTTTATTAACAGGGTGATCAAAGGGGAAACGCTTGTGGTATTTTGAATTAGTCCGGAGGTTACTGAGTTCGTGGTTTGAGTCTAAAACTGCTGAATATGACAAGTCTTCAGGTGAGATAAAAGAGATGGCTCGAGGGGCATTGGTGGCGTGTTTGGCCAGCTTATCAGCGGTTTCATTGGGGGGGATGCCAACGTGTGCTGGTGTCCAGGCGATCGTGATTGATTTCACTTTTGCACTTGCTGAAACTATCTTGTTTTGTAAGAGGAGGATGCTGTGAGGGGATTTATGGGTGGCTGAGATGAGGGCAGTGATTGCGGACTTACTGTCCGATAAAATAACGTAATCTAGATACTCGGTAGTGAATTTTGTGACTGCTAACCAAATCGCTAAAACTTCTCCGGTGAAAACTGAGTTTCTAGGATGGATTTGAGAGATATAAGACATGTTGTTCCTTGAGTTAATAGCCGCAATACCTGTGTTCGTACTGGATTTTGAGGCATCGGTAGCCAGGATGACAAAGTCTTTCCAAAGGGTGTGGAGGGTTTCCTGATAGAGAGGGAGGATTTCGTTGGGATTTTTCGTAGTTTGAAAAGGAAGATCGTGTACAAAAAGACAGAGGTTCGGGAGATCTGTGAGGAAAACTGGAATGTGGAAGGGGATGATATTGAATTTACTTATGCCTTTTTGGCTGAAGATGTCCTGAAATTTGAGGAAAAGGTGGGGTTTCTTTTTAAGTCTAGTAAAATGGAATTTATGCAAAAGGCGATTTATTGGGGAGTGAGAGCCAAGGGAACAGTGACGGAGGTAGAATTTTTTAGCTGCTAAAACAAGTCTGTGTGAGATTGAGGTAGTGCCGGCTTCTCTGTGGAGGATATGAATTGGAGTCCATCGTGGGAGGCCCGTTGCTGCGCGGAGGCTAGAGTTGTAGATTGTTTCAATTACTCGGAGATGTGATTTTGGCGCAGAGAAGAGGATTGGGCTGCCATACTCTAAGATACTTCTGATTGTGGCATTTACAATCTGAATGAGGTGGTAGGTTCGAGACCCCCACTGAGTGCTAGAGATGCAGCGGAGTGCATTAATTTTTTTTAAACATTTCTTTTTTAGGTATTGAAAATGACCGAGGAAAGAAATGTTTGCAGTGTAATGGATGCCGAGAATTTTGATGGAATTAACTTGGGGAATTCGTTCGTTAAAAATTGTTAACTGAATCGTAGGTGACAGACGTTTAGAGAAATTAATAGTTGCACTTTTTGAGGGTGAAATAGCCATTTTCCACTCTGTGCACCAAGTTTGAATGGTGATGAGGGCATCTTGAAGTTTAGCAATAACCCTGTCAAAAGATTTTGCAGCATAGTAAATGTAGATGTCATCAGCGAACACAAGAATTTGAACTCCAGTGGGAAGGTGTTTGTGAATGTCTTTAAGGTAAAACATAAAAAGAAGGGGGGAGAGGACACTGCCCTGCGGAAGGCCCTGGGGTTGCTGGAAATCTTTAGACCGGGTGTTGCGCCAAGAGATGTAGAAGGTTCTATCGGAGAGAAAGTTTTGTAAGAAAAGTGCTGTTTTTCCAGATATGCCGACCGAGAGGAGTTTGGTGAGGAGACCATCAATCCATACGTTGTCGTATGCCGAGACTAGATCGAGTGCAACACAAACGATAAATTTTCTCCGTTCACGTGCTTCTCGTATGTCATGGTAGAGTATTGAGTGAGTTGTATTACAGTCACGAAAGGGGAGGAAGCCAGTGTGGGAGGGGGGAAGATATTTTGCTGAAGGCAAAAATTAAGGAGCCTTTGTAAAAGCATACGTTCGTAGACCTTGGCGAAAGTCGAAGTGAGAGCAATAGGTCTGTAGCTGAGAATTTCTGATGGGTTTCAGTAAAAAGTTAGCAGTTATAAAAGATATATTAAATATATTTTATTTTCTGAAACGGTAGTTTTTACTTTACTTTACTTTATTTAACAAAAATTGGGTGCCTAGGCCCCATACAAAAAAGTTTGAGCTGTGATTTTTTAAGGAAAGCATTTAGAAGAAAAACTAATTTTTTAAATTTATTTTTTGGTTCCAATTATTTTTGGAATTGAAGGTATTCGACAATAACTATTCAACGACAGGTAGGTTTTTTTTGAAAATTAAAGCGAATGAAATAAAATATTTATAATTTGTAAAATATTTATTGAAAGTAGAATTGAATCCACATAAATTGCTTTTCAAAAAGCAACTTTCAGTAACATAAAGTATGTAGTGTAGTGAGAAAAAAAAAGAAAAAGGAAAAAATTATTTATGTTCTCTCATAGATCTCACCAGCAGGAGAATGTTTGGCCGTGAGATGTAGAATAACAAGCGTAAAAAGGCAGATTTCTTCTTATAATAAATACTTCAAAAGAATAATTTCAACTTTTGTAGAATAAACTATTTTATGCCAAGAAACAACAATTATTGTAAAGTAATTACCTGGGTATCTGAACGGTAGCGAGCAGGGGGTATAGCCCATTGTCCCAAAAACCAATTTTTGAGCTCATTAATGGGTGAAAATCACCTGTGAATGACTACTGCGACATTCAGATCTTTTACATCTTTATGTGTCTATTTTAAAGAGCCTACCTCCATGAAACGCATAGAAATAGACTTCGAGTCTATCTCATGCCTGTGTTTAACACAGACACATAATAATTCATTCACAATTGAAACTGTTTAACAAGGCCTGCATCAAGTTGTGAAGAGGCCTGGAGCTGATGGGTAACCTCAGGATCATCAGCTTTTATAAATAATTAGTCGAATTATAAATTTTTATAGATAACAATAAAACATTTTAGATTAGGTAAAAGTGATAAATACGTTTTGATATGTTCAAGTGACTGATATGCTCGGTTATAATGCATAGCTGCCAACTCTTCCGGAAGATTTCATTTTCATATTTAAAGTGGTAGTAATTATATACTATTTTTTCTTTCATAATTTTAATTTTTAAATGATATTGATCACCACTATACTTACAAAAATTAAGCACATATATTAATATGCGTTACTATCATGTTTGCCAACTTAAGTTTTCTCAAGTACAATGTATTTGTTTGCTTAAAATTGAAGTTTTAATTCCATTTTAATACCACTGGGAGAAATGATAATGGAAGGGATTAAAAGTTGGCAGGTATGATAATGTGATAGGTTTTAAAATTCCATTTAAACATTATCTGCAAAAATTTTTAAAAAAAATGTACTCTAGTCTTTTTACTTTTTTTTTTAAAAATCTTAAATTTTTCTTCTTTAAAAATTTCTTAGAATTTGCATCTTAATTCCAATAAACATTAAAATACGCTTATTAATAAATTTATATAAATCCCCCAAAAAATAGCAAGTAAACGGTCATAAAATTGAAAATAAACGCTCATAATATTGACCAGTAAAGAGCAACTTTTATTATTTATAATGACAAGATTTTGAATAGAAATGACTTAAATTACAGTTACATACTACGAAGATCTAAAACACACAAGTTTTAATTTGTTAACTGTTTACATGTTGAAGAGAGAAATTCTAAAAATAAAGCTCATCAAATAAGTTTAAAAAATAAAATGCAAACAAAAAAAGCTGAAATGTGCCAGATTATTAAAACAACGGTAGATTGAAAAAATAAATCTAAGCAAGCATTTATTTATAATTCCAATAGATTTTTATTGTATTTTTTACCCGGCGTTAAACAGCTGACCAATTCTTAGCTTACATTTGTCAATGTTCCATTCTGTAGCCTTGAAAATTCGGACCTTATCCAGAAAATTCCTGAATCATGAATAGGGACAAACTAGCCTTAGTGGAGGACTTTTTTTTATGCAATTATCCACATTTCCGTTACCTGAGGAGGATAATCACGAAAACCTTCAACGGTTTACCTGACTGCAAAGGGATTCAAACCCTTGATCTGTCTTCCTCAGAGGATATTTAAACAGAGGTCAATGCGAGCTGGGAGGATAATTCGTATTGACCAGCCCTCGCTGGGATTCGAACCTTAGTCATTTCATTCGGAGGAGAGCACTCCATTCCCTGAGTAACCACTCCTGGGAATAAAATTTGTTTAAATGACAATTTATTTCCTTAAAATTTGGTTCACCTGATGGAGTCTTAAAAGTTTTAACTTTTGTTCTCAATTTCTTCTGCTTCCTCTTTATTATTACTTTATTTCTTGAACTTTCATCTGCAATTTTTAATCGTTAATCGCTATTTTTTAAAATACATAATTCGTCATTAATTTCGCTGCTAGTACTTGCACTTCCAATTGTTACTTTTAAAAATTGTTAACCTTTAGGAATATAATGAGTTATACCTGCTTAAACGGTATTTCTAAAAATATGTTTGAAAAGTATCTACTAACTACCTTCTAATTTGGTATGCTACAGGTTTTGGAAGAATATTTATTTTAGACTACATAATACAGATTCTTGATACTAATAAAATAAAAAATCTAATATTTCATCTGAATCTAAATTTGCATCCCACTTTTCTTGCACCTCATATAAAATCTAATTTTATATCTAAATATTTCTCTCAAAAGTCACAAACTCCAAATTTTTATTATGTATTAGAAATACATAAATTTATATAAAGTTTTGTGAAAAAATAAAAGGTCTTCAATTAGAGGATTGTATTTTTGACGGGCTTTTTTTAAAATACAGGCTTTTGATTGGCCAAATTTGTCCATCGTAATTGCTAAAATACAGATAAATTCTGTGCTAGAAAGCCATGGATTTACGAAATATAGATTTTTGTATATAGTTTTTTGTATTTGTACGATAGATTAATGAAGATGCCAACATTAAAATGAAGGATTTCCGATTGTATGATATTTTGCTTCAAAAAAGTTGATCCAAGAAGGAAACCTAAAATAAACTTTAAATTCGTTGGGGATAAGGGGTCAGGTGCAATTTTCCCTTATGACCCCCTCCTTGTCAGGCATAGCATGTTTGCGGAGTCTTCCAAATCCATACATAGTTTGTTTTGTTGAAATGTATGTTTAAAAAATCTGTTATATTGATGCAAAATACTGTCAAAAGTCTAATGCATTAGTAAATAGAAAAAAATATTGCAAATCACTATAGCGTGAATAAATGCACCTTTTGCATATCTGAAAATGATACCTGTCTTTTCGCGAACTGAACTTTCTGACAGATCTAATTATCTATATTTGTGCTTATAATTGAACAATTTTTTAATTGTTGAGAAGCCTGTTCAAGAGCGATACGAGTGCTTAAGAAATTTTCAGATCTGACAGAAGAATACTTATCAACCAATCTTCTGAAATCACAAAAAGTCCCTGTTATTATAATTTACTATTATTACAATTTTAAGAAAAAAGAAAAAGAACCTTTTCTTTCCATTTCAATGAAATAGATTGCAATTTGATATATTCTCCTTAATTTTTTTTCAGTATCTTCTAGCAATATGCATTACCATATATGCCAACTTTTAATCCTTTCAAGGATGATATTCCTCAGTGGTAGTAAAATGAAATGTAAATTACAATTTTAGGCAGAAACATTTGCTGTATTATGAACAAGCTTATGCGGATTACAAGAACAGTATTACATATTAATGTATATGCTTAATTTTTTTAAAGATGGTGGTGAATTAAAAATATTAAAAATTAAGCTTATAAATGCAAGGAATATATAGAAAGCATACATTTTACTACCACTTTAAACACAGAAATAAAATTTTACGCCAAATGCGTAAAAGCTGGCAGGTATGCATTACTATCAGTTACCTATATTAGATTTTGTATAAATTGTGATAATATTAAAGAGTTAGATCATGTATTTTGGCAAGGTACCTGCCCGCGCAAGCGGGCACTAGACCTCTGATCTGTGATATGCCCTAGGGCGACTGAGACTAATGACATTGAAAATATTAAAGAATTCACAAAATTAAAATATATATTAAATATATTTTATTTCCTAAAACGGTAGTTTATAAAATTTAAACCTCCTCATTTCTATCTCAACATTTGTCACGAAAATCGATGCAGTATTTTTAATATTTATTTGACGTTACATTTCTTAAAATGATTTAATAATTCATATACCTTAAAATTCAAAATTTTTTGAAACGATTTCACAGAAATAATAATAAATAATTATTTAAAGCTACTTTTTACATAGAAGAATCTTTGGATAAACGAATTTTATAACTGTGTATAAAATGTTTCAATGAGCTTGAAAATTCATTGAGGTATTGCGAAACACGCAAAATTTAAAATTAAGAGAACTATACTTTTGATTGCTCTCTTGCCCATACTACGGCATACCTGCCAACTTTTGATCCTTTCCATTACAGTTTTTCCAGTGGTATTAAAATGGAATTAAAACTTCAATTTTAAGCATACAAATACGTTGTATTTGATAAAACTTAAGTTGACGACCATGACAGTAACGCATAATAATATATGTGTATAATTTTTGTAAGAATAGTGGTGATCAAAATCATTTAAAAATTAAAATTATAAAAAAAAAAAAAATAGTATATATTTACTACCACTTTAAATATGAAAATAAAATCTTCCGGAAAATCCGGAAGAGTTGGCAGGTATGCTACGGGAATCGGACACAGTTCGAATTTGAGGAAAGAGAAACTTAATAGAAATTGTGCTGTTATATGACTGATTTCGTTTTTTAAAATATTGTCTTCTGCACTAATTATGATTCAAGGGCCTAACTCAAGTCTTGGCCCTTGAATCATAAACATCGGTTTTGAAGTCTGATTCCAATCATTAGTTCATATGTTGTTCAGAGTTTTTATTTTTTGCAACAAAAACAAAATACAAACAAGATAAAGTTAAAACTATGCATTCAATGCAAATTATACATTCAATGCAAATTATGAGCCTGTTATAAATCGTTATTTATTACAAATACGTTTCTTTTTTTTAAATAGTATGCATTGTTTGATCCGGATGATTGAAATAGCAAAAAAGGACGACAATTAAAATTTAGAAATTTTATAAAAAAGATGCTGCTATAAATTTTTGAAAATTTATAGCTTATTTTTTTAGATTACCAGAAAAAATATTTTAAAAAATATATTTTCTAGAAATATCGAAATAAAAATTATTTTTAGTTGAATATTTTTCTCTTTCTTCATTTTTTTTTTTTTTTTGTAATTTGACATATTAAAAATATAAAGTATCATAAGAAATGAAACATTATTACTGTTGCCTAGTGGTGGCATTTTTAAAGAGTGGGCGTAATTTACATAATTCTACATGGTTTACTCTTCAATTCGTAACCAATTTAATAGAATTTCGCCGAAAGTGGAGTAGTTTTTATTTCTAGTTTACTATTGAAAGTGAATTTTGAGAATGATTTTCCTTAAATTTTCAACAAGATCAATTCAAAATGTAATGTTAATTAAAATAATAATTAAATAAATTAAGTGCTAACTCCTGGTGAACGAACTATAGACACATAAGTGAAATTAAAAAAATTCTGGATAGAAATATTTTATTAAATTGCATAAAAACTGTAACTTGTAAAGTAGAATCGATTGAGAATTTGCAATAAGCGACGAAAAAAATATCCAAAATTCCGGCCGAAAATCTAATGCATTAGAAAATAAAAAGAAATTGTAATTCATTATAGCGTGAATAAATGCACCTTCTGCATACCTAAAAATGATACGCGTTTTTTCGCGAACAGAGCTTTTAGACAGACTTAATTATCTACATTTGTATTTATAATCGATCCACTTTTTAATTGGTGAGAAGCCTGTTGAAGAGCGATACGATAACAGATGAAATTTTCAGATCTAAAAGCTGAATTAACCAATCTTCTGAACTTACAGAAAGTCCCTTTTATTACAATTTTCTGTCACATCTTTAAATAAACTTTTTCTTTCTATTTCTATGAAATAGACTGCATTCAGAAATATTTTCCTTTAATTATTATCAGTATCTACCAGCGAAATGTATTGCTATCAGATACGTATATTAGATTTGAGTACAATATTAAGTGTGAGATGAAATTTTGTATAAAATAAAATATTACATTAAATATATTTTATTTTTTGGATCGGTAGTTTATAAAATTCGAACCACCTCATTTCTACCTCAACATATGTCTAGTAAAAGGAAGCAGTTATTTTTTATTTATTTAAAATTATATTTCTTAAAATGGTTTAATAGTTCATATTCCTTAAAACTCAAATTTTTTTGAAATGTTTTCACAAAAATAATATTAAATGATAAATAATTAATTAAGTCTTGTTTTTGCATAGAATAGTCTTTGTGTAAACGAATTTTACAACTGTGTATAAAATAATTCATTGAGCTTGAAAATTCATCGAGATATTGCACAACACGCAAAAAGTAAAATTAAGCGAATTAGACATTTGATCGATCTCCTGACCATACTATTGGAACCATTTCTACAAAATTCGAATTTGATGGAAGAGAAACTTAATAAAAAATGTGTCGTTATTTGATTGATTATTTTTATTAAAATCAGTGATGGACACTATTCACGGAAATTTTATTCACGACTAAATTTATTCAGCATAAATTTATGATTCGAAAAATGATGAATAATGACTAAATTATTCATATGAAAATTCAGTCATTATTCATTATTCATTTTGAAAATTTATGCAATTTTTTGAATAATGATTGACGAATAAATTCATTAGTCATGACCAATTTTTCTGAATAAAATTTTGAATAACCAGAGAAAAATGCAAGCATTACCTCATTTTCTTTGTTGTTGCGAGTCAATGACAAATTACAGTTATTGATTACAAATGTAATGAACTATAGATAAATCAACTTCTTGCGACGATCATGGCTACAAGTAATCAGAGTAACAAATTATTATCATTTCTCAATATCATCGCCATTTGTCACCGCTTGTCAACTTACAAGCGGAAGACTAGTAAATTGAGACCCAAAAACCTCTGGTGGACAGATACTTTCGTGACAATGAGGAAAAGAGTGAGAGCACTCAGAAGAAAATTTCGAAACAGTCCTGAAGATTTAAGCAGTAATAGTAACAAGAAAGAATTTAAAAAGCACTTGGCCAAGTATATAAAAATGCTCAGGCATCAAAAAAAAAAAAAAAAAAAAAAATAAAAAAAAAAAAAAATAAAAAAACGATACACTGATAGTTTCACTTTAAACTCGACGTTTGGCAAATCTTACAAGATCTCAAAAGGTGTCAACGTAAGAAAACAAAATAACATACTTACACTCAGGGAAGACGGCTACAGCACGAGTAACTACAAAGAATCAATCACTAATATACTTAACTACCATTTTCCCATGATACAGGATGACACTGCTCAGATTCACCTCAGAGGCATTGATGATCCCCTTTTTACTTATTCTGAGATCGAACTCGTCATCAGAAACATCAAATCCAACAAGTCTCCGGGTCCGGATGGAATTCCAGCTGAGGTGTACAGGGACTTATATTATTGTAACAAACAACTGGTTCGGGGCTGTGCTCAACAAATGTTTACAATTGGGTTCTTTCCCAGAACCTTGGAAATCTGCATCTATTTGTTTAAGACCTAAACAAGGTAAAGACCCTCGCTTCCCCCAGAGTTTCCGTCAAATCTCGCTGCTCTCTACCTGGGGTAAAATTCTAGATAAACTAATCACTGAAAGACTAATCTACTTCTTGGAAAGTAAAACCAAATTACACCCAAACCAATTTGGCTTCAGGAGAGGCAGTAGAGCGGACGATGCTCTTAACTTTGATGTCAATTATGTTACAAATGCAAAACAGGAGGTCAAACACACAGTAGACGTCGCCATGCAACATCAAAAATGCATTCAACTCTGCAAATTGACATATTCTTAAACAAAAGCTTAATGGTCTCGGTGCTGGCAGTAATCTTTGACTTTTGAAACAATCGTCACGTCTGTTTTAACTTTAATGACACTTTTATTGAATCAGCAACTAATGTAGGGGTGACCCAGTGTTCATCCCTGGGACTCATTCACTGGCTCATTCTTATTAAATCACTCTTAAATGATTTCAATTTTAATGATTGTAATTTGCTAGCCTTTGCCGATGACATATTCTTGCTAATGAAACACTCCATCCTGTATAAATTTGATGAACTTGGTGCAGATATCATCCAGTCTCTTACTAATTGGGCCGGAAGTCACAACCTTGCACCGGAAAAAACAAAACTAATAACTTTTCCTGAAGACACCAAATGCCTCTGAAGGCAACCATGTATTAATATGGAAGGACAAACACATTAAGTCAATCAAAAACCTTAAATACCTTGGTATAATCTTCGAACCTCGTTTGAGTTGGCCCCACACCTTGAGCAGCTTAAATCTGATGTCACAATATTCTACAACAAATTAACAGTGCCACTTGGGGTTCAAATTTTGTCTTATAACAAAATCAGCCATTTCCCAATTATCTTGCCTTAAAAATATATAACTTCCAAATGGGTAAAAAAAAATATCGTATATATTATACTTTTTCATGAACCTGGTAAAGACACTGCATCTTCTGAGAACTAACACCCCATTAGCCTCCTTCCAATGCTTAAAAAAATTCGAAAAAAAAAAAAAAAACAGAAGAAAGAAGAAAAAAACCTTATTCAACTCCGACTTGATGATTCAGCAAAGCTTTCCTACCCGCAAAATATTCCCAAACAACAAAATGGCTTCCGCACACGCTTCTCTATAACAAAACATCAATAGATTGGAATGTAACAGCAAGCAAAATACAAGTACGAAACTACACTACAGCTCATGCTTGACGTCACTAAAACGTTAAATAGAGTGTGACATTAGAGGACTTATAATCAGAATACTGGTTATGTGCATTTCTGATATCTCCTACTAAGCATAAACTCATATTTCACTTATTATCGATTCCAAATCAAAATTAATAATACTTACACCTCATACAGAAACACTACAGCCGGCTTGCCTCAAGGTAATGTTCTTTAAGACTACTTTGCTTTCTTATCAATGCTGATTACCTGAAAAACAAGAGGAAAGCTTAAACGGCACTGCTCTGCAGGCCAATGACTCCGTAGATATCGCAAAATCAATCAGACACCCCCTTGCACTTGATATATTTCAGAAAAAAAATGAAAGACATCGCAACTTGGTGCTTTAAATGGAAGACCAATCTATATCCTGATAAATGCCAACTGTTAAATTTTATTTAAATGAAATTTTGCTTTATTTTACTACCACTGGGAAAAACATTTCGCATAAATTCAAATGTTGAGCTTAGGTTTTATGCTACCAGCCAAATATATTGCTATCAGATACCTTTATATAATGTTTCAAATGAAGATATTACACGCAGAATATCACAACTTAAAAAAAAAAAAACTTCCTAACTATTTCTGTGAAATGGCCTATATTTCCCGTTTTTTTATTTTTAGTACCCAGCAGCCAAATGTATTGCTAGCAGGTACTTTTTTCAATTCCTCTGGCGAGGCATAAGAGCCCTAAATTATCTTAGAAAAAATTAAATTATTTATTAAATCATTTATTAAATTATTTATTCAAGAGCGATACGATAACTGAGCGATACGATAATTTTCAGAACTAAAAGACGTATACTTATCAACCAATCTTCTGAACTCAGAAAAAGTCTCTTTCATTTCAAATTATTGTCCCATCTTCAAAATAAATTAAAATAGTAAACTTTTTCTACGAAATAGTTTGTATTCAGAAGTATCTACCAGCAAAATGTATAGCTGGCAAATACGAATATTATAGTTATAATTAAAACTATCTTGAATATATTTCATTGGAAATTAAAATATATATTAAATATATTTTATTTTCTGTAACGGTAGTTTCTACAATTTGAACTACTTCATTTCTATCTCAACATTTGTGAAGTAAAAAGAAAACAGTACTTTTCTTTATTAGTTTAAAATTACATTTCTTAAAATGATTTAATAATTCATATCATTCAGCCTCAGTCCATTCTCCATTACTATACAAATCTTCAAGACTTTCTTTCCCCCCCTCCCTGACAGGCTTCTCATATCCTCCATCATAGTATATGCTATGGCGAAAGGACATAAAGTGGTTTATTTAAATAGAAATTTACAGAATGAAATATGTTGAGATTCACGTAAAGTTAGTAATTAATTGTAACATTAATATTTAATAATTTTTTAATAAACATCTATTTAAATACTGCCTCAAATAGAAGTAATAAAAAAAAAGTATTTTTTAATAAATAATTTTGCCGATATTCATCTGTAAACTGAAATATTTATTTTCCTCGTGAGTTAAATAGTATTTATTTGTTTTCGCTTTCCAAAGAAGAAAAAATTGCACTGTACATTTAACACACAATTTTATCTTTCACATAAGTAAAATAATCTAACTACCACTTTACGTTAAACTTAATAATCTTTTGATATAATTTTTCTTTCCTATACAGCAAGACGTTATGGTGAAAATAGATATCAAATCTACGTTAAGTGGTGGAATAATCAATACAGTAGTTGAATTTTTACAGTGGCTGAGAGTAATAGGCAACAGTACTTTTACATATCTGTTGTTATGGATGGTGTTCTCAATATAAATGTAAACAATAACAATCTTGCCTTATCTGGGCGTCAGCGGGACGGTGACGTACCGCTGACGCCAACCTGTCCTAACAAACCAGGCCCTAGTTAGCTCAGCGTCAGCAGTCGGTCCAACGCACAAGCGACTAGGGGGCGGACGATTCCATAACGTTAAAAATTTAAGAGTTTCGTCGGAAGAGTAAAAATAGGGAAATTACACTGAGAATATTGGAGATTTTTTCATTCGCTTCCTTGGCGTATTGGCTAAATTTCAAAGGTTTGCCGTCACCGTTTGCATTTGTTTATGTTTATTTTTTGCGACATTTGCTGCCATTTTCGAAATCGTATAAAACATCTTATTTGTTGAATTTTTTCGCTATGTTTTTATTATTGTTATCTGTTTTGCTTTCGTTTTAATTTTTTTTTACTTTAAGCTTAGTTTTTTTTTAAAATTTGGTTATTTGCGAGCTGCAGTTTGAAAATGGATGATATTCAACATAAATGTGTTAAGTGTGGAAAGATATATTCAACGAGATCCAATTTGTATAAACATATACGTCTGAAGCATCCGGATAAAAGTTTAGAAAATATGTCGTTCGGATCACTATCCGGCATCAAATGTGCTGTTTGTAATGAAACATTTCCGTCTAAAGCGAAAATGGATTTTCATGTTGAACAGACACATGATATTAAAATCTGAAAGGAAATTTTTAAATTTTCTTCGTTAGACTCATTTTCTTCTTAGAAAGAAAGTAATGAACATGAAAATCATGTCCAGAATTATGGATCTAAAGAGAATGGTAGTTCTAAAACCACCGACTACTTTTGTCATCGAAGTGGAGTGTTTCATTCTAGAGGTATGGAATAAAGAAACATAAAATGTATGGGTAGCAACAAAATTAATGCTAACTGCCCTGCTATGATGAATCCCCTGCTATGTTAGTTTGGATAATCTCGTTTGAATCTTAAGCTTTTTTAATTTTAATATTGATCACTCAGTGGTACAGTACCCGTTATCTTAAGAAGTAAATTTCAGTTTTCAATAGGTGGAATTGCATTATATCTAAAATTAAATGAATTCGTACTTGTAATGCCTCGTAACTACCACTATAAATATTAAATACCAAAACATTAGTATATATAAGACATGTTAAGTGGATTCTATCATGAAGTACCTTTTGGTAGATGAGGGTTGACATAGTCCATAGACGATTAATAACAATCCCCTCATTGGTGACCCGGACGTGATAACAACTTGTCAATATTGAAGTACGATCCACATTAAATAGTTGATTTGCTTAAAAATATGCAGCTCAGAGGAGAAAAAAAATCCGGTGAAGTAAATAAAGACTCCCGGCCAAAAAACAAAAAAATAAAAAAAAATAATGAGCGAAATGCTATAAACATAAAAAAAACTGAAGAAAAAAATATATAATAAGCAAAAAATTGATATAAATAAATAAGTAGCATGAATCAACTAGTGGTTGGTAGGTAACCGTTCATCAAATTCTATCACAGATAAAATTCTGGAAATGGAGTAATGTGGCGTAACTACCACTATAAATATTAAATACCAAATCACTAGTATATATATATAAGACATGTTAACTTGGTAATCCGATTCGAACATTGGATCTTGCCGAGTAAAGTTGTTTTTAACCCTTTAAGACAGGGATCGCCAAACTTTTTTGATCATCGACCCCCTATATAATTTTTCGAAATCTTCATCGACCCCCATAAAAGTAATTTTCTGTTAATTAAAATAAAACTCTATTAGATACCGTGTTTGTACATTTGTTTTGCGATTTTGAACATTTATTAAAGTAATAGTACATTGTGTAACAATAGTTTTATGAAAAATATATTAATGTTGAAATTTAAATACCTTAATATTTATTAAATAATATGTAATTATGAATAAGTAGAAATAATAAGTAAAGTAACTACAGATTTCTTGCTTCTTAATCAATGAGATGGGTGTGCCTGGTTTTTTTTTTGCAAGGTTCGCTATATTGGGTTCAAAATTGATCAATTTTAATTTTCGTCAAAATTGATCAATTTTAATTTTCGTCAAAATTGGTCAATTTTGCAATTTTTGTAAAAAAATACAAAGTGTGCTATAGTTTTGCTGCGGGCTGTACTAATCCATATTATTAATGCTTACCTTCTTTTTTCTACATGCATTGATAATTAAAATTGATATCTATACTAAAGGAATGGTTTTATCAAAACAATAACTGATTATCCAAAACTATGAAAGTTTTAATAATGACACTGCAAATATTCAACGCTGTTCACAATTTGCAAAGATAGCTGAAACTGAATATGATATTTGTGCTTGTAACGTCAAGGCTCGTCACACGTGACATTTGGACAAGCGTACATATGCGTTTGAGTTATATACTATGCTTAGTTCGTGCCACTGCGCGCTGGTACGTAAATACTTGTTTCACCCGATTAAATATACGTTTATTAATTTATGTTTTATAAAGAAACTGATATTAAGTCAATTATAAAAAAATTCACAAATTTTACATACTCAATCAGGTATGTGTGATTTGCATATTAAGAACTGTTTTTTCTTCGGCCCTTCCAATTCGGATCGACCCCCATTCGACCCCCTGGCTCAGATCGACCCCCGCTTTTGTTAAATAGACCCCTGGGGGTCTATATAGACCACTTTGGCGACCTCTGCTTTAAGACCTTACCTGCACAATTGTGCAGGTCAAAATAAAAAAACTGATATTCCTTTTTCCGTATCATTTAAAGCCCAATCTACACAATTGGGATAGTTAATTTTTTTCAGCTGTTTCGATTAAACATCACCAAATGGCAGTAGCAGCTCCACACGATTAGTTATTTATTTTTATGAAGACTCCACGTGCTGTCAGCAAATCGTAAGTACTGTCATAAATTCTTTAAAATATTATGCTTAGAGTTTGCTTAGATTTAGTTTTTATTTTAATATATTGTATTTATGATTGGAATTGTTTCGGCCTTAAAAAAAGTAATTCAGCTTTAAAAAAGTTTGAATTACTAGAAACCTACACAATTGTGTAGGTCTGGCGTTTACTATTTCAATAATAATAAGCACATGTTCTTGGAATTTTAGATGAGTCGAAAACGATATTTGACACAGGAGGAGATCTTGGAACTACTTCAAAAGGATTATTCTGATTTAAGTGACATCTCTGATGAAGACGATACTGTTGAAATTGAGAAAATTAACAACTTCATTGATGACGAGAATGGACCTGACAGAGAAGCTGGATGCTGGATATGAGTGAAATCTCGGCATTAAGCGCGAAGCGCTTCTAACCGATTCATCGATTCTGTTGAGACATAAAACTAAAAGGTCATATGTGATTCAAAGTTCTAAGCTTAAAGTTCAGATTAAAAGTTCTTAATGAGGTGAGGCATGAGTTGCTGGCAAGAGAATATTAATTGGAAGGGGCATTCCCCTTGATTAAAGTCTTGAGCAGGTTTAGCACTTCTTGATCTTTCATCAATTCTTGAAGTTCTTTGATGAGGCTAACAAGTCTATGAGCACTGGAAGTTGAGGTAGTATCCCTGTTCGATGATCTCCTTTTACTGGGGCGAGCCTCGCACCCAGTAAAGTTAGCAGTGTGATCTTTCAGGCAGTTACAGCACTTGGCCGGGGTATCTCTGGGCTTTTTGCAATGGTACGAAAAGTGCCCTTCAGCACACTTCATACATCTAGCATCTTTTGTGCAGCTACGTTGAGAATGTCCAAAGGCCTGGCATCTGAAACACTGTATTGGTCTGCTTCCACCTCGGCACTTCTCTACGGAGATTGGGAACTGCTTTAAACTTTGGATGTTGAGGATCTTGGTCTGCTTCACCAATAGAGGAGTGACAACAAGGTAGAGGGGGAGTGGCCTATAGGCTCCTCCCACTTTCTTCTTGAACTGGACTACTTTGGAAACTTCGATGTTTGATTTTCCTAATTCAAGGGAGATCTCGTCGATATTAAAATCATCTGGGAGACCTCGGATGAGCACTTTTTCATTCTTGGCTGGAAAGACTTTTTTAGCAGCAGTTGGAGTCACTTGAGCTTGGGTGGGCGTCTCCTCCGAAGTCTCAGATGTTTTGTCCGGATGTGGTGGGGAAACTGAGGCAGAAGTGCTGTTATTAGGCTTGGTTGATTTGGCTTTTTTCCTTTTCCTCTTCTTCCTCTTTTTAGCAGGAGGTTCTTTGGAATTTTCAGAATCTGAAGTCGTAGCCCCGAAACTGGTCTCCATTTTTCCCCCGCAGGGGTGGGGGTGATCTTGAGTATTGGAGTGGTAATCAGTGGTACTGGACTGGTTTTCTTACCAATTACCAATTTTCCAATTACCAATTCTCCAAATTACCAATTCTCCAACTGTTAGAACACCAATAGAGTATTTTGAAGATTATTTCAAAGATGATTTCTTTGAGAGTGCGGCTGTGTACACAAATATGTACTCAGTGTTAAAAAATGGAATTAGTATGGATATCAACAAAGAAGAGCTACAGAGATTTTTTGGTATAAACCTAATAATGGGCTGTATTCGTTACCCTAGGTTGAGATTATACTGACAAAAACAGTACAGTTTTTCTGCAATTGTGCAGTGCATGCCACGAGATAGATTTTTAAATTTGAGAAACTGTTTTCCTCTGGTTGACACAGCAAGTAAAACACCACAAGTAAATAATAAGCTATGGAAAGTTCAGCCAATTATCAACCAAGTCTGCAATGTCTGCTTGAATTTACCAAGAGATCAGAGAAGTTTTTCGATCAATGAGAAGATGATACCATTCTTGGGACGTGCCCCAGTAAAGCAGTGCGTAAAAAATAAGCCGCGCCCTGTAGGATTGAAAAACTTTGTTTTAACTGGATCATGTGGACTAGTTTTAGATTTTATAGTATACCAAGGAGAAGCAACAAACTTTGTCCACAAAGAGCTAGGTTTAGGACCTGCTGTGGTACTTACTTTGGTCCAAACCTTGCCAATGTACAGTTTTGTGTATTTTGATTGTTATTTCAATACAATACCCGTTGCTCGAAGAATTAAAAAAACAGAAAATTGAGGGAACTGGCACTATCCAAACAAACAGAGTTAAGGGTATCCCATTTGTCAAGCCAACTGCTCTTAAAAAGGGAGAAAGCATTGAACATGTGTCTGACAGCGGAATTGTAGTAGTTGAGTGGAAAGACAACTATAAAGTTGTCATGGCGTCAACTTGTACAGGACGTCATCCGCTACAGACTGTCAAGAGGTGGTCCAAGGAAGAAATAGCAAGAATTGATATCTGTTGCCCATCTATCGTCAAGAATGGGGGGTGTGGACATTTGTGACCAGCAAATGGAGGCTTACCGAACGTGGTTTAAAACAAAAAAGTGGACCTGGAAAACAACTGTTAATTTCCTTGACTTAGCAGTTGTAAATGCATGGTTTATGTATGTACGAGATGCTAAAGCAAATAAGTTACGTCTAAAAAACACTCTTGATTTATTAGCCTTTCGTCTAAGTGTGGCCGAGAGACTGTTAGATGTACCACTACCGAGCAAGAAAAGATCCCGTGCAGTCCTCAGTGCCAGCGAAGAAGAAGAGAATGAAGACGATACTGTTCAGTCATGTAGATCTAAATTCTATAATCCACCCAAAAGACTACCCTCTGAAAGGAAAAGATTGGATGCCACTAGTCACTGGCCTTGCTTTGACGATCTTAAATCTGCCAGGAAGTGTAGGTTGGAAAACTGTCTCAGCCGTACTAGAGTGAGATGCGAAAAATGCTATGTATATTTATGTCTATCTAAAAACAAAAATTGTTTCAAACATTTTCACTGTGGCGGATAAAGATTATTTTAATAAATAACACTGATTTTTACTTTAAAAGTTACTTTTTTTATTAATTAAAGACAAAATCCTAACCTGCACAATTGTGTAGGTTTAGTTAAAACTTACTGCAGAAAGCCCGAACCTTACACAATAGTGTGGGTCCTCTGGCAGCTTAATGTATCATGCGGAATTTTTTTAAATATTTTTTTTCAATCAAATATCATCCTATTAGTAAAGGAAACTTAAAATTTCCATCAAAACTTTTCAGGTCGTAAAGGGAAAACCAAGCTCTGCACTGCCATGTCCACTCAACGACTCAGCAGCGGAGGGAAGACCTTCCGAACTCAACGTCATCCAGCTATGGATCTTGCAGCGATTAGAAAAGAATGGAAGGGACATGCCTTTTTTCTTCAGTCTGGAGATTCTATTGATTGTAGCGTATCTACCACTACAAAATTACAACTACAATTCACTAGTATATAAGACATGTTAACTCGACTCTATGTTATGGTACCTTTTCATAGATGAAGGTTGACATGGTCTGTAACTACTCACCTCCCCACATGATTAAGATTTCGAGCGTTCACAAAGAGAGGCGATCAACATCGATGCCGAAATTGCCGAATGCTGCCAAAATGATGACAGGAATGAATACACGCTCGAGAGACTTTACAGGAGGAAGTTCATAGCCGAAGAAATGCTGATCTTATAGAATAATAGATACTCTCAAAGTTTTCCACCTCCAGCCAGTCAGCTGATAGAGAAAGTGCCTGCTGCAGAGACTGATATAACCATCCTGCCCTCAGAACCTGAAATGACTACAGTTCAAGGTGAGACAGTACCAGAGCAGCCTGAGCCTCCATCTACACCTGATGTTTGTGCTGAGAATCCCACTGAACAACCCGAATCAGAGCCCCCAAAGAAAATTCCTCCTACCAGCAACATCACGGAACCTGTAGCCCCATCAACAGATGAGACCACAGAACAGAACCAGAAAGAGAATCTACAAAAGAATTGCAGAAAACTCAAATTCCTCATAAAAGGACCCTCAAAAGATTTCGATCTTGGAAGAGGAACTAGCAGCTATCGGTCATCGGCAAATCAGAATTGAGCAGTTCAAGAAGAGGCGTGGCGAAGGATATAAGCTCCTCCACCTTTTCCTGATCGGATCCTACTTCCAGATAGCCCTGCGAATCGAGAATGCATAAACATCAAGGAGATCCTCTCTACTACAGTGCAAATTAAGCGATTTAGAGGAGGTCGTAATGAAGTGCAATGCCAAAAATTTGGCCATGCCCAAAAGAACTGAATTAGAAAATGAAAAGAAATTGTAATTCATCATAGCGTGAATAAATGCACATCTGAAAATAATACGTGTTTTTTCGCGAACAGAACTTTCAGACAGTCCTAATTATTTATATTTGTGTGTAGAATTGAACCACGCTTTAATCGTGCGAAGCCTGTTCAAGGGCGATACGAAATCTGAAGAAATTTTCAGAAGTGAAAGATGAATTCTTATCAACCCATTTTCTGAACTCACAAAAAGTCTCTTTCATTAAAAATTATGGTCACATCTTCAAAATAAAAATTATAATAATAATCCTTATAATAATTTCCTATCTATTTCTATGAGACAGATTTTATTCAGATATTTTTTCCTTTGATTATCTTCAGTATCTACCAGCAGAATGCTGTCAGATACGTACAATAATGTTCCGAAATGGAAATCATGAATTCAATAATGGGCGAAATAAAAAATTATATTAAATACATTTTATTTTCTAAAACGGTAGTTTATAAGATTTGAACCACCTCATTTCCATCTCACCATTTGTCACGTAAAAGGAAGCAGTATTTTTTTTTATTTAGTTAAAATTACATTTCTTAAAATGATTTAATAATTCATACAGCTTAAAATTCAAAATTTTTTGAAACGTTTTCACAAAAAATAATAAATAATTATTTGAAGCTATTTTTTGCTTAGAATAATCTTTGAATAAACGAATTTTTTAACTGAGCATAAAATGTTTCGATGAGCTTGAAAATTTATCGAGCTATTGTTTAATACGCAAAAGGTAAAATTAAGGGAACTGAACTTTTGATCGCACTCCGCGATTATGTTTCTAAAAATATTGTCTGCTGTACTAATTAATGAGTGCAATTAATTAATACAAATTTAAGTTTTTGCCTTTGAATCATTAAGATCGGTCCTGGAGTCTAATTTCAATCACTGCTCATATTTTATGAAGTGCTTTTATTTTTTTGCAGCAAAAATGAAATACAAACAAGATAATGTCAAAACTAAAGATAGTATGCATTAAATGCCAATTATAAATCATTATTTATTACAAAATAGGTTTTTTTTTTATTTTTTAAATAGTATGCATTTCTAGGTGTGCGACGAGTGACTAAAAAAATATCTTCTAGTAATATCAAAACTAAAGTTATATTTAGTTAAGGATTTTTCATGTTTTTGTAATTTGACATATTGAAACTATTAAGTATCATAAGAAATGCAACATTATCATTGTTGTCTGGTGGCGACACTTTGAAAGAGTGGGGGTAATTTACTTAATTCTACTTGGTTTACTCTTCAATTCGCTACCAATTTGTTAGAAATTTGCAGAAAGCGGAGTAGTTTTTATTTCTAGTTTACTATTGAAAGTGGATTCCGAGTGCGATTCTCTTTAAATTTTCAACAAGAACAATTTGAAATGTATCTCATAGTGTTATTACACAAATAATAAATAAATAAATTGCCTACCACTTTTTCTATTTTAGTTGCATGTGAAGGGGCTGCATATCTGTAAGGAGCACGACTTCAGCCTGATAAATGATACCTATGAATTAATAATATTTGTTTTTTATGGAAAAAAGTAATATCGATTATTTAGTGCATCACAAACTAACATAATTTTTTTGCATCGTTAACGTATGATCCCCTACTTCCTACCACTTTCTACGTAGTAGATAAGTGGGATCTCTTAGTAAGCACACAAATTAAATTTAAAAAAATTCTGGATAGAAATATATTATTAAATTGCATAAAAACTCTATATTATAGTGTGAAACCGATTGCGAACTTGCAATAAGCGAAGAAAAAATATCCAAAATTCCTTTCAAAAATCCAATGCATTAGAAAATAAAAAGAAATTGTAATTCATTACAGCATGAATAAATGCACATCTTGCATATCTGAAAATTTGACGTGTTTTTTCGCGAACAGAACTTTCAGACAGACCTAATTATCTATATTTGTGTTTATAATTGAACAACGCTTTAATCGTTGCGAAGCCTGTTCAAGAGCGATACGAAAACTGAAAAAATTTTCAGAACTGAAAGATGAGTACTTGTCAACAAATCTTCCGAACTCACAAAGTTTCTTTCATTACAAATTACGGTAACATCTTCAGAATAAATTAAAATAATTAACTTTTTCTATGCAACAGTTTGTATTCAGAAATATTCCCCTTTGATTTTTTTCAGTTTCAGTATCTACTAATAAAATTTATTGCTATCAGATACGTAAATATAAAGCTTTACACACAGCAGTAGCTGCAGATGTGTATTCCTAGCGAAACTAAAATTTATATTAAATTTATTCTATTTTCTGAAACGGTAGTTTATAAAATTTGAACCACCTCATTTCTATCTCAACATTTGTCACGCAAAAGGAAGTAGTATTTTTTTTTATTTAGTTAAAATTACATTTCTTAAAATGATTTAATAATTCATATATCTCAAAATTCAAATTTTATTGAAACGTTTTCACAAAAAATAATAAATAATTATTTAAAGCTATTTTTTGCTTAGAATAATCTTTGAATAAACGAATTTTACAACTGTGTATAAAATGTTTCGATGAGCTTGTTTAACACGCAAAAGGTAAAATTAAGGGAACTAAACTTTTGATCGCACTCCGCGATTATGTTTCGTAAAATATTGTCTGCTGTACTAATTAATGAGTGCAATTAATTAATACAAATTTAAGTTTTTGCCTTTGAATCATTAAGATCCGTTCTGAAGTCAAATTTCGATCACTGCTCATAATTTATGAAGAGTTTTTATTTTTTTGCAGCAAAAATAAAATACAAACAAGATAATATCATAACTAAAGATAGTATGCATTAAATGCCAATTATAAATCATTATTTATTGCAAAATTGTTTTTTTTTTATTTTTTAAATAGTATGCATTTCTAGATTTGCGACTAGTGTCTAAAAAAATATCTTCTAGTAATATCAAAACTAAAGTTACATTTAGTTAAGGTTTTTTCATTTTTTTGCAATTTGACATATTGAAACTATTAAGTATAAGAAATGTAACATTATTACTGTTCTCTGGTGGCGACACTTTGAAAGAGTGGGCGTAATTTACTTAATTCTACGTGGTTTACTCTTCAATTCGCTACCAATTTGTTAGAAATTTGCAAAAAGCGGAGTAGTTTTTATTTCTAGTTTACTATTAAAAGTGGATTCCGAGTGCGGTTTTCTTTAAATTTTCAACAAGAACAATTTGAAATGTATCTCTTAGTGCTATTACACAAATAATAAATTAATAAAATTTCTATCACTTTTTACATTTTAGTTGCCTGTGAGGGCGCTGCATATCTTTTGTAAGGAGCACGACTTCCGCCTGATAAATGATACCTATGAATTAATAATATTTGTTTGTTATGGAAAAAAGTAATATCGAGTACTTAGTGCATTACAAACTAAGATAATGTTTTTGCATCGTAAACGCGTGATCCTCTTCTTCCTACTACTTTTTACGTAGCAGAGATCTCTTAGTACGCACACAAATTAAATTTAAATAAATTCGGGATAGAAGTATATTATTAAATTGCATAAAAACTCTATATTGTAGAGTGAAACCGATTTCGAACTTGCAATAAGCGAAGAAAAAATATCCAAATTCCTTTCAAAAATCCAATGCATTAGAAAATAAAAAGAAATTGTAATTCATTATAGCATGAATAAATGCACATCTTGCATATCTGAAAATTTGACTTGTTTTTTCGCGAACAGAACTTTCAGACAGACCTAATTATCTATATTTGTGTTTATAATTGAACCACGCTTTAATCGTTGCGAAGCCTGTTCAAGAGCGATACGAAAACTGACAAAATTTTCAGATCTGAAAGATGAATACCCATCAACCAATCTTCTGAACTCACAAAAAGTCTCTTTCATTACAAATTATAGTCACATCCCCATAAGCAGAATATTTTCAAATGTTCTGCAACAGGACTTATTAATTTATACAAATGTCCTGCAAGCATTTCACAGCGAAAAAGTCAACTTTACGTTAAAATACTATATTTTCATTTATTAAAATACAGGATACACAGATTTACTACATTATTTTTTAAGCCAAAGCAAACATTCTTGATTTTTTACTTTTTCAATCAATTTTGAAGTACAAAATTTTGCTAATGACGATGATTATTAATAAAGTGCTGATGATATGAAGGTCCGAACATTAAAATAAGGGCTTAAAAATCACTCGAAGGGACAAGTTCACAGATGGTGCACCATTTGCAAGCACAAACATTTGCTGTTCTGTTGATCCAAGATCTTCTTCACCTCCATCGAAAGCATTTGGTCTTTTAGAAACAATTCTGCAAATAGTGGATTCCCACAATTCACTTATTGCTTCTGAAATTGGAATGTAAAATATATCTGATGTGTTGTTCCAAGAACTTCATTACCTCCATCGAAAACATTTGGTCTTTTAGAAACAATTCGGCCATTAGTGGATCCCCACAATTCACTAATTGCTTCTGAAATTGGAATGTAAAATATAAAAGTCATAAACTTAATGAAATTGGAAATCTCTGAATTTAATTTTTTTACGGCTTCTTTTAATTCTTTACCGCTTAGATTATATGGGGAAGTTTTTAAACCTTCAGGTCATTATGGTCTACAGTAGATTGTATGAGATTAGGGTTGGGGATTGATCTGCAGGCCTTCATTTGTTCTGCGACGTACGTCACAGTTTTAGGCACTTTATATTTCTGGGGTCACGTTTTCAAAAAATTAAAATAATGAACTTTTTCTATCCATTTCTATGACACAGATTTTATTTGGAAATATTTTCCTTTGATTATCTTCAGTATCTACCAGCAGAATGCTGTCAGATACGTATAATAAAGTTCCTATATGGAAATCCAAATGCAAGGTGTACGAAATGAAAACTTATTTTAAATATATTTTATTTTCTGAAACGGTAGTTTATAAAATTTGAACCACCTCATTTCCATCTCAGCATTTGTCACGTAAAAGGAAGCAGTATTTTTTTTATTTTGCTAAAATTACATTTCTTAAAATGATTTAATAATTCATACTGCTTAAAATTCAAAATTTTTTGAAACGTTTTCACAAAAAATAATTATTTAAAGCTATTTTTTGCTTAGAATAATCTTTGAATAAACGAATTTTTTAACTGAGCATAAAATGTTTCGATGAGCTTGAAAATTCATCGAGATATTGTTTAACACGCAAAAATTAAAATTAAGAGAACTAAACTTTTGATCGCACTCCGCGATTATGTGACTGATTATGTTTCTTAAAATATTGTCGGCTGCACTAATTAATGAGAGCAATTAATTATTGCAAATTTAAGTTTTAGTTTAGAATACTTTAAGATCGGTTCTGAAACTTTAAGATCGGTTCCGGTTTTTTTAAAGTTATAATTTCTGATATTGACATTTTTAACCTGTTAGGCTCAGCGTCATATCAGGCCCGAAAGTGAGACGGAGAAGAGAAAATACTGGTAGGAGAACTATTTCAATATTAGATAATATTCGGGAGGAGTTAATCTATTCTCAACAATAAACAATTCACTTTAATTAACTTTTTCTCGGCGGAGGAGCAATTCAATATAAAAATTACATTCGTTAAAAACAACTGAAGAATTTTATTATTCCTGAAAAATAAAATAAAAATGAAATTTATTTGTTACCAGTTTTTACTCTTTTTCTTCGATATATATGGGCTTTCAGCCCTGCGTCATATTAACAGGATGGTACAATATATAAACTCATCTAGCTGAATTTTCCACCCGGCATAATCAAACTCCTATTCTGCTATCTTTCTAATAGAACATTACAAATCACCATCAAAAACAAAAAATCCACAAAGAGAAACATCACAGCCGGAGTATCACAGGGCAGCATTCTGGGACCGATATTATACACTTATGATTTTCCTATAAACAAAGCCGATTATAACAGCCTATTACGCAGACGATACCGGTATTATTATTAAATCCAGAAACCCAAATCATGCTCTTCAAATACTACAAGACCATATAGACGAAATAGAAGACTGGTGCTTAAAATGGAAAACTGCAGTAAATGCTGGAAAATCACAAATATTAATTATACAAAAAAGAAGAATTAAAGTACTTCCACAACTTCAACCAAAAATGTTCAACATACCAATACCAATAGTTAAAAGAGCAAATTATCTTGGCCTTATAATCAATAGCAAACTCACCTGGAATGATCACATCAAAAGCACAATAGATAAAGCAAATGCAGCAATAATAGCCATACAACCATTAACATATAATCAGAATATGTCACTTAAACTAAAAAAGCTACTATATACAGCAATGATCCGCCCAATACTTACCTATGCCTCACATGCCTGGACAACGATACCTCAACATCTACTGAAGAAATTAAACCAATGCCAAAAGAAGATCCTTAGAAAAATAACCTGTGCAAGATGGTTCATCCGGAATACCAATATACATGCAGACCTCAAAATACCAACTCTATCACAGCATATATACAAGCTAAACGCAGATTTTTTCGATAAAGCCATAGAATGTAAAACAGCAAATTTTAATGAAATCTTTAAATTTGAAAATTATATCAAAGATAAAAACTACAGACCAATAGCTGCACATTTCACCTCCGACGCCTCATATCATAACTATCAAAACAAATGCTAATTTCATCAACTTTTCTGAAAATAACGTTTACTCATGCTGATACAATTCTGAACAACTCCAAAATCAAACAAACACAGTTTAGAGCAAGCTGCTCAATTTATTTTTGATTCCTTTTTAGTTATTCAAGCAAGGAGCTTGAAACATTCATAAAAGCAACTCCATTGCCTGCTTACCTCATTGCTCAACCAAAACTGTTATAAAATTCCAGATGAATGGGATAGGGGCCGCTTCGCGGCCCAGGTGCCCAATAAAATCAAAACACTAGGACACATTATCAGGAAAGGACCATTTAGGTCTCAGATGTCCAGTTCTACAACGAATGAACGAACATATTTATAGGACAGTTTCATTTTTCAAAAACATATATTGTGGTAGGACAATTGTTTCGGTTTTGTCTTTTATCTGGGAGAATTAAAATTTACCCTTCCACCGTAATTGTTTAGTGATTTAAGCTTCTATCACTAGATGTATAATTATAAGATGAAGGTACATTTCGAATTGAAATGGTAACAAATAGTTGATATCAGCCATTTAGTTGAATAACATATTATACCACTTTTTTCATAAAACCACTTTTTGCACCACTTCAATATAAAAAGTCGGGATAAAACGAGTTAATTAAGATCTAATTATCAAAATTAAAAAAAAAAATGCAGCCTTCTCACAACCATCTTCCATTCTTGCGTTAAAATTAAACAACATCCCAAGGAGTGTGGGGGGGGGGGGGAATCAGATCTGACGCCTCTTTATAACCTTCTTCTAATGATTTAAAAAGTTGTCTAAGAAATAATCATTCAACACCTACCTGATGATTATCTACAAAACGTTCCCAAACAACAATACGGCTTCTGTAAGAGCCTCTCTGCCATAATACAAACTATCAACATACTGGAATATGTTATACTATTTTTAATTAATCAGAAAAAGTAATTTTTAAATTCATTTTTTGTTGGAATTGTTTTTGGAATTAAAGGTATTTGACAATAACTATTAATCGACGGGCAGTTTTTTTTTCTTCAAAAAGCGAATAAAATAAAATATTTATATTCTGAAAAATATTTATAGAAAGTAGAATAGAGCCCACATAAATTGTTTTTCAAAAAGCAACTTTCAGTAACGTAAACTATGTATAGTGTAGTGCTATAAAAATAAGCGAACAAATTATTTAAGTTCTCTCATAGATCTCACCAGCAGGAGAATGTTTGGCCTTAAGATGTAGAATCACAAGAGTAAGAAAACAGATTTCTTCTTAGAATATATACTTCAAAAGAATAATTTCAACTTATGTAAAAAAAAAACTATTTTATGCCAAGAAACAACAATTATTGTAAAGTAATTACCTGAGTATCTGACGGTAGCGAGCAGGGGGTATAGCCCATTGTCCCAAAAGCCAATTTTTGAGCTCATTAATGTGTGAAAATCGCATGTGAATGACCACTGCGACATTCTGATCTTTTACATCTTTAATATAGACATCTCCATTTTAAAGAGTCTACTTCCATGTAATGCATAAAAATAGACTTTGAGTTTATCTCATGCTCGTGTTTAACATAAACACATAATAATTCATTCACAATTGAAACTGTTTAACCTGGCCTGCATCAAGTTGTGAAGAGGCCTGGAGCTGATGTGTAACCTCAGGCTCATCAGCACTTATAAATAATTAGTCGAATTATACATTTTTATAAATAATACGATTGATATAATTTATAAATAAACGGTTTACGATTTATGTAATTTACGATTTATATAATATAACGATTTATATAAACGAAACGATTTATATAATTTATAAATAAATCGTTTTAGATTAGGCAAAAGTGATCAATATGTTCTGATAAGTTCGAGTGACTGATATGTTCGGTTATAATGAGATAGGTTTTAAAATTTTAAAATTCCATTTAAACACTATCTGCAAAAATATTAGAAAAATAAAAAATTTAGTTTAGCCTTTTTACTTCTTTTTTTTAAAAATCTTAATTTTTTCTTCTTTAAAAATTTGTTAGAATTTTAATTTTAATTCCAATAAACATTAAAATACGCTTATTAATAAATTTTTATAAATCCCAGAAAAAAAAATAGCAATGAAACGGTCATAAAATTGAAAATAAACGCTCATAATATTGACCAGTAAAGAGCAACTTTTATTATTTATAATGACAAGATTTGGAATAGAAATGACTTAAATTACAGTTGCATACTACGAAGATCTAAAACACGCATGCACAGAATATATGCGAAGTTTTAATTTTTTAACTGTTTACATGTTGAAGAGAGAAATACTAAAAATAAAGCTCATCGAATAAGTTTAAAAAATAAAAAGCAAACAACAAAAGTTGAAATGCGCCAGATTCTTAAACAGATTTTTATTTCATTTTATAACAGGAGTTAAACAGCTGACCCAATTTTCAGTTTACGTATATCAATATTCAATTCCGTAGCCTTGTAATTTTGGACCTCATCGAGAAAATTCCTGGATCAACTGTTCACATTTCCGTTACGTGATGAGGAAAATCGCGAAAACCTTCAACGGTTCACTTGACTGCAAAGGAATTCAAAACCTTAATCTGTCTACCTCAGAGGATATTTATGCAGAGGTCAATGCGAGCTGGGAGGAGAATTCGAATTGACCAGTCTTCGCTGGGATTCGAACCCAAGTCATCTCATTCGGAGGTGAGTACTCCATCCCCTGAGCCCCCACTTCTGGGAATAAAATTTATTTAAGAATAATAATTTATTTCCTTAAAATTTTCTTTGCCTTTTCTTTAAATTTTCTTTGGAGTCTTAAAAATTTTAATTTTTGTTCTCAATTTCTTCCACTCTGCATTACTTTATTGCTTGAACTTTCGTCTTCAAATTTTAATCTTTAATCGTTATTTTTTAAAATATGTCATTTGTCTTTAATTTTGCTGCTAGTTCTTGAACTTCCAATTCTTACTTTTAAAAATTGTTAACCTTTAGGAATATAATCAAATGAGTTATAACAGCTAAAATGGTATTTCTAAAGATATATTTGAAAAGTATCTATTAACTACCTTCTATTTTGGTATGTTACAGGTTTTTGAAGGATATTTATTTTAGACTACCCAATACTGATGCTTGATACTAATAAAATGAAAAATCTAATATTTCATCTAAATCTAAGTTTTCATCCCACTTTTCTTACACCTCATATAAAATCTAATTTTATATCTAAATATTTCTCTGAAAAGTTACAAACTCCAAATTTGTATTATGTATTAGAAATACATAAATTTATATAAAGTTTTGTGAAAAAATAAAAGGTCTTTAATTAGAGGCTTGTATTTTTGACGGGCTTTTTTTAAAATACAGGCTTTTGATTGGCCAAGTTTGTCCATCGTAATTGCTAAAATACAGATAAATTCTGTGCTAGAAAGCCATGGATTTACGAAATATAGATTTTTGTATATAGTTTTTTGTATTTGTACGATAGATTAATGAAGATGCCAACATTAAAATGAAGGATTTCCGATTGTATGATATTTTGCTTCAAAAAAGTTGATTCAAGAAGGAAACCTAAAATAAATTTTAAATTCGTTGGGGATAAGGGGTCAGGTGCAATTTTCCCTTATGACCCCCTCCTTATCAGGCATAGCATGTTTGCGGAGTCTTCCAAATCCATACACAGTTTGTTTTGTTGAAATGTATGTTTAAAAAATCTGTTATATTGATGCAAAATACTGTCTAGTGCAAAGTCTAATGCATTATAAAATAGAAAAAAAAATTGTAATCCACTATAGCGTGAATAAATGCACCTTTTGCATATCTGAAAATGATACCTGTCTTTTCGCGAACTGAACTTTCAGACAGATCTAATTATCTATATTTGTGCTTATAATTGAACGATTTTTTAATTGTTGAGAAGCCTGTTCAAGAGCGATACGAGTACGGAAGAAATTTTCAGATCTAACAGAAGAATACTTATCAACCAATCTTCTGAAATCACAAAATGCTCCTGTTATTAAAATTTACTATTATTTCAATTTAAAAAAAAAGAAATTTTTTTTTCTTTCCATTTCAGTGATAAAGATTGCATTCTGAAATATTTTCCTAAAATTTTTTTCAGTATCTTCTGGCAAAATGCATTACTATCAGATACCTATATCAGATTTTGTACTAGTTGTGATAAATATAAATAAATCATTATAATTAAAATATATATTAAATATATTTTACTTCCTAAAACGGTAGTTTATAAAATTTGAACCTCCTCATTTCTATCTCAACATTTGTCACGAAAATTGATGCAGTATTTTTTATATTTATTTAACGTTACATTTCTTAAAATGATTTAATAATTCATATACCTTAATGTTCAAAATGTTTTTAAACGATTTCACAGAAATAATAATAAATAATTATTTAAAGCTACTTTTTACATAGAATAATCTTTGGATAAACGAATTTTATAACTGTGTATAAAATGTTTCGATGAGCTTGAAAATTCATCGAGGTATTGCGAAACACGCAAAATTTAAAATTAAGAGAACTATACTTTTGATTGCTCTCCTGCTCATATACTACGGGAATCGGACACAGTTCGAATTTGAGGAAAGAGAAACTTAATAAAAAATGTGCGGTTATATGACTGATTTCGTTTCTTAAAATATTGACCTCTGCACTAATTAATGAGTGCAATTAATGAATGCAAACTCAAGTCTTGGCCCTTGAATCATAAACATCGGTTTTGAAGTCTGATTCCGATCATTAGTTCATATGTTGTTCAGAGTTTTTATTTTTTGCAACAAAAACAAAATATAAACAAGATAAAGTTAAAACTAAACACTTTATGCATTCAATGCAAATTATGAGCCTATTATAAATCGTTATTTATTACAAATATGTTTTTTTTTTTTTTTTAAATAGATTGTTTGACCCGGATGATTGAAATAGCAAAAAAAAGGACGACAATTAGAATTTAGAAATTTTATAAAGAAGATGCTGCTATAAATTTTTGAAAATTTATAGCATATTTTTTTAGATTACCAGAAAAAATATTTTTAAAAAAATATTTTCTAGAAATATCGAAATAAAAATTATTTTTAGTTGAATATTTTTCTCTTTTTTCATTTTCTTTTTTTTGCAATTTGACATATTAAAAATACCAGCGGGTGACCGAGCTCCGCTCGGAGAAAACAGGTATCGAAGCTAACGCTCAAAGATTTAAATTTTCAATTGTGATTTATCAAAACAATACATGCCATAAGAAAATTTGTGAAACCATTGGTGAAAAGATAACCGGTTAAAGTGCACCATTGTAAACTATCTAAACAAAGTTAGAGTTTGGAACTATTCTATACAAAGGTAAAGTTTGAAAAGTCATAGGAAATTAAATGTAATTGATAACAAAAAATTATACAATTAAAGACACTGTTCACAACGAATTCGTAAATTTGCTTCTGTTCATCCGCTTCTTGAAAATTCTTGTCCAGGAAAAGTCGTCGATGAGAGAGGTATTGTCGAGCATAAAAGACGATGTAAACTCCGCAGGAAGACGCGTCATCTTGGTGGTTGTAAGCGTTGCGAGGTTTCACGATGCATCCTTTCAGCTTTTCATTCGTAACAACGGTATTCAAAACGTGTCGCAGTATTTTTCTCAAAACAGCATCGATGGGCAGCGGGTTGTCGACTGAATAGCAGACTAATAGTTGACGTTCTCCATAGCTTGCTTCGTAAATTCCTAGCATCCAGTGCTCGCCTCTATCCATTTGAGCTCTCTTGTGAATGGGAATGAGTAGCGCGTCGAATCCTTGTTGAACGCCGTATAGATCGTTGGAAGCCTTGTTCTGGTCGCTGATATCGTTGAGAAGAGCCATTCCTTCATAAGCGCCATCCGCTGTTGTAACGTAGAAGCGTGCGACAAATTCAGGGTGAAGTGCGGCAACTTTGACGGTCGGGTAAGCTTGTTCGGCGTAATGGAGAAGCATTCTGACAATGACGGTATCTTCTAGTTGTCCATTTGCGGGTAGAATTAAGTTGATCGCTTGTTGTTCCAAAATTCCGGCTCCTTGAAGAATTTCATGTAGAGGTGCGTTCTGCATGTTGCAAATGTAGCTTGAAATCTGTCGAATGTTGAAATGTCGGACTCTGTTGACGGTGATTTTAACACAAAAGTTAAACTTTTCTCCACATTGATAAATGTAAACTAATGCGAACCTTACAATTAAATTATTAATTCCTTCGTATATTATTGGTTTAAGTTGTCGAAAATTAATATTTCAATTGTAAGGTTCGCATTAGCATACATTTATAAGAGTGAAGAAAAGTATCTGCAGCCATTATGGCGAACTAATAAAGTTTGAAAATATCCTATCTGTAACTCCGAACTGCTCGACCGTAGCGCTTCAAAACCGGGGCCAATCGATTCCTCGTGGCCAAAAACCCCAGACCCCCAAGTCTACCGGAGTTTATTAATTCTGGGGCGATTTTCGACTTGGCAACCATTCCTCGTATTATAGTATAAGATAAAGTATCATAAGAAATGAAACATTATTACTGTTGCCTAGCGGTGGCATTTTTAAAGAGTGGGCGTAATTTACATAATTCTACATGTTTTACTCTTCAATTCGTAACCAATTTAATAGAATTTCGCCGGAAGTGGAGTAGTTTTTATTTCTAGTTTACTATTGAAAGTGGATTTTGAGAATGATTTTCCTTAAATTTTCAACAAGATCAATTTAAAATGTAATGTTAATTAAAATAATAATTAAATAAATTAAGTGCCAACTCCTGGTGAACGAACTATAGGCACATAAGTGAAATTAAAAAAATTCTGGATAGAAATATTTTATTAAATTGCATAAAAACTGTAACTTGTAAAGTAGAATCGATTGAGAATTTGCAATAAGCGACGAAAAAAATATCCAAAATTCCGGCCGAAAATCTAATGCATTAGAAAATAAAAAGAAATTGTAATTCATTATAGCGTGAATAAATGCACCTTCTGCATATCTGAAAATGATATGCCTTTTTTCGCGAACAGAGCTTTTAGACAGACTTAATTATCGACATTTGTATTTATAATCGATCCACTTTTTAATTGTTGAGAAGCCTGTTGAAGAGCGATACGATAACAGATGCATACCTGCCAACTTTTAATCCCTTCCATTATGATTTTTAAGTGGTAGTAACATGGAATTAAAATTTCAATTGTAAGCAGAAAAGTACGTTGTATTTGAAGAAACATCTGCTGAGAACCATGATATCAACGCATATTAATATATATGCTTAATTTTTTTAAGAATAGTGGTGATTAAAATCATTTAAAAATAAAGTTTATAAATGAAAATATGGTATATATTTACTACCACTTTAAATATAAAAATAAAATTTTACGCCAAATGCGTAAAAGTTGGCAGGTATGCAGATGAAATTTTCAGATCTAAAAGCTGAATTAACCAATCTTCTGAACTTACAGAAAGTCCCTTTTATTACAATTTTCTGTCACATCTTTAAATAAACTTTTTCTTTCTATGAAATAGACTGCATTCAGAAATATTTTCCTTTAATTATTATCAGTATCTACCAGCGAAATGTATTGCTATCAGATACGTATATTAGATTTGAGTACAATATTAAGTGTGAGATGAAATTTTGTATAAAATAAAATATTACATTAAATATATTTTATTTTTTGAAACGGTAGTTTATAAAATTCGAACCACCTCATTTCTACCTCAACATATGTCTAGTAAAAGGAAGCAGTTATTTTTTATTTATTTAAAATTATATTTCTTAAAATGGTTTAATAGTTCATATTCCTTAAAACTCAAATTTTTTTGAAATGTTTTCACAAAAATAATATTAAATGATAAATAATTAATTAAGTCTTGTTTTTGCATAGAATAGTCTTTGTGTAAACGAATTTTACAACTGTGTATAAAATGTTTCATTGAGCTTGAAAATTCATCGAGATATTGCAAAACACGCAAAAAGTAAAATTAAGCGAATTAGACATTTGATCGATCTCCTGACCATACTATTGGAACCATTTCTACAAAATTCGAATTTGATGGAAGAGAAATTTAATAAAAAATGTGTCGTTGTTTGATTGTTTATTTTTATTAAAATCAGTGATGGACACTATTCACGGAAATTTTATTCACGACTAAATTTATTCAGCATAAATTTATGATTCGAAAAATGATGAATAATGACTAAATTATTCATATGAAAATTTAGTCATTATTCATTATTCATTTTAAAAATTTATGCAATTTTTTGAATAATGATTGACGAATAAATTCATTAGTCATGACCAATTTTTCTGAATAAAATTTTGAATAACCAGAGAAAAATGCAAGGATTACGTCATTTTCTTTGTTGTTGCGAGTGAATGACAAATTACAGTTATTGATTACAAATGTAATGAACTATAGATAAATCAACTTCTTGCGACGATCATGGCTACAAGTAATCAGAGTAACAAATTATTATCATTTCTCATTACAAGCTGACAATATCATCGCCATCTGTCACCGCTTGTCAACTTACAAGCGGAAGACTAGTAAATTGAGACCCAAAAACCTCTGGTGGACAGATACTTTCGTGACAATGAGGAAAAGAGTGAGAGCACTCAGAAGAAAATTTCAAAACAGTCCTGAAGATTTAAGCAGTAATAGTAACAAAATATAATTTAAAAAGCACTTGGCCAAATATATAAAAATGCTCAGGCATAAAAAAAAAAAAAAAAAAAAAAAAAAAAAAAAAAAAAAAAAACGATGCACTGATAGTTTCACTTTAAACTCGCCGTTTGGCAAATCTTACAAGATCTCAAAAGGTGTCAACGTAAGAAAACAAAATAACATACTTACACTCAGGGAAGACGGCTACAGCACGAGTAACTATAAAGAATCAATCACTAATATACTTAACTACCATTTTCCCATGATACAGGATGACACTGCTCAGATTCACCTCAGAGGCATTGATGATCCCCTTTTTACTTATTCTGAGATCGAACTCGTCATCAGAAACATCAAATCCAACAAGTCTCCGGGTCCGGATGGAATTCCAGCTGAGGTGTACAGAGACTTATATTATTGCAACAAACAACTGGTTCGGGGCTGTGCTCAACAAATGTTTACAATTGGGTTCTTTCCCAGAACGTTGGAAATATGCATCTATTTGTTTAAGACCTAAACAAGGTAAAGACCCTCGCTTCCCCCAGAGTTTCCGTCAAATCTCGCTGCTCTCTACCTGGGGTAAAATTCTAGATAAACTAATCACTGAAAGACTAATCTACTTGTTGGAAAGTAAAACCAAATTACACCCAAACCAATTTGGCTTCAGGAGAGGCAGTAGAGCGGACGATGCTCTTAACTTTGTTGTCAATTATGTTACAAATGCAAAGCAGGAGGTCAAACACACAGTAGACGTCGCCATGCAACATCAAAAATGCATTCAACTCTGCAAATTGACATATTCTTAAACAAAAGCTTAATGGTCTCGGTGCTGGCAGTAATCTTTGACTTTTGAAACAATCGTCACGTCTGTTTTAACTTTAATGACACTTTTATTGAATCAGCAACTAATGTAGGGGTGACCCAGTGTTCATCCCTGGGACTCATTCACTGGCTCATTCTTATTAAATCACTCTTAAATTATTTCAATTTTAATGATTGTAATTTGCTAGCCATTGCCGATGACATATTCTTGCTAATGAAACACTCCATCCTGTATAAATTTGATGAACTTGGTGCAGATATCATCCAGTCTCTTACTAATTGGGTCGGAAGTCACAACCTTGCACCGGAAAAAACAAAACTAATAACTTTTCCTGAAGACACCAAATGCCTCTGAAGGCAACCATGTATTAATATGGAAGGACAAACACATTAAGTCAATCAAAAACCTTAAATACCTTGGTATAATCTTCGAACCTCGGTTGAGTTGGCCCCACACCTTGAGCAGCTTAAATCTGATGTCACAATATTCTACAACAAATTAACAGTGCCACTTGGGGTACAAATTTTGTCTTATAACAAAATCAGCCATTTCCCAATTATCTTGCCTTAAAAATATATAACTTCCAAATGGGTAAAAAAAAAATCGTATATATTATACTTTTTCATGAACCTGGTAAAGACACTGCATCTTCTGAGAACTAACACCCCATTAGCCTCCTTCCAATGCTTAAAAAAAATTCGAAAAAGAAAAAAAAAACAGAAGAAGGGAAAAAAAACCTTATTCAACTCCGACTTGATGATTCAGCAAAGCTTTCCTACCCGCAAAATATTCCCAAACAACAAAATGGCTTCCGCACACGCTTCTCTATAACAAAACATCAACAGATTGGAATGTAACAGCAAGCAAAATACAAGTACGAAATTACACTACAGCTCATGCTTGACGTCACTAAAACGTTAGATAGAGTGTGACATTAGAGTACTTATAATCAGAATACTGGTTATGTGCATTTCTGAAATTTCCTACTAAGCCTAAACTCATATTTCACTTATTATAAATTCCAAATCAAAATTAATAATACTTACACCTCATACAGAAACACTAAAGCCGGCTTGCCTCAAGGTAATGTTCTTTAAGACTACTTTTCTTTCTTATCAATGCTGATTACCCCATCGAAAAACAAGAGGAAAGCCTAAACGGCACTGCTCTGCAGGCCAATGACACCGTAGATATCGCAAAATCAATCAGACACCCCCTTGCACTTGATATATTTCAGAAAAAAATGAAAGACATCGCAACTTGGTGCTTTAATCCCTTGGGGACGGGTGATTCAGAAAAGCATTCGTACAAAATCAGAATCAGGATGTAATTAAATAAAAAACGGTAACTTAAATGTAGTCGTTTCTAATTTGACAGACTTACTTTGCTTTTATTTTAATTATTGTTAGTTTAATCAAACATATAATCAATGTTAATACAAAGTACAACTAAATAGTTTTATTTTGAAGAAAGTAATGGTGAATAAAATAAATCAAATAATTATTACTCCGCCCACAAATAAACTGCTAAAGAATTGCTTTGATTACCAGTTTTATCTTTTTACCCTGGTTGATACGGTTTCATGCTGTCACGTATTTGTGACAGTCGGCGCGAAAGGGTTAAATGGAAGACCAATCTATATCCTGATAAATGCCAACTCTTAATTTTTTTTAAAAAATAAAATTTTGCTTTAGTTTACTACCACTGGGAAAAACATTTCGCATAAACTCAAATGTTGAGCTTATGTTTTAAGCTTCCAGCCAAATATATTGCTAGCAGATACCTTAATAGAATGTTTCAAATGAAGATATTATACGTAGAATATCACAACTTAAAAAAAAAACCTTTCCTAACTATTTCTGTGAAATGGCCTATATTTACCGAACATTTTTTATTTTTAGTACCCAGCAGCCAAATGTATTGCTAGCAGGTACTTTTTTCAATTCCTCTGGCGAGGCAGAAGAACCCTAAATTATCTTAGAAAAAATTAAATTATTCATTAAATCATTAATTAAATTATTTATTCAAGAGCGATACAATAACTGAAGAAATTTTTAGAACTAAAAGACGTATACTTATCAACTAATCTTCTGAACTCAGAAAAAGTCCCATTCATTACATATTATTGTCCCATCTTCAAAATAATAAACTTTTTGTTTGAACAGTTTGTTTTCAGAAGTATCTACCAGCAAAATTTATAGCTGGCAGATACGAATATTATAATTCTTAGAAAATTTTCCCTCATCAAATATCTTTGGAAATTAAAATGTATCTTAAATATATTTTATTTTCTGTAACGGTAGTTTCTACAATTTGAACTACCTCATTTCTATCTCAACATTTGTGAAGTAAAAAGTAAACAGTACTTTTCTTCATTAGTTTAAAATTGCATTTCTTAAAATGATTTAATAATTCATATACCTTAGACGGCCTCAGTCCATTCTCCATTACTATACAAATCTTCAAGACATTGTTTTCTTCCCCCCCCCCCCTGACAGGCTTCTCATCTCCTCCATCATATGGTATGGCGAAAGGACATTAAGTGGTTTATTTAAATAGAAATTTACAGAATAAAATATGTTGAGATTCACGTAAAGTCAGTAATTTATTGTAACATTAATATTTAATAATTTTTTAATAAACATCTATTTAAATACTGCCTCAAATAGAAGCAATAAAAAAGAAGTATGTTTCAATAAAAAAGTTTTCCCGATATTCATCTGTAAACTGAAATACTTATTTTCTTTATGAGTTAAATAGTATTTATTTGTTTTCGCTTTCCAAAGAAGTAAAAATTGCACTGCACATTTAACACAAAATTTTATCTTTCACAGAAGTAAAATAATCTATCTACCACTTTGCATTAAATTTAATAATCTGGTGATATAATTTTTTTTCTCATACTTTATGACGCCATGATGAAATAAATATCAAATCGACGTATAATAGTAAATGGTAGAATGATCAATACAATGTTTGAATTTTTACAGTGGCTCAGAGTAATAGGCAACAGTACTTTTACATATCTGTTGTTATGGAATGTGTTTTCAATATAAATGTAAACAATAACAATCTGGAGATCAATCTGTTATCTAAAGGCGAGGTTTCTTAAGACCACTATAAATATTAAATACCAAAACATTAGTATATATAAGACATGTCAACTTGATTCTATCATGAGGTACCTTTTGGTAGATGAAGGTTGACATCCATAGTCTATTAATAAGAATCCCCTCATTGGTGACCTGGACGTGATAAGAACTTGTCAATATTGATATATTGCCACACACACATATATATATTATTTAAGTAGTTTGAAGTAGAATGAAAAATATCTACAGTTTATTAATTAAAGTGGAGTGCATATTGATAGACATTATAATCTTATGTTTTTTTTAATTCACCAAGTCTTTTATTAAATTTATTTTGGGTACCAAATGAGGGGCATATAAAAAATTTGGAAAGGTTATTCAGCCGTCCCGTCTATGTTACTAAGGCTCTGGGTCTGTCAATTAATGATGTCCCACTTTCTTAAAAATATTTTCGATCTTTGTCACGATTCAACCAAAATTCCCCGGCCTTAACACATTATATTGCATAAGTATATATTTACAATTCAAAAAAACAAACTACACTACAGATCATAATTCAAAATTTATTTTTCAGATTGCCAACATTTTGTTTCCAATGTTGGCGCTAAAATAAGGCGATATTTTACTAAGCTAATGCTCTCACCAGCAATGTTTTCCCGATATCGAGCTCATTTTCCCGTTTCTAAATTTTCTAAGTCCGTTTGTATTATGGAATCGTCCTGTACCTAGTCGCTTGTATCCAACGCAGACATTATCTCGCATTGCGCATGCGTTAATAACGTAAACAAATATTTATTATGAATTTGTATTGATTTTGTTATCGTTGACTGGTGATTTAGAGAACAAATAATGACTTTGTCCAAGAAAAAAACACATTATAGCTTAGCTAAATGAAGAAGAAGAAGCAATGTTTTATGTTAAAATCAAAGTATTGGCTGATTTCAATGCTCTGTTGGATGTTGTCTGCCATTGCTTCTGTCGTTAACGCTACGTTGTAATCCAGCAGCAGTTGACTCGGGGGTCAGTCGTTGTTCAAGCTGAGCGTTCGATGACGTATGCTGTCTAGCTCACAAACTGACCAATAAGGTGTTAACGCTGATTTCCAGCTGACGTTGTGTAACGCCGACCTGTCCTAAGAAACCAGTCCTTAAGATAGGTAGGGGAGAGTGGGGTCAAAATCCAATATATTATCAGTATTAATTGACAGACGAGTAAAGTAGACTATTCTCTACTAGAAAAAAATTAAATACCTTATTTTAAATGTTATTATATTAGTAATTAACAATTTTCGACAGTCGTGCACTTGTTACAATTGTCCCCACTTACGGGGTCAATTGTAACAGTTCATAAATTCAACTAAAACATAGTTAATTATACATATTATCATAGTTGTGATATATTTTTTTATTGATCAAAATAGTAGTGATATTTTAGGAGTAAAAATAATAATGAGCAGAGACCTAAAGGGTTAAACTTTTAACTTTAAGGGGTTAAAAATTTTAATTTATGCTGTGAAAGGTGACAAATAAAATAATGCACATGCAACATAATATAAATGATATAGGAAACTATTGGTGGTTCTTAAAGAGTTAAGTAATTGTTTGTAAACATACGATTATTTATTTTCAGCTGTTACAATCGTCCCTTTACTTATTGTTACAATTGTCCCCAAGACGCCATTTCAGCTTCATTTGTTAAAAACAATGCTAGTTAATTAACTAAACTAATCTTTTTTTTATGAAATGTTAATTAAGATGTCCACTTACATATTCGGTTAATAATTTTTATTTATTTAAGCAAAATTACTTTGTCACAATATAATATTCTAATACCAAAAAAATTACTTACGTAGCGTGAAAATATCTTTTGTGATGTAACTCTTTCAAAAGTACCTAGAAATGGTTGCCAGCAGGGGTGTACATGTAGATTTATTAAATACACCTTGTGCGCCACCTAAGCACCAAATCAAAAACCCGAAACTCGAAATTTTTGCTCCGTTACAATCGTACCCTGTTACAATTGACCCCACTCTCCCCTACTCTTACCGCCACAAAGTCTGCGGCAGTCTGGTGCTATGGAAATAAGAAGAGGGCATTTTAGGGAGGGTAGCTTCGATGAAGACATCTCCTTTTCTCTCGCCGAAACCAGTTCTAACCAGTAGGTTTTTCGCATTTTATTATGAAAAGTACTTTGCCCTTTTTTTCTTTATTTATCTTTTAACCCTGGTTGATACGGTTTTATGCTGGCACGTATTTGTGACAGTCGGCACGAAAGGGTTAATTGTAAAAAGTACTTTTTTTTAAAGTTTCCATGATATTTTTTTTTCTTAAAAACTATGTTCAATTTAGTTTTTAGTTCCAAATAGTTTCATAACTTAAAAGTTATTAATCTATTTCAAAATCAAGACGGAAACTAGAGTACTTCTTTCTCCCATGGCACTCCACATGCTAATGATTAAAGTACGCGAAGATGTTGCTTTAGGTAAAGAGTTCTGATCTACGCCACCTGTAACCCATTACGTTCGCCAGTTGCGATTTGTGTTTTGATTTACGCGTAGTTACGCCATTCATAAGAGTTTTCTGTAATTTATAAATTCTAACAGCTCGTGAGCCCAAGACAAATTGAACAAAGTTAATATCGCAGCATAAATAAAATGTAAGGATAGTCATGTTTCGAATATTATCCCTTATTTGGCTATATTTCTGCAAAGTAGCACCGTTTGCTATTTTTTGGGCAGCATACGAATACGAATTTGACGGAAGAGAAACTTAATTAAAAAATGTGCGGTTATATGACTTATTATGATTCTTAAAATATTGTCTGCTGCACTAATTAATGAGTGCAACTAATTAATGCAAATTTAAGTGGCCCTTGAATCATTAAGATCGGTCCTGAAGTCTAATTCCGATCACTGCTGTCACGTTATTCAAAGTTTTTATTATTTTGCAACAAAAACAAAACACAAACAAGATAATGTTAAAACTAACGATTTTATGCATTAAAGGCCAATTATAAACTTGTTATAAATCATTATTTATTACAAAATAGTTTTTTTTTTATTTTTTAAATAGTATGCATTTCTAGGTTTGCGACTAGTGACTAAAAAAATATCTTCTAGTAATATCAAAACTAAAGTTATATTTAGTTAAGGTTTTTTCATTTTTTTGTAATTTGACATATTGAAACTATTAAGTATCATAAGAAATGTAACATTATTACTGTTGTCTGGTGGCGACACTTTGAAAGAGTGGGCGTAATTTACTTAATTTACTTGGTTTACTCTTCAATTCGCTACCAATTTGTTAGAAATTTGCAGAAAGCGGAGCAGTTTTTATTTCTAGTTTACTATTGAAAGTGGATTCCGAGTGCGATTTTCTTTAAATTTTCAACAAGAACAATTTGAAATGTATCTCTCAGTGTTATTACACAAATAATAAATAAATAAATAAAATGTATACCACTTTTTATATTTTAGTTGCCTGTGACGGCGCTGCATATCTTTTGTAAGGAGCACGAACTTCAGCCTGATAAGTGGTACCCATGAATTAATAATATTTGCTTGTTATGGAAGAAAGTTATATCAATTACTTTTTCCATGACAAAGTAACACAATTTATCGCATCGTAAACGTATAATCTCCTTCTTCCTACCACTTTCTACGTAGCAGATAAGTGGAATCTCTTAGTACGCACACAAATTAAATTTTTAAGAAATTCGGGATAGAAATATATTATTAAATTGCATAAAAACTCTATATTGTAGAGTGAAACCGATTGCAAACTTGCAAAAGCGAAGAAAAAATTTCCGAAATTCCTTTCAAAAATCCAATGCATTAGAAAATAAAAAGAAATTGTAATTCATTATAGCATGAAAAAATGCATATCTGAAAATTTGAAGTGTTTTTCGCGAACAAAACTTTCAGACAGACCTAATTATCTATATTTGTGTTTATAATTGAACCACGCTTTAATCGTTGCGAAGCCTGTTCAAGTGCGATACGAATACTGAAGAAATTTTCAGAGCTGAAAGATGAATACCTATCAACCAATCTTCTGAACTCACAAAAAGTCTCTTTCATTACAAATTATAGTCACATAGTCACATCTTCAAGAAATTAAAATAATGAACTTTTTCTATCCATTTCTATGACAAAGATTTTATTAAGAAATATTGTCCTTTGATTATCTTCAGCATCTACCAGCAGAATGCCGTCAGATACGTATAATAATGGAGATACCTAAATGGTCAGATACCTAAATGGAAATCACGGATACAATAATGTTCGAAATGAAAATTTATATTAAATGTATCTTTTTTTCTGAAACGTATAAAGTTTATAAAATTTATAAAATTTGAACCACATCATTTCCATCTCAACATTTGTCACGTAAAGGGACGCAGTATTTTTTTAATTTTGCTAAAATTACATTTCTTAAAATGATTTAATAATTCATACAGCTTAAAATTCAAAATTTTTTGAAAAGTTTTCACAAAAAATAATAAATAATTATTTAAAGCTATTTTTTGCTTAAAATAATCTTTGAATAAACGAGATTTTTAACTGAGCATAAAATGTTTCGATGAGCTTGAAAATTCATCGAGATATTGTTTAACATGCAAAAGGTAAAATTAAGGGAACTAAACTTTTGATCGCACTCCGTGATTATGTTTCTTAAAATATTGGCTGCTGTACTAATTAATTAATACAAATTTTAGTTTTTGCCTTTGAATCATTAAGATCGGTTCTGAAGTCTAATTTCGATCACTGCTCATATTTTATGAAGAGTTTTTATTTTTTTGCAGCAAAAATAAAATACAAACAAGATAATGTCAAAACTAAAGATAGTATGCATTAAATGCCAATTATAAATCATTATTTATTACAAAATAGGTTTTTTTTATTTTTTAAATAGTATGCATTTCTAGGTTTGCGACTAGTGACTAAAAAATATCTTCTAGCAATATCAAAACTAAAGTTATATTTAGTTAAGGTTTTTCCATGTTTTTGTAATTTGACATATTGAAACTATTAAGTATCATAAGAAATGCAACATTATTACTGTTGTCTGGCGGAAACACTTTGAAAGAGTGGGCGTAATTTACTTAATTCTACTTGGTTTACTCTTCAATTCGCTACCAATTTGTTAGAAATTTGCAGAAAGCGGAGCAGTTTTTATTTCTAGTTTACTATTGAAAGTGGATTCCGAGTGCGGTTTTTTTTAAATTTTCAACAAGAACAATTTGAATTGTATCTGATTTTGTAACAATTTGAATTGTACCTGATAAGTGGTACCTATGAATGAATAATATTTGTTTGTTATGGAGGAAAGTAATATCGATTACTTTTTCCATGACAAAGTAACACAATTTATCGCATCGTAAACGTATGATCTCCTTCTTCCTACCACTTTCTACGTAGTAGATAAGTGGGATCTCTTAGTAAGCACACAAATTAAATTTAAGAAAATTCTGGATAGAAATATATTATTAAATTGCATAAAAACTCTATATTGTAGAGTGAAACCGATTGCGAATTTGCAATAAGCGACGAAAAAATATTCAAAATCTAACTCATTAGAAAATAAAACGAAATTGTAACGTGAATAAATGCACCTTTTGCATATCTGAACATCATGCGTGTTTTTTCGCGAACAGAACTTTCAGAGAGACCTAATTATTTACATTTGTGTTTATAATTGAACCACTTTTTTATTGTTGAGAAGTCTGTTTAAGAGCGATACGAAAACTGAAGAAATTTTCAGAAGTAAAACATGAATACTTATCAGCCAATCTTTTGAGTTAGCAAAAAGTCTCTTTCATAACAAATTACTGTCATATTTTCAAAAAAAAAAAAAAATTAAATAATAAACTTTTTCTATCCATTTCTATGAGACAGTTTGTATTCAGAAATATTTTCCTATTCTATTATTTTCAGTATCTACCAGCAAAATATATTGCTATCAGATACCTATAATAATTTTCTAGGAACAGGCCGATTCGAATTTTTTACGAAATTAAAATTATATTAAATATATTTTATTTTCTGAAACGGTAGTTTACAAAATTTGAACCACCTCATTTCTATCTCAACATTTGTCGCGTAAAAGGAAGCCGTATTTTCAGATCTAAAAGCTGAATACTTATTAACCAATCTTCTGAACTTACAGAGAGTCCCTTTTATTACAATTTACTGTCACATATTTCAATAGACAGCATTCAGAAATATCTTCCATTAATTATTATCTGTATCTAACAGCGAAATGTGTTGCTATCAGATACGTATATTAGAGTTGAGTAATTCATAAGATGTTACATGAAACTGTTTATAAAATAAAATTATATATTAAATATATTTTATTTTCTGAAACGGTAGGTTATAAAATTCGAACCACCTCATTTCTACCTCAACATATGTCTAGTAAAAGGAAGCAGTTATTTTTTATTTAGTTAAAATTACATTTCTTAAAATGATTAAATAATTCATACAGCTTAAAATACAAATTTTTTTGAAACGCTTTTACAAAAAAAAAAAAAAAATAATAATAATTATTAAATCCTTCTTTTGCTTAGAATAATCTTCGATTAAACGAATTTTATAACTGTGTATAAAATGTTTCGATGAGCTTGAAAATTCATCGTGATATTGTTTAACACGCGAAAAGTAAAATTACGAGAAATAACCTTTTGATCGCTCTCCTGGCCATACTAATGGAACCATTTCTGCAGAGTTCGAAGGAAAAGAAACTTAATAAAAATTGTGCAGTTATGTTTCTTAAATTACTGTCGGCTGCACTAATTATTGGGTGCAATAAATTAATGCAAAATTATCTTTTAGTTTAAATTACTTTAAATCGACTCTGAGTTTAGGTCAAATAAAAAATTTTAATAAAAAATATTTTATATATTAAAATGGTACAACTAATTTTTAAAGTTTTAATTTCTGTTATTAACATCTTTAATTAAGATCCAATTATCAAAATTTTTTAAAATAATGCAGCCTTCTCACAACCATCTTCCATTCTTGCGTTAAAAATAAATACCTTCCCAAGGAGTGGGGGAAAAAAATAAGATATTACACTTTTTTCGAAGCCTGGCAAAGATGTTTCATCTTCTAAGAACTGACGCCTCATTTACCTTCTTCCAATGATTTAAAAAATTATCTAAAGAATAATCATTCAACACCGACCTGATGATTATCTGCAAAACATTCCCAAACAACAATACGGCTTCTGTAAGAGCCTCTCTGCTATATAACAAGCTATCAACATACTGGAATATACTATACTATTTGCAAAACTTCCCATTAGAAAATGGTTGCCGATTGACAAGGTGTAATCTATAATATTTACATTTAAAAATTGATATCAAGATATCATTATATTGTTACTTATTACATTTTTCTGCTTTACTAAACTGATTTTTACTTGCTAAGTTAAAACAATTTAAAATATGTATTTAAATTTGTAATTGAAATATATTTTGTGCATAAAAGTGGTAGATTTCAAAATTGACTTATTTTTAAATGTATTGCTTACTTTCTTATAGCGGTTTTGAGACTCACATACTATTTACGCTTATACGCATACTATTCACATACTATTTACACTACACATACTATTTATACTCACATACTATTTACACTAATCTAGTGATCTTACTCTTTAATATTTGGAATTATTACGAAATATATTTTCCAGCAATCGTGAACAAAAACAATATTTTTTACTACAATTTCATTTGATTAGAACTTTTGTCAGAACTGATAACTATTCTTCTTTTTATGGAGGAGCTATAGGTTACCTTGGCGCAGCGAGCCTAATGCAGTCTCATTATACGAAAGTTAGACCTAATACAGATACTCAAAATAACAAACCTGGAACCCCTAGGGATTTATTCAATGGTGACTCAGATGAAAATCTCCAAAAATATTGCGACGGGTTTCCCGCCATTTAAAAAAAAAGTTCGTCCATATTACATATTTATAAAAGCAGCCAATACGCGGCCAGAACTTTTATCCTCATACTAAAGTGCATATAAACTTACATAGTTCAAATACAGAAAAAATATTTTGAGTTTGTAACTTTTGAGAGTATTATTTAGATAAAAACTATTATTTTTAATAATATCTTTTCACATTTTATGGAAATAAAAGTCTTTCCTTTCCTTTAATTTGATTTATGAGTATCAAACATCGGTATTTGGTGGTTTAAATAAATATCCTTCAAAATCCAGTAGCAGGTATCATATCATTTTAAAGAAGAAGTTAGTCACGTTGAATTTTCTTACAATCAAAAAAAAAAAAGCTAATGCAAGCCTAGAGCATTCATTTTTTGTTTTAAAATAAGTGAGGAAAAAAGTACCCCACACAAGAAATTTGAGTTGTGATCTTTTAAGGAAAACATTTATAGAAAAACTAATTTTTTTAATTCCTTTTTTATTTCCAATTATTTTTGGAATTAAAGGTATTTGGCAATAACTATTAAACGACAGGGTAGCTTTTTTTTAAAAAATAAACGAATGAAATAAAGAAATTTATATTTCTCTTGCAAGTTATAGAAAGTAGAAAAGAACCCACAAAAATTGTTTTTCAAAATTTCAGTAACGTAAAGTATGTATAGTGCAGTGCTTAAAAAATAAACGAAAAAATTATTTATGTTCTCTCATAGATCTCATCAGCTGGAAAATGTTTGGCCGTAAGAAGTAGAATCACAGGAATAAGAAAACAGATTTCTTTTTAGAATATATACTTCAAAAGAATAACGTCAACTTTTGTAGAAAAACCATTTCATGCCAAGAAACAACAATTATTGTAAAGTAATTACCTTGGTATCTGAACGGTAGCGAGCAGGGGGTATAGCCCATTGTTCCAAAAACCATTTTTTGAGCTCATTAATGGGTGAAAATCACCTCTGAAAGACTACTGCGACATTCAGATCTTTTACATCTTTAATATAGACATGTCTATTTTAAAGAATCTATCTCCATGCAAAGCATAAAAATAGACGTAGAGTCTATCTATACATTTAAAAATAAGTCGAATTATAAATTTTAATGAGTAATAATAAATTATTTCAGAATAGACAAAAGTTATCAAGCTGATATGTTCAGTTATAATATGATAAGTTTAAAAATTTTTAAATTCCTTTTAAGCATTTTCTGCAAAAATATTAGAAAAATAAAAAAATCATTCTAGGGCAATTCCACGGAAGTGTCAACTTTTAAGTGAAAATTTTTTTTTGTGAATTGCATATTTTAATTTTAAAAATATGTTGAAAAATAGCCAAAGTCTACATATTGCCGTTTCATTTTTGATAATTTCAAATTTTTTGAATCTGGCAGCATTCTAAAGTAATCACATGGCTGACAAGTGAATTGTTCACATTTGTGCTCAAATTGTTTTCTTGAAATAAAATAAAAGAAATGTATCTTTCTTTTGCAATATTTTGATAAAAATATGCATATAGAACAAAATGTAAACATTTTAAGTTTAATATATAAAATAAAAATAACTTCTTTTACGTCATTCCGTCACATGTCTTAATAATGCATAAATTTCCTGTGAACAAAGATAAAATGTGACATTGGCAAGTTAGATATAAAACCTCTTCAGAGACAGCCTAATTTTCAAACTGTTGAAATTTTTACTAATTCTTACATAAATATTAATCCTGTTTATCTGTTACATTCTGTTTATCATTTACATATTAATAAAACATTTTTTGAATGAAGGCTTTCTTCTACTAAACTTTTTGTCATTCCGTCACGGTCATTCCGTCACAGCAAATAGATGTTAATAACTGCTAGCCTACCTGAGGTTAATTTTCCAAATTCACATTTTACATTGCTTACACATTATACTAAAAGTATAAAATAGTTCAGAAAAATAATAGCTGCAAAATTCGCAGAAACTACCAGTTCTAAGCGGCATGCCAAAAGCTTGGTTGCCAAAATGTCAATGTCTTAGTAGGCACACAAATTAAAAAAAACTCTGGATCGAAATGTATTGTTAAATTGCATAAAAACAGTATCTTGCAAAGTGAAACCGATTGCGAATTTGAAATCAGCGACGAAAAAATATCCAAATTTCCGGTCAAAAGTCTAATGCATTAGAAAATAAAAAGAAATTGTAATTCATTACAGCGTGAATTGATTCACCTTTTGCATATCTGAAAATGATATGCGCTTTTTCACGAACAGAACTTACAGACAGACCTAATTATCTATATTTGTGTTTATAATTGAACCACGTTTTAATCGTTGCGAAGCCTGTTCAAGAGTGATACGAAAACTGAAGAAATTTTCAGTTCTAAACGAAGAATTACAAACTACTGTAATATCATTAAAAGAAATAAACTTTTTCTATCTATTTCTATGAAGTAGTCTGTATACAGAAATATTTCCATCATTTATTTTAGGATCTACCAGCAAAGTGCATTGCTATCAGATACCTTTATTACATTTTGTTTCTTGAAATTAATGATCCTGATTTAACACCAAAGTTAAAGATTTATATTAAATATATTTTATTTTATTTTCGAAACGGTAGATTTTAAAATTTGTAATACCTCAATACTATCTGAACATTTGTCAAGTAAAAAAAAGCAGTACTTTTTTTATTTATTTAAAATTACATTTTTTAGAACGATTTAATGATTCATATACTTTAAAATTCAAAATTTTTGAAACGTTTTTGCAAATATAATAATAAATGATAAATAATTATCAAAGATACTTTTAGCAAAGTAAAATTAAAATTACAAAAGTAAAGCTCTCTTAATTTTACAAAAGTAAAATTAAGAGAACTAAACTTTTGATCGCTCTCCTGACCATACTATGGGATTTGGACAGAATTTGACCAAAAAGAAACTTAATTAAAAATTTGCGGTTATATGACTGATTTTGTTTCTGGAAATATTGTCTGCCGCACTAATTAATGTGTGCAATTAATTAATGCTAATTTATAGTTTGTCCTTTAACCCCTTGGGGACGGGTGATTCAGAAAAGCATTCTTACAAAATCAGAATCAAGTTGCAATTAAATAAAAAACGGTAACTTAAATGTAGTCGTTACTAATTTGACAGACTTACTTTGCTTTTATTTTAATTATTGTTAGTTTAATCATATATATAATCAATGTTAATTCAAAGTATAACTAAATAGTTTTATTTTGAACAAAGTAATGGTGAATTAAATAAATCAAACAATTATAACTCTGCCTACAAATAAACTGCTAAAGAAATACTTTGATTACCAGTTTTATCTTCTTACCCTGATTGATACGGTTTTTTGCTGTCACGTATTTGTGACAGTCGGCGCGAAAGGGTTAAATCGTGAACATCGGTTCTGAAGTCTAATTTCGATCAATAGTTCATATGTTTTCTGAGTTTTCATATTTTTTGCAACAAAAACAAAATAGGAATAAGATAAAGTTAAAACTAAAAATTTTACGCATTAAATGCCAATTATAAACCTGTTTTAAATCATTATTTATTACATAATATGTTTTTTATTTTAAAATAGTATGTATTTCTAGGTTTGCCACGGGTGACAAAGATAGCAAATCGTGGTGACGATTAAAATTTAGAATTTTATCAAAACAGATTAAAATTTGCACATTTTGTAGCATATTTTTTTTTAGATTATAAGAAATACCAACATGCTCAGCTTTATAAAAAAATATTTTCGAATAATATCAAAATAATTTTTAGTTTAAGCTGTTTTATATTTTTGTAATTTGACATATTGAAAATATGAAGTATCATAAGAGACGCAACATTATTACTGTCGTCTCGTTTCGATGCTTTTAAAGAGTGGGCGGAATTTTCCTCATTTTTCAGCCACTTCAATGAAATAGCCTATATTCGGAAATAGTTTCCTTTCTTTATTTCCAGTATCTATCAGCAAAATAAATTGCTTTCAGATACCTATATTAAATTTGGACAAATCTATTAATCGAAGTGAAAATTTAGCAGTTATGAAAGATATATTAAATATATTTTATTTTATGAAACGGTAGTTTTTACTTTACTTTACTTTATTTAACAAAAATTGGGTGCCTAGGCCCCATACAAAAAAGTTTGAGTTGTGATTTTTTAAGGAAAGCATTTAGAGGAAAAACTAATTTTTTAAATTCATTTTTTGTTTTCAATTATTTTTGGAATTGAAGGTATTCGACAAGAACTATTCAACGACAGGTTGGTTTTTTTTTGAAAATAAAAGCGAATGAAATAAAATATTTATAATTTGTAAAATATTTATAGAAAGTAGAATTGAACCCGCATAAATTGCTTTTCAAAAAGCAACTTTCAGTAACATAAAGTATGTAGTGTAGTGGGAAAAAAAAGAAAAAGGAACAAATTATTTATGTTCTCTCATAGATCTGACCAGCGGGAGAATGTTTGGCCGTGAGATGTAGAATAACAAGCGTAAAAAGGCAGATTTCTTCTTATAATAAATACTTCAAAAGAATAATTTCAACTTTTGTAGAATAAACTATTTTATGCCAAGAAACAACAATTATTGTAAAGTAATTACCTTTGTATCTGAACGGTAGCGAGCAGGGGCCCATTGTCCCAAAAACCAATTTTTGAGCTCATTAATGGGTGAAAATCACCTGTGAATGACCACTGCGACATTCAGATCTTTTACATCTTTATGTGTCTATTTTAAAGAGCCTACCTCCATGAAACGCATAGAAATAGACTTCGAGTCTATCTCATGTCTGTGTTTAACAAAGACATATAATAATTCATTCACAATTGAAACTGTTTATCTTGGCCTGCATCAAGTTGTGAAGAGGCCTGGAGCTGATGGGTAACCTCAGGATCATCAGCTTTTATAAATAATTAGTCGAATTATAAATTTTTATAGATAACAATAAAACATTTTAGATTAGGTAAAAGTGATAAATACGTTTTGATATGTTCAAGTGACTGATATGCTCGGTTATAATGCATAGCTGCCAACTCTTCCGGAAGATTTCATTTTCATATTTAAAGTGGTAGTAATTATATACTATTTTTTCTTTCATAATTTTAATTTTTAAATGATATTGATCACCACTATACTTACAAAAATTAAGCACATATATTAATATGCGTTACTATCATGTTTGCCAACTTAAGTTTTCTCAAATACCACGTATTTGTTTGCTTAAAATTGAAGTTTTAATTCCATTTTAATACCACTGGGAGAAATGATAATGGAAGGGATTAAAAGTTGGCAGGTATGATAATGTGATAGGTTTTAAAATTCCATTTAAACATTATCTGCAAAAATTTTAAAAAAAAATGTACTCTAGTCTTTTTACTTTTTTTTTTAGAAATCTTAAATTTTTCTTCTTTAAAAATTTCTTAGAATTTGCATCTTAATTCCAATAAACATTAAAATACGCTTATTAATAAATTTATATAAATCCCCCAAAAAATAGCAAGTAAACGGTCATAAAATTGAAAATAAACGCTCATAATATTGACCAGTAAAGAGCAACTTTTATTATTTATAATGACAAGATTTTGAATAGAAATGACTTAAATTACAGTTACATACTACGAAGATCTAAAACACACAAGTTTTAATTTGTTAACTGTTTACATGTTGAAGAGAGAAATTCTAAAAATAAAGCTCATCAAATAAGTTTAAAAAATAAAATGCAAACAAAAAAAGCTGAAATGCGCCAGATTATTAAAACAACGCTAGATTGAAAAAATATATCTTAGCAAGCATTTATTTATAATTCCAATAGATTTTTATTGTATTTTTTACCCGGTGTTAAACAGCTGACCAATTCTTAGCTTACATTTGTCAATGTTCCATTCTGTAGCCTTGAAAATTCGGACCTTATCCAGAAAATTCCTGGATCATGAATAGGGACAAACTAGCCTTAGTGGAGGACTTTTTTTATGGAATTATCCACATTTCCGTTACCTGAGGAGGATAATCACGAAAACCTTCAACGGTTTACCTGACTGCAAAGGGATTCAAACCCTTGATCTGTCTTCCTCAGAGGATATTTACACAGAGGTTAATGCGAGCCAGGAGGATAATTCGTATTGACCAGCCCTCGCTGGGATTCGAACCTTAGTCATCTCATTCGGAGGAGAGCACTCCATTCCCTGAGTAACCACTCCTGGGAATAAAATTTGTTTAAATGACAATTTATTTCCTTAAAATTTGGTTCACCTGATGGAGTCTTAAAAGTTTTAACTTTTGTTCTCAATTTCTTCTGCTTCTCTGCTTCCTCTTTATTATTACTTTATTTCTTGAACTTTCATCTGCAATTTTTAATCGTTAATCGCTATTTTTTAAAATACGTAATTCGTCATTAATTTCGCTGCTAGTACTTGCGCTTCCAATTGTTACTTTTAAAAATTGTTAACCTTTAGGAATATAATTAGGAGTTATACCTGTTATTTAGGAGTTATACCTGCTTAAATGGTATTTCTAAAAATATGTTTGAAAAGTATCTACTAACTACCTTCTAATTTGGTATGCTACAGGTTTTGGAAGAATATTTATTTTAGACTACATAATACAGATTCTTGATACTAATAAAATAAAAAATCTAATATTTCATCTGAATCTAAATTTGCATCCCACTTTTCTTGCACCTCATATAAAATCTAATTTTATATCTAAATATTTCTCTCAAAAGTCACAAACTCCAAATTTTTATTATGTATTAGAAATACATAAATTTATATAAAGTTTTGTGAAAAAAATAAAAGTTCTTCAATTAGAGGCTTGTATTTTTGACGAGCTTTTTTTAAAATACGGGCCTTTGATTGGCCAAATTTGTCCATCGTAATTGCGAAAATACAGATAAATTCCGTGCTAGAAAGCCATGGATTTACGAAATATAGATTTTTGTATATAGTTTTTTTGTATTTGTACGATAGATTAATGAAGATGCCAACATTAAAATGAAGGATTTCCGATTGTATGATATTTTGCTTCAAAAAAGTTGATTCAAGAAGAAAACCTAAAATAAACTTTAAATTCGTTGGGGATAAGGGGTCAGGTGCAATTTTCCCTTATGACCCCCTCCTTGTCAGGCATAGCATGTTTGCGGAGTCTTCCAAATCCATACATAGTTTGTTTTGTTGAAATGTATGTTTAAAAAATCTGTTATATTGATGCAAAATACGGTCAAAACTCTAATGCATTAGAAAATAGAAAAATAAATTGTAATTCATTATAGCGTGAATAAATGCACCTTTTGCATATCTGAAAATGATACGTGTTTTTTCGCGAACTGAACTTTCAGACAGATCTAATTATCTATATTTGTGCTTATAATTGAACAATTTTTTAATTGTTGAGAAGCCTGTTCAAGAGCGATACGAGTACGGAAGAAATTTTCAGATCTAACAGAAGAATACTTATCAACCAATCTTCTGAAATCACAAAATGCCACTGTTATTAAAATTTACTATTATTTCAATTTAAAAAAAAAAGACAAAATTTTTTTTTCTTTCCATTTAAGTGAAATAGATTGCATTCTAAAATATTTTCCTAAATTTTTTTTCAGTATCTTCTAGCAAAATGCATCATTACTATCAGATACTTATGTCAGATTTTGTACCAGTTGTGATAAATATAAATAAATTTACATAATTAAAATATATATTAAATATATTTTATTTCCTAAAACGGTAGTTTACAAAATTTGAACCTCCTCATTTCTATCTCAACATTTGTCACGAAAATTGATGCAGTATTTTTTATATTTATTTAACGTTACATTTCTTAAAATGATTTAATAATTCTTATACCTTAAAATTCAAAATTTTTTGAAACGATTTCATAGAAATAATAATAAATAATTATTTAAAGCTACTTTTTACATAGAAGAATCTTTGGATAAATGAATTTTATAACTGTGTATAAAATGTTTCGATGAGCTTGAAAATTCATCGAGGTATTGCGAAACACACAAAATTTAGAATTAAGAGAACTATACTTTCGATTGCTCTCCTGCCCATACTACGGGAATCGGACACAGTTCGAATTTGAGGAAAGAGAAACTTAATAAAACATGTGCGGTTATATGACTGATTTCGTTTCTTAAAATATTGTCTTCTGCACTAATTAATGAGTGCAATTAATGAATGCAAACTCAAGTCTTGGCCCTTGAATCATAAACATCGGTTTTGAAGTCTGATTCCAATCATTAGTTCATATGTTGTTCAGAGTTTTTATTTTTTGCAACAAAAACAAAATACAAACAAGATTAAGTTAAAACTATGCATTCAATGCAAATTATGAGCCTGTTATAAATCGTTATTTATTACAAATACGTTTTTCTTTTTTAAATAGTATGCATTGTTTGATCCGGATGATTGAAATAGCAAAAAAGGACGACAATTAAAATTTAGAAATTTTATAAAAAAGATACTGCAATAAAATTTGAAAATTTATAGAATATTTTTTTAGATTACCAGAAATGCTAACTTGGCCAGCTTTTCAAAAAAATATTTTCTAGAAATATCGAAATAAAAATTATTTTTTGTTGAATATTTTTCTTTTTTTCTCTCCATTTTTTTTGTAATTTGACATATTAAAATTATAAAGTATAAGAAATGAAACATTATTACTGTTGCCTAGTGGTGGCACTTTTAAAGAGTTGGAGTAATTTTCCTATTTCTACATGTTTTACTCTTCAATTCGTAACCAATTTAATAGAATTTCGCCGAAAGTGTTCGCCGAAGTTTTTATTTCTAGTTTACTATTAAAAGTGAATTTTGAGAATGATTTTCCTTAAATTTTCAACAAGATCAATTTAAAAAGTAATGTTCATTAAAATAATAATTAAATAAAGTAAGTGCCAACTCCTGGTGAACGAACTATAGACACATAAGTGAAATTAAAAAAATTCTGGATAGAAATATTTTATTAAATTGCATAAAAACTGTAACTTGTAAAGTAGAATCGATTGAGAATTTGCAATAAGCGACGAAAAAAATATCCAAAATTCCGGCCGAAAATCTAATGCATTAGAAAATAAAAAGAAATTGTAATTCATTATAGCGTGAATAAATGCACCTTCTGCATACCTAAAAATGATACGCGTTTTTTCGCGAACAGAGCTTTTAGACAGACTTAATTATCTACATTTGTATTTATAATCGATCCACTTTTTAATTGGTGAGAAGCCTGTTGAAGAGCGATACGATAACAGATGAAATTTTCAGATCTAAAAGCTGAATTAACCAATCTTCTGAACTTACAGAAAGTCCCTTTTATTACAATTTTCTGTCACATCTTTAAATAAACTTTTTCTTTCTATTTCTATGAAATAGACTGCATTCAGAAATATTTTCCTTTAATTATTATCAGTATCTACCAGCGAAATGTATTGCTATCAGATACGTATATTAGATTTGAGTACAATATTAAGTGTGAGATGAAATTTTGTATAAAATAAAATATTACATTAAATATATTTTATTTTTTGAAACGGTAGTTTATAAAATTCGAACCACCTCATTTCTACCTCAACATATGTCTAGTAAAAGGAAGCAGTTATTTTTTATTTATTTAAAATTATATTTCTTAAAATGGTTTAATAATTCATATTCCTTAAAATTCAAATTTTTTTGAAATGTTTTCACAAAAATAATATTAGATGATAAATAATTAATTAAGTCTTGTTTTTGCATAGAATAGTCTTTGTGTAAACGAATTTTACAACTGTGTATAAAATGTTTCATTGAGCTTGAAAATTCATCGAGATATTGCACAACACGCAAAAAGCAAAATTAAGCGAATTAGACATTTGATCGATCTCCTGACCATACTATTGGAACCATTTCTACAAAATTCGAATTGGATGGAAGAGAAACTTAATAAAAAATGTGTCGTTATTTGATTGATTATTTTTATTAAAATCAGTGATGGACACTATTCACGGAAATTTTATTCACGACTAAATTTATTCAGCATAAATTTATGATTCGAAAAATGATGAATAATGACTAAATTATTCATATGAAAATTTAGTCCTTATTCAATTTGCAAATTTATGCAATTTTTTGAATAATGATTGACGAATAAATTCATTAGTCATGACCAATTTTTCTGAATAAAATTTTGAATAACCAGAGAAAAATGCAAGCATTACGTCATTTTCTTTGTTGTTGCGAGTCAATGACAAATTACAGTTATTGATTACAAATGTAATGAACTATAGATAAATCAACTTCTTGCGACGATCATGGCTACAAGTAATCAGAGTAACAAATTATTATCATTTCTCAATATCATCGCCATCTGTCACCGCTTGTCAACTTACAAGCGGAAGACTAGTAAATTGAGACCCAAAAACCTCTGGTGGACAAATACTTTCGTGACAATGAGGAAGAGAGTGAGAGCACTCAGAAGAAAATTTCAAAACAGTCCTGAAGATTTAAGCAGTAATAGTAACAAGAAAGAATTTAAAAAGCACTTGGCCAAGTATATAAAAATGCTCAGGCATAAAAAAAAAACAAAAAAAAAAACGATGCACTGATAGTTTCACTTTAAACTCGCCGTTTGGCAAATCTTACAAGATCTCAAAAGGTGTCAACGTAAGAAAACAAAATAACATACTTACACTCAGGAAAGACGGCTACAGCATGAGTAACTATAAAGAATCAATCACTAATATACTTAACTACCATTTTCCCATGATACAGGATGACACTGCTCAGATTCACCTCAGAGGCATTGATGATCCCCTTTTTACTTATTCTGAGATCGAACTCATCATCAGAAACATCAAATCCAACAAGTCTCCGGATCCGGATGGAATTCCAGCTGAGGTGTACAGGGACTTATATTATTGTAACAAACAACTGGTTCGGGGCTGTGCTCAACAAATGTTTACAATTGGGTTCTTTCCCAGAACCTTTGAAATCTGCATCTATTTGTTTAAGACCTAAACAAGGTAAAGATCCTCGCTTCCCCCAGAGTTGTCCAATCTCACTGCTCTCTACCTGGGGTAAAATTCTAGATAAACTAATCACTGAAAGACTAATCTACTTCTTGGAAAGTAAAACCAAATTACACCCAAACCAATTTGGCTTCAGGAGAGGCAGTAGAGCGGACGATGCTCTTAACTTTGTTGTCAATTATGTTACAAATGCAAAACAGGAGGTCAAACACACAGTAGACGTCGCCATGCAACATCAAAAATGCATTCAACTCTGCAAATTGACATATTCTTAAACAAAAGCTTAATGGTCTCGGTGCTGGCAGTAATCTTTGACTTTTGAAACAATCGTCACGTCTGTTTTAACTTTAATGACACTTTTATTGAATCAGCAACTAATGTAGGGGTGACCCAGTGTTCATCCCTTGGACTCATTCACTGGCTCATTCTTATTAAATCACTCTTAAATTATTTCAATTTTAATGATTGTAATTTGCTAGCCTTTGCCGATGACATATTCTTGCTAATGAAACACTCCATCCTGTATAAATTTGATGAACTTGGTTCAGATATCATCCAGTCTCTTACTAATTGGGCCGGAAGTCACAACCTTGCACCGGAAAAAACAAAACTAATAACTTTTCCTGAAGACACCAAATGCCTCTGAAGGCAACCATGTATTAAGATGGAAGGACAAACACATTAAGTCAATCAAAAACCTTAAATACCTTGGTATAATCTTCGAACCTCGGTTGAGTTGGCCCCACACCTTGAGCAGCTTAAATCTGATGTCACAATATTCTACAACAAATTAACAGTGCCACTTGGGGCTCAAATTTTGTCTTATAACAAAATCAGCCATTTCCCAATAATCTTGCCTTAAAAATATAACTTCCAAATGGGTAAAAAAAAAATATCGTATATATTATACTTTTTCATGAACCTGGTAAAGACACTGCATCTTCTGAGAACTAACACCCCATTAGCCTCCTTCCAATGCTTAAAAAAAATTTCGAAAAAAAACAGAAGAAAGAAAAAAAAACCTTATTCAACTCCGACTTGATGATTCAGCAAAGCTTTCCTACCCGCAAAATATTCCCAAACAGCAAAATGGCTTCCGCACACGCTTCTCTATTACAAAACAAAATATCAACATATTGGAATGTAACAGCAAGCAAAATACAAGTACGAAACTACACTACAGCTCATGCTTGACGTCACTAAAGCGTTAGATAGAGTGTGACATTAGACTACTTATAATCAGAATACTGGTTATGTGCATTTCTGAAACTTCCTACTAAGCCTAAACTCATATTTCACTTATTATCAATTCCAAATCAAAATTAATAATACTTACTCCTCATACAGAAACACTAAAGCCGGCTTGCCTCAAGGTAATGTTCTTTAAGACTACTTTGCTTTCTTATCAATGCTGATTACCCCATCGAAAAACAAGAGAAAAGCCTAAACGGCACTGCTTTGCAGGCCAATGACACCGTAGATATCGCCAAATCAACCAGACACCCCCTTGCACTTGAAATATTTCAGAAAAAAATTAAAGACATCGCAACTTGGTGCTTTATATGGAAGACCAATCTATATCCTGATAAATGCCAACTCTTAATTTTTTTTTAAAATAAAATTTTGCTTTAGTTTACTACCACTGGGAAAAACATTTCGCATAAACTCAAATGTTGAGCTTATGTTTTATGCTACCAGCCAAATATATTGCTAGCAGATACCTTTATAGAATGTTTCAAATGAAGATATTATACGCAGAATATCACAACTTTAAAAAAAAAAAAACCTTTCCTAACTATTTCTGTGAAATGGCCTATATTTCCCGAAAATTTTTTTTTTTTGTACCCAGCAGCCAAATGTATTGCTAGCAGGTACTTTTTTCAATTCTCTGGCAAGGCATAAAAACCCTAAATTATCTTAGAAAAAATTAAATTATTTATTCAAGAGCGATACAATAACTGAAGAAATTTTTAGAACTAAAAGACGTATACTTATCAACCAATCTTCTGAACTCAGAAAAAGTCTCGTTCATTATAAATTATTGTCCCATCTTCAAAATAAATTAAAATAATAAACTTTTTGTTTGAATAGTTAGTATTCATAAGTATTTTCCTTTGATTATTTTCAGTATCTACCAGCAAAATGTATAGCTGGCAGATACGAATATTTTAATTTCTGCAAAATAATTTTTATTCATATTTCTTTGGAAATTAAAATGTTTATAAAATATATTTTATTTTCTGTAACGGTAGTTTCTACAATTTGAACTACCTCATTTCTATCTCAACATTTGTGAAGTAAAAAGTAAACAGTACTTTTCTTCATTAGTTTAAAATTGCGTTTCTTAAAATGATTTAATAATTCATATACCTTAGACGGCCTCAGTCCATTCTCCATTACTATACAAATCTTCAAGACATTGTTTTCTCCCCCCCCCTGACAGGCTTCTCATCTCCTCCATCATATGGTATGGCGAAAGGACATAAAGTGGTTTATTTAAATAGAAATTTACAGAATAAAATATGTTGAGATTCACGTAAAGTCAGTAATTTATTGTAACATTAACATTTAATAATTTTTTAATAAACATCTATTTAAATACTGCCTCAAATAGAAGTAATAAAAAAGAAGTATGTTTCAATAAAAAAGTTTTCCCGATATTCATCTGTAAACTGAAATACTTATTTTCTTTATGAGTTAAATAGTATTTATTTGTTTTCGCTTTCCAAAGAAGTAAAAATTGCACTGCACATTTAACACAAAATTTTATCTTTCACAGAAGTAAAATAATCTATCTACCACTTTGCATTAAATTTAATAATCTGGTGATATAATTTTTTTTCTGATACTTTATGACGCCATGATGAAATAAATATCAAATCGACGTATAATAGTAAATGGTAGAATGATCAATACAATGTTTGAATTTTTACAGTGGCTCAGAGTAATAGGCAACAGTACTTTTACATATCTGTTGTTATGGAATGTGTTTTCAATATAAATGTAAACAATAACAATCTGGAGATCAATCTGTTTGTCTAAAGGCGAGGTTTCTTAAGACAAGCGGCGTCATCTGGGCGTCAGCGGGACGTTGACGTACGCTGACGCCAACCTGTCTTAACAAACCAGGCCCCAGTTAGCTCAGCGTCAGCAGTCGGTCCAACGTACAAGCGACAGTACCTGTTATCTTAACCCTTTCGCGCCGACTGTCACAAATACGTGACAGCATAAAACCGCATCAATCAGGGTAAAAAGATAAAACTGGTAATCAAAGTAATTCTTTAGCAGTTTATTTGTGGGCGGAGTTATAATTGTTTGATTTATTTAATTCACCATTACTTTGTTCAAAATAAAACTATTTAATTATACTTTGAATTAACATTGATTATATATATGATTAAACTAACAATAATTAAAGTAAAAGCAAAGTAAGTCTGTCAAATTAGCAACGACTACATTTAAGTTACCGTTTTTTATTTAATTACAACTTGATTCTGATTTTGTACGAATGCTTTTCTGAATCACCCGTCCCCAAGGGGTTAAGAAGTAAATTTCAGTATTTAATAGGTGGAATTGCATTATATCTACAAATAAATGAATTCATACTTGCAATGCTTCGTAACTACCACTATAAATATTAAATACCAAAACATTACTATTTATAAGACATGATAACTTGTATTCTAGAGATGGGCAAAACTGCTACTTTTCAGTCACTGTTACTTCTGCTACTGGGACCCAAAAGTAACAGTGACAAATAGCAGTGACTGTTATTATTTCGATATAGATTTAATCGATATTTTATATCGATTAATCGTTTTTATTTATAAAAACTTGATATAAATTAATCGATTAAGTGCTTTAGTTAATAATCGATATGATTAGTATTTAGTTAATTTAATCGATATAATATTTTTATTGTAAAATTGATCGATGTAATTAGTTTTTAGTAAAATTAATCTATATCATCAATTTTTAATGTAGTCAATTAAAATAATTAATCTTTATACTGAGTCATTCTTATGGAAAGAGATAATTTTTAATAATGTATATCGCAGTACGCAATTTAGTAGTATGGTTTTTAATAACTAATATGGGACCTTATTTAATTCTTGTAAAATGTTAAAATAACAAAATCAAAGCTTTTATCTCAGATAAGATATTAAATTAAAACTCATAATTCTTCTCGTTACTAATATTTTCATAATGATATTACAGTGAAAATCTGATCTCAAAATTTTTGTAGTTGAGTTATTGGCATTTAAAAACGATGAATGATGAGATTAATTCAGTATTTTATATTATAGAATACTGATTTCTTCATTAAATGTACAGTAAAATGAAAACTTAATCGCAAGTAAATTTTTAGCAATGTTGTCAAACAAAAAATATCACCGTATTGATGAAATTCTTCATAGCTTTTCAAACTTTTATGAAAATTTTTTCTCCTTTATAAAAGAAAAGAATGCGTGGTATGAAAACAAAAATTTATTTAATTTTTGTGTTATGATTATTGTTATGAATTTAGATATTTTCATAATTTTGCGTTTATTTTATCCTTGGCTGGTAGCATTAATTTCGTACACCAGGATCTGTTATAAGAGCCAACAGATGGCGCCACTAGGCATTTTTTTTAAATTTTGCTGTTTTGTTGCATCAAAATTTGCCTGTTTTTAAACACATATTTTCATGTAGGTCTTGAAACAGGGAAACCATGTTTAATTATATAATTCTTCATGACGGAAAAAGAGCTCTTAAAGAAATATCTCAGCGCCATCTATTGCCTAAGTTTACTTATACACAAAATAAATAGGAATTTTAGTTAGGTAGTGTCGTAGCGCCGTCTATGTTCTGCATTTACATTTACAGGGGTTAAGCTTAAATTTACTTAGTTGTTTTCAAAGAGGTTGATTAATTTTTTAATTTGACATTTATTGATAGCAGTCTTTATTCTCTTCACGATTTGTACAGTTCTTAAATTAAACAAAAGTTAAGATAAAAAGTAAATGTCATCAGTCTTTCTCACCCAGTTGTGGTAGAATTACAATAATTTAAATGGGAAAAAAAAATTATGATCAAAATTTCACAGAAATTAACTAACTACGCACAATTATTGGCAGAATTTTGGAAATGATATCTATTTTTTCTTTTATAATATTCAAACAAACTTTTCATCCATTAAAGTAGACATTTTAAAAGATTTCTTAAACCTGACATTTTACCATTTATTTTTTAAAAAATCATAAAATAATTTATTAAAAAAATATTTAAATTAAAATTTTATGTATGCAACTGATATCGACGAGAATTTAGTTGCTTGAATAAATTTAATAGAAAATATTAGCCGCAAAATTTTGATAGGTATAAATCTATAAATAAAAATGTAAAAATTGACACTTGCGTTCCCGAGGCATCGAACCTCAGACCTTTCATACACTAGCGCGGCATTGTACCCACTATACACTTTACGTCCGAGTATAAGATTGCTTACAAAAAATTAAATTGTTATTACGTACTTTTAAATATTTAGAGATATTTCTTGAAATTTTTACTTATTGTTGATTGTTACATTGTTGATATTTAGTAACTTGTACTAATTTTTCGATTTAAGGGGGAAAAAAGAAGATAAAATTTTTCCTTTTTTTTTCAAGACTTAAGATATAAATAAAAATGTTTGCTATGTCTGGAAACTTGATGTAAAAAATCCTAATCTTTAAACAATATCTGTTTCTTCTTCTACTTTTTTATATGCTGCATAATTGATATTTATGACCGAAAATTCAGTTCCCTTTAAAGAAGAAAAATCAATAAAAATAATAATTTGTTTTAGATTTCAAGTATGAATATAAACTAAGCTACGGTTGAATATATACAAAAATATTATATATTCGAACTATATCTTGTTCAAATATATAATATTGTATTAAGATTACTATTAAGATTTTTCTATTATCGAACAGTTTATCTAATACTAAATTATAAAAATTATCAAAATAAAAATAGAAATCATGGCTTTTTTTAATTTCTTTTTTTCTTCAAACTAAAATAGAGACTGAACTCCGTTATGATATTTGATCAAAAATAACAGCAAAATTTTTCAGAGTGGAGCAGCTTGAATTTAGAAGCGACGAAAATGCTTCCATTCGCAGGGTACGAGCTGGAGCATCGGCCGGCAATATTCACTGGTATTTCAGTATGTTTTTTGGAGCAGTGAATATACCTGTGGCATTTGGAACAGCTAGAGTAGCAGTGATAATTGTCACAGTGACAGTAGCAGTGAAATTTGTCACTGTGACAGTAGCAGTGAAATCTGTCACAGTAACAGTAGCAGTGATTTTTGTCACAGTCACAGTAGCAGTGATTTTTGTCACAGTCACAGTAGCAGTGATTTTTGTCACAGTGACTGCTCCAGTCACTGTGACAACTTTTTGGTTGGAACAGGCTGTCACAGTGACTGCTCCAGTCACTGTGACAAGTCACTGTTACGTTACTTTCGACCCATCTCTATTGTATTCTATCGTGTGGTACCTATTGGTAGATGAAGGTTGACATAGTCCATAGTCTATTAATAAGAATCCCCTCATTAGTGACCCGGACGTGATAAAAACTTGTCAATGTTGATATATTGCCACATTAAACAGTTGATTTGCCATATATATATATATATATATTATTTAAGTAGTTTGAAAATTGAATGAAAAATAACTACAGTTTATTAATTAAAGTGGACTGCATATTGATAGACATTATAATCTTATGTTTTTTTTAATTCACCAAGTCTTTTAATAAATTTATTTTGGGTACCAAATGAGGGGCATATAAAATTTGGTAAGGTTATTCAGCCGTCTCGTCTATGTTACTAAGGCTCTGGGTCTGTCAATTAATGATGTCCCACTTTCTTAAAAATATTTTCGATCTTTGTCACGATTCAACCAAAATTCCCCGGCCTTAACACATTATATTGCATAAGTATATATTTACAATTCAAAAAAACAAACTACACTACAGATCATAATTCAAAATTTATTTTTCAGTTTGCCAACATTTTGCTTCCAATGTTGGCGCTAAAATAAGGCGATATTTTGCTAAGCTAATGCTCTCACCAGCATCGTTTTCCCGATATCGAGCTCATTTTCCCCTTTCTTTCTCTTTCTAAATCCTTTTGTATTATGGAATCGTCCTGTACCTAGTCGCTTGTATCCAACGCAGACATTATCTCGCATTGCGCATGCGTTAATAACGTAAACAAATATTTCTTATGAATTTGTATTGATTTTGTTATCGTCGACTGGTGATTTAGAGAACAAATAATGACTTAGTCCAAGAAAAAACACATCATAGCTTAGCTGAATGAAGAAGAAGAAATGTTTAATGTTAAAATCAAAGTCTTGGCTGATTTCAATGCTCTGTTGGAAGTTGTCTGCCATTGCTTCTGTCGTTAACGCTACGTTGTAATCCAGCAGCAGTTGATTCGGGGGTCAGTCGTTGTTCAAGCTGAGCGTTCGATGACGTATGCTGTCTAGCTCACAAACTGACCAATAAGGTGTTAACGCTGCTTTCCAGCTGACGTTGTGTAACGCCGACCTGTCCTAAGATACCAGGCCTTAAGATAGGTACTCTCACCGCCACAAAGTCTGCGGCAGTCTGTTGCTATGGAAACAAGAAGAGGGCATTTTAGGGAGGGCAGCTTCGATGAAGACATCTCCTTTTCTCTCGCCGAAACCTGTCCTAACCAGTAGGTTTTTCGTATTTTATTATGAAAAGTACTTTTTTCTTTTACTCATTTTTTCTTTATTTATCTTTTTACCCTGGTTGATACGGTTTTATGCTGGCACGCATTTGTGACAGTCGGCGCGAAAGAGTTAATTGTAAAAAGTACTTTTTTAAAAGTTTCCATGATATTTTTTCTTCTTAAAAACTATGTTCAATTTAGTTCCAAATAGTTTCCTAACTTAAAAGTTTTTAATCTATTTCAAAATCAAGACGGAAACTAGCGTACTTCTTTCTCCTATGGCACTCCACACGCTAATGATGAAAGCACGCGAAGATGTTGCTTTAGATAAAGAGTTCTGATCTACACCACCTGTAACCCATTACGTTCGCCAGTTGCGATTTGTGTTTAGATTTACGCGTAGTTACGCCATTCATAAGAGTTTCCTGTAATTTATAAATTCTAACAGCTCGTGAGCCCAAGACAAATTGAACAAAGTTAATATCGCAGCATAAATAAAATGTAAGATTAGTCATGTTTCGAATATTATCCCTTATTTGGCTATATTTCTGCAAAGTAGCACCGTTTGCTATTTTTTGGGCAGCATACGAATACGAATTTGACGGAAGAGAAACTTAATTAAAAAATGTGCGGTTATATGACTTATTATGATTCTTAAAATATTGTCTGCTGCACTAATTAATGAGTGCAACTAATTAATGCAAATTTAAGTGGCCCTTGAATCATTAAGATCGGTCCTGAAGTCTAATTCCGATCACTGCTGTCACGTTATTCAAAGTTTTTATTTTTTTGCAACAAAAACAAAACACAAACAAGATAATGTTAAAACTAAGGATTTTATGCATTAAATGCCAATTATAAACCTGTTATAAATCATTATTTATTACAAAATAGGTTTTTTTTTTAAATAGTGTGCATTTCCAGGTTTGCTACGGGTGACTAAAAAAAATATCTTCTAGTAATATCAAAATTAAAGTTATATTTAGTTAAGGTTTTTAAATTTTTTTGTAATTTGACATATTAAAACTATTAAGTATCATAAGAAATGCAACATTGTTACTGTTGTCTCGTGGCGACACTTTTAAAGAGTGGGCGTAATTTACTTAATTCTACATGGCTTACTCTTCAATTCGCTACCAATATATCAGAATTTTGCAGAAAGCAGAGTAGTTTTTATTTCTAGTTTACTATTGAAAGTGGATTCCGAGTGCGGTTTTCCTTAAAGTTTCAACAAGAACAATGTGAAATGTATCTCATAGTGTTATTACACAAATAATAAATAAATAAAATTTCTAACACTTTTTACATTTTAGTTGCCAGTGACGGAGCTACATATCTTTTGTAAGGAACACGACTTCAGCGTGATAAATGGTACTTATGAATTAATAATGTTTGTTTGTTTTGGAAAAAAGTAATATCGATTACTTTTTCCATGACAAAGTAACACAATTTATAGCATCGTAAACGTATGATCCCCTACTTCCTACCACTTTCTACGTAGCAGATAAGTGGGATCTCTTAGTAAGCACACAAATTAAATTTAATGAAATTCTGGATAGAAATATATTATTAAATTTCTTGAAAACTGTGTCTTGTAGAGTGAAACCGATTGCGAATTGCAATAAGTGACGAAAAAATATCCAAAATTCCGGTCAAAAATCTAATGCATTAGAAAATAAAAAACAATTGCTATTCAATATAGCGTGAATAAATGCATATCTGAAAATGATACGTGTATTTTCGCGAACAGAACTTTCAGACAGACCTAATTATCTATATTTGTGTTTATAATTGGATCACATTTTAATCGTTGCGAAGCCTGTTCAAGAGCGATACGATAACTAAAGAAATTTTTAGAACTGAAAGATGAATACTTATCAACCCATCTTCTGAACTCACAAAAAGTCTCTTTCATTAGAAATTACTGTCACATCTTCAAAATAAATTAAAATAATAAACTTTTTCTATGAAATAGATTATTTTCAGTATCTATCAGCAAAATGTATAGCTGTCAGATACGAATATTAAAGTTCAAAATTTCATTTTCAAGACACAATTTGTTAGGAAATTAAAAGGTATATTAAATATATTTTATTTTCTGAAACGGTAGTTTATAAAATTTGAACTACCTCATTTCTATCTCAACATTTGTCACGTAAAAGGAAGCAGTATTTTTTTTATTTAGTTAAAATTACACTTCTTAAAATGATTTAATAATTCATATACCTTAAAATTCAAATTTTTTTTAAACGTTTTCACGAAAAAAAAAGAAATAATTATTTAATGCTATTTTTCGCTTAGAATAATCTTTGAATAAACGAATAATTATAACTGCGTATAAAATGTTTCGATGAGCTTGAAAATTCATCGATATATTGATTAACACTCAAAAATTTAAATTAAGTGAACTAAACTTTTGATCGCTCTCCTGACCATACTATTGGAACCATTTCTACAGAATTCGAAGGAAAAGAAACTTAATAAAAAATGTGCGGTTATGTTTCTTAAAACATTGTCTGCTGCACTAATTAATGAGTGCAATTAATCAATGCAAATTTAAGTTTTAGTTTAAATTACTTTAAGATGATTCAAGGTCCAATCAATTTTTTTTCTTTATAATAAAAAATAAATAAATCCTTATTCATGAAGATTTTTAATAATTTTTCGTTATTCTGAATAACGGATGCCTATATCATACCTTCCAATTTTCAATCCCTTCCATTATCATTTTTCCCAGTGGTATTAAAATGGAATTAAAACTTTAATTTTAAGCAAACAAATACGTTGTATTTGTGAAAATGAAAACTTAAGTTGACAACCATGACTGTAACGCATATTAATATATGTGCTTAATTTTTGTAAGAATAGTGGTGATCAATATCATTTAAAAATTAAGATTATAAAAGAAAAAAATAGTATATAATTACTACCACTTTAAATATAAAAATAAAATCTTCCGGAAAATCCGGAAGAGTTGGCAGGTTTGCTATATCTGATGCAAACCATGAAGTGTTTAAAATATAAACAATAAAATACAAACTTTCGCGGTAAAGCAACCTCTTAAATATTCGTAAATACTAATTCTGACGGGTTTTAAATTTAAACCCTGAAGGGTTTCTCTCGCTTTATAATATCCTCTTTAATATTCGTAAAAGTAAACCATGAAGGGTTATTCTCACGTTATAGCGTTCTTTAAAATATTTGTCGATAAAAGCTTTTGCAATTCTTTTTAAGTTTTATTCTAACAAAAAATGAAATGAAATAAATAAAAATGAATAAAAAAAAACTTTTAAAAATGAAATTGGAAAACCAAGCATTTTCTAAGGATTTGGTTTCTGAGAGGAAAACAATATCTTTCACCATAAACCAATCATTTCAATCGCTGAAGCTAAAAATTCCGGCGGGTTAGTTTACGCAGGAAAAAAAGGGTAAAATTCCAAGTCGGAAAAATGCAAGCTATTCTCTTTTCACTATAACAAGGGATTGAGCTGGACGTTGTCCAAGATTAAGACCCAGCGTTCCAGTTCCGCAGTTCCGGTTCACTCCGGAGCGAAGAAATTCGTAGTACTCGGGCAAATCCGGAAATTAAAGTATCCAGATTTCTGTGAGAAAAGAGGGTAGAGAGCATATCATGCGCGAACACTTTTATATATTTCATATTTGTACTTTTTTTTTTACTTCTCATACTGTAGCATAAAACACGTGGACAATTTTATGATATTTATTGCCAATAAATAATAAATTAATTGGTTTATTTTAATTTATGAGTTATTGATATAATTCAGTGATTCTCAACCTTTTTTTTGTGACGGCACACTTTTAACGATTTCGAAATTTGACGGCACACAATGAAAAAAATTAGTTTAAAAGTTATTTACTTAACTATAATACACTGTGTTAAATAGTTTGTGATAATAATTTTGAATGTGAAATAAAGTACTACAAAAGCACATTTATTAAGGGATTAATTATTTCTTTCGACTAATTTTTTATTAGTTAGTAACAGTTATTTATGTTTTTTGCTAGTTATTAATTGTTCGCTTGTTTTCTATAGCTAGTTTTTTTGCTGATTATTAATTCTTGTCAACTAGTGTTTATGCTGATTATTAATTGTTAGCTTATTTTTTGTTAATTTTTTTTATAACTTTTAATTGCATAGCTTACTTTAATGATTAGCTTTTATTTAAGTTTGAAAGTTAATATTTAGCTTGCTTTCCTTTGATAATTAATACTTTTAATGATCATTAAATTTCCTACTTATTTCAACATTTTTTAAAATTGTCAATGACAATTTAAACACTTCCTTTTTATTTTAAGATTGTCAGAGACAAGACAATTGCTGACAAAGATGTTCCCGCGGTTAAAGAGTGGAAAAATTATAATATATATATATATATATATATATATATATATATATATATATATATATATATATATATATATATATATATATATATATATATATATATATATATATATATATATATATATATATATATATATACATTTTTCTTTAATTTAAACTTTACTCGTAATTAAATAAGCATTATAATTTTTACTGTATCATTTCCAATATTTGGCGGCACATTTTAAGAATTTGGCGGCACACAAAAGTGCCGCGGCACAGTGGTTGAGAATCACTGATATAATTAGATATAACGAGTGGAAAATTTTATGGTATTTATTGCTCATAGATAGTATTTAAATCGGATTATTATTAGTTATGTGTTATAGATACAATTACATTAAAAAGAAGTGGGCAAATTTTATGATATTTATTGCTCATAAATAATAATTTCATCGGTTAATTATTATTTATGAGTTATTGATATAATTTAATTCGCTTTTAATATCATTTAATTTGTTTATAAATGTTTGACATTTTGTAGGTTTTATTATTTTGGCTATCAATTTAGGCAGTAAATAAAAGTATTAAATTAACCGATTTCTTTTAAATTATGAATTATTGGAATATATAAAAAAATAATTGTTGGCAAAATTAAGTTTTTATTTAGTTTTATGCGGAACTAATTCATGCACGCAGCACAGCTGCAACTTGTACTCTTTTCTTATTGCAGAAGAATTTAATCAGTAAAGATAATTTGCATTTTAAAATTATTTAATTGCTTCAGATGTTATATACATTAAGTGCAAGATTTTCAAAACTTAAAAGTTTAAGTTACTTTTGCATCATTGGCATGAAACTGTGATTTCTTTAATGATTTTTTTTTCTTAACTTATAACAATCCCGTCCTAAATGAGTTGCTATATTTAGGTTAAAACTTTTTTGTCCCAAATTAGTTTCTCCATTTTCAGGAAGTGAAATCATAAATAATTTCCAACTCAGTTTCGTAGATCGACACCGGTAAAATTATACTACCAATGAATTCACAATTCATTAGCTAGAAGATAGTTTTAAGCGATTACCCGTGATTGGATCCTTACAAAATGGGAAATGTCTTAAGGTGGTGCGAACCATGAATTTTTGAAACTAATTTGATACTGATTTAGGGAGGAAATACTTGGTAAGTAAATGCTATTGATTGATATCATAGTACCCTGATATCTCTGAAAAGTGTTCAAACAAAATCATAAAATCATCACCATTAATGAACAGCTTAAAAATGTTGCAACTAATTTAGGACAAATGGAGCAATTTTAACAATAAAATCTAAAAATTATCAATAATTGTTTCAAATTACAGTGGAGCCTCCAGACAAGACCACCTCTGAGTATCGACCGTCTTTATATACGACTACTTTTGGGAGGAACTGAAGTTTTTCCAAAGATTGCGCGTTGAAGAAAACCATTTGGAGAGGCCAAACCTCGAGAGATCAAAACCTCTACACCATATGCGGAAAACGTCATATAAGAAAACACAAAAAAATTTAGAAACAATAAATACTAACAAAACAAATAAGTAGTTTAAAATATATTTGCGTGAGGTTCCTATTAAGAGAGCTTTTTTTAACGATCGGAAAAAGATCTACGACCCATATTTGCCAACTCTTCCGGATTTTCCGGAAGATTTTATTTTCATATTTAAAGTGGAAGTAAATATATACTATTTTTTCTTTTATAAACTTAATTTTTAAATGATTTTGATCACCACTATTCTTACAAAAATTAAGCACATATATTATTATGCGTTACTATCATGGTTGTCAACTTAAGTTTTCTCAAATGCAACGTATTTGTTTGCTTAAAATTGAAGTTTTAATTTCATTTTAATACCACTGGGAAAAATGATAATAGAAGGAATTAAAAGTTGGCAGATATGACAACCTCATATCGCAGTCAGAGTGCACTAAGGAAGATGTTATCAATAATTTATTTTCAGAGTTGATAATTAAATTAGACATTAAAAAAAATTATTTAAAAAAAAAAGAAAAACTAAGCATCGCAAATAATCAAACTTTTTTTTCATTTTTTAAAGCTAACTAATGTTTATGATACAAAATTGAATGAAATATAATTGTTTATTTATTTAAAATAGTTCTACCATTCATAATTGGTAAATTTGTTTTTACACATAATTATATCAGTAGGGATAATTTTTTTATTGAAGCTAAATTTTATTCATATATCCGGTTTTCATAAGGCCAACACAAGTGGCATTTCCGCATCAAGAAAATGACATTCACTAAAATTAAAATTGCTTGTGAAAAATCCTGAACCTTCGATAACATTTTGAAGTCAATGGAGGTGACCCCTAAGAATGACCAACGACCGTTTCACTATGGAACAGGGAGTCGTCGTTCTCGAGGGGTTTCACTGTATTAAGTTTACAACTCAATGTTATACAAAGTATTATTAAACTATGTAATTTAAAATCAAAAATATATAGAATAGGTCAAATAGCTCCTGAAAAAATGAAACTTTAAATTTATGACTTTTTGAAATGACTCTCGACTTGATATGACTTTCAGAAACAATTCGATCGATTTTTTACCAATTCTAGAAACCCGGTTAGTTTAATTTCGCTCCTTCTGTAAGTTTTAACGTAATTACGTTGATTTAGTTTCAACGTAAATGTTTTACGCGATGTTACTGTTCGCACAACTGTTCAGTAAAAGCAAAGAATATGTAAATCTTTATGCTGCTGTTGTTGTCGAAGGCCATAAAGGCAAGGGGTGTGCTTGTTCTTGTTTTTCCAGTGGTGCCATCTATGGTCAAGAATTGAAATTGTACCAGAGCTATACGCGACATCCGTTTATAGGGTGGGCCTACTTATACAATCATTCATCCCCAGATCAATGTTTTGACCTAAATCAAAGGACGATAAATCTCCAATTCAGTATCCTCCGATGTATAATTTTTCATGGGAACATGGAGGACTTCGTGATCCGACAGATTTAACGTGCACCAGTTACCATTTACTACACGGGGAGTCTTCGGCCGGCTGCAGTCGATCCCTTTGTCACAAACGAGAGTTCAGCGCCCTTCCAACCCGACAATCCAGGCTTAAATCTTTATGTAATTCTCATATAAAATTTTTTTGGTAAAAATAAGCTTTAAATATGCGGAAGATTTTATTTTTATAATCGTGGTGACAAATTAAAAATTTGCACATATTCTAAGAGAGTTAAGGCAAACCTACCAATCAGTTAGCAAAATTCGGTAGATTTTATTTTTATTAACCCTTCCGCGCCGACTGTCACAAATACGTGACAGCATGAAACTGTATCAATCAGGATAAAAAGATAAAACTGGTAATCAAAGTAATTCTTTAGCAGTTTATTTGTGGGCGGAGTTATAATTGATTGATTTATTTAATTCACCATTACTTTGTTCAAAATAAAACTATTTAGTTATACTTTGAACTGACATTGATTATATATATGATTAAACGAACAATAATTAAAGAAAAAGCAAAGTAAGTTTGTCAAATTAGAAACGACTACATTTAAGTTACCGTTTTTTATTTAATTACATCCTGATTCTGATTTTGTACGAATGCTTTTCTAAATCACCCGTCCCCAAGGGGTTAAAAGGCTCAACCATTACCTCCTACATCAGGAAGCCCCCACACGGGATTTTATAAGTAGTCTGCGCAGACTATTTAAAAAGTGAACCACTTTACTCATGAACCCAGGTTAATGAGGTGACAAATTTTCGACGCTTATGCTTAATTATACCTGTAGTTGCTAGAAAATTAATTCAAATCGATTATGATTAATCATTACATTTAAATAGTTTAAATATAAAATCAGGCTTGCTAGTCATCTTATTGTTTTGTAAGTGCTGGCTAAATGTTAAGTGACTGTTATCTTATCATTTAACTTTTACTGGCAATCGATCTTCTGTTAGGAAAGCATTTTTTTAAAGAGCGTGAGAGTTAGCAGGTTTGGATTAAGGAATGGTATGCACTTTTTCAAAACATAACTTTAAATTTTCATTAGTATATTTTAATTAACAGCTTACAATAAACTTTATATTTTTATTCCATGTAGTCTGAATACGTATCTCTTGATATCTACATCCAGAAAGTGGAATTAAAAAAAAAAAAAAAAAGAAGAGACTTTTTAACTTTTTGTTTTTCATTATTTTTGCTTGAGATGAAAATCATCCAAATTCTCACTCTTATTTCCTCAATGTCTCTTCTTTTTCTTTATCTGTAATTCACGCCTTCCACCAATCTAAATCCTGGTGTCCAACGTCCGGCAGCTCTATTCCCGCCAACAAACATGTTGTGAAATTCCCACGGTTTTACTCCACCCCCACAATGCTCACTCCTCCTTCCCCCCACCCTTATCCACAATGTCACTTTTTTGGTGTATATATACACACTTCTAAACGCCTGATCACTTTTGTTTCAGACTAGAGATCAGATTTCAATTGAATAGAACCCATCTCTAATATTCCGCTGATACCAAATCAATTATTTTAACTAATAGTTCGTAAAAGAATTCATTTAATACGCAGATGACACCAAGAGGTAAGATAAAATTGATTGAAATTTAAAATTATAAATTTTCTTCAGTTATTTTTGTTTAAGTTTTAATTGCTAAAATTGATGATCGAAACCAATATATTTTTTTTCTCAATTTGTAAAAAAATTAATAAATAGACAAAACCTAGAAGTCATAAAAATTCATATAACTTTAATTTTGATTTATTAAATTTTTTTAATTATTCCAATTTAATTTTACTAAAATTTTAAAGTCTGCGACGTTTCTAATAATTTGAAATTATTACATTAACAAATTTAAATGTCATAAAACTTAATAGTTTGATTTTTTGCTATAAAAATACATATAAACTTTCAACTTTTTTTTAAATGAAAAAATTTTTAAAAAAGAAATTAATAATGAATACAATTTTTAAAGCTTTATGTTTGTTGGAAATTATTTAATAAATATCAGTTAAAAGTGGGATTTCATCACTTAAAATTGCATTATGTAAAATGTAAAACCTTTATATTTAACAATTAGAACATTTTTTTGATAACCTTATAATAAGTTAATAAAATTTTTTTTTTTTGACATGGAATTATGCTTGAGTATATAAGTTATATGAAAAAGATGAAAATGTTGTTTTATTTACACAATGTAGTCTTAAGACAGAAAACAAAAAAAAAGTAAAAATGACAATAGGTTTTGAAAGCTTTTTTAAAATAACTGCTGAGGTAATGTTTTTTAAATCACTGCTATTTTTGCTCAGATTTTGTACCTTGCTTATAAAAAAAAGTATTCATTGTGCATGGATGACAACTTGTGCAGACGTTGAAAAAAATGTTTCTTAGTGGTAGCAACAATTATGTTCTAAAGTGTAAAATTTATTTTTTGAATAATTAAAAAAAATGTTTTACCAACAAAGTAATAGTAATATTAATGCAAGCATTTGCAAGTTCTTTTTTTTTGAACGGGTGACTTTTTTATTATATGCTTTAAATGGTAATAAGTTTAAAATTTACCTTTACAAATGATCTTATTTTTTTTTTTTTTTAAAGTGTTACATATAAAAATTCTCTGGAAGGAGTTAGTTTTTAGAATTTTAAATAAGGAAGGAGTTGAATATTTCGATTTATTCCCTTGGGGACGGGTGATTCAGAAAAGCATTCGTACAAAATCAGAATCAGGTTGTAATTAAATAAAAAACGGTAACTTAAATGTAGTCGTTGCTAATTTGAAAGACTGACTTTCCTTTTACTTTAATTATTGTTAGTTTCATCATATATATAATCAATGTTAATTCAAAGTATAACTAAATAGTTTTATTTTGAACAAAGCAATGGTGAATTAAATAAATTAAACAATTATAACTCTGCCCACAAATAAACTGCTAAAGAATTACTTTGATTACCATTTTTATCTTTTTACCCAGATTGATACGGTTTTATGCTGGCACGTATTTGCGACATTCGGCGCGAAAGGGTTAAAAAACTTGACTAAAATTTTTTTTCCAAAGTTTCCCTGTAACGCCGATCAGTTTAGTTATGAAATATCTTCAAAATCATTAAGATTGAATTTTAGTGAGTCAAAATTTATTCAAAACAACAGGATGTTTAAATTTATATTTTATTAATGGGGATTTATAAACAATCAGGGGATTGTAGATGATATAAATTTATAAACAGCAAATATTGTTGATAAATAGGGATTTCTAAACAATAATGGGTATAATTCATAAATATAAAATATATATAAATTATTTTATATTTTATAAATTTACTTTATAAATTTTATTACACTAGGGAGCAAATATTTTATATTTTATAAATTATTTTATATTTTGTAAATGCACTTTATAAATTTTATTACACTAGGGAACAAATTTAATTTTGTTTTCTGTTAATTTGGATTTTTGAACGAATTTTAGATATTTTCACATCGGTTATTTCAAATGTGCAATCGGTTCCTCTGTACAAGCTTCAGTTTTTATGCAATTGGGTAATATATTCCTAACCAGGAGGTTTTAAAATTCATTCAAGTAAATACTCAGTGTCCCTACTTCGGTGCTACGTAGGGAGTAGTAAGTAGAGGGTGATTGTATATTTCTGTTTATGATGCGATACGTTAAGATTGTATGTTTTTTTATTGTCTGAAGTGTTATTTTCAAAGGAGCAGACAAGTGTATATGCAAATCTATGCACTCTTTATAAACTTGTACATTCAAACAAAAAATATAATAAAAATATCAATTTGAAAAAAAAAAAAATCTGTAACTTTCCGAACAAAACTAATTTCAGATTTAAATCCCCCCCCCCCCCGAATTAGTTGAGATCAAATACTTGTATAGATGAAACGAAGATTTGTTCCCGTGTGTATTAAAAACGTTCACGAAATATTTAAAAAATATTGTAACAAGCTTTTATTTTTTTCCCCCTGTTTTGTCACATCAAATACGTTTCCACAAAACCATATTTGGTACCTCAATGTTATCTGTTATTAAATATATTTATCGTATTTAAATCCTATTTTATAATCTAAAAGTATATGATCTCGTTTTCTATATTTAACAAATTCGTTAAACAAATGAGATATCGTTCTCATTTGTTTAACGAAAATACATCGAAGTAAAAACTTTGGTTTTCGAAATAATATATATATTTTTAAATAAAGTGAAATAGTTATTTTATAGCAATATATAAAAAATTTAATCACGCAAAAGTAATGTATCAAAAATATTTCAACTGCCATAAATCGAAAATAAGTAGTACTTAAATTTTATAATTAAAAACTTATAAAATTTTAAAGGTGGAAAAACATTTTGCAAGGAAACATCACATAAAATACGCCAACGGAAAATCTAATGCAGACTTTAACACACAGATATAACCTCAGATCAATACAGATGTACTGATAGATCTAACCTCAACCTCAGATTTAAAAGACTTATTTATGTTCATGGTTAAACCTAACTTCTCTTGTATGAGAAAATACTGAGGTATGAGATATCGTACTTTACTACTAACTTTCAGTAAACAATATTCTTTTAACAGTAAAACTGTTAGCACAATTTGAAAAATCATGCTTAAAGCTTTTACAAATGGTGCAGCTTTTAACCATACAAAATTTGCATGTATGAAGATGAAGAACTTTTTTTAAGTTTTAATATTAGCGGTTCTTAAGCCTTGTTAAAGGATTAGAATATTTATATAAGAATGCTTTTAAAATTATTGTAGTATTAAAAGTTGGAAAAAGGCGTCTAGTTTACTGCGCATTATTTTGTTTGACTAAAATTTTGCATGGGATTTTTTCAATTCTAAAAGCAAAATTTCTAATAACTTCAATCATGATCTTTCAAGATATTCCATTAGTTTTGTCGTGTAGTACCTTGCAAACCATTTGCTTCTAACTAGAAAATTGTTCAGTAGAGATAGTATCTTATGAGCTTCGCTGAACAGCCAACTCAAATTTTGAGTTTCTTACTAATTTTCTACTCCGTAGCCTTGTAATTGTGAACCCAATCAAGAAGACAAGGGAACTTCTAGAACAATGTTGGATATGTGTTTTTGGAAAAATATATCTGTTTTTAAAAAGTTAAGCAAAAAGCTAGGGGTGGAATACTTAGAAAATATTCCGTCCGAGAGGACATTTAAAGAATAGTGTTTTTTAAACATTTAAAAGCAATTAGTTTTACATTCACAGTGGTTTGTAACATCTGTTGAATGAGTGCAGCGATGCCAACTTGACAGGCTTTGAATAAATATTTTCGAGTGTAGTGTTTTAACCCTTTAACGGGCCCTTTATTTCTAGTAAAGGTAAATTAAAGTAATTTTGGAATTGAAATTGTTTTAAGAACAGTAATTCATATATAAAAAAAAAACTCATTTAGTTTATAAAAATGCCATTTTTTTTGGTGGTAAATATATTTAACATGACCTATTAGGAACTTACTGACTTTTATTTTTCTTTATTTATTAAATAAATTCATTTGCTACAAACTTCAAAAGGAATTATGTATTTTATAACTTTTATACGTTTTTTAAAAGTGACAAACGGTTACCAATTTTATTCAAACTCACTTCAAGAAAGCTGAAGTTATTGAAACATGGAAACCTAAATTAAAAGTGATAAAACATGGTGGTAAGTATGCTTACCACGGCCTTCAAAAGGGTTAATATATGGTGCAGAGATGCCAACAGCTCCGGACAAGCCAAAATAATTTAAAAAAACGGTAAATAACTACGAAGTAAATTTTGCAAATATTCGACAATATTTGCTTGTTTTGTAAAAGGTATAGCATGATATAAGTGCTTATACTTATATCAATTTTGAATCTGAGTACCAGCCGTAAAGTACTGAATTATATAAGCCTACGAATTGTTTAGAAATAGTGGTGGATAAAAATCTACTAAATTGAATTTATTAAACCAAGAATCACAATTGATAAACTATCACTTTCAAATATATATTTGCTGTCCGGAGCAAGTTGGCATCTCTGTATGGTGTAGTAAAAAAAACTTCGGTGGTCAATCTTGGTGTAATCAATTTGATTTATAGGATTTTTACTCAACGCTACTTCTAAATAATTCAATGGCTTATGTGATACTCAATTTTGTTACTATATATTAAAACATCGGGAGGCAGTCTCAGGGGTGAAAGCCTATATATATCAAGACGGAAAAGAGCAAAAACTGGTAACAAATAAATTTCATTTTTTAGCTTTTTTTCGGGAATAATAAAAATCTATAACAACCAATTGGATACAATTTTTATATTGAATTGCTTCTTCGCAGAGAAAAAATTAATTACAGTGAATTGTTAATTGTTGAGAATAGATTAACTCCTCCCAAATGTTATCTAATATTAAAATAGTTCTTCTACCAGTATTTTCTCTTTTCCGTCTCACTTTGCAAACTGCCGCAAAAATCTCTTCTCTCTCTTAAATTTGTTTGTTTAATCTCGCTACTTTATTTTAATTTTCACTCAGTAAATGTTACTGAACCTCAATTTTCACCATTCAACTGTGCTTCGGCGATTTATTATACATTCCCACTCAGATGAATTAGTTAGGGTACCTTGCTGGGCTGATAGTGAGATAACTACCACATATGAGTATCAGTACTATATATTAAACGTTAGCAACCAAAAAGTCAGCTGACCAAAATGAGTGACCTCAATTTCTGAAAAATGCATGATGGATAAAGGAGCCCAAATCGCAACCACTACTAGGACTAATCTTCTAAAAAGTTGGAGAATTGAACCGAAATTCAGCAAATTTTAGCTTGAAGTTCTTTATCGCGTTTTAAAATATTTTATCGAATTCTGAGCAGTTGGTATCTCTGTTTTAGTGTTGCACCAGAAAAGAGTTAAAGCAGTGGTCAGTGTAATATTTTTGACTTCCGGGAGCGACTTGTACTTGGATTAAGTGCGAGAGAGGGGAGATATTGGAGCAGAATTTTGTGACCACTGGATTGAAACATAGAGTCACATATTATGATTTAAAATTTATGATATAAATTAATTTCAGGTCAAGGAGGTGTAAATCAATTAGGGGGAGCTTTTGCCAATGGAAAACCCCTGCCTTTCCATGTCCGTTTAAGAATTCTAGAACTTGCACTGTACGGATACAGACCGTGCGATATTTCCAGGCATCTGTTAGTATCTCATGGATGTGTATCTAAGATACTCACCCGTTTCGCAGAAACTGGATCCATCCTTCCTGGAGCTATTGGTAAGAAAGCTTTAATAATTCATGAAGTCTCTTTAATGAAGAAATTTTGATCTTGAAATTATGATGGATATTTGTCATTAATAACTCACGAATGCTTTTTTACGAAAGAGCATATTGCTTTTGTTTTGATTTGATACTCATCATTAATTACTCATGAATGCTCTTTAACCCCTTGGGGGTGGGTGATTCATAAAAGCATTCGTACAAAATCAGAATCAGGATGTAAATAAATAAAAAACGGTAGCTTAAATGTAGGTGTTGCTAATTTGACAGACTTACGTTGCATTGACTACCAGTATTATTTTTTTTACCCTGATTGACACAGTTTTATGCTGGCACGTATTTGTAACAGTCGGCGCGAAAGGGCTAATGGAAGAATATTGCTTTTGTTGATCTGATACTCATTATTAATAACTCACAAATGCTTTCTTACGAAAGAACATATTGCTTTTGTTTTGATTTGACACTCATCATTCATTACTCATGAATGCTCTTTAACTGAAGAATATTGCTTTTGTTGATCTGATACTTATCATTAATAACTCACAAATGCTTTCTTGCGAAAGAACATGCTTTTGTTTTGACTTGATACTCATCAGTAATTAATCATGAATGCTCTTTAACTGAAGAATATTGCTTTTGTTGATCTGATACACATCATTAATAACTCACAAATGCTTTCTTTCGAAAGAACTTATTGCTTTTGTTTTGATTTGATACTCATCATTCATTACTCATGAATGCTCTTTAACGGAAGAATATTGCTTTTGTTGATCTGATACTTATCATTAATAACTCACAAATGCTTTCTTACGAAGGAACATGCTTTTGTTTTGACTTGATACTCATCAGTAATTACTCATGAATGCATTTTAAGGGAAGAATATTGCTTTTGTTGATCTGATACTCATCATTAATAACTCATAAATGCTCTTTTATGGAGGAACATCGCTTTGATTGAACTGATACTCATAATTAATTACTCATTCCATTTTATGGAAGAATATTATTTCGTTTGATATGACACTCATGAATGCTATTTTAATAAACAATATTGCCTTTATTGATATGATTCCTTTAAGTTGTTGAATGAATATTTGTCAAAATCCCTCCCTCCAAAAATAGAAAAAGATTTCGAACGAAAATTAACATTTTATTTTTAACCTGAACTTAATGAACGCTAGAGAACTACTTTGACTACCAGATTAATTTTTTTACCCTGATTGATACTTGCTGGCACGTATTTGAGACAGTCGGCGCGAAAGGGGTAACGGAAGAATATTGCTTTTGTTGATCTGATACTCATCATTAATAACTCACAAATGCTTTCTTACGAAAGAACATATTGCTTTTGTTTTGATTTGACACTCATCATTCTTTACTCATGAATGCTCTTTAACTGAAGAATATTGCTTTTGTTGATCTGATACTCATCATTAATAACTCACAAATGCTTTCTTGCGAAAGAACATATTGCTTTTGTTTTGATTTGACACTCATCATTCTTTACTCATGAATGCTCTTTAACTGAAGAACATTGCTTTTGTTGATCTGATACTCATCATTAATAACTCACAAATGCTTTCTTACGAAAGAACATATTGCTTTTGTTTTGATTTGATACTCATCATTCATTACTCATGAATGCTCTTTAACGGAAGAATATTGCTTTTGTTGATCTGATACTCATTATTAATAACTCATAAATGCTCTTTTATGGAGGAACATCGCTTTGATTGAACTGATACTCATAATTAATTACTCATTCATTTTAATAGAAGAATATTATTTCGTTTGATATGACACTCATGAATGCTATTTTAATAAAGAATATTGCCTTTATTGATATGATTCCTTTAAGTTGTTGAATGAATCTTTGTCAAAATCCCTCCCTTCCCTCCAAAAATAGAAAAAGATTTCGAACGAAAATTAGCATTTTATTTTTAACCTGAACTTAATGAAAGATTTTGTTTTAGAATGGCAATGATCTGTTAAAATTGTCGGTCAAATAAAAATGGAGTAAAGAAATTACAATGCACAATATAAAATTTATTGCATGGATATTAACACATTGAATTCGGGCAACTTTTACAGAAAATGTGTTACAGTTGTTAGAGATTAAAATTTTTAAAAAGTGGTGGACGAGATTGCATAAAAGCTGTTGAAATCCTGTCACTGTAGCTACAACTTCAGAAAAAAAAATTACGACGAGCGATTGTAGTACAGAATACTGAATCATTTCAGCTTGTAGTAATCACAAAAAAATAATTTTTTTGAAAAAAAAAAAAAAACGGAAACAAAGTAATTTTGCTACCACTTTTTAAGCTTTTGTTTGGATCGCAGAAATTTCAAAAACATATTTTTACGCGACCCGCTTGCAATGCGTCAAATAAAGCTTGCCATGACTAAATCGATAAAATAACTTTTCGTTGAAACATAGCCTGCAAACAACAACGGATTGTCCGTAGTACTTCATTTTAATATTTAAAGTAATAATGATTCTAATAAATTTCTACTAAATTCTTGGATTTCTAAATTTAAATCAATGATTTTGAATAAAATTAGATGGAAATCAATCTTATTTATAAGAGCAAGTTATAGAAACGAAAAGGATTTAACTGACAGCAATATTTAACTCCAACGCTTTATCAATAAGTCTTTCACGAAGGTAAATTTCTTCCCATACTTGATCTAGGAGTTCCCTTGTCTTCTGGATTATGTTCAAAATTATAAGGCTACGGAGTTGAAGATTATTAGCCGTAAATTCCAATTCGGCTGTTCAACGAAAGTTAAAAAAATAAAAATACCATTAATTAATTATAATGTAAATTTTTATACCTAACTCTAAATTCGGAAATTGTTCATTATTTCTCCTTCAAAGTAGATATTTCGATCAGTCTTATGGAGAGACGGAGTGTCCGCCTCTGGTGCTTCTTCGCTCGATTATGTGACCAATATTTGATTGTAAAGCTGCGTTGGTTCATCCTTTTCACGAAAAAAAAAAAGTCATTCCAAAAATTTAATCAAAAAAGAATTGTGGTCATCATTTGCTCGACCAGAAAGGAGAGATTAGCTTTTCAACATTTAAAGTGGTCAATTGAAATCGTGTAGTTGAATACGTCTGGTCAAACGGTTAATAACTTCTAACTCTCTCTCTATATATTTAAATAAACTGGGAACCTGGACCGTGAAGCAGCCCCTATCCCATTCATCATTAAATTACATACAGTAAGGTAAAATACTTTGATTTGGCAAACATTGTGGTAGCCATAAAAATCAAGCAGTTTGCTTGTGAAATAATAAAACAATGAAAAAATTCAATATGACAAATTGACGTTTTTACATAACACTAGAAATATTGATTGTAGACTTAAATTAAAAATAAAGATAAAACATGATTTGATATGTACAATAATTGATTTTTGAAGAATGAAAGACATAATTGATAAGATATTGCTATCTTAAAAAAGTAATGAATTGTATAAGCCTGCGAATTGTTTAGAAATAGTGGTAGTTAAAATCTACTAAATTTAATTTATTAAACGAAGAATCACAATTAAAAAGTTACCATTTGAAAATAGTTATTTGATGTCAGGAACAAGTTGGCATCGCTGTGTATATAAATAAAACTATTTTTGTGTGTTCTTTATTGCATCAATTTCTTCAAACCATTTTAGTAACGATAATAATATTAAAAATTTACTCGAATTATGTGTTTCTAATAATCTTGGCTTCGCCAGTCATCGGTGAGCCCGTGGCGCTACGAACAAACTCAGCGCCAATCACCGGTGACCCCCATGGCATTCAACGTGTTAAAAAGAAAGTTATAAAAGTTTTTAACAAATTCATACCTGCAAACTTGTACGGCAGTTGAGAAATGATTTTCTTAGCGGTAGCAACATGAAAGTTCTGACGTCACTTCGATAAACATTAAAAAAACTTTTGGCTTTTCGAACGCGTCCAGGATTCCTTTTTACGTTGTTGTAGACTGTACAATGACGTCAACAAGTGCTACTTCGAACAACTCTTGTACTATTTAATCAAATAATTTATTGTAGTTAACAAGTTTGTAGTAACTTTTTTAGTTGTTTCTAAGCGTGATGTCGAAACTTGCTTGCATTTTTCAGGATTTTCACTTTCTCAAAATGGGTGGCAAGTTTAGTTTTACTCATATTCTCATCTCTTTCATTCTGTCGATCGAATTTTAAAAACATTCTGCATTACACTCTTTTATTTTCTCAATATCCCATCGACAATAGTTATTACGCTTGCTCAATGTTGTGTGTTAGTCGACTTACAGAATAATTTGGCATCTCTGTAGATATAAATAAAGCTATTTTTGTGTGTTCTATATTGCATTAATTTCTTCAAACCATTTTAGTAACGATAATAACATAAAAAAATTAAAAACTTACTCGAATTATGTGTTTTTAATAATCTTGGCTTCGCCGGGCACCGGTTACCCCAGTGGCAATCAACGTGTTAAATTGAAACCATTGAGCAAAATTCTGCTCGCTTTCGTCTGCGTTAGGTTTCCTTATTTGCGAGTTTTATCAAGAATGTGAAAACTTCATTTGGAGTATTTTGATAAATTTAATCTACCACTCTTCGCAAAAAATAATTTATTATAGATAATGTTTAAATCCCATTGCATTGCAGTCTAAAGGTGGGAGCAGGTGACTGTAGCTTAATTACATGAATTACTAGCTAGAAAATATGCTGGTAATGATATACAATAAGAGGAAAGTAATGATTTCTGCTCTTATTAAGGTTAAAGTAAACTGAATATTGCTAATCAAGTTGCTGTCTTTTGTGAACGGAATTTTATTCCGGTATACAAGACATACAATTTTATATAATTAATAAATTTTGGTTGATATGAATATTCAGTTTTTCCAATTGTAAATGTGAAGAAAGGGTCTTAAGCATTTTCAAAAAAATAATGCTCAAAAAAATGGAAAAGAAATAAAACTATTACACTTTTAGTGTTTTATATTGATGTCGAAAATTAGAGGGGCAATTTTTATTCCACGGCTCCCGTAAGGCTTAATAATTATTTCACTACCACTTGGTCAACTATTTTTTTTGCAAACGACAGTAGAAGTTAACAGCCATTACACAAGTTAACAGCCATATCTACCATTCCATGTTTTTTTTCCCAACGTTTTTTTACATGCATTTTTAAGGAAAGAAATTCCGTCAATTTCCAGTTTTTGCTATCATTACTGAAATTTGTGAAACAGAAAGCTTTCACTCAGGTTTTATAAGAAGAATGAGGTTTTGCTCATGAACCGAACTAATATTCTAAAAAACCTGTAAAATTTATTTTACAGATTTTGCAGGTTTGTGTGCTTAAAAGCTTATAAGCCACCTGAAAGAATCTTGTCCTATTTCAGGGATGCCACAGGTGACTAAATATGAATAAAGTGGTAGAAACTAAAATAATTTCAATTTATTTATTATCTCTTTAATTATTCAATTGTAATTACTACTATGACTTATTTACAAGTAATTCATATTTAAAGAAAAAAATAAAATCTGTCGCTTTTTCCCTTAATAGTAAACTGAAAGTAACTAATTTTTATTTTATTAGTCATCCCTGTAACTTTAATATTCTTCATGAATAAATGTGTGGTGGTTAACACGTTGCATGTCATGGGGGTCACCGGTGACTGGCACTAAGTTTTCTTCGTAGCACCACGGGGATCACCGGTGACCAACGAAGCCAAGTTTATTAGAAACACATATTTCGGGTAAATTTTTGATTTTTTTAATATTATTATCGTTATTAAAATGGTTTGAAGAAATTAATGCAATATAGAACATACAAAAATAGTTTTATTTATACACACAGAGATGCTATCTTGCTCAGGACAGCGCATATATATTTTAATGTGGTAGTTTATCAATTGTGATTTCATGGTTTAATAAATTCAATTTAGTAGATTTTTATCCACCACTATTTCTAAACAATTCGTAGGCTTATATTATTCACTACTTTTTTAAACTAACAAAATTGCCCAGGTGCCCAATAAAATCAAAACACTAGGACTAACAAAATCTATTTTATAGCTATCCCAATGTTGCTAAGTTCAAAATGTTTTTACCTCAATGTATTTATTTTCATGATGCATGAGATAGGGGCTGCGCGGCCCTGTTGCGTCATATTGATTTGAAATATCATCTTGTATGTTCATCATGAATTTTGAAAAAAAGACACAAAAAATTAAAAGTATAATATTGAAATAGAAAAAAGTTGGTGCACCATACGTTGCGTTTGCAGCGCCAATATTGAACGGTGTTGATTGGAATTAAAAGATGCCCCCAATAGCTTGTAGTGCTATAAATTAGAATAGGTACCAATAATTGATCATTTTAGTGATAGTTCAATTAAATTTGTTAGATAATGTAGCATCACTAATAAAGATTGTTGCTAGGGGACTAATATTAGCCCCTTCGATTAGCATTTCGGCACTTATTATACTAACTAGTGGGCTGCGCCCCCTGCTCGCTAACGCTCACCAACCCCCGAAAATTGCCACGCAATCTTATATGGTTTGCTTCGCTCGCGACTAACTTAGGTACATTGCAAATGCCCAAGATTCTAAGAATTCAAAACAATCATTCAAATCCATATAACAACTTTTTTTAAAAAAAAAAAAATTACATCTTTTTAGCAAATACTAAGTCATTAAAATAAATCTGAATTCAAATAAATTACATGTAATTCGTTAAACCTATTAGAAATGTGTTATAGTATAAAATCTTAAAGCGTAACAACACGACTTAAACTCATTTTTCAATGAACAACTAATAACAATAATGAAACAAATAAATTCGTGATAGAAATCACAAATAGTCAAATAAATTCTTAATATATAAATTCGTGAAAAAAAGTGCTTTCGACAAAATACTGAAATAGAGAATAATAGTATAAGATTGCCGCAGCTGATAGGGTGAGTTTAGTTATATTTCAGTTTCCGTTGTTAAAAGCGCTATATGTTGAGCCACTTCAGCTAGATTTGACATGTGATATTTTTAGTGGCAATCATTGGTTGATTTTCTAGCGTTGCCATTCGGGGAGTTGCAATGAGTCTTTTTTTTGTCGCCGTGTAAGAGAAATAGTAACGTAAATGAAACAAAGCAAACGTTGCCACCGGAAGAGAAATACAGCCAAAATTTGGGAGCCACGTAAGAGAATTATATATATTAGATGTTGTTAGCGGCTGAACAAATGGAATTTCCTGTGTTTTATCTTTTAAACATATTTGATTTTAAAAATGTTAAAGACTGATAAATCAAATCATTCACTCTTACCACTTATAATTGGAAAAACTGAATATTCCTATTAACCGAAATTTATTAATTTCATAAAATTACATATCATGCGATATATATCTGGTTCCGTCGTTCCTTTCCCCCCATTCTATTGACCAGAAACGAGTGGTATTACCAGGACGCCGGGGTCATCATTATAACAGAGATACAGTTGCCTAGCTATCTATAGCTTATTTAACCTTGTTCTTGTGTAAATATGTAAATAGTTGCACGTATTTCCTCTATTATATTCTGTTTTATTACACCATCGTAAATGTTAATATTATTCTGACCCCTGTAAATATTATCATATTCTAATTTAGTTCATTGGTTCTCATCAATTATGTTTAATTTCTGATCAATTTCATCATACGTTCAACCGACTGGTTTCTCACTCACGATTTTACAATTCGGGGATTGTGGCCACCCCCTCTCCCCTCAATACTTTCATCACTTCACACTTTCCCCCCATTATGTGTCTCAAAAATACACTGATAAATACACTGAAATACTGCTTCGCGGCAGATCACTGAGATTTGAGCTTAAGTTCTAATATATTGTTCTGTAATCGAACAGTTTTTGCTTTTTCTAACAAAATTATTAACTAATTGAGGAAAATTTCCATTTAATTCATATGCAAACTTGCTACCACGTTTTCTTGAAGATACTTTTCCCATAACTGTAAACTAAGAGTCCATATAATATTAAACATTAAATGGCTATCAGATTCTGTGGTAATAGCGGGGATAATTATTGTTTTTCTGTCAGCAAAAAAATTATAAAGTAGTATTGTATTAAAAACTAAAACATATAGAGAATTGGCTAATTTGACTTATAGTATTTATTTTGCTTGTGCCATAGTGTATAAAGCACATTAAAGTGACGTTTTGTAATTACTTCTGAAATATTTATAACTGTTTCGATAAATAATTTTAAAACTGATTTACTGTCCAAAAAAATTTGCTATTACTAAAAAAAATTGTCCATAAAGTGGAGCAAGCTTACACACGATTTTTTTTATAAGTAAATTGCGCAGACTATTTAAAAATTGAACTAGTCTTGAGCATATACCCAAATTCTTTTTTAAAAGTAATTTGGGAAAATTTATCATATATATTTGAGAATTGAATCTATAATGGTTGACAAGTTAATAAGACAAACCAATCCTATTTATAAATTAAACACATTTTTAGACACATATTTAGTACCAGTTTCTTATTTTCAGTAGATTTTCAAATATATAGCTCTTTAATATTCTAAAACTTTACAAGTTTCTGATCGGACAACTTAGAAAAGACCGTGTGGGGGACAGTTGCATACGATTCTCATACCTGCCAACTTTTAATCCCTTCCATTATCATTTTTCCCAGTGGTATTAAAATGGAATTAAAACTTCAATTTTAATAAAACAATACGTTGTATTTGGGAAAACTTGAGTTGACAACCATGATCGAAACGCATATTAATATATCTGATTAATTTTTGTAAGAATAGTGGTGATCAAAATCATCTAAAAATTAAGTTTATAAAAGGAAAAATAGTATATACTTACTACCACTTTAAATATGAAAATAAAATCTTCCGGAAAATCCGGAAGAGTTGGCAGGTCTGGAAAACACCCTTTGAGTTTTAACCGGTTTTGAGGTTTTTTCATAACTTTCCCTTATCGAAAAGTTTCAGCAGATTATGATAGATATTTCGACTTTTCATTATTTAATTTTTTACTTCGCGCCTCTTTAAGAGCGCATGTTTTTGCTTCATTTTTAAAAAGGTTTCTGAAATTGGGTTGGTATAGGAATAGGTGATGATCATGATACAAACTACAAAAAATCGGTTTGATATTCTTCTGATATGGCTTTTCTTAAACTTTTATTTTTTTAAAAAAATTTTTGTTACATCATTATATAACATAAAGATCCATAATGCATTTTATATTTGCTTATCAATAATTAATGCTTTTTAGTTATGCTGTAATTAAAATGTTTTGTTTAAACTGTTATTTCATTAACACGGTAAAATGGTTTTTTTCCCCGCTTACAATAGCCGTAAAATTGGACAGTTATGGCATAAACTGAGTGTCTATCGGTCACGAAAATTCACATGACCTGCATTCCAAATCCAAAGATTTTCGAGGATTCTCGACCAAACTAATATTTGCGATAGAGATTTTTACACGAATTCGAAATTCTGTTAAAGGAATAAGTTTTTAATGCAATTAACATATCAGTTTTTAAGGTAATTAACAGAATAGTTAACAGATTATACGTATCCGAAATTCCGTATTAGCTATCAGTTTTTAAGGTAATTAACAGATTACACATATGAGACATTCTGTGATAGGAATCACATTTTAAGGTAATTAACAGATTAGTTAACATATTACACGCATCAGAAACTCTGTTATAGAAATAAGTTTTTAAGGTAATTAACAGAATAGTTTTTAAGGTAATTAACTGGTTAGTTAACAAATTGCACATCCGAAATTCTGTTTTAGGAATCAGTTTTGAAGTTAATTAACTGATTAGTTTTTAGTGTAATTAACAGATTAGTTAATAGACTCTGTTTTAGGAATCAATTTTGAAGATAATTAACAGATTAGTTTTTAGGGTAATTAACAGATTAGTTAATAGATTATACGTATCCAAAATTCTGTTTTAGGAATCAGTTTTGAAGATAATGAACAGATTAGTTTTTAGGGTAACTAACAGATTAGTTAATAGATTACACGTATCCTAAGTTCTGTAACGGGAATCAATTTTCAATGTATTTAACAGGCAAGTTTTTAAGGTAATTAACAAATTAGTTAGCAGATTACGCGTATCCAAAATTCTGTTTTAGGAATCAGTTTTGAAGATAATGAACAGATTAGTTTTTAGGGTAACTAACAGATTAGTTAATAGATTACACGTATCCTAAGTTCTGTAACGGGAATCAATTTTCAATGTATTTAACAGGCAAGTTTTTAAGGTAATTAACAAATTAGTTAGCAGATTACGCGTATCCGAAATTCTGTAATAGAAATCAGATTTTAAGGTAATTAACAGTTTAGTTAACAGATTACACACATCAGAAACTCTGTTATACGAATAAGTTAGATTATTAAGATATATAAGTTAGATAATTAACAGATTAGTTTTTAAGCTAATTAACAGATTAGTTAACAGATTACACGTATCTGAAATTCTGTAATAGGAATCCGCTTGCAAGATAATTAGCAGATTAATTTTTAAGGTAAATAGATAGACAATTAACACAACTACCAATAAAGATTTTTTGCTTGAGATTCTCATCAATGATAAAAGCAGACATCTGATAAACTTCGAAAGTAGTATCACAGAAATAATTTTTTGAAAAAAATCTTTTGGTAAATACCGAGGACTTCCAACCATGAAACCGAAACAATTTTTTTTTTAACCTTCCTAAAAACGAAATCAGTGAGAAAATTGCGAAACTAGTAATTTATTTCCGATTTTTCGCGACCGATTTAATGATACCTTTCATGTGTAGCGGTATTTTATGGAACACTGATCTTCAACGGTGTCTTTGTCGAAGAGTAATTCTTCTTTCCTTCGTTGAAAAATCGCATGGTGTTATTATTTAGAATTTGCCATATCGTTCGATTTGAGAAAATCAAGTTTATTACTCCTATCCCCCCTTTGAGAAAGTGCTTAATATTCTTTGATTTAACAATTTTGCCTGAGAATTATAAAAAATTTTTTTTTCGTTTTCTTTCATCCGGATGATTTGTTTTACGTAGCATGAAAAGAGAAAAATAAATATTAAATGAAAAAAGGACTATTGTTATACAATATTTTCATGTTTTTTCTAAATGAATATTTTATCTATCTATCTATCTATAGATATATATATATATTTAAATACTTTTTTAAATGAATATATTTTACTTCTTTGGGATACTTTTCGGACGGTGTGCGACACAGTACACTCAGTGTACACCTAACTCGTGTCAGTTGTCCAAACCCCAAAAAATATTTTTATTTATTTACTTTTTTAAAAACATTTTTACTCTTTAATGGTTGCTAATTATTTGAGAGACCTGTGCTGTGAACATCAGTGGATACTTAATATTTTCTAATCTTAACCATATCTGCGAACATTCACTCTTTTCGAGAATGGATTTTCCAAGTGGTAGTAAAACAATTACTGAAAAAACAATTTGACTCAAAAATCATTATATTTTGATTAAATTGAATTCCGCTGTTGTAAAGACTATTTTGCTTTTATAAATTTATTGTAATTACTTAATAAATTTTATTAAATTTATTCTAATTACGTATTGTAATTATTGTGGTCAAACTCATTTACAATTATGATTATTATTCGAAATGTTTAAGGGAATAACACGAGTTTCGCTACCACTTTAAATATGAAAATAAAATCCTGGGAAAACCGGAAGAGTTGTTGTTGTCGTTGACCATTAAGGCAGACGGAGGGTGTGTGATTGTTTTTGTTTTCAAGTGTCGCCATCTATGGCAAAGAATTTGACTTCTGTCGCATTTAAATAGTCGTTTAAATGCTTAGTTACATCTTCAAAATTCGGCTTTTTCTGAAATTCATTTTTGTTTCTAATTGTTGCTTTTTTTTAAATATACAATGGAATACCTGCAAGTGACGTAGTTTTGGTATCTCGCTCCTGATTGGTTGTTGAAACGTGGCCTTTGTTTACGTTAGCAACTGCTCTTTTCATTCTGTTTCTAATAAGCAAAGCCCTTCAATTCTCTTAGGTAACACATTTTCTATTCTTTCACGACAATTCTTCCACAAGGATTTCAATGCTTTCTCTATATATTTCTTACTTAACACAAAGACAGGTACGAAGCCATGAGAAACGTACACAAACTAATTATACATCGAAGTTGCCAGGTACACGAACTAAATTATATCACGGTTACAATAAAATACAAAAGCAAATAATAAATATGAGTTATATAAAAGACGTAGATGAGATAGAATTATATTTCAACAAATTTTATGCATGATACGGAGCTTCATGTAAATTAATATTCTAACTTTGGCGAAACTTAGCTTAACTTTAACACGCCATTTTTCTTATAAACGATCAGCTGGTACTGACGTATTAGGTCACATGTAAGGGTATTGAAATCTTTTTTTTTTTTTTTGTGCAAGTACCCAATTAAGTTAATGTTCTAATGCCATATTCATTCCAAATGCTTTAGTTGATGTAATAATAGCATGCTTGCCGACTTTTACGCATTTGGCGTAAAATTTTATATTTAAAGTGGTAGTAAATATATACTATTTATATAAACTTATTTTTTAAATGATTTTGATCACCACTATTCTTAAAAAAATTAAGCATATAAATTAATATGCGTTACTATCAAGGTTGTCAGCTGAAGCATTTTAAAATATAACGTATTTTTTTGCTTGCAATTGAAATTTTAATTCTAATTTTCTACCATTGGGAAAAAACATAATGGAAAAGATCAAAAGTTGGCAGGTATGTAATAGCATGACTTTTTTGTACTTTCCAGATACGTCTGAAAATATTCACAAAACTTACTTGAAAAATAACGAGTTTTTCCAAAAACTGTTTCTTCATAAAAGTTGGAATAAAAATTTTGATCCCTGATAGACTCATTTAGTTGGATAATTCGGTTGATCAGGATTCGGATGAAAGGTGCTCAACTGAAGATATATTTTTTTGGAGTAATTTTAGCAATCATTTAATCTTATTGCATACCTGCCAACTTTTAATCCCTTCCATTATTATTTTTTCCAGTGGTATTAAAATGGAAATAAAACTTCAATTTTAAGCAAACAAATACGTTGCATTTGAAAAGACTTAAGTTGACAATCCTGATAGTACCGCATATTAATATATGTGCTTAATTTTTGAAAGAATAGTGGTTATCAAAATCATTTAAAAATTAAGTTTATAAAAGAAAAAATAGTATATATTTACTACCACTTTAAATATAAAAATAAAATCTTCCGCAAAATCCGAAGAGTTGGCAGGTATGATATTGGTTGTGTTTTGACACCACACTCAGCTCTGCTGAAGTATCATAATTCAAAAGTTGTTACATTAAACAAGGCTGCCAATTTTATAGCCCTTTTGTAAAATTTTTTCTAGTGGTACCTAAGTTAGTGTAGCGTATTTTTTTTTATTCATTTAAACTTATTTTCCACGCCACTGCACATTAATAATTTTTGTAAAACATTTAGAATTGCCAACTTTCAACGCTTTTTGTAAAAATGTATTCCAGTGGTAACTATAATCGTGTTTTAATGTATTATTTTTCAATGATTTAAACTTATTTTCCACACCACTATACATAAATGATTTAAAAATTCATATGCAACGCCACTTTATCCCAGCCCTTTCGGTATGAGGCTTTTAAAACGCTAGCTAAACAACCAAAATTTTTGAATTCTTCGATTTTTAAATGTCTACCGCTCTATAAAATATTTTGCAAAATACGTAGTAGTTGGCAGGCTTGCATTTGGTAGGTCTGCCAACTTCTACTGTTTTTGTAAATAATTAAGTTTAAAAGAATAAAAATTACACATTAAAGCATTAACTTAGCTACCACCAGAATAAATTTTAACAAAAAGTGCAGAAAGTTGGCAGCCATGCATTTAGGTACTTCATTATAGAGACAATTAGATTCAGCGAATTTATTTTGTGATTTTGTTTCAGGTGGAAGTAAACCCAGGGTATCCACGCCTTTGGTGATATCGAAAATTCGCCAATATAAAGACAACAATTCATCTCTGTTTGCATGGGAAATACGAGAAAAATTACTCTTCGAAGGTATATGTCCTCAAGATTCGTTACCATCTGTGTCCTCCATCAACAGGATATTAAGGAAGTCCTCAAAGACGCCAATAAACAAAAGATCAAACTTGTCTGATCACAGAGAACACCAAAAAAATTCTACTATTGCTGCAAATGGCGAGGAAGAATTCGCCATGATGCCAAATAAAAATCTTCAGAACTGTTTTAATGATTTCAATTCAACAATTACGGACGATACCTGTTTCAGTGAAAATACCTCCCGAGAAGATAATTTTTCAGGTATCGCGTCTCATTTGGAACAAAATCATATTAAAAAAGACCAACAACGTAAAAGAACTTTTTATATTAAAGATATTTTGGAGCTGAATACGTCGTAGAATTGATATTTAATATTACATATTCTCCACTTGTTAATTAAGCTAATATTGCAGAAAGATTTAATCATGCAATCATCAAATTAACCTTTTTTTAAATGTTATGAAAAATGTCTAAATAACGGCTGTTTAGTCAATTAAGTTTTATAAAATATTTTTTGTTCATTCTTAAGACTTTATTGATGGCAATTGTACAGAAAACCTATGTTATGTCACCGACTATTATTTTGTAATTAAATATGGAAGTTAGGTAAAACATTCGAAATAGATTCCAATAATGTGCACAATTTTTTTTTATTCTGAAAGAAATGAAATAAAAATTTTAGACACGATGGACAAAGCTTTTGTATTACTATTCTATATCACCCTGGGTTTCATAAATTGAAGTAGATAATGAAAGTGCAATGACGAGTTATCTCGCCATACGACAACAACGTTTGGGACTGCAAAGACGAGTTAATTCGTCACCGGTCAACAATGTGTTAAGATACCAAAAATTACTTACAATATCGTATAGATTTTGTTTAATTGAGTTGTTGCCTACAAAAATAATTTCAAACGTGACTATCTTCTGGGAAAAGAAGAAAAAAGTTTTGGTGCGAAAAATTTGAAAAGTTTCGTGTATGGTCTAGTGCCTTTAATCTAGGCATTAAACCATATACTTACCTTGAAATAGAGTGTAATGCAATGGATTACTATTATAACAGAAACCTTTTCACCTTGTTGTAATAGTTAGAGTTTAGTTATGTCTCATTTTTAATAGATGTATTTCTGATTTCTGTAATCTGAATCTTTGTAAATAAACAAGCTGCTGCATAAAGTTTTGCAATAGTGCTTTAATTAAAAATGTAATAACAGAATGTCTACAGGCCTTAAAATAATTTAATAGTGGTAGACAATTTACATCAATGATAGTTTGTATTTCCTTTTCCAAGAAATCAATTAAACATTTAAAGGTGTGCAAAAAATAAATTTTCATTTTGTATTATATAATTAACGCGTTATTCACCAATTGACTGCTAGGGGTTATACGGAACCCATCATTGAAGAGCGATAACCTTTAATGATAAAATAAAAGTTAAATTTTTCTTTCTCAGCAAACATTTTAGCTTCTTAAATTTTACAATAAGTTTATTTTAATAAACAATATGGAGGGCTGGGATAGCTTTGTTGCTAGGGCACTGGGCCCATGTCCAAGAAGGCGTAGGTTTGATCCCCGTCGGCCGAAGACTCCTCGTGTAGTAAATGGTGACTGATGCACGTTAAAGCTATCGAGTCACGAAGTCCTGCATGTTCCCATAACAAATTGTACCTCTGGGGGAACTGATCCAGGAGTTGGTTCAAAAGAGGTTCAATAGGAGTTGGTTCAAGAGAGGATGCTTCAAAAGAGAAGCGGATTGGTTCAAAATTACGAGGCTACGTAGTTGAACATTAGTAGACGTAAACCTAAAATTGTGTCGGGTGCTCAACGACGTCTATTAAATAAAATAAAATAAACAATATGAATCCGTGGTGGCTAAGGGGGTTGATTGCTCATCTGCCAATGAGGTGAACCGAGTTCGAATCTCAGTGATTACTGGTCGATATGAATTCCGCATCTGGCTCGAAACTGAACACAGTGCTGGCGAAATATATCCTCAGTGGTTGACGGATCATGGGTTAGAGTTCCCTTGCAGTCAGGCTAACCGTGGGAGATTTCCGGGATTTCCCTCTCCATGTAACGAAAATGCTGCCTAAATCCATCAAAAATTCCTCCAGGAAGGCAAATTTCTTCCATTACTTGATGTAGCCCTTGTCATCTGGATTAGGTTCAAAATTACTAGGCTACGGAGTGGAGCATTTGTAGTCATGAACTAAAAATTGGGTTGGCTGTTCAACGACGGTTATTAAATAAAATAAAATGACGTGTAAAAGTGATGTCGTAACTTTTGCTTATAGCGCATTGCAACTTACCTTATACCAACTTACTATTAAGAATAAAATAAAATAAAATAAAACAAACAATATGTTATTGCCTTAGGAAAACATATTTTCTTTCATCATACTCCAAATCCAACTTCCAATTTCACAAATTTTTCTATTTATTTAGAGCTCCTCGAGCATCGAGTCAAGTTTCTGGAAGCTTTCTTTGTTTTCTTCAAAAGTTTGAAGAATGGTCAAAATTTTTCCTCAACTTTTCTACTGTGCCGTTATTGCATCTAAATGAACGAATAACCTAGTAACTGATAAACGCTTTACAACTAGTCCAGATCCTAAGCATTCTGTTAAGGTATTCCACCGGACTGTAGAAAGAACGAGTTAAGTTTCTGTAAAAATTGGAAATAATCCTTCAAAGGGCATTCCGCGGATTGATAACCAATTAAGTTCAAGGTATGTGCTAGCATGTCACAAAAATTACAAAGTCACAAAGATTTTTCTTAGTTATTCACAGTTGGAAATGGAATGATGAATGGAGAAAAGTTTTTTTTAAGAATCTAAATATACATTTTTAGAGAAAGGGGAAGAATCAAAAGGATTTTTTTAGAATAATAACCATCAGTGATGAAACTTGCGCCTAAAAATTAAAAATAGAAATGATCAACGAAAAGCGATCATCATAAATTTAAATTACTAAAATTTTCTTATTACTTTCGCCTTATAACTAAATAAAATGAAGAATGCTCACACGTGGTAGGTAACTGAAAGGAATATCCAATTGTTGTATACAAATAGTATTCTTTTATTTTCATGACAGCTCTTTGTGGGCCAGAGCCTTCCATAGAACCTTCCTCCATTATGCACTTTTCTTTCAGATTGTTCTCTAGCTAGTAATTCTTTGGAATTACAAAGAAATATGCACTACCATTTTTTTAATATATATATCACTCCTAGAAGCTGGAGGTCGTTCATAAATCATGTCACTCCTTTTTCAATATTTTTGACCCCCTCCCTCTCCTCTTAGTCAAAAAATGTCACAATTCACCATATCCATACCTCTTGTACCAAGTCATTCTATATTATGTAAGCACGCTAGCTGTTAAGAAACTCAATACACGTTTTGGGTGATATTTTCAAATTTTATTTTTCACACTTTCGTTGCTAATAACGAGAAATCGAGAGACAAAATTCTTCAATACTGTTTGTGTCCATAAAGCAGATTAAGTGTTAGCGAAGATGCACATTATCATGCAACTATTTTTGCAGCAAACATGATGTTTTCACGTGACAAAAACATATCGTTGATTAAAATGAACTTATAGTAAAGTTTAAGAACTAAAATGGCTTCTAAAATAAGAAAATTTAACTTTAGTTTCGTTTTTATAGATTTCCAATGCTTGATCTATGATAGAAATATAATATACAGAGATGCCAACTGCTCCGGACAAGCCAATATAATTTTAAAAAACGGTACATAACTGCAAAGTAAATTTAGCAAATACTTGAGAAATTTTGCTTCCAAAACAAGGGTTAACATGACGTTAATACATACCTGCCAACTTTTAATTCCTTCCATTATTTCATTGTATTTGAGAAAACTTAAGTTGACAACCATGAGAGTAACGCATATTAATATTTGTGCTTAATTTTTGTAAGAATAGTGGTGATCAAAATCATCTAAAAATTAAGTTTATAAAAGGAAAAATAGTATATACTTACTACCACTTTAAATATGAAAACAAAATCTTCCGGAAAATTTGGAAGAGTTGGTAGGTATGCGTTACTACCATAAAGTGATGAATCTTATAAGCCTACGAATTATTAAGAAATAGTGGTGGACAAAAATCATCAAAATTGAATTCATTAAGCTGAGAATCACAATTGATAAACTACCTCTTAAAAGTACTATATATTTGGTGTCCGGAGCAAGTTGGCATTTCTGAGTATAGCCACCGCCACTTGGCTGGCAATAAACGTGTTAAACTTAGTTCATTTTTTAATGACACTTGTGATTATTATAGCTGAAGCGGCGATAAATTGCAGAGTTGTAAATCTACGCATGTAAATTAACGAACTAAATTGAAATTAGTAGAAATAAATTCGATATAGTAAATGGTAAAAAAAAAAAAAAAAAAACATGGCCAGATTCACATAAGGAAAAAGTAGTAATACGACTGTATTTTGTATTATCATCGATCAATTCCAAATCAGGCAGTTGTTGCTTCCTTTTACGTGACAAATGTTGAGATAAAAATGAGGTAGTTCAAATTTAAGAAACTACCGTTTCAGAAATTAAAATATATTTAATCTTAATTTTAATTTTAGTAAGTTTATCATTCTTCTGGATACCACGTACTACATTTAATAAAGGTATCTGACAGCAATACATTTGATTGGAAGATACTGAAAATTATAAAATAGAAAATATGTCTGATTGTTGTCTCATTCACTAAAATGGTTAGAATATGTTTATTTAAGATTGTGATAGTAACTAATAATAAAAATTACTCCTTGTGAGTTCAGAAGAATGGTTGATTTAAATTCTTTTTCTAGGTCTGTAAATTTATTTTGTTTTCGTATCGTTTTTGAACAGGCTTTTCAACAATTAAAAAGTGGTTCAATTATAAACACAGATATAGATAATTAGGACTGTCTGAAAGTTTTGCTCGCGAAAAAACACGTACCATTTTCAGATATACAAAAGGTGCATTTATTCAGGCTATAATGAATTAAAATTTTTATTTATTTATTTTCCAATGCATCAGGTTTCTGATCGGAAAATTGGATATTTTTTTGTTGCTGAATTCAAATTCGCAATCGGTTTCACTCTGCGAGACACAGTTTTTATGCAGATTAATAATATATTTCAATTTAGAATTTTTTAAAATTTAATTTGTGTGCCTATTAAGAGTTCCCACTTCTCTGCTACGTAGAAAGTAGTAGGAAGAACGAGATAATTCATTTACGTTTAAGATGCGATAATTAAGTAAGTTTGTAATGAAAACAAAATCGATATTATTTTTTCTCATAACAAACAAATATTATTAATTCATAGGTACCATTTATCAGGCTGAAGTCGTGTTCCTTACAAAAGGTATGCGGAGAAGTCACAGGCAACTAAAATGTAAGAAGAGGCAGAAATTTTATTTATTTGTTATTTGTTTAATAACACTAAGAGATACATTTCAAATTGTTCTTTTCGAAAATTTAAGGAAAATATAGTCCGAATCCTTTTTCAATAGTAGTAGTACTAGAAATAAAAACTACTCCGCTTTCTGCAAAATTCGAATAAATTGTTTCGAATTGAAGAGTAAACTAAGTTGAATTAGGAAAATTACGCCCACTCTTTGAAAGTGTTGCCACGAGACAACAGTAATAATGTTTATATTTTCAATATGTCAAATTACAAAAAAAGAGAAAGAAACTTAATTAAAAATAGCTTTAATTTTGATTTTACTAGAAAGTATTTTTTTTTACAAAGCTGAGCAAGTTGGCATTTCTGGTAATTTAAAAAAATATGCTATAAAATTTGCAAATTTTTACCTCTTTTTTTAAAATTCTAAATTTTAATCGTCATCACTTTTTGCTATTTTAGTCAACCATAGCAAACCATAGCATATTTTGTAATAAATAATGATTTACAACAGGCTCATGATTAGCATTTAATGCATAAAGTGTTTAGTTTTAACTTTATCCTGTTTGTATTTTGTTTTTGTAGTACAAAAACAAAAATTCAGAATAACATATGAACTAATGATCGGAAATAGACTTCAGAACCGATCTTAATGATTCAATGGCTAAAACTTAAATTTGCGTTGATATAACTGCACTCATTAATTAGTGCAGCAGACAATACTTTAAGAATCAAAATCAGTCATATTACTGCAGATTTTTTATAAAGTTTCGTTTCCGTCAAATTCGAATCCTGTTCAATTCCCATTGTATGGTCAAAAGAGCAATCAAAAGTTTAGTTCTCTTAATTTTAATTTCAGTTCATATCGAAGAATTTTCAAGCTCATCGAAACATTTTATACACAGTTATAAACAGACAGAAATGAGGTAGTTGAAATTTTAGAAACTACCGTTTCAAAAAATAAAATATATTTTATAATTATTTTAATTTTACATGTACTTTAATTTTTTTATTGTGTAAATCATCACATATATTAAAGGTATCTGCTAGCAATACATTTGGCTGGCAGATACTGAAAATAAAAAAAAGGAAATGGTTAGAAATAGTATGTTTATTTCTTCAAAAATTTTTTCTAAGTTGTGATAACAATTAATAATAAGAAGGACTTTTTTTGAGCTCAAAAGACTTGTTGATAAGTATTTTTTCAGATCTGAAAATTTCTCCTGTTTTCGTATCACTCTTGAATAGGCTTCTCAACAATTAAGAAGCAGTTTAATTATAAACACAAATATAAATAATTAGGTCTGTCTGAAAGTGCTGTTCACGAAGAAACACGTATCATTTTCAGATATGCAAAATGGGCATTTATTCAAGCTATAATGAATTACAATTTTTTAAATTTTCTAATGCATTAGGCTTTTGACCGGAAATTTGGATATTTTTTCGTCGCTGATTACAAATTCGCAATCGGTTTCACTGTTATTTCAATGATGATCGGCTGTGTTGCTATTTTGAAGAACAAATATAAAATAAATAATGTAAAAAGATTTAAACGACTTGTTTTAAATATTTTTTTATTTTAACCTTATTGTAAGATGTCAGCCTATTTATTACCTTTTTCCAATCTTGACTCCATTTATGCACGGTTGTCAACATTCTGCCCTTTTTGAGAAAATTTCTTCCAGTATTAGGGTAAACTAACCAGTGAAGGAACACTTAAGATTCGCTTGCTTTTTAAAAAATCATATTAATTTCAAAATTCGTAATTTTGGTTAAATGACAGTGTCAACATATTTGTTACTAATTGCAAATTGTGTAAATACAAATTGTAGAGAACTTACATAATATTGCTTTAAAGTTTTGGAGGTTCAAATAACAAGTAGTAAGAAGGCCAAGTGAAGGAACAGCTGCTACCAGTGAATGAACACCCAGTAAAGGAACACTTAATTTCGGTTATTTTTTAATGCTTTTTATGAATTTATAAGCCCTACAAACATTTAAAAGCAAGCCTATTCTTGAAATTATGACATATAAATACTTGGAAAATGTTAACTTTTTTTGTAATCAAGAATTGAAAATTAAAGTGTCAACATATTAACACATACTGTTTATTCACTGGGAAATCTATGCCCAATAAAGGAACGTGCCTGTTCCCTCTCTGGTTAGAAGTTATTTTTCGCATTTTTAACATACTTTTGATGCGGAACATCACTAAAGGTACAAGAAAATTAAAGTTTATCTTTCATTTTCATTAACTTAGAAAAAAACCCAGTGAAGGAACACTTGTTATTTTACTGGTTTTTCATCATTTGGTGATCCAGTGAATAAACACCCCCTTATCTCAGTACTTTATTATGCTATGATGCTTAAAAAAATAAAACGTAACTTCAATAACCATATTTTGAATTCTATTTCTTACAGTGAGAAAAATAAAACTATTACATGCAATTAATTCCACTTCAAACATATAAATACAAACACTCACCTTATAATTTTTTCAAAGAAACAAGGCGTTGCAGAGATAATAACAAATTCTAAAATTTTTCCAGAGAAGTCTATTTGACCAGGTAATCCAAAACATTGCTAGATGACTTCCTATTGTTTGGCAGTAAGCTACTGTTACCAATCAATCTAAAGAAAAACTTTCAAATTCTTAATTTTAATCAATATGTATGAAATGTTCCTTCACTGGGCAGGGGTGAAAGGGAGACGGAAAAGAGGAAAGGCTGGTAGTAAAACCATTTCAGTTATAGCTAGTTTTGGGGAGGAGTTTACTTAATATTTTTTTTAATTTTTCAACATTATCTACTTTATCTTGGAAAAGAAGCAGTTTTATATATATGCCAGAATTATAAAAGAAATCTTGATAGTTACAGATATTTCATTTTTTCGAAAAAAATGCTGGAATGAAATGTTTTACGTACCAGGTTTTTCTCTTTTCCGTCTTGCTATATAAGGGCTTTCACCCATGTCACTGGGTAGTGTTCCTTCACTGGTTGGTTAACCCTACTAAGTATACGTTTTGAAACAATTTCTTTTTTTGTTTTGCGATATTGATTTAAAGTTATTTTCACACTAACTATACATGTTAATGATTGAACATCAAGAGCTACTCTGACGTGCAATTGAAAAACCAGCGTGAGATGCAAAAAACTCAAAATTGAGATTTTTATAAATTTGTCATCTTTATAGGGTAATTTACATACTGCAAATTTTTTTCCCTCAAAAATGAATTTAGTTTTACCGATTTTTTGAAATTCTATTTTAGAGTTCAAAGCAATAGCAACAGATGAAGAAAAGTTGTCTAGCCACTTTTCTCGGAATCAATCATGAAGCATTTGCGTTTTTTATTGTATTGTACGGTAGAACTTTGTTCCAGCTCGCTCGAAGTGAGGTTTTTTAAAATAATGACTAATCAAAAACTCTCGAAGTTTTAATTATTAATTGTTTCCTACTCAACACATTTTGCAAAAAGCATATTAGTTGGCAGCCCTGGTTATAGATGAACCCTGGGCATTAATGGGTTAAATTTTATTGTTATTGCTGAATCGGGTATTTCCATCTTAACGATACTATATTCATAATTCATATTTAACTCTAGAAAGAATGAAACTTAGTGTGTACCTACATACCCTAAAAGGAGTAAAAATGACTGTATATTGGAAGAATAACTAATGTGTGAAAAAAATTTTCAATTAATTTTTAATATTTTTATATTATTTACATTTATGTAACAAATCATTGGTAAACATTAACAATAAAAAAATTTCCTTTACCTGGAAAAAAATAATTTATGCATTATTATTTGTAAATTTTTTTCAAATGAAAAATCAGTTAAAAAGCAGTCAAAATGACTTCCCTGGGCAATCTAGTGTTAATAATTATATATATGTCATCAATTCAAGAAGTTAAGCCCTTAACTTTTGAGCTCGAGTGAGCTAAATCGAGTGAGCTAAACAGAAGAAACTGTGCACACTCGAGATAATCTTATGCTGCTATAATTTTTCACACTCGAACACAATCGAGAATTGAAGATAAGAATGTGGCTGAGTGGCGCAGTTAGTTTGTCGTCGGCCTTCTGAGCCCAAGTCTGCGGGTTCGATCCCCGGCCCAGACACCGGATTTTTGGGATGCAGAAAATCCTCAGCGGCCATGTCGTATGATTATGCGGCATGTAAAAGATCCCTGGAGTTCCTTATTGGCTCTTGGCATTTCCGGCAAAATTAAATTCAAAATTAATTTTTTTTTACGACAAAAGTAAAAATTGTTTTCGCTTTATTCAATCTCTGTGAAGATTCAAATTTTGCGTCTTTTGCGCCATGTGTAGCTCAATTCGCTTTTTATAGGAACTTTAATAATGTGATGGCGAAAATTTAAGATTTTTAGTTTGTTTAATTAAAGGGTTTGTTAATTAAGTTTAATTTAAATATTATCTGACACACAAATTCCATAATATAAGTGTGCAAATCCGTTAGTTATAAACTAATAAAATGTAGAGGAATTGAAATAATTTAAAAAAAACAACACAAAATTAGAATCATTAATTTTTTTTAAACATCGAAAGGTTAATTTAAACCAATCAATATCTTAATTATTTTTTTTTTTGAAATACAAAGCCAAAAAAGCTGAGAAATTCTTTCTCGTATGTAGAAAATATTAAGATATTTCAGTATCTGACAAAATATTTCGAGACTTAATTAAACTTAAATTTACTATTACTTAAATTACTAACTATACGGATTTTTCTCTTAAGCCTCCTTTCACTGGCAAAGATCCTGAAAAGTAAAGGAAGGTTCTGATAGTTTAAAATACGTATTTTCTTTTGAAGAAATGAGCCTAACCACCCAAGTAAAATTTCTCCTGATGAGAAATTGTGGATTGAATTCAATTCAGGGCGACCCCACAAAGAGTTTGCAGAAGGAACTGTCAACTGTTAAAATATTAAATGAATAACATGATAACCACCTATCCTGGTGGTAATCATGTTATTCAAAGAGTTCTTGTTGAGTCTAAGAGGGTGGGATACGGCAGCTAAAAACATGGGAAGGGGGGGGCGTACAAGCAGTACTCGCCCTCCATGTGAATAATACTAAAAGTCCAAACTTATACCATTTTTGAGAATTATTTTTTTTAGGTAAGTTCTTTTGTCTTTTAGAAGCAAATATATTTCAGAAAAAAAACTTCTCTCAAAAAAATTTGAATTTTTTATTTATAAAGAAAAAGAAAAGTAAATATTAAAAAAACATAGGTATGATATTTTTTATGATCAATGATTTCCTGCCTATGTTGACTTTTTCTTCTTCCCCCACAAAACACCAATGAGGGATAAATTAATTTCCATTAATTTACAAAAAAAAAAAAAAAAAAGCATTTAAATATTTAAAACAACGTATTTATGCGCATCTATGCATTTCTTTTTTTTTACTTAGATTTCAGCAAAAAGGAATCTTTTTAAATATATATTTTTTGTTTAAAATTAGTTTCGTTTAATTAAAAAATCATAATAAGAAAAGAAAAAAAAAGAACAGTAAATATTGTAAAACATAAGTATTATCTTTTTCATGATCAATAATTTCTTGCCTATGCTGACTTTTTCTTCCCAACAAAACACCAATGAACGATAAATTAATGTACATTAACCTACAAAAAATAAGCATATAAAAATAAATATTTAAAACAAAGTATTTATGCGCATCTATGCAATTCTTTTTTTTTTTTTTTTTAGATTTCAGAAAAAAAGAAGATTTTTAAGTACTATATATATTTTTTCTGTTGTTCAAAATTAGTTTCGTTAATCAAAAAATCATAATAAGAAAATCTGTTTTTTAAATACTAAGTAAGAAATCAGCTTACAACTAGTATCTTAAAATAATAATTATTAACGTCAATACTGAACTCTTTCTCTCCCTTTTTTGCTACCTCATTCCCCAACTGACTTAAAGAGTAACCCAGTTTCCATGACAACGGTTGTTATCCGGTCTACCTACCTTTCTCTCCAGTGCCAACTTAAGGTGGAATGGACTATAGTACACTTTAGCATCCAAATAGAGTCTTTTTGCTGCCATCTAGTGTGGCAGAAACTAGACGTACAAATTAACATGACCAACGGTATCTCACCCATTGTGGTGGTCCTGAAAGAGTGGATACCACCTTTGGAGAACGCACTAGGTCTGCTCATCGGCAAGACCGATTGTGCAGCTCATTGGAAATAAAATATTTATCATTTACATAGGATTGTAAGCTAGAACACTTATTTATCCAAGAATGAAATATACAGAGATGCCAACTTGCTCCGGACAACAAATATATATTTTAAAGTGGTAGTTTATCAATTGTGATTCTTGGTTTAATAAATTGAATTTAGTAGACTTTTATCCACCACTATTTCTAAGTAATTCGTAGGCTTATATAATTCACCACTTTTTCTTATAAGTTTTAAAAGCTTGTGTCTTGCATATCATGACAAATCAGTTGGTGGCCCTTAGGGCCAAATACTGAGATCCTCCGAATATCATGCTGTACCTTTTAAAAAGTCAGCAAAAATAGTCAAATATTTGCAAAATTTACTTTGTAGTTATTTACCGTTTTTTAAAAATTATTTTGGCGTTTCCGGAGCAGTTGGCATCTCTGAATATAATCTTTTCGAAGCGAAAGCGCAGTCTATCAAAATTATACATCAAAAGAAAAGACAATGTTTTAAAGTGTGTTTTTTTACATTAAAAAAATTGATTTCCTTTGGCTGGTTTTTTTTCTCCAAAAAATCTGTGCGTTAAGGGGTTAAAAGTATAAATAAGGTAAAAGAATAACACAAAACAATTTATATTATATAAAATGAGACTTTTACTATTTTCAGTAAAGTATATGAATTTATACAAAGGTCGAAATGTTCCATTAGAAAATATGGCAACAGTTGGCAGGAGTGTCTTGAAATGTAGAAAAAAAAGTATTCAAAAAGAAGACAAATCGAAAGACTTTTAGAAATATCATCCAATGGGCTTAGTAGTAATCTGAAACACATCAGCAAATCAAACACTTAAATTTTTTTAAACTATATCATATATTTTTTAATGTTTACAGTTCGCAAAATAAAGAAAAAAGGACTACCGTGAATAACTTTTGATATAATGATCGGATTTTTACGTTCAAAGACTCATTCTTAAGGGTTCGAAGGGATGACTTCAAATATACTAAATAATTAATGCACCCGATATTTTAAGTTACGAAATGAGGCATGAAAATGTACTTTCTCTGAATAAACATACCTAATGGATTCGTGTTTCAGAAACACAAAATATAGGAGGAAGCAGCAATCTGGGAAATATAATTCCCATAGTTTGGTTAGGAAAGAGGTATGAAGCTTGGACCCCTTAATATTAATTTTACTTTTTGCGTGTTTTGCCGTATCTCGAGAGCTTCTTAAGCGAATTGAAAAATATTTTGTCCACAATTATAAATTCATTTACCCAAATATAATTTCATGCAAAAATAAATTTTAGTAAATATTTGTTATTTTATTTAATAATGGTCAAAAATGTTTTGCATTATATCGTATGAAACATTTTACATCATTTTAAAGTATGTATATGAACAGGGAAAAGTTCAAAATTTGTGCGAAATCGGTCGAATAGTTTCAGAGAAATCGAATTTTAAGAAAGTCGTATACATAAAATTCATTTTCTCAGGATTTACTCAACCGATTTCACTAAAAATTCGGATTTGACCATGTGAAATTAAATAGTTGAAAACGACGTGAAAAATTGTGCGTCGAACAAATCAAAATTTTTTCGACTGTTTTTAATAAAAATAATACATATTTACTGAAATTCGTTTTTTTTGCATTGAATTATCTTAAGATGAATGAATATTATAATTCAGTGCGCAATTTTTTCATTTCGCTTAAAAAGTTCCCTAGATATGCGCAAAAAGTAATAATGACATTAAGAGGTCCAAACTTTACATGCTCTCCTGATAAAAATATTTCCCTGATTGTGCCTACCTCCCTATATTTTTTTGTGGGGATGGTCAAAAACTTGAATTATTTTTTTTAAAAAAAAGATATGTTTATTCAGAGAAAGTACTTTTTTGAATTTCGAAACTTAAATTATCGGTTGCACTAATTAATTAGCATATTTGAAGTAACCCCCCCCCTCGAACAATTAGTTCCAGAACGTGAAGATCTGATCAAAAGTTATTCAGAGTGATCTGTTTTTTATTTTGCGCAATGAACACTGAATATTCACAACTTTGTTTAATGTTTTAGGATATTACAACAATTATTTTGCAAAAAATACTTATCAAATAAATAATTTTCAAAGCAGAACACTATTTTTTTTTTGCTCTTATAGATATGTTTTTGAAGAATTATGTTCCAGTGGTGGCGAACCAAAAGCAAAAGCTTTATAAAATTTTTTTTTTATAAACTTAAGAATATTTTTTCAATTTAATCTGACCTGTATTATGACTGTTCAAATTATTTATGAGTGGTGATGGGTAAATCTATTTTAAGCTAATTTATTAAAATTACTGCCAGTGGGAAAAATTTAGGACTATAGTACCGTTATTATAGTATTATAATTTATTATACATTGCTACATTATTTATAAAATTTGCTAGATAGAGCTAAAATTTCTGAAACTGCGAAAATTTCGCAGCATTTGGAGGGAATTGAACTTAAAAAATATAATATTACATTAGCAAAGATGCCAACTTTCTCCGGACAGCAAATATATATTTTAAAGTGGTAGTTTATCAATTGTGATTCTTGATTTAATAAATTCAATTTAGTAGATTTTTATCCACCACTATTTCTAAATAATTCGTAGGCTTATATAATTCACCACGTTATGATACTTTGGTCATGCTATGCCTTTTAAAAAACAAGCAAAAATATTCAAACATTTGTAAAATTTACTTTGTAATTATTTACCGTTTTTTTAAAATTATTTTGACGTGTCCGGAGCAGTTGGCATCTCTGCATTAGGGAAAACGCAACAATACAATACAGATCGTCTTTTTTTAGTGGGTATACAGTGAAACCTCTCACTTTTATTTCCTTTAAATGCAAATTTTAGTCGGGCAATACGTAGGTAGTTGGGATCTCAGACGATGCAGTTTTATTAACGGAGCGTTCTTTATCTCTTTGTTGTTTTAACCCGTTTTGTCCCGACTTTATATATTGAAATCATACAAGAAGTGGTTTTATGGAAAGGGTGGTATAATATATTATCATACCTGCTAACTTTTAATCCTTTCCATTATCATTTTTCCCAGTGGTATTAAAATGGAATTGAAACTTCAATTTTAAGCAAACAAATACGTTGTATTTGAGAAACCTTAAGTTCACAACCATGATAGTAACACATATTAATATATGTGCTTAATTTTTCTAAGAATAGTGGTGATCAAATCATTTAAAAATTAAGTTTATAAAAGAAAAAATAGTATATATTTACTACCTCTTTAAATATAAAAATAAAATCTTCCCGAAAATCCGGAAGAGTTGGCAGATATGTATTATCGAAATTAATTGGTTTTTCTACTGTTAGGGCAAAGAGTCTTTGATGGATCAAAAAATACTAGCCTTTTTTAATTCTAGATCTAGTCAGAAATAACTAAATCATTGTGGTATCTGAGAATCTTTTAATTCACCCAGATAAATGAAAATGCTGAAAAAAGTTTCCCATCACTACGAATGTCTTTGAAAAAAGGAACTGTCCTAAATATATGACGCTGGGCGTTAACTGGTTACGGTCACGTGATGAGAATAGGATCTCACTTCTTAGCAATGTCGTCATAATACTCTGAACTCGTCGTCATAATACTTAAGTTTGATAAATTTGAAACAACAACCAATATGCTATCATTTAAAAGGTAGATTAGTACTCAAAATTAATTAACAGTACATTTTTTAAACAATTATTTTATTCACTGGTATTTTGCAGCATAAAAGGACAATAAATTATTACTTACAATTTTTGTACTCAAAACGGTATCCATTTGTATATTCAAATTGTGGCCTGATGTCATTGCTCTGAAATAAAAAGAAAGAATCAGATGCATTAAAAACTTTTTTTAGACCATTACAACCTTTATATTTCGAAATATTTACCAAGTTTGAGTAAAATGTTTAGATTATCCATAAATAAATACTCGGTTTAACATTTTATTTTATTTTACAACCGTCGTTGAACTGCTGACTCAATTTTAGGTTTGCGATTACTAATGTTCAACTCTGTAATCTTGTAATTTTGAACCTAATCCAGAAGACAAGGGAACTCCTGGATCAAGTATCGAGAGAAATTCGCTTTCGAGAAGGAGGTTTTGATGGAACTAACCCGCATTTGCGTTGCAAGAAGAGGAAAACCACAGAAACCTCCCATGGTTAGCCTGACGTCAAGAGGACTACAACCTATGATTCGTCAACCATAGAGGATATTTTTACGTTAGCACTATGGCCGGGTGCGGGATTAGCATCAACCAGCTATCGCTTAGATTCGAGCCCAGCTCATAGCTTGGTAGGCGAACGCCTTATTCTCTGAGCAACCAAGGCTCTGGTTTAACATTAAAATAAATGCTTATGCATAAAAGCAGTATCCTATTCAAAATATAAAAATATTAGGAAGGTTATGGATATTTTTCGCCATATTTTTTGGTTGAAACAAGCTTGACTACTAGGGTATGCTAATAATTGAATAATCATACTAAACTGAAATGGCGAACTTCTTAGGTTCTGAGCCAGCGGATTCTTCAAAATATTTGATGTATAAACAAAATTAATGTGTACAAATTTTTATTCGAAACTACTTTGACTACCAGAATATTTAATTAATTCTAAGCTGTAACTCACAACATTCCCATAATGTTTTTTCAGAAAGAAGAAGATTGATAACTAAATTACTTTATTATTGTAATTTATCTTGGAGAAACAATAAGATATATATGTCCCTCAATATTATAACAGAGATGCCAACTTGCTCCGGACAGCAAGTTTATATTTTAATGTGGTAGTTTATTAATTGTGATTCTTGGTTTAGTAAATTCAACTTGGTAGATTTTTATCCATCACTATTTCTAGAAAATTCGTAGGCTTACATAATTCACCACTTTATAGTACTTATGTCATGCTATGCCTTATAAAAAGCAAAAATAGTCAAATCTTTGCAAAATTTACTTTGTAGTTATTTACCGTTTTTTAAGTTATTTTGGCGTGTCCGGAGCAGTTGGCATCTCTGTTATAAATGTAATTATGAGTAATTGTTTAAATCAAACACCACATTAATATACATGGTGTCTCGTGTTTTCCATTAACTTAACGACTAGCGTATGAACGTAGTGGACGACAAATTCTGTTCCCAAACTGCGCTCTCCCACACGTAATACAAATAATAGCAGCCAAAAAATACAAAAATTTTTTATAGGCCATTTCAAAGTGCGACAAATTGATGTCTATGGTATTCGAATCTCTATGTATCTGATACGATATCTTGCCTTTGGTACTTATTTGCAGGTATACTATGCTTGTCCGCAGTTAATCCAAGCATAAGCCGCTCTCGAATTGCAAAAAGAGCAAATGAGCCATGTGAGGCACATTTTTTCGACCACTATAAGGCATTCTTGTCAACTACTACGCTTTTTGCAAAATATTTTATAGAGTGGTAAACATTTAAAAGTCAATATTTATAGTAATTTTGCTAACATTTTAAAAAGCCTCACAACCGAAGAGCTGAAACAAAGTGGCATATGAAATTTTTAAATCATTTATATGTAGTGATGTGGAAAATACGTTCAAATGAATAAGAAATAATACATTTAAACAAAAACTGAGCTACCACTAGAATAAATGTTTACAAAAAGCGTAGAAAGCTAGCAGTCCTGGATAAAGTGATAAACAGTTGGATACATATCCAGGCCAGCCAACTACTACACTTTTTGTAAACATTTATTCTAGTGGTAGGTCAGTTTTTGTTAATAAAAAGCGTAGAAATTTATTAGTTCTGTATAAAGTGATACAGTTGGATACATTCGTTCGTTCGTTGCAGTGGAACTGGGTGTCTGAGGCCTTACGGCCCTTTAGTTGGATACATATACAGGCCTGCCAACTACTACAGTTTTTGTAAACATTTATTCTAGTGGTTGGTCAGTTTTTGTTAATAAAAAGCGTAGAAATTTGGCAGCCCTGTATAAAGTGATACAGTTAGATACATATACAGGCCTGCCAACTACTACACTTTTTGTAAGGCTTTCAGAATTTTTGATAATTTTGCCAATATTTCAAAATCCCTACCACGAAAGAGCTGGAACAAAGAGGCAAACTTTCAAATATGTAGTGGCGTGGAAAGGAAGCTTAAATAAATAAGAAATAATACATTAAAACAAAAACTGAGCTACCACTAGAAAAAATGTTGAAAAAAAGAGCCGAAAGTTGGCTGCCCTGCATATTGTAAAATTCAGTATGCGCATATCTGATACGGTGATACGGGTAAATAGATCCTGGTATATTCGCATCATTACAGTGCAGTATTCCTTAACCTTGCGTTATATAATGATGGCATATTTTTGCGCTTGGTTTATGTGAATACAGGGCTGCCAACTTTCTAAGAATTTTGCAAAAATTTATTCTAGAGGTACCGAAGTTAAACTTTTAATGTATTATTTTTTATTCATTTGAGCTCATTTTCAACACCATTACATATAAATGATTGAAAAGTTCACATGCAACACCGCTTCGTTCCAGCTCTCAAGTGGTGAGGCTTTTAAAATTTTTGTTAGCAGGCCTGGAATAGAAATTTTCAATCCGACTTAGTTATTAAAACATAGGATGAGTAAAAATTTTGCTTCATTATCGAATTTATAGGTTAATAAAATTTTTTACTCCTGTGACATTTGAAGCTAACGTTTTTATTTTTTCACAGAAAAAAAAATCTTATTATGAGCATTTGTTTTCTCCATTTTTGAGATTCAATTACGAAATTAAAATTTTCAACTTATTAAAAACTTGGATTACGAGACATACTTACACGAAAAATTTTATTCAAATATTTGACATATTTTTCCAAAACGGCATATCTAAACTGCCTTGAACCACATCCAAGAAGAAATACTATAAAAACACCCTGAAAGAGTTAAGTAAATTACTGTTAATTTATATTCATTGAAAAGAAAATAATATTATTCAAGTATATCTTTTCACTTTTATTTCTTGGGATTATTTATATTACTGTTTCATGTAACTTATACTTTTATCTAGAATTGGAAGTAGAGATTTTATTATCATTTTATGTAATTTATGATTTTAGCAAGAATTAGAAATAGTGACAGTGTTATTGTTTCATGTAAGTTTTTTTCCTGTTTATTTCAATCGACAGTAAAAAAAAATTTAAAATAAAATAGAACGAGTAAAAAAAAAAATTAATGAGTAAAGCTGTGGAACTAATCTCTAAAATTAAAACTAATTTCTTAACTAATTATTTTTATTTTTCAAAGAAAATAAAACTAAAAATTATGTAATTAAAAAAACTAAATTAATTTTAACAGTTTTTAAGAAAATAGATAGAGACATTAAAAATATTTTGCTTGAAGAAACTCTAACACATTTTTTAAAAAAAAATAACAAATGATAATGCATCCAAATTTATAGTTCTTATAATTTCAGCACGTAAAATGTAAATTTTTTTTGATTTATCTTGGATTAAAGCTAACTTGTTATTTATGCCATAGTTCTTATTTATGCCATAGTTTATCCAGAGTGGCTGAAAATTATATAGCAACAATATTACTTTTTGGTATCGATTCAAAACTATTTATTTATTTATTCAAATGAATATATTTAAAGTATTAAACAAAATAATTATTAATTTATAATTTTGATCAATATGAAGTTGTTCTTTTAATGATTTAGATAAGACAAAGCAATAAATTATGACTACGTTTCAAGAAATAGATGCCGAATAAAATTTGGTATTGTGTACATAGCAATCAAATGTGAGCTGATCAAATACAGGTACTTTACCGAACTACCTAAAGTTCAACAAAGTAAATTGTTGAAGTGGAAAGAAAAAAGATTCCAGAAATAAAATTATTTTGTTTTATGCTCAAGTTCAAGAGAGTCATCTTCAAAATAAGTTACCAACTCCATATATATATATATATATATATATATATATATATATATATATATATATATATTAGGTCAGGGATGGCGAACCAATGGCACGCCACATAATATTTTGGGCACTCCACCGATCACGAAGTTCACTGTGAAGCAATTTACCAATTAAATCAAAATTCACGATAAGAAACATAAAAAAATAAACAATTATTAACAAAAAAATTATAATTAATGCCAAAAAACAATTAATCACCATAAAAAACAAGCTAACAATAAATAACTAGCAAAAAAATTAACAGACCTGCTTAAAATAACATCTTACAACCTAATATAAGTTATTTGTCATCTAATCTGCAACAACAAAAGTCACACTGATGTTACTTTAAGTTGAATTACGCGTATTATTGAGACATTGCGAAATGTATTCTTTTTCATAGTAAATAAAGAGTTTTGAGTTTTCCCAGTAATCATGAAGTCAAAATTGTTTGACGGCACGTCTATGACCAAATTAACAATTTTTTAGAAAAAATGGCACGTTGGTGCATAAAGGTTCGCCACCCCTGTATTAGGTGATTATGTTTTGTTTCTTTTTGCAGCAAGTCGGAATTTTATTGAAAAAAGAAAAAAAACTCATACTTTGGTTCCGAAATTAACACATCCATTATTATGGGTCAACATTAGAGAAACCCTTATAGATGAAAAATGGACAATATATGTTCTACAGCTCATAATTAAAATAGTAAAATTGAGAAGAAAACAAATGTGCCTAAAATTAGATATGCGGGAGAAGTAGATGATGATCATCACTTACAATCCAACAGTTAAAAATGTGAAAAAGTTTCCTCCATCCTCGAAGGTTGACAGTGTCTATTTCAAGCCATGTCACCAATCCCGGGATCCAAACACCCATGAAATACAGAGAGAGAAAAAACAGCATTTTTGTGCTACAGCTGAAAACAAACACATATTGTTTTTATATACTATTATAAGGTTCTTATTATACAAATATTACTTAAATACATACGGTAGTATGTATTATGTATTAAATTCTATTTCAACATTCCTCTGATGGTTTCAAACAGTTATATCCGACCACAAGTTTCTTAGTGGTGTAAAAAAATGTCTTTAAAGAAATGATAGTACAACATTTTGTCATGGTTTATCTAAGGAGCAATTCTAACAAACAATAACATGAAATTGACATGTTCAGAGTTGCTCATTCTCTATATAACTCCTGTCCACAAAACGACATCAAAATTATTTTGGGTGACTTAAATGCTAAAATTGGAAAGGAAGCTGAGCACAGGCCCACTATTGGAAAATACAGCCTGCACGAAACAACAAATGACAATGGACAGAGGCTCATTCACTTCGCTGCAGAACATAGCATGGTCATATCCAGCACCTTTTTCCAACACAAGAGAATTCACCAAACGACCTGGAGATCACCAGATGGAGATACCTCCAACCAGATCGACCATATATTGATAGACTCCAGACATATGACGGACATACAAGATATTAGAACCTATCGTGGGGCCAACTTTGACTCAGACCATTACATGGTAATGAGCAGGATCAAGGCCAAACTATCTAATGCACGTAAATGTCATGGGAAACGTCTTGAGAAATTTGACTGCGAACAATTAAAGACCCCTAGAGTCAGGGATGACTTTCAGTCACAACTAACTATGAAGCTTGATGAAAAAGCAATCGAAAATATTGATTGCATAGATGGAAAGTGGACTTCTTTCAAAGAAGCCCTATTGGACACATGTGATAATGTAATAAGCAAAATAAAAAGAGCTGAGAAAAAGGATTGGTTTGATACAGAATGTCGCAACGCGACCCAAAGAAAAAATGATGCATATAATATGATGCTCAGTAAAAAACACTCAAGAGCATCAGTAGAGAAATACAAAACTGCAAGAAGAGAAGAAAAGAAAGTTCATAGGTTGAAGAAAAAGTTTTTTCACGAAGACCTCTTTAAGGATGTCGAACATCTCCGAGGGTCTAATGAGAGCAGAGCTTTCTTTCGTGGCATTAACTTTGGTCGTCAAGAGTTCAAACCTAGAACTAACCTTTGCAGAAATAAAGATGGAGATATTTTAAGCGATAAAACAGACATTCTCAATAGGTGGAATGAACACTTCGACAACCTACTTAATGTAGAGTGCGTTCAGACAGAGTCCTGTTCACCAAACGTTAACCAAGAGTGTATAGCACCTCTTTCAATGATTGAGGTTGAAGAAGCAGTTCAAAAACTTAAGAACAACAAGGCTCCTGGCCCAGATTTGATATCACCAGAATTCTTAAAAAACTCAGGACCAGATGGGTTAAAGGCCATACATAATATTCTAACATCAGTATGGGAAAAAGAGATACTCCCGGAAGAATGGAAACACAGCACTGTTTGTCTTATACACAAAAAAGGAGACATTCTTGAATGTTCAAACTACCGGGGTATCAGCATGCTCTGCACCGCATATAAAGTCTTTTCAAAAATTCTATTTAACAGACTTAGCCCCTATGTAGAAAACATCATTGGTGAATACCAGTGCGGCTTTAGGAGGGGCAGGTCTACAACTGACCAAATATTTTGCATAAGACAGATTCTGGAAAAGACCAGGGAATTTGGAATTGGTACCCACCACCTATTTGTGGATTTCAAAACTGCTTACGACAGTGTAAACCGGAAGCGACTCATTGAAGCTATGCGAGAATTCAATATCCCGGACAAGCTTGTACGACTCACCACACTTACACTGTGTAAGACCATGCAGAAAGTTAAAATCCAAAATGACTTCTCGGAACCAATGGAGGTAAAAAATGGTGTAAGGCAAGGCGATGCTTTGGCATGCCTACTCTTCAATTTGGCATTAGAAAAAATTATCAGAGATTCAGGAATCAATACCAGAGGACATATCTTTCATAAGTCTGTCCAAATTTTCGCTTTTGCCGATGACGTTGACATCATAGCTCGAACACAATCTGACTTAAAGCAAGCCTTTCTATCCATGGAAAAAGAGGCAGAAAAAATGCATCTCACTATTAACCAGGAGAAAACCAAGTACATGCAATGCACCAAAATAACTGATTCTACAACTCACTTGCAAATTGGTGAATACAAGTTTGAAAAAGTAAACAGTTTTGTTTATCTTGGTTCTGAAGTCAACGTTAATGGCAATATCGCACCCGAAATACAAAGAAGAATCAATAGTGCAAGTAAATGTTTCTATGGATTAAAAAAATATTTAAACTCAAACCTACTAAAAAGAGATACTAAACTGTTAATTTATAAATGCTTGATCAGACCTATCCTAACATATGCCTCAGAAACTTGGACAACAACACAGAAAGATGAGAATTCCTTGGGAATCTTCGAACGTCGGATCCTAAGATCCATTTTTGGGGGCAAACAAGTTGATGGTACTTGGTACAGACGTTCAAACTCACAACTCTATCGGGCCCTTAGAGAGCCTGAAGTTGTCAAGTACGTAAAAATTCAAAGAATTAAATGGGCTGGTCACATCATTCGGATGAACAGAGAGCGTCCGACAAACATAATCTTTTCGGCTCAGCCCATCGGATCAAGGCCCAGAGGTCGACCAAAGCTGAGATGGGCCGACTGCGTGGAAAGAGACTTTTCAGTCTTAAAAGTCTCAAACTGGAAGACAACTGCCAGGCAGAGACAGGCCTGGAGGAAGTTGATTGAGAAGGCCAGGGCCCACCCGGGGCTGTCGTGCCATTGAGGAAGGAAGGAAGAGTTGCTGAAATTTTAAAAGGGGTTAAAAGTGACATGACAAAAAGAAAGAACAAAAATAGCTTTAAACAAAGTAGACAAGAAAATGAATGTATAATGTAAATTGTTTATATTCGCCACAGATAAGATTTTAGTTAAGATTTATTCGCAGTTAAAATTTTATTCGCGGGTCGGATAAAACGCACCGGCTGTCCACAGTTGGCCCGCAGTTTGTCCATCACTAGTTTAGAGTTAATATACATTTTTTCGCTTTTTTTTTGTCCAGTACTTACTTTGATGTTTTGCTTTTTATTTAGAATATTATATTGTTCCAAGAGCAGCCCTGTTTTAATATTTAATTCATTGCAGGTATGCCTCTTTGTAAAAAAACATTTTCCAGTGGTAGGCGAAGTTAAAGTTATTTTTAGTTAAATAAATTTAATTTTGAATTATTTTGCTCATCACAACATATAAACATACAAAGCCTGATATAAAATGCATATTTTTAGCAGTCATTTCGGGGTGAGACTTCAAGCGAAAATGATTATTTAGTAGTATTACTTTTTATATTTGCTGTCATTTTATGAGACGTTTGCTGAAAGCGCAGCAGTTGGTTAAATTAGCATACCTGCCTGGTCTGGTCTTGTTGGTTGGTCGGGGTCCCTGAGGCCAAGATGGCCCTTTACCCCTTCATCATGAAGTAAATATCGTTGAGGTGAAACCTTGTGGTGATAAGCATAAAGCTAAAGTTGAAGTGGGGAGAAAAATGGCACATTGCCATGGTGCGGAAAAGCTGTGGTGACTTGAAAAAGAGTTGAGAGTAATCAACAAAAATGAAGTCTACTGTGCTTTGCTTGAGGAAAACATCTCGCTGTTTTTAAGATTACTTATCTCGAATTCATAATTAACATTTCCAGTCTCCGCTAGTAACTAAACTGGGCGAGGACCCGAAGGACAATAGATGTTAGTAAAGCCAGACTCCTACTTGCGAAACATGTTTCGACCAATCGGTTTCAAACGCAAATGACCGCCATTAACATGTCGGACAGGCCTAAATGCTACTAACGAAAGGTCAATGCAATCATCACGTTCACGTACGTCTAGGCTAAACAAGTTACTACTGCCGCTTACACGGTGTGTTCACGTTGGCTGGATTTGAAAACTATTTCATCTTGATGTTCTGTCTTTCAAACATTGATCAGTGATCGACGTCGCAGAAGAACTGCTGTCATCAGGTCTGAATCAAACGCTCACGAAGAGAGGAAGAGATCATCGCTAAGGCATGGAGGTGATGACGACTGGCGGAGGGCATACCTGCCAACTCTCCCGGATTTTGCGGGAGATTTAATTTTCATATTTAAAGTGGTAGTAAATATATACTATTTTTTCTTTTATAAATTTAATTTTTAAATGATTTTGATCACCACTATTCTTACAAAAATGAAGCTTATATATTAATATGCGTTACTAATAAGGTTGTCAACTTAATTTTTTTCAAATTCAACGTATTTCTTTGCTTAAAATTGAAGTTTCAATTCCATTATAATACCACTGGGAAAAATGATAATGGAAAGGATTAAAAGTTGGCAGGTCTGAATTAGTATAAGCCATAACTACCACTTTAGATATTTGGTAGTTATTCTCTACAAAACTATGCGGTTCTATATGTTACCATTAACATTAAGATTTTTTTAAATATATTAATAGGAAAAGTTTAGAAATTAAAGTGGTATTTTTATTAAAACATTAATATTATTTAAGCTGTACAGAAGTGAAAAAACAAACTAATAACTTCAGAATTATGATAGAGTAAAGCAGACGTGTAGTAACATGCAACCAGTTCAGTTCGGATTTTAATTTAGAAATCCCTCTCAAAGTGCATAATGATATTTGGAAGGTATAAAGTGATTGGTAGGAGCTATAAATGAAATCATTTTGCAGTTTCGTTTTGCTTCAGATTTTTTAAAAGGGAGAAAGAGAGATGTGCTTCAGTTTCTTGTATTCAACTCAAGAATATTTAGAATTTCACATGACAAAATACAAAATTTGGGTTAAATCGGTTGAATAATTCCAGAGAAATCGTTGTTTGCGTTTCTATATTGCATTTTATATTGTAATCTTCTGTATTTTATATTGTATTCTTCTGTATCTTATAATGAATATTATGTATTCTATTCTTTTCTTGAACTTTGGCAAAACATTTGGGGTACAGAGAGTGCAATTTTGGACTTTTGTCTTGCTCTCTCGATAGAAAAGGTTTTGCTTTTATGACTTCCAGAGATAGTACTCCCTGAAAACGTCAGCTTTGGTTTTCATATTTATCCAATTTTGTTTCCTTCTTTCATTGCTTTATTTGTTCCAGAGAAATCGAGTTTTAAGTATACGACTTTCTTAAAATTCGATTTCTAAGGAACTATTCAGCCAATTAAGTACGTTTTAATTATGTATGTAATTTTGCATGGCAAATATAATATTTTGGCGAAATTGGTTGATTATTTCTTGAAAAATCGAAATTTACGTTTAAAATTCAATTTCTCAGGAACTATTTAACCAATTTTCATCAAATTTTGTATGTTCCCATGTAAAAATCCATTCTTTAAAATGATGTAAAAATTGTATACTTTACAATTCAAAATTTTTCGACTATTATTTAATAAAATAAAAAAATAATAAATATCAACTAAAATTTATTTTTTGCGTGGAATACTTTGTAATATTTGTATACTATGAATATATGTAATTTATAAATGTGTGGAAAAATAGTTTTCAATTCGTTTACAAAGTCCTCGAGATATACGAAAAAAATAATACGAAATACGAAAAAAATAAAATTAACAGTAAAATAATGTAAACTTTGGACCGCTCTTCAGGACGATATTTTTCAGATTGGGTCTACCGCCTTCCTTTTTGGGGAAAGAAGTCCGAACCTTTAAAAATAAAGGGATTCAGAGAAAGCACGTTTTTGTGTCTGATTTCGTAACTTAATATATCGTCTGAACCAGTGTTTCCCAACGTGGGGCCCACGCCCAACCGGGAGGCAATTTAACTGCAAAGGGGGGGGGGGGCAATTCAAAAATGGACTCAACATGAGTTTAAACCTTTTGCTCTGGGCCATTTAAATGCAATGCGAGATTTCGGTGACAAAATCGAAAGAAAAAAGCAAATTCTTAAATAATTGCGGTCAATAAATATTATGTGACTGAGGGATTTTTAAAGTGACAAACCTGAAATGAAGTATCTGTTTACAGTCGATGGTAAAGCATTTGTGAGTTATTTAGTCAATATCTTTGAAAAACTGAATATATTAAATAAGAAACTTCAAGGAACAAATAAAACCTTGTTGATGCAAAAGCGAAGATATATGGCTTCATTACCCTTATTGAGTTATGTCAGAAATATATTAACAACAAAAACTTTGAACAGTTCCATTGGGTCCAAAAATGTGAAGTAAATGATATCCCTTTTCCAATATCAAGAAGAACTTGCAGAAATGCAAAATGATGAGCCAGTTAAAACCTTATTTAATATGAAAGGAGTGATGGCATGGCTTCGTGAGGAAACAGAAAACAAATACCCAAATTCAATCAAATGTGCAAGAAAACTATTGTTACCGATTCCATCTTCATATCTAGCTGAATGTGGATTTAGTGCTGTAAATGATTTTATTGGTAAAAAAAAAATCGTGTAGATATAACCAATGGGGAGACTTGAGACTGAGGCTAACCAAATTGGAACCTAAGATAAAATCTACGTGCAGCAAGCATCAAGGGCAAGAATCTCACTTAATTAAAATATTATAGAAAAATATTTATTAAAATTATTTCGAATTTGAATTTTAGTTCTTCATTATATGTTCTGAAAATTTACTTACTTTGTTTCGCTAACAATTTCCTAAGTTTCTTAAGTGAATAATTCGATTTTTTTTAATATTAAAAATTATGTATATGTTACATAGGGGGCATAAGAATTTTAGAAAGGCTTAGGTGGGGCATGGTACAAAAAAGGTTGGGAAACACTGGTCTGAACGAAATAATCAGCCTAGTCATCCCCTCGAACCATTAACCCTATCGCGCCGATTGTCACAAATGCGTGCCAGCATAAAATCGTATCAACCGGGGAAAAAAGATAAAACTGGTAATCAAAGTAATTCTTTAGTAGTTTATTTGTGGGCGAAGTTATAATTGTTTGATTTATTTAATTCACCATTACTTTATTCAAAATAAAACTATTTAGCTATATTTTGAACTAACATTGTTTATATATATGATTGAAATAACAATAATTAAAGTAAAAACAAATTAAGTCTGTCAAATTAGCAACGACTACATTTAAGTTACCTCTTTTTATTTAATTACATCCTGATTCTGATTTTGCTCGAATGCTTTTCTGAATCACCCGTCCCCAAGGGGTTAAGAATGAGTCCTAGAACGTGAAAATCCGAACATTAGAACAAAAGTTATTCAGGGTGGTCCGTTTTTTTCTCGTGGTACGTGCACTGTGCATGGGTAGTATTGCTGTTGTACATACACTGCCCTGCAATAATGGAAGAAACACTTTCAGTTTTTGACATTTTTTTAAATTTCTCAAGAAATATTTAGAGAATTATTTCGTAACTTGAGAGTTGTTTAGTTCATGCAATTTTTCAATCTTAGTAAAAAAGTTTAAAGCTTTCAGAGGTTTGAGTAACAGATAATAAATTACGGAAGAGAACAAATATTTTTGAACACCCTATACCAGGAAATCAAGCAATAAACTTGTTACTTGTATCAATTGCTTTGGTTGTTATTCACAATGACTACATAAAATTTCGCTAAACTAGTTTAAATATTTATAGAGATATTAACATTTTTAAAATTTTTTTTTTGTCTCAAGTTTTTTTGCTATAACTTCTAAAAATAGTCAGAAAAGTTCAACAAATTGTTTGGAGCAATTTAGAACTAAATAAAGAATTTTTGGTTTAGAATTTGAAAAAAGTTCGCTTAAAATTACGCAAGATATGGATATTTAAAGTAGTTTTTTAGTACTATGCATGTACGAAAAAAGTTTAAATTTTTTTCTTCATAATTTTGTAGTGAATCGTATTTGGCAACTTATGAAAAATGGTTTATTTGAATATCCTAAAAACGTTAAAAGTTTCGAGCAACTTTCAATGTAGTTTTCGTACTCTTTGAAATAAAGCTGTACATGATGAACACAAATTTTATTTTATAGTATTGCAAATGAGAGTACCTTAGAACCAGACAGCAAGAACAAAGTAAAATTTGTGGAAAACTTCTGATTATTTTGAACTTTATTTTAAAAAATGCAAAAACTGCATAGAAAATTGATCGGAATTTTTAACATTTTTAAGATATTCAAATAAGTCTGTAGTTGTTGTTTCTAATCCCAGCTGGGATAGCGGAGCTATACAAGATCCATGAGGCCGTGAGTCTTCAAAAAATCGAGGAAAAGGAGAGGTCTCTCAAAAACCTCTTCCATGGTGAAATCCAGGCAATCAAGTAGATCAAAGAAGTCTTATTTCATTAGTCGCTAAATATGATTCACTACAAATTTTTTAAAAAACAAATATAAATTTATTTTGTGCATGCGCAGTACAAAAGAACTACTTTAAATACTCATATCCTGCGTAGTTTAAACTTTTTTCAAATTTCAAAAAAATGTTTTGTATTTAATTTTAAATTGCCCTAAAAAATTTGTTTAATTTTACAGAAAATTTTTAGAGCTATAGAAAAAAAATGTACGACAATTTTTCATATTTCTATAAATATTTAAGTTAGAATTACGAAATTATATACAGTTGTTGTAAATAACAATTAAAGTAATTGATGCAAGTTACAAGCTTAGTGTTTGATTTTCTGGCATAGGGTGTTTAAAAATCCTAGTTTTCTTTCGTGATTTGAATCGCGGAAGAAAACTAAGATTTATTATTTATCTCTGAAAGCTTTAAACTTTATTGCAAAGTATTAAAAATGACATGAACTAAGTAACTCTAAATATACTAAATATACTTTTGAGTATTTCTTGAGAAGTCAAAAATCGAAAGTGTCACTTCTATTATTGCAGGGTAATGTATCTTTAGCTCTAATTCTCTAAATCGCTTTCAAAAAATAACTCTGCTTAGCTCATATGTTGTACAAACGCAAAATCTTGATATCAATTAATACAATGCTGATTATAAAAATTATAGAATTTTATAAATTTTTGCAGCAAAATGTGGCAGCTAAAAATTAGAAATATTTACTAATTTTAGACGTATATGTTTTACGTCATTTCTTTAAAAGTTTTTCATGAAAGTTTAGGTCGGACATAATAGGGTTTGTAGAAGAAATAAGGGGAAATATTTATTATAAAAATATTAATAAAACTTACTTAAGCTCTTGGACCACTTCAAATCTTTTAATTTGAGGCGAAGTTAAGTTACAGCAAATTACTAAGCTCCATACAAGAGAACTCTGCAGAAAAAAAAAAACGAGTTTATAATATCAGGCAAGAATGTCACTTGTCAAAAAACGAAAAAAAAATGATTGCATCATCATTTCTAGTTTTTTTTTGAAATAATGATAAACCATGGCTACCAGTACTGGTTAACAGTTATAAAGTATTAGAAAAGTTGCTTCTGTTATACATAGCTAAGTTATTGAGGTAAACAGCTAGAATTGAATTTGAAAAGTAAAAACTTAGTATAAATTGCAATGGCGGGGGGGGGGTGCTCATTCAATAACACTTTTTGTAAATATTTATTCTAGTGGTAGCTATGTTTTATCATTTAATGTTTTAATTTTTATTCATTTAAATTTATTTTCTACACCACTACATATAAATGATTTGAAAGTTCATATGCGACGCCATTTTGCTCCTGCATTTTCCTGGTAAGGCTTTCAAAATGTTGACAAAAATTCTGAAAGCGTTAGTTTTTAAATATTTACTATAGCTCTTTCACCAGGAGTTGGCACTTGGCTCCACCTTCATCACGTGGTATGCGACAATACTATTTCACTGCTTTTGAGATAAAGTTGCTATTTGGCGATCATATGGTAAATATATTTATTTCGCATCTGCATTTGTTTTAAGTATTTCATAAATTTGATGATATATCGTGTCATTTTTTACGATATTTCTCTCTTATGAGTGAATAGTTTGTCCTGTTTTAAACATTTTGCTGGGAAAACAGCAGTTTTTAAATTTAAAATATATTTAATTAGCTAGAAAAACGTAAGTTATAATAGCAGATGATAAAGCGAAGTAAGTGACTGAAAAAGAAGTAACTGTTTGTGTTAGGCTCGCATTAAGGGTTGTCTCAATTTCAAGAGCGGAGATGTTTCTCATCTTACTCCCTCGCTGAAATGAATGTATTTAATGCAAAACCGGTTAAAAAAAAAAAACTTTTTTTTTCTCCAGTTTGTTAATTGCTAATATCTTCTCCCGTTTTGATTTTAAAATCCTTTTTAAGCCTGTTAATAAAATTAAATATAAGTCTATTTTATTTTATTTTATAACCGTCGTTGAACAGACGACCCAATTTATGGGTTTACGACTACTAATGTTAAGCTCCGTAGCCTTGTAATTTTGAACCAATCCAGAAGACAAGGGACCTCCTAGATCTAGTATTGGGGGAAATTCGCCTTCGCGGAGGATTTTTCAATGGAACTGACCAGCATTTGCGTTACATGAAGAGGAAAACGACGGGAACCCAAAGATGCCAACTTGCTCCGGACAGTAAATATATATTTTAAAGTGGTAGTTTATCAATTGTAATTCTTGGTTTAATAAATTCAATTTGGTAGATTTTTATCCACCACTATTTCAAAATGATTCGTAGGCTTATATAATTCACCACTTTATAATACTTACGTCATGCTAAACCTCTTAATAAGCAAGCAAAAATAGTCAAATATTTGCAAAATTTACTTGTAGTTATTTATCGTTTCTTTAATTTTCTTGGGTTGTCCGGAGCAGTTGGCATCTCTGGGAACCTCCCACTGTTAGCATGACGGCAAGGGGACTCTGACCTATGAACTGACTTCATACCTGCCAACTTTTCCGGAAGATTTTATTTTCATATTTAAAGTGGTAGTAAGTATATACTAATTTTTCTTTTTTTAGATGATTTTGATCACCACTATTCTTACAAAAATTAAGCACATATAATAATATGCGTTACTATCATAGTTGTTAACTTAAGTTTTCTCAAATACAACGTATTTGTTTGCTTAAAATTGAAGTTTTAATTCCATTTTAATAGCACTGGGAAAAATGATAATGGAAGGGATTAAAAGTTGGCAGGTATGTGACTACCACTGAGGATATCTCACGTCAGCACTGTGGTTGTTGCAAGCCGGATGCGGAATTCATATTAACCAGTCATCGCTGGGATTCGAACCCCGGTTCACAATGCTCTGTCCCCTGAACCATATAAGTTTCTTAAAGATTCTTTTTGTTTGGATAATCTCTGGGGCTTTTACAATATTAACCCTTTGCACTCGGAGTATTTTACAATTTATAATCAGTTTCTAAAAAATAGAAACTCTATAAACAAAAATTGTATATGTTTGATATTTTGTACTAGTGCCTGCTTAAATTTATTAAAGTGCAGGTTTAAATGTAGAGTTGAGTGGATGATGTTTATAAGTGACATTTTTAGACAAACTGCAATAAGGGGAAAGAAGAAAAAAAGTGGTATGAAAGTGTTTTGTTTTAAATTTAATAGAATTGTTTTCGATTGCTTTTGGCGAACTTGTGGTTGCATTTTTGTAAGTACTTAACCTTACCTAATATAGTTGTGAGGATTTTAAATCTGATTTGACTTTTGTTGCAAAAGCAACAATTTTTATCAAAAATGATATTCTTTGTTTTGTTTATTTTTTTTTTTCAAAATATATAAGTTAATGAAGATCTAGGTTTATCTGTCTTCATATACAATTGTCTGCTCTTTTGAAAATAACCCTTAGGACGGAAAACACGTGACCTTAAATGTATCGCATTATAAACTGAAATGTATTATCACCTTAATTCCTACCATTCCTTACGTAGCAGATAAGTTGGGGTACTCAGTATTCATTCGAATGGATTTAAAAAAATCCTGGTTAGGAGTATATTGCATAAAAAATGTAGCTTGTCGAGAGAAACAGATGGCAAATTTGATATCAGTAACTCGAAAATATCGAAGATCCTTTCAAAACTCATGGGACAGAAAATTTTTTTCCCTCTCTAATTTTTTGTCTCATTTTATTTACTACTAACCTAATTTTAAATGAAATGACAATAAATAATTTTAAAGGAAATCATACAAACATAATGTGAATTAGTTTTGTTAAATTAAGGTGAAGGCAAAAACAACTTCATTTCATTAAACTTACCCATGTACCGTAAATTTATCCATATACCATTATTAGCCTCTTTTCAATCAATGCATCTGAAAATGTCACTTGCACACTTTATTTAATTTTAAATATAAAGATCTTAATTGTTTTTTTTTTATCCCAAACTTTTTTGCCACGTTTCTGATATTTTGTGTCTTATTTACTGTTTCACAATAGGGTGCTTAAAATATATATACATGAACTTACCACACTGATGAGAAAAAGTGGGCAAACTAAAGAGCATCTCAAAGCTCTACTAGGTCCTACCATGCACCTGAAATTAAAATGGGTAAACACAATTACTTAAAAGTTTCCTACAGCATACCTGCCAACTTTTAATTCTTTCCATTATCATTTTTCCCAGTGGTATTAAAATGGAATTAAAACTTCAATTTTAAGCAAACAAATACGTTGTATTTGAGAAACCTTAAGTTGACAACCATGATAGTAATGCATATTAATATATGTGCTTAATTTTTGTAAGAATAGTGGTGATCAAAATCATTTAAAAATTAAGTTTATAAAAGAAAAAAAGTATATATTTACTACCACTTTAAATATAAAAATAAAATCTTCCGGAAAATCCAGATGAGTTGTCAGGTATGCTACTGGGTGATCAGAACCAACGCCTCCTATAATTGAAAGCCTCCACACGCTTTATTGTAGGTAGTCCAATTGGTGAAAGAATCATTTAATATGAAATCCATGTCTAAAAATTTGTTAATATAATTGGTTTGTTTTATTTACTTGTCAACCACTACAGATTCAATTCTCAAATGTATATGATAAATTTCTCTCAAGTACTTTTAAAATAGAAATTTTGTTTATGCGCACAAGTGGTTCGCTTTTTAAATAATCTGCGCAGACTACTTATAAGAAACCGTGTGGAGGCTTTTTGATGTAGGAGGTGATGTCACAACCGAGGAAAATTTTAAACGAAACTATTTAAGATGGGAAAAACAAATTGTTTTACCGATTTCAATCTTCCAAAATATACTTGTGAATTAAAGAAAATAGATGTTAAAAAGACCTAACTAATTTCCTGAAAGTTAAAGCCATTGAACAGCCTCATTGTCATAACTTTACCTGGTTATGTCTACCCTGCTATTGTTCGTAGTCACAGACAAACTACTGCATTAAATGAAGGTGAATTTTATTTAACGATTTGAAGTTAAGTTCTGCAAATAAATCATAACAAGTCACAAATAATGATAGTAACGTTATATTAGTGAGTAGCAATCTGTATACACATAATAGTAACTAGTAATATGTAATACTAATGAGCTGTTAAACTTCTTTAGTCTTTCACAGTATGAGAAATACACAAAAATGAAAATACATGAGTAATGTGTTAGATAAATTAGTTTACTCTTTAATTTTTTTCTGTATGAGAAATATACTCAAAAAATACACGGGTAACGTAATAAAACACAATAATTACCTGTCTTCATAACCGTAATTGGATGTCGATGCAACAATAACTCCAACCCAAACCAAAGGTAATCCTGTAAAAATAAATAAAATAAAGAAAATTATTTACGTTTATTTTTTATTTTTTTAAAGAAAAGTCAATTTAGTAAAATCTAAACAGTATTCATGAAAAACGGATTTTAATTATTTTTATTTTAAGCACTTTAATTAAAAATCATATCAATAAAACTTATTATGGCATCTAATTTGAATTTATTTTTGGAATTTATGTATCCTTATAACAAAAGAAAAATAATGAGAAATATTAGTATTTAATTAAATATTACGGTATTTTGAAGTTGAATTATGAACTAAACTTTTTTTAACGTAATCAATTATTAAACCTCAGCGATACCTCTAATGTAACATTTTCTTTAACGCATGTCAACATTTATTTTTCTTTTAATTTCTCCAACTGTTTCTTTTTTCTTCAGAATTTTGAATTGTAATAATTAAAAATGTATTATTAGTGTCATATTAAAATTGCAATACTTCTTTTTATACTGAGAAATCTTAAATCTTTATTTGCTAACTGCGTCAAAAATATTTCTCACCATTTAAATCAAAAGTAAATATTATAACATTGGACAAATTTTATCAGAGTAGCATTTAAATGGAAAATTTTTTAAGAACAAGACTAAATAAGTATATTTATCATTTATAAAATGAATTTTTAAATATTCTAAGACTTATGTAATTTAATGAATGCAAATATATTAATTGAATTCTAATTGTCAAGGCCCCTGACTTCACGCTTTCGTGTTATAGCCCACCACTAGTCGAAAAACGAGGCCAATAAAACCGATACCTCGATTCTGTGGAATTCGATTTTAAAGTAATTGGGGTGAAAACTGGCAGTCCAAATTAAAAAATAGGTTATCATTGAGGAATCTAAAGAAGTCCAAATGGCCCATCCATACTGCATTGCCAATCATTATGAATTCCGAGCACATATTGCATATAGTTTAACAAAAGTACACTTTAACAGTAATTGTCAAAGCCGTTGACTTCCCGTCTTCGTGTTATAGTCCTTCACTAGCCGAAGCAGGAAGCCAAAACAACGATGGCTTGCTTCTTTGTTATTAGATTTTAAAGTGATTTGGGGTTTAAAAACGGGCAGTCCAAATTAAAAATATGGTTGTCATAAAGGAATTTAAAAAAAAAAAAGAAAAATGATCCATCCTGGCTGCATTGCCCAATGGTATGAATTCCAAGCGCATATTTCATATAGTTTGACAAAAGTAGACTTTTTTATTGTTCATCAAAATGCATCCTATTTAATTTTGTTGTTGTCGTAAGGCAAGGAGTGTGATTGTTTTCTTTTCCAGTGGAGCCATCTATGGACAAGAATTCGACTTCTGCCACAACAATACATTACTCCCGTATATAGGCAACACCTCCTAGAAAATGCAGGCCTTAGCACGGGTTACCATAAATATCCTTTAGTAGTCCAAACGTAATGACATATTTCGTATTTTCAGCCACTGCGCAGCTTAGTACCCCGAACGTAATGACATCTTTCTTACTTTTCATCTACTACGCAGTTAACTTCGTCACATCGGACTACTAAATTGATCCGGGATGAAGACTTCCTTCTTCTAGGAAGTGTTGATATAGGGCGGACCCATTTACACAGTCATTCATTCATGCTCAGATCGTAATTTGGACCTCAACCAGAGAACGATCCATCTCCAATTCAGTACCTTCAGAGGTATTGATTTGTTACTGGAACATGGATGACTTTGCGACCCGAAAAATTTAACGTGTACCAATCCATCACCTCCTACATCAAGAAGCCTCCACACGGTCTTTTATAAGTAGTCCGCGCAGACTGTTTAAAAAGTGAACCAGTTGTGCGCATGAACCCAAAACTTTTTATAAAAGTAATTGAGAGAAGTTTATCCTATATATTTGAGAATTGAATCTGTAGTGGTTGACAAGTGAATAAGGTAAACCAATAATATACGCTAATAAAAGAAATTTTTAGTCATAAATTTGCTACCACTTTCTTATTTGAACTAGATTCTATATTAAATGACTCGTTCGGTAAGTGGATATACTTCACAGTTGTCTGATCAGACTACCTATAAAAAGCCGTTCTCACAAACAAGAGTCCAGCTCCTTGCCAATATAGTACTGTTATTAAAAAAATACTAAAATATTACGAAAGATACATTTGATGCAGACGAACAAAGTTAGAATAAGAGAGTTTTTAATTTGAATTGAACTTACCCCAACCAATGAGCATGTACAACATTACTCTGCCGTCCACAATACCTTTGATAAATCCCTTGAAGAGCGCATGAGTTAAAATTGCCATCCAGCAACCAACGCACAAGTAGAAGTAATGAATGAAGCCTGACAACACACGACATGCTTCCTGGAATCACATAAGAGAACAATTGGTAGTAACGGTTTTAGGAGGATTTCCAGAAACTCACATAAAAAGTAACAAAATTCAATCAAAAAATTTGTGTCAAGGAATTCAACCTGTTTGCGGTACTGAGAAATTTAAATAATTGTAAACTTCAGTCAAAGGGACTAGTATAAGAATGGAAGTTCATAATAAAGAGATCTTCTCTTTATCTTTATACATTTAAAAATAAAAAGTGTCTCATGTTAAAATATACTCATAATTTGAAAGATAAAAACTCTTACAATTATATTGCAGCGATGCTAACTTGCACCACTTTGTAAAAAAATATTTTCTAGTGATAACTAAGTTTAGGTTATTTTTAGTTTAGTATTTTTCATTTTAAGCAATTTTTCCACCTTTACATATCTAAGTATTATATGAAGTTTTAATTCATAGCAGTTAAATCGTAGTAATGAGTGGGCGTAATTATCCGTACTTTTCAGGTTTTACTGTTTAATTCTCTACATATTTATTACCACTTACGTAGAAAGTGAAGCAGGTTACATTCCTGTTATTGGTTTGCTTAATCGTTAAAAATAAATGGAACTACTCTTAAATAATTTTACTCCGTTGCAAGTTAAGGAAAGATCTTGGCGGTATAGGATTTAAGTATTCCTCCGCGAAGGCATATATTTCTGTTTTTATTTCGCTCCCAAATCATACATATATTTTTTCAAGACAATATAAACGTCTTTAAACACGTCAGACAGAAATTTAATTCGTGCTATCATTTATGATAAATATCATAGAATTATTTAAAATAAAAAGGATTTGGTTTCGTAGTTTTGCTGGAATCTCGATAAACCAGAAGAACATTCGTTCTTGGAAAAAGAAACAACTATATGACGCTGCAAGAGCATTGGATTTGATTGAACCACTAAAAATGGAGCGTCTTATGCTGACATGCTCTTAACAAATCAAATGCGAGATAAATTATTTTTCTTTCTGTTTCGCTGTGGAAGTAAATCATCTGCAAGAAACAATATTATTCCTTCATCAGTTTTTCTTAATTCTCCTTACTTATGTATTGATTATTGTTTAAAAAAAAGCAAATCAGAGGCCCTGCAACGTTGTTTCAAAAGTTGGCGATATTGAAATGCGTTCGCGCTAGAATTTTGGTGTTCATTAGGGGTGCATTTCGATGCAAACAGGCTCAATCAACGCCTCCTACAACTGAAATCCACCACATCGTCACTTTTTAACTAGTCTGAGCGAACTTCTTATAAATAACCGTATGGAGGCTTTATGCATAATGATATTAGACTTTTTTAAAACTTGCTCCACATTGCACAAGAGAGAGTTAAACTAAAAAAAACTGGTATACTAATTATTTCATTCCTGTTAGACCATCAATAAATAACAGCTTTACTTTTAAAATTATTTTAAAAAATACACTGGTGTGGAAAAATTATTGATGAAATAGAAAAACTAATATAAAACGAAACAGGCAGTTTCAACGGAAAGAAAGGTTATCGAGAAGAGGAACCACTGGAAAGTAAAGTAATAGAAAATTAAGAATATATGCATCATGACGCACCGGGGGGCGTGTCGTAAGGAAATGAAAGACGCTAGCAGTAAGGCTCCTATACTATCAGAGCTGACCTATCAAGCAAACAAGTTCGCAAGTTAACGTTATTTTAGTATTCGTTATGTTATTACAGAGATGCCAACTGCTGCGGACTCGCCAAAATAATTTAAATAAACGGTAAATAACTATAAAGTAAATTTTGCAAACAGTTGACAATATTTGCTTGCTTTTTAAAAATGTAAAGCATGTCATAAGTATTAAAAAGTGGTGAATTATATAAGCCTACGCATTGTTTAGAAATAGTGGTGGATTAAAACCTACTAAATCGAACTTATTAAACCAAGAATTACAATTAATAAACTACCACTTGAAAATATTTATTCGCTGTGCTTATGTTAGCTCTTTGCTCCAACAATAAACGAGAAGTCGGCCTGTCTAATTCAGGGGCTCTAGCTAGTGGTAGAAGCTCAGTAATTACGTCAATGGTATTGACCAGCATATATACTTTAACCGAAGTGAATTCGTTGTCCGGTGGTTTAGTAGAGGTAGTCTTCGCACAGCCACGGCAGTAGACGACTGGTATATTGTCATACAGGCTAGAAAGAACAGAAGACTAAGAGTAGAAGAAATCGCTAGGCAAGCCCGTTTTACCGCGGCCAGTAAACTGAACAGGGGTTTCAATTTGCACAGCAGCCAGTACGGGTTTTTCCAATAACGCCATTTCATTGGAGAAGCCAACAACTCGACGCATACGCAATGAAGTCTCTCTTTACGGATGAGAGCAGATGTAGTCTGTTAGTGATTCTGGATGCATACACATCTGGAGAGAGAGAGGAACACGCAATGACCCCTCTAACATCATCGAAAGAGAACGATTTGGAGTAAGAGGGGTTCTTGTCTGGGGCGGTATCATGCTTCTTACCCGTACTGATTTGCACATCTTCCATGGTGGTTCAGTCACTGGTTCTCGCTATTATACCAAGATTTTCTTTCCTCATGTACGGTTTTTAGAGGTGCTGTGGGTTATAAGTTCATCTTTATGGACGATAATTCTACACCTCCCCGTACAGTGGCAGTCACAGAACTGTTGGAGAGTGAAGCTATTGCACGCATGGAATGGCCGGCGAAGTACTCGCGGAATGGAGAGTGGTCACTCCCGAGAGGTTCCACGGTAATACCTCTTTCGATTGATTTAGAAATTATCAGATTTCAGTATCTATCGTACAGAAATTCTACAGACATTTAAAAAATGCATATTAAAATTAATTCAAATTAAGAATAAAAACGTGAACTCCTGACATGATGCTAAAGATGAAGAAGAAAATGAGTATCTGTAACAGATAAGGGAAAATGCCTCAAACATCAGGTTTGATATTTATGTATCAGTTGATGAAAAAATTAAAAGTTGGCGTCCGTTCAAAAAATGATTGCAAAAGCTGAAGAAGTGCGAAGTGAAACAGAAACACGATGTTTGCAAAAGGCCTTTGAGACAATCGAGAATTCAATCGGGATTCATTCGGGTTATCCAAAATATAATAATAACATAAAATTACGTTGATCTGAAATAATGCTCCTGTAATGCTTAAAAACTAATGTAATACAAAATACAAGAAAGTAACAAATTAGTCCAGTCATAAATGTCCTATCACTTTCTTCAGAAATGTCCTTCCTTACATTTTTACAACTGTTGTCTAGAATGGGTAAATTCAGCTGTTTGGTTTTGACTCTGGAAAAAAAATTTCCGTTTGTTTTCTGTGGCAGGAGATTTTTGGACCGACCTTAAATACTTAAGCATCGCTGATTTTAAATCAGCAATCTGTTTCTAACTACAAATACGGTTTTCACGAAATTTAGTTTTGTAATCTTATTAAAAAATAACCTTGAAAAGAATAAAAACACATTTGAAATCTCTTAATACTAGGTCTAACGAGCAGGTCCACAAAAATACGCCCTATTATACAAGGGATGAGAGAAGAATCTTTATAAAAAAGGGATTTTAAATGTAGTACATACATCAGATGCCTTGCTAAGTTTAGTTAGATACTTTTGTTGCAAGTTTGAATACCATATATTAAATAATTGAGCTAATGAAATTAGAATAGGATATAGAAGGAATTAAAAAAGTAAGTTTATGAAATTAAAAAAAATTAGAAGCTAGAAAATAAGTAATGCCTATTATAGCATCGTACACACATATATATATTTACCAAAGATATTACTCGCTACCAGCAGACATTTTTTGGGCAGGTCTTATTAATTTATTTTAAACAATGAATTGATAATAATTTAACACCACTTTTTAAACAAATATATACATTTTATGAATTTTAATTTGCGAGTATCTTTTGTTATCACAAATTAACATTCAGTAATTAATAAGTAAACACTGGTTTTAAAATCTACTGGTGGTTTCATTTTAACAATTAAGTTGAACCGATGCAAGTTTTAGGTAGGAATCCAGGCTTAAAAGAGTTGCATTGAGATCCGCCTTGGGTCTCACATTTTCTCGTGAAAATCTTCGAACACTAGTTTGCGAATGTTTCACTTGCAACATACGATTTAAAAAATGCATGAGTGAACATGAGGCGTGAATAAATTTAGCTGCTTTATAAGTTTTTGCGTATCATCACTCTCTTTATATAATCGGACTTTCTGAAACACCTTTTCATTTCTTAGTTTTTTGTTTCCTTTTTAGGATTATAGCTTTGTTGTGGGTGTAGGATATAGTTCTTTTAATTATTTTTATAAATTTATTTCAAATAATTTATGGTGTCTTCACCAAGCATGTGGTCGCAATATTTAATAATGCAGCAGGATTATGTACCTTACTGATATTATTTTGTACCTGTGTCTCATATTTGAAACAGAATATAAATTAAAATACACACCTCACTTTTTTTTATCATGCTTTTTACTGAATCATTTTTATTGAAATAGATAAATTGTGTTAAGTTACGTTACCTAAAGTTAGTAAGTGTGTTTTTGTACTAAGACGGAAAAATATCCTCATTTTAGAGTGACAATAAATTTAATTTTCATAGCGCTTTTTTCATGGTATATTTTTAATATCTTATTTAGAAGCTCAAAAATTGAATAAATTTTTTTTTAAATAAATTGACCAATTGTTGAGTTACAGAATCGACTAAGTTAAAGTTGTTATAAAAAATGAATTGTTTAAGAATAGTGGATGATAAAAATCTACTAAATTGAATTTATTAAACCAAGAATCACAATCAATAAACTACCACTTGAAAATATTTATTCGCTGCCCGAAGCAAATGTTCATCTCTGTGTATATAAATTAAACTATTTTATTGTGTTCTATATTGCATTAATTTCTTCAAACCATTTTAGCAACGATAATATGAAAAAATTTAATAATTAACTCTAATTATGGATTTTTAATAATCTTGGCTTCGTCGGTCACCGGTGACCCTCATAGCACGTGTTAATACTGCTAATACAAAGATCCTTTCGGGTATTCTTAGACAGAAACATTTTTATTAAAAAGGTAAGGAAACGAGTTTTCGAAAGAGTTTCTGCTACCAGTATTTTAGTTTTTGAGGACGCTTAGGGAATGATACTTACCCAATCATGCCGTTTGAAATCGACAGAGAAAAAGGATAGCATTGTACCCACAGCAGCAATAGCTAAGTTAAGACGTATTATGTGGAACTGATCATGCAATGATCTGAAATTATGAGAGCAATGCATTAAAATAATATAGGTAAAAACAAAAAGAGATATGTTACAAGTACTTAAAGTGTTTAATTATTGATAACAAATATTACACAAATTTGTCTCATATATATATATCGATTCCCTCAAAATTACGTCCAAATGAATTTTTCTAAAAAAATCAGTATTTTTTTAAAAATTGATTACAGTAATTTTCGGTTGATGCGCCACATAACCAATTAGAATTGGGTCCAAATAATAGTAGTTCCGTAAAATACAGATTAAACCCCGTTAAATAATTCTATGGGGAAAAAATTAATTATAAAAAATTGTTAAGATCTGCATTTGGCGACGACTTTCCGAAATTGGCAAATACTTTTGATGTTTGGCTTATAATTTGAAATTCTTAGCAAGGGCCCTGTATTATATATATATATATATATATATATATATATAATATCTTAAGATATGTTCTTATTTTATTTTCCTAATTTTAAATTCTTTCTTTTTGTTAAAATATTCAAATTATACTATTATTTAATTTCTTTCTCTAATAAAAATTTTTTACTTTTTTTTAATAGAAATCTATAAAATTGTTAAAAACACTTTTAAAAGGTATTAAATTGATTTTGATCAATAGCGGAACTATTTGGATGTGTAAAATGTCACTTTTGTCAATCTTATAATAAAATGTTTAAAAACATAATCAATGCAAACATAAAGCATGATAAATATTTCGTACTACATACTTTTGTTGCTAAACGTTATGATTATTAGAAAAGTATGCTATATTTTCTCTTAGCTTTTTTATAATTGCACTATTCATCAGAAAAAAACGCTGTCCCTCAGTTTACTTGTCACTACTATCCCTTAATACAAATATTTTTAAATTGATGACTAGAAGTCTACAAACTGAATAATCAGTGAATAAATAGTTTGCAATACTAATTAATATACCTTACACGCAGATGATCAAAAATTACTCTTTGGTTTGTAAGCCAATCAATTGCAGTGAGAAGACGGAAAGTACACGAGTATTGGCTTTGAGCAATAGAGAAAAAACTTGTTCAAATCAGAGAAATATACTTTTTTTTTGCAAGTAAAGGTTGACAAACGAAACAGTTAGTTATTGGTAAATCAACATTGATGCTATTGCTGTGTAAATTAAATATAAAAAAACGTGCTGTTTGCTTGGGAGGGGGGCTACAATTGAAATTGTCCTGTCTAAATCAAGATAGTGATCGTTATGGTGAACAGATGTCGATGTAACTTGGTTCATACGATTCCTAGACCGAGTTAATTTTTTTCTTCTTCTTATGAACAAATAGTTAACATTTCGACCGATAGATGAAACTTTTAGCTTTTTACAAAGAAGAAAGATCATCCGTGTAACAGAGGGGGATATAAATAGCCAGTAGTCATTACCGATAAACAATTTTGCACCCATAATTTAACAGAAAAGAAGAATTGAAAAATAATGATTACTAAGTGAGAAGTTAATAAAAAAAATCAAAATAAAAAAAATATTTTTAAAACCCACGTTTTTGTAGTGGAGAATAATAATTAAGAAACAAAATTTTGAAAAACGAAACACTTGAGGCACATGAAATACATAATAGTTACAGTATGTGTGCTCATAAGAATATGTGCATGTATATCTGTAATTGTATCTGAATGTGGATGCGTATGTGGAATATGTTTGTGTATATGGTGTGTATGTGTATGTGTATGTAGAATATGTTTGTGTATGTGGGTGTGTATGTGTATATGGGTGTGTATGTGGATGTGTATGTGGTTGTGCATGTGTAGGAGTAAGAAAATGTGTATATGTACTGTTATGTATTGCATGCGCCCCACGTTTTTTGTCTTTCAAATTTTTGTTTTTTAATTATTATTCTCCACTACAAAAACGTAGGTATTAAAAATTTGATTTTTATTTTGAATTTTTTTTGTACTCATTTCCAAAATCTCAATTTTTTACTCACTGTACACAAAACTTTTCAATTGACATGTGACATTAATTTGAAATAATCGAATCGACAGCAAAAGACAATCTCGAAAATATTAATTTTTCGTTAATTTTAATTTTATTTTATTTTGTATGTCTTTTTTCTCTTCATTTTCATACGTTGTCATCCAATTCTGAACTATGTGCCAAAGTTGAAGTCTGTAGCTAGTCGGGAAGTTAATTTAAAATCCATAACAAAATTCCACCCGAACAGACATGCACGAAGGCAAGTTGATATAAACGTGGTAAAAAGTGGAAGTATGACAATGGAAGTTGTGTTTTTTTTAAAAAATTAATTGAAAGTAAGCGTAACGCATTGCACATCATTCAACCATGAAAAAGCACCTATTCCAGTTTTTCAGAGCTTTATCTTCTGGCATCCATAGTAAGAATGCTAAGTCTTTTTTCTCCCGATTAGACGACGTGGACAGCGCCTGAGATGTTACCACTTTCTCTAAACTTCCACACTACAACCAAAAAGGGGGCTTTCAGTCACGACAAATTTAATGTACTTAATGCTTATACAGGCTCGTTGATAAATCGGCTTCCGTGATCGAACTCACGACCCCTTGCTCTCCTCTAGTGCAGTGAGTAACACCTTTACCGACTAGAAAAGGTCTCGGTAACTACTTCATGACTGACCACGAGTAAGCGAAGGTATCGGTCACATAATACAGTAGAATAAAATGTGACTCATCTGAGCATAACATGTCTTGTTGCTAGAATAATTTGACTATCGTCCTCTGAAAACTGAAGTAACTCGAAGCAAATTTTCTAAATGTACATTCGAAAATTCACCTCTTTACCTTTCCAACTATTTAAAAAGTAATCGCTGTTTGAGAATCTCTGTGAAGAGTTTCTCTTCTTCGCATATATGATTGAAAAGTTAAAACTGTGAGTTTTTATATGTTCGTTTAACAGTTTTACTGTCATTTTTCATTTTAGTTTGCGGAGGACGCTGGCTCTCTTAGCTGCACTAGTTTGGAAGATCATTCGAGATAAAATTGACCTCACTATAAATATTTAAATCTGGCGAGAATGGAATGTGAATTGAACATATGTTCTAATAAATTGTGTTTTCTGTTCTTTTTTAGCGCTTTTCTCTCGCCAGGTGCAAGAGATTTCACTTTTTAAAATTTCAAATTCCTTTGTCTCATGGTTCATATAAGATACAAACCAAATTTCCTCTAAACCGAATTTCCTCTGTTTGGGTAAAACAACACGGATTCTATGTTGATCTTAATGGGGTATTTTTAATTATAATCACCCTGCACGGCATGTAATAGTTTGAAAAAGAACTTTAACACTATAGAGTGACTTACGATCTGGTAGCAATGGCACAGATATAGCAGATCAGGACGATTATAGAAAGACTATATCCTAATCCTCGAACAGCAAATAACCACATTTCATCTTCCGGTTCTACGTATTTCTAAAACAGAAAAAAAAATAATGGAGCACGTTTTTGAAAACAAGAAACAACACTATTTTTTTTAAACATGAATTTTTTTTTCACTAAGCGAGACTTATTTAAGATTGCCGCCCACCAGAAAAAATAACTAATAAAAAAAACCTTTTCCGTTTGGTCAGAACAAGTACATTCTTTAGGTACAAAATCACTTTGAGCATGTCAGTCTTTTCTTAAAAGGCTCCTTAGTTGGTGCATTAAGAGTTGGTGCATTAAGAGTTGGTGCATAAAGAAAATCGAATTTTATCCTTTTATTCTTTTCTATCACATTTTATATTTTGTGGATTTGAATATAATATGTAGCAGCAAATGTCGGCTATAGTCTTCCGAGGTTTAGCCAGATGAAAACAAATGACGGCCGTCTCGAACAAAAATTTCCTTTATTCTATCTGTTACTTACCCCTTCCTTTCAAAAACTAAATACTATTCTGTAACCCCTTGGGGACGGGTGATTCATAAAAGAATTCGTACAGAATCTGACTCAAGATGTAAATAAATAAAAAACGGTAGCTTAAATGTAGGAGTTGCTAATGGGTGACAGACTTACTTTGCTTTTACTTTAATTATTGTTAGTTTAATCATACATATAATCAATGTTAATTTAAAGTATAATTAAATACTTTTATTTTGAACTAAAGTAATGATGAATTAAATAAATCAAACAAGTATAACCCCTCTCATAAATAAGCTACTAAAGAACTAATTTGGTTACCAGTTTTATCTTTTTACCCTGATTGATACGGTTTTATGTTGGCACATATTTGTGACTTTCGGTGCGAAAGGGTTAATATAAAATTCGTCGGATATATTGACTTTACTCCAGTCAGAAGGCAGACTATAAGCATAAAATTGATACCTGCCAACTTTTAATACTTTCGAGGAAGATTTTCCCCAGTGGTAGTAAAATGGTATTTAAATTACAATTTTAGGCAGTAACATGCGCTTTATTTTTAGCGGGTCTATGTGGATTACCGCATGGTAGAAATCACATAAATCTCTGTGCGCTGCCGCGAAGCGTCATTAACCGATTCATCTGTAGTAATAAATCGATGATGAGGAGTAGTGAGGAGAAATGCATACCTGCCAACTCTTCCGGAAGATTTTATTTTCATTTTTAAAGTGGTTACAATATTCAGGTTAATTCCAATTAACTTTTTGAATTATAATGATAATTATAAATGAGTATGACCACCACTACATATAAATAATTACAATAAATATATGAAAGCATAATAATCCTTGCTCAAGCGAATTTCAACGGGATCAAAATATCAATATATTTTTGAGTCAGATTGTTTTTCGTTTATTGTTTTACAACCACTCTGAAAGTCCATTCTCGGAAAGAGTGAAGGTTGGCAGGTATGGGAATGGAGATGGGAGGATTTCAACATGTCTATTGCAGAGATGCCAACTGCTCCGGACAAGCCAAAAAAGTTAAAGAAACGGTAAATAACTACAGAGTAAATTTTGCAAACATTTCACTTTTTTTACTTGCTTTTCAAACGGTATTGCATGACATGGTAAATCAAGTGGTGAATCATATAAGCCTACGAATTATTTAGAAATAGTGGTGGATAAAAATCTACTAAATTGAATTTATTAATCCAAGAATCACAAATGATAAACTACCACTTTAAAATATATATTTGCTGTCCGGAGCAAGTTGGCATCTCAGCTATTGCATATTATTAAGTATGATTAATTTTTAAAAAAAAAATAGTGGTGGTCTATTAGATTATAAATTAAGTTTATAAATGCAAAGAATATATAGAAAGCTTTCATTTTACTACCACTTTAAATACAGAAATAAAATTTTACGCCAAATGAGTTGGCAGGTATGCCTGCACGAGCATCAACTCAGTCACCCAAGGGCTCTATCCCCTACATGGGTGAAAGCCCTTATATAGCAAAACGGAAAAGAGAAAAACCTGATACGTAAAACATTTCATTCCAGCATTTTTTTCGAAAAAAATGAAATATCTGTAACTATCAAGATTTCTTTTATAATTCTGGCATATATATAAAACTGCTTCTTTTCCAAGATAAAGTAGATATTGTTGAAAAATTTTAAAAAAGAATAAGTAAACTCCTCCCCAAAACTAGCTATAACTGAAATGGTTTTACTACCAGCCTTTCCTCTTTTCCGTCTCGCTTTCACCCCTGATCCTCTACGAACATGTGGAGTCATCCTCGGTTCAAGTTTGGAAATATTGTGTTTTAAAAATTAGTTAGCTCTACATTCCGTAAAAATGATCAATTGCGGAATTAAGATCACGAAGTTATCAGTGATCGGTAGACATTGCGCATTGTTATTTAGACTTGTGCGTTTCTTAATGAATAATAACAGACACGTCATTTGTACAATGTGTACTAATGCTTTCATTTCGTTAATTATTCGGTAATACATCGAAAATAAGATGTAACTTTTCAGACAACATTTCAATCGTTTTTTTAGTTTGTTTGTTTGAAAAGAGAAAAAAAAAAAATTCCGTAATGTAAAAATTACGATTTAAGCTGTCGAAAGATCATGAAAAAAATTGTGACAAAATGTGATAATTTTCACTTCCAAACCCTCGATTTCATATATCAGATACAAATGATCGAGAGAGAAAAATACATATTTTAGTAAGATCGTCAAATTAAAAGAGTGAGGAAAGTGCATTTATAAAATGACTTACTTTAGGTACAGGTGGAAGAGCTAAGATGGCAAACATTCCTAGACTGTCACAGGAACAGGTTGTGTATAGACTAGTAGAATTTACTTTTACGCATCCATCCGGAGTCCATCCTCCCATCTTCACACGACTGTCAAAAAGACAAAGAATTTTATTTTTTGTTGTATTTTTTAAATGAAGTTATCTTTCAGTATATGTTTCTTATGTGGCACTATAAACTCGGGTATTTCTCTAGCAATTGGGAACACTAAAGTTATTATTCATTTCGTAAAGTTAAGTAATAATTTATGTTGTGTTAAAAAATTAGTTTAACGTTAAGTATTAATTTAGATTCATTTTGTTACGCCATATTAGGTAATAATTTAAGTAGTGTTGCACAGGTTAAGTATTTGAGAATAATTTTGTATTTTAATCGAAACAAAAACTTAGTTACAAAGTAATTATATAGATTAACTATTGATAATTTCAAAAACTGCTGTAGAAATTTTAAGCATAAACGTGACACATACTGTTATATCCTATTATTGGTGAAGGAGAGAAATAACTTAGTAAGTTTCTAAAGTAAGTTTTGAGCTATAACATAGATATATTATACGATATTATATATTTGTACATACATATATTATACGATACTTAAGGCTATAGCTCTAGAGGACGTAATGCAGAATTCCATACCATTTAATTTCTGAGGAAACATGCATTTTTCGAGCAATAACAAAGATATAGTTCGTTCACCAGTTGGCATTTGACTCCACCTCCTCGGACGCAGAGTTCATTTCAGAGCGGGAGTAAGAAGAGAAACATCTCCGCTCTTGAAATTGAGACAACCCTTAATGCGCGAAACACAAACAGTGACTTCTTTTTCAATCACTTACTTCGCTTTATCATTTGCTATTATACCTTTCGTTTTTCTAGATAATTAAATAGATTTTAAATTTAAAAACTGCTGTTTTCCGAGCAAAATGTTTCAAAAAAGACAAACTATTCACTCCAAAGAGAGAAATATCATTAAAAAAAAATGGCGCGAAATATCATCAAATTTATGAAATACTTAAGAAAATGTTTAGATACTATATTGATATATTAAGTTCACAGCTTGTGTGAAATAATTTTGAAAAGTGACCGAATTGATTGCCAAAGAAGTTAGCACTTTATTAATCATTTAACATTTTTCTTGTTGACGAAAAAACTTTTTTAAAAGCTGTGCTGTTATCCAGTGAAAATTTCAGTGACTCGATCTATGTTCTAGACACATCTATAAGAGAACAGCCTAATGTGAAAAAGCCACCTTTGACAAAATGTCTCGATCGTCATTATATAGTATTTGAGAGCTACAGTGGCTCAGGAGGTAAACCGTTCGCCTCCGAATGAGGTGACCGAGGTTCGAATCACAGAGGTAGCCAGTTGATAGAAATTCTGCTCTCGGATCACAATGATCTTAACGCTGACGTGAAATATACTTAGTGGTCATGGGTTAGAATCCTCCCGCTATCGGGCTAACCGTAGGAGGTTTTTGCAGTTTTCCTTTCCATGTAACGCAAATAAGGGTTAGTTCCATCTAAAAGTTCTCCAAGAAGGCAAAATGTCTTTCAATACTTGATCTATGACTTCCCTTCTCTTCTGGATTGGGTTCAAAATTACAAGGCTGAAAATTACAGAGATGAACATTGGTAGTTATAAATCCGAAAGTGGATCGGCTATTCAATGGCAGTTAATAAATAATAGTTTAAATATCGACTGTTATTTCAATCTAAAGTGCTCCATGAAGGCTAGTTTGTCTTAACGTTTGATTCAAGAGTTCTCCTGTCTTCTGGGTGAGGTTCAAAATTACAAGGGTACGGAGGTGAACATTGATAGCCGTGAATTCAGAATTTGCTCAAAGCAGGGGATGAAATAAAACAAATTATATTATTGTATATCAAGTTCATCAGTTGCTTATACACGAATGTGCTAAGGCATTTTTTTTTCACATTAAATGCGTTATTCACTTACATTACACATGCTTAACCGAAACACATAATGCTTACTCTGGTATCTCTAAAGTATCTGACCATCTTACACATTCTCTTGATTCAACCTACAAAAATAAATTAAAAACATACATTGAATAACTGTAGAAAAATAAGGAATGATAACATTTATTTTTAATATCGTTGACTTTCCGTTGTGGAGAAAAATATTTTACGTAGTATTATCAAAATATTTGTTACTCGAGATAATCTTCATAAGATAGGTGAAAAGTGAAATATTCCACTTTTTTTCAAAATAAGAAGAAATTATATAGATAAGTTCTAAAATTAATCTGAAAATAAAAGTGTGTATTTACTTTTTTGCGTTTAAAAAAATATTTTATATTTTTTCCCATCAATTATTCCGTTGTTTTATTTAATTTTTTGCCTTCATACATATACTTTTTGGTGGTCATGCATGCCGCACGAATGTGTGATAGAAAGCTGATAAAAAATTTATTCTCGAAAAATATTTTTTTTTTGCAGAATGTAACTCATGATACTAGAAATTTGTTACATACACGTGGATGCTTAAGTTCATTAGTTAATTATTTTCTTTTGTTTGCCCTTCGTTAAGAAAATCCTTTTCTCATTAAGACATTTCTTTAATGTACCTTTTATGTTTCAAAATAAGTTCATTTAATATTGTAAACAAATACACAAATTCATATTTAAAAACAGCTATCTAAACGCTCAAGAATTAAGTTTTCTAAGCAATATTTGAAAAAAGTTTTTTTTTCTGAGTTTTATTTAAAAAATATATAAATACCAAAATAAAAACTTTTTTCTTTGTTAATTACATTTGTAATAATAAAATATATATTAGAGTTTCGTGCTGAATAGCCTTAAATATTTATTTCGTTTCGAAACAGGGCAATTTTGAAGATTGATCGAAAAAGATTGAAGGGATTAACTGAAAAGATTGAAAAAAAGATTTAAAAGATTGCTTACTTTTGGATCTTCAAGTTGTTCTGCCGAAGCGCCTCGAAGTAACTTACTTTTCTAAAAATAGATATCAATTATAAGATAATTGTATCAGTTTTTATGACAATGATTCTATAAAATAATATTTTTTTCTATCTCTTACTTCCCACTGATGTTCGAAAAATATGATTACTGGGTCTGATGTTAAAACATCCCTGTCATAAGAAGGTTTGACATCGAAGCTTAGCACTCTGCTATCGAGGAAGACGCCCGTTGTGTTACTTCCCCTTTCAAAATATCAACAATAAACTATTACATTATGTTACTTTTTCTGGAATATCAACAATAAATTATATTGTAATGTTTGCCTATTCTGTTACACTGTCAGAAATATTAACAACAAACTGTTACGTTCTGCTACTTTCTCTGAAATATGAGTAAAAAAATTAGTTTGTAATGTTACCCATTCTGTTACACTATCTGAAATATCAACAATAAACTGTTACATTCTGTTACTTTCTCTGAAATATGAACAAAAAAATTATTTTGTAATATGTTGCCCATTCTGTTATACTATCTGAAATATAAACAATAAATTGTTACGTTATGTTACTTTCTCTAAAACACCAACAATAAACTATTCTGTAAAGTTGCCCATCCAATTATACTATCTGAAATATCAACAATAAAATTATTTTGTAATTTTGCCCATTCTGTTATAATTTCTGAAATATAAACAATAAGTTATTAAGTAAGGCTGGCAACTGTCAACACTTTTTTAGAATAATGTCTAATAGTGAAAAGAGAGCTATGTTCATGTTTTAATGTATGAAAATTTGATTATAATTTTTAATTTAAAATTATTTTCACACATGTAAATGATTGAAAAGTTGGTATACAACTCCATTTTGATACAAAATAAAAGTTATACCATAAAGGATTTTATATGAATAAATTATATGAATGTATAATAAATTATATGAATACAGTGGAGCATCATTTATACGACGATCACTTATACGACGTTTACATTTATACGACGTTTTAGTGTGGTCCCAAATCATTCCTATTCATTTTAATGTAAAAATATATCGTTTATACGACGCACAGAATCGGTTATACGTCGGTTTTTAGATTTTGTTCACGTTTATTTAATTTTTTATTTTTTCTTGTGTATTTTAAAAAATGGCGGAATTTGCCAACATGAGTGATACAGAAAAGGGTGCCAACAAGAATGCTTGGATGACAACCGTAATTTTTACTAGATGACTGAAAAAACTTGACAATGTTATGAAGAGGGAAAAAATAAAAATTTTGCTATTCATCGACCAATGTCCAGCGCACCCATCGATACTAATTATTTTGGAAAATGTAGAAGCTCTCTTTTTTCCTGCAAATTGCACTAGTGCGCTTCAGCCATTAGATTTGGCCGTGATTAGAATCTAAAATTTCATCATAGAAAGCAGTAAGTTCAACTCGCTATTCAAAGCATTGCATTGTAGAGACTAATAGCAAGAAAATATAATTAAAAGTAACATACATTCAAATTGCTCACTGCAATTTTTCTTCTTTGGTTATTTGTTTGTTTTGCTTTGTCTAATTTAGAAATTTATGCAAATCAACACGCTAAACATTAAAATTAACTGAAAACAGAGTTAGTTTCAGTTTTAGAAGTAAAAATCGATTATACGACGTTATCGTTTATACGACGTTTTTCGGTGGTCCCTTCGGCGTCGTATAAACGATGCTCCACCGTATATGAATAAAGGATGCAACTTTCATACCCGTTATAGGTTATCTGACATAAAACAAATGAAACTTACGTTATAGAATTATGAAGAGGCGCCATCTTGTGGTAAGTGTTATAATACATGGATTGAACGCTTATAGCTTCCGCTGAAAAGAATGAATAAAAATAAATTTAAATGAATAAAAATGAAAATTATATATTAACGATTGACTTACACATTTTTCGTTCATACAGCCTAGGAATAAGCAATCAAATTTACGAAGTAATGTTTAAATTATCATAATACTCATGAAAAATATTAATTGAACCGGTTTACAATTACAAAGAACCCTAAAAACTAAGAACACATATACAATTATTGTAATTTTATGCAAGAATATTTTGTCAATATATCAACCGAAACGAAATAAACCTTAACTTAAAAGATAATCATCTGTACTTGAAAATAAACTTTTGCAATATAGATTGTGCGTCTCAATGAGAAGAAACAAATGAGAAACCATTTTAATTGTTAACGAGACTAATAGAATTTCATTAGGGTAATGATCTTCCCTCTATTATATTAAGTGCTTTACATTTCAAAATACATGTTAAGATTAACATCGGCCAACATCTAATTTCTCTCTTTATTTTTGACATCAACTCAAACGTGAGCTTATAAAATGAAGATCTCGAGAGAGAAAATTAATTTTTTGTTACAACGAATAGTCCATAATTTAAGCAAAACAAAAAGCAATTAATTTTTTCGGGACTGCGGAGTCATAAATGTATTCGTACGGAATCAGAATCAGGATAACATAAAATAAAAAGCTGTTGCTTAAGCTTGGGTATAGCTAATTTGACAGACTTGTTTTTGCTTTCACTTTAAAGCTAACATCGTTGCGTGTTAAAAGTGTAACTATACAATTTTTAATTCGAACTAAGTGTTGGTGAATTAAATAAAGCGAACTTTCATTACCCCACCCACAAATAAACTGCTATAAAAATAGTTCTGCTACCAGTTTTATCTTTTTTTACCCTGATTAGCTCCACCCAGAGAATGCATATATGAAACGCCCGTCTCGGAGAGGTTAAAATTCCTCTCAAACAATCTGCAATTTTGAATAATAAATTGCCTAACATCTCGTTTCATGCCTTCAGTGGGTCGATAAATGAGTACCAAGCATGCTTGGGAACTAAACACTGGGGGTTCCGCGTTTGGTTGACCACCTAACCGGAACATTTGCTCCGGCATCCTAGAGCCCAAGGTCAAGAAAACTGAGATGGGCACTGTAGGCCTTGACCCTCTACGGGCTGTCACGCCAGTGAGTTTAGTTTAGTTTTATAGCCATACTAGTTGTAAACGGTTTCAAAACCGTAAAGGTAAAAAAAGTTCTTTACTGTAAATTTTACGGTTATTTGAACGTCCAGACTGATGCTGGTTATTTTACCCTTATTTTAGAAGGAAAATTCGAACGGAGTAAATAAATGAAATAAATGAATTTAATCTTTCTTACTTGATTCTCCGAGAGCAGCGACTGGAATTCTCATTTGATCAGATGCTTCACTCCACCTTTTGCGCAATTCCTTCCACTGAGAATCCTTTCCGTAGTCAGGAAAATACATGTACGGCGCATGTTTCTTTTTTAGCTCTTTTGGCAAGTTTTTGGCACTTTTTGTCACTAAATTTCGAAAAGAAATTCTACATGTCGCCAAAAATTATGTTTTCAATAGGAAATGCAGTACAGATATAATAGTACCAATGTATTAAAATGAAATTCAAACTCATTATGTAAAAAATTCATATATTAGTATTTTTGTGTTCAAAAAAACTGCTAATTTGATCTATTTGTAAAAAGGTAAACAATAAATATCGACATATAAATTTTTTCAAATTGTAAAATGAGGTTAGCCTTTTGACATAAATGGGACACAGGTTTAACAATTTAAGTAATATTATTCAGTACAGAATAATATTATTTAGTTAAAATCCATATAAAATCTGAAAATTAAATATTTTTTTACTATTTTAAAGTAAATTGTGGATATGAATGATAATTGAAAAAAGTAATAAAAAAAGAATATTTAAAACAATTTACCGATGCTGAAATACGCTGCCGAACGATATTGAAATTTAGTTACTATGTTTAATTAATTCAGCTATAGCGGCTGTTAAAATTTAAAAATTATTTAAATTTATCCGTCCAATAATGAAAGAGAAAATAATAAATTTCAAATAAATTTTAGTGAAATAGAAAAAATAGGCTTCAAACAAGTCTTAGTGAATAAGAAGAGAATAAGTTTCTAATGAGTTTTAGCAAATAGAAAAGAATAAGTTTCAAATAAGTTTTAGTGAATATAGAAAAAAAAAATAGGCTTCAAATAAGTCTTAGTGAATATAGAAAAAAATAGGCTTCAAATAAGTCTTAGTGAATAAAAAGAGAATAAGTTTCTAATGAGTTTTAGCAAATAGAAAAGAATAAGTTTCAAAAAAATTTTAGTGAATATAGAAAAAAATAGGCTTTAAATAAGTCTTAGTGAACATAGAAAAAAATAGGCTTCAAATAAGTCTTAGTGAATAAGAAGAGAATAAGTTCCTAATGAGTTTTAGCAAATAGAAAAGAATAAGTTTCAAATAAGTTTTAGTGAATATAGAAAAAAAATAGGCTTCAAATAAGTCTTAGAGAATACAGAAAAAAATAGGCTTCAAATAAATCTTAGGGAATAAGAAGAGAATAAGTTTCTAATGAGTTTTAGCAAATAGAAAAGAATAAGTTTTAAATAAGTTTTAGTTAATATAGAAAAAAATAGGCTTCAAGTAAGTCTTAGTGAAATAGAAAGGAATAAGTTTCAAATAAGTCTTAGTGAAAAAGAAAAGAATAAGTTTTAAATAACTTTTAGTGAATATAGAAAAAAATAGGCTTCAAATAAGTCTTTGTGAAATAGAAAAGAATAAGTTTCAAATAAGTCTTAGTGAAAAAGAAAAGAATAAGTTTCAAATAAGTCTTAGTTAATTAGAAAATAAAAGTTTCAAATAAGTTTAAGGGAAATGAAAAATAATAAGTTTTAGTGAAATAAAAAGGAATAAGTTTCGAATAAGTCTTTTAAAAAAGAAAAGAATAAGTTTAAAATAATTTTAATGAAATCTTAAATAATAAGTTTATTGCTATCATGTTGCATGTAAAGAAAAATTCTTCCGGAAAAGTTGACTGGCAATAATAATCTTCGATGTAAGCCTAAATAAGAGGGGGAAAAATTCACTCATGTGTGAAAGCAGAATCGCATCTGTGAAAGCAGAATCGCATAAACAATGGTAATGATAAACTACTTAAATTATGTTTGATAGTTTCATGATAAGACTTTTTAATATTCCAGTGCAGGGGTGAAAGCGAGACGGAAAAGAGGAAAGGCTGGTAGTAAAACCATTTCATTTATAGCTAGTTTTGGGGAGGAGTTTACTTATTCTTTTTTTAAATTTTTTAACCATATCTACTTTTTCTTGAAAAAGAAGCAGTTTTGTATATATGCCAGAATTATAAAAGAAATCTTGGTAGTTAGAGATATTTCATTTTTTTCGAAAAAAATGTTGGAATGAAATGTTTTATGTACTAGGTTTTTCTCTTTTCCGTTTTGCTACATAAGGGCTTTCACCCATGTTCCAGTGTTATCTAAAAGAAGGAACTAAGAAACACGGATACATTTTCATATTTTTATTCTGCTCACCACCCAAGACAAAAAATCAAGATGGTTTTCCATTGATGGACCAACATAAATTGAATTTACATCAAAAAGCATCATACAGCTTGACGAGATCATCAAATTTGCTTAATATTACAAGTTAGGACATTGGATATTACAAAATAGCATACCCATCCTACGATGGATTCTTATAAAGGGCAAATAAAACTATCATAAATTACTTTTTACCATTATAATTTTCCATCATAAACCATTATGCTTTTTAATGGGACCATCAAGACTGCCCGACACACCGATTTTGAAATTGATCCAGCTTTATGTTGCGTTTCGTGAGTGGATCGTGTTTTTAACCCCTTGGGGACGGGTGATTCAGAAAAGCATTCGTACAAAATCAGAATCAGGATGTATTTAAATAAAAAACGGTAACTTAAATGTAGTCGTTGCTAATTTGACAGACTTACTTTGCTTTTACTTTAATTATTGTTAGTCGAATCATATATATAATCCATGTTAATTCAAAGTATAACTAAATACTTTTATTTTGAACAAAGTAATGGTGAATTAAATAAATTAAACAATTATAACTCCGCCCACAAATAAACTGCTAAAGAATTACTTTGATTACCGGTTTTATCTTTTTACCCTGGTTGATACGGTTTCATGCTGGCACGTAATTGTGACAGTCGGCGCGAAAGGGTTAAAGGTGCGTTACAGAAAGATGATTATAGTTTCATCTGCTCTTCGAAGATTTTTTCCTCCGTGGGAAAAACCATAATAAAATTTTACTGGTAGTTTCCATTAAATGTATTTGTAATTTATTTAACCGATAATTGATATCCATCATTACTCTAAAGCAGGGATGGGCAAACTACGGCCTGCCGGAAAGTTTTATTCTGCCCGCGTTCAGAATTTGATTTGAACTTGCCAATCCGTGGCGAATAAAAACAATAAACATCCATTTTCTTGTCTACTTTGTTTAAATCTATTTTTGTTCTTTCTTTTTTAACAAAGTACTGAAGACCTTTTTACTTTCTTTATTTCTGTTCTACAAAGCATAAATTGATGGAAATAGTTAGCTCAGACAGCTTCAATTACTAAATGTTAAATGTAGAAGTTCTTTATAGAATAGCCGTAGATGGGGCGTCATCCGAAGCAGTTGTTTCTAAATATGCCAAAGTTTGAGTTTTACAAATCATTAACAAAAGCTAGTTTCCCAAATTTAATATTTCATGACCAGAAAATCAGTGCTATGTTTGCTTCATCTTGTAAATGTTCACAAGTGTTTTTCACTATGAACCTTAGAAAAAATCATTTCAGAAGTAGACTAATTGACAAATATTTAGCCTCGTTCCTTAAAATAAGTACGTCTCACTTGGAACCACAAAATAAGAAACTTTTAAAAATGAAATCTCAATTTCATTCATCTCATTAAATATTTAAATTAAAACCTGTATATCTTTATTCCATATTAGAAATTTTTACTTTGGCCCACTAAACTTTTTTTCTCTCGATTTTTTGCCTTGACCAAAAAAGTTTGCCCTTCTCTATTCTAAAGCAACATTTTACCCCATGAAATGATGGAAGTTTTTAAACCAATAAGGAACTATGATGGTCAACAAACATAACTTGTTGGTTGACCATTATAGTACTAAAGCAACATTTTCCATCATGAGATGATGGAATTTGTTCGTCAAGCATTTTCTAACGTAACATGTTGGTTAATCATCAAGATATCATCTTCCAGCATGAAATGATGGAAGTTTGTTGACCTATCAAAATCCATTACCACATGATGGAAATAATCGGATGATGCTTACCATTATATAGAGTTAAGCCATCAAGTAACCAACATAAATCATCAAAATATCTTGAAGGTCCCATCAAGAATTTTATCTTGGACAATGTCACTCATTAATATTTTCATGAATTGTATTAAAAGTGTATTTTAGAAGTATAAGAAATATATGTTTTACTTAAAGAATTGATATGTTAAAAATATGAATTGATATGTTAAAAATATGAATTGATAAAAATATGATATGAATTGATTAAATTGAGTCTCTGTATTTAATATACAATAAACTGTAAAATCGTTTTTTTCTCACCAACGTTCTCTGACATCATAAGTAGATCCACAGTCTTTTCATCTGCCTTAGATTCTAGAAGTTTGGACATTGACCAGTCTTGAACAGAATTTAATAGAGCTACACTATCTTCACCTTCCTACAACAATAAAAGATGAATGTTTAAATACTATACGGAAGTGTTTTTAAAATGAAAGTTAATGTAAGTAAAATGAATTTGATAAAAAAAAGTAAAATATTAAAAATAACGATTAAAAAGTACGTAAAAATAAAAAGTAAAGATTTGTTTTATTTCCGCTGAAAAATGTGCATGGAACTAATTTCATTTTTCAACTGTCCTCTATTTTGGGTTTGCGACTACTAATGTTCAACTCCGTAGCCTTATAATTTTGAACCCAATCTAAAAGACAAAGGAACTCCTGGATCGAATATTGGGGGAAATTCACCTTTGTGGAGTACTTTTTTGATGAAACTAAGTCGTGCTTGCGTTACATGGAGAGGAAGTAATACATTAAAATGTAAATTTAGCAACCACTAGAACAAATTTTTACAAAAATCGTAGAAAGTTGTCAGTTCTGGTTTGTAAATGACCCTTTAAAAATTCCTAATGCCCCTCAAATACCTATACTTTTGTAAGCACCTTACTAAAGGTCTTCACCACATACTTTGATAACTAGGCCTGGGCAATATACCGTAATACCGTCATTTACCGGTATTTCTTTGATACCGCGGTAATGATATTCGGAAGTATATTCTTCGGCAATACCGAGTTATTGAACTTCGGTATGCCTGCACCTCTCGGTACTCACCGCTAGCCAATATCTTCGGCCGACCGGCGGCGAGGAAGTGGCGGTATGGTATGGTATCTAGGAGGTATTGGTATGGCACGTGATTGATTTAGGGGTGAAGAACTCAAAGGCTTGCGCGTAATATTTACGATACCTCCTCTCGGAAGCTAGAAATTTCTCCTACAATATATTGTAGTATCATTTGACTTTAAAGCGCATGCGTCATATCCGTGGTATTGGCGATATCGGATTTCAAACACCCGCGCGTTATATCAACCCTCCATGGTATACTTAGTTACTGATTTTGGTTTCATTTTGAGAATAGCTTGCTTCTGATTTTAAAAATATCCGAGATTGTCGGATCTCCTTGTGATGTTTATAATTGTGTTGATATTTATAATTGCTGATGTTTATAATTGTGTTGATGTTTATAACTGTTTTGATGTTTATAATTGTGTTGATGTTTATATTAGTAATTGATGTTTATATTAATAAAAATTTTCTGTTTTAAAATAATGATGCTTTATAATTAGTTGATTCCATGGGATAATTATGCTGCGAGCTAATATAGGATAAGTACCCCATTTTTTTTAAATGATGCTCTTTAAACACATTAATTTTTAATTGCAAAAAAGTCTTAGCATTTATAATATACATAACAATTTAATTACCGCGGTATATCATAATATCGTGATATGAAGCTCACAATATACCACAATATCGAAATTCTGACATTGCCCAGCCCTATTGATAACCTATCCCTTGGGATCCTTACTTTGAATGCATGATTATCTGACATACTTCATCATCAGTGCCATCAACTTTCTTCATCTATTGGGAAAACTTCTTCAAGTGGTAGCTAAGTTAATGTTTTAATGAGTGATTCCTTCGTTTGTAAATTCGGTTAAATTCCCCCCCCCCACCATAACATGTAAATGATTCAAAAATTCATATGAAACGCTTCTTTGTTCGGGCTTTCACGTTGGGAAGCCTTTAAAATGTAGAAAAAATTACAAAAAAAATTATGAAAACTTAAGTATTAAGTTGTCTATCACTTGATAAAATGTTTTGCAAAAGACGTAGTTGTTGGTATCCTAACATCATACTTACAGGGATGTAAAAGGTGACTGAAAATGTAAAGAGTAGTAGATTTAATTCATTTTCATTTAATTATTATCTCTATAATAAGTCAATCGCAACTACCACTAGGATTTACATTTCAAATTATTCATATTAAAAGCAAAAGCACTACTTGCATTTTTTTAAAAATAGTAATCTAAAAAACGTTGGCTGTTAAAGTTTGTTGATTTTGAAATTAAAATTTTGAAATTCATAGTCACTACTCTCTGCATTTTTATTTGCCCGTGGCAATCCCGTACTTAATCATAATTGTTGACAAAGTATCTACTGCATTACTAACGGGTACATTCAACACAAGAAATGCTTACAATGTTACTATTGAAAATGATAAACATAATTGTAGTTTCGCAATATGTTACGATGACAACCACAATCTCCAGACCTCAATCCAATTGACCAACGGGGCATCCATCGCTTAGATCTACAACCAAACCAACTCGAGCTGCAGTGACTCAGGGAAAAGAGCGTTCGCATTTCAATGAAGTGGCCCAGATTCGAATCTCAATGGTGGCTGATTAACACGAATTCTGCTCCCGACTAGCACCGGCCACAGTGCTGACTTAAAATACCCTTAGCATACCTGCCAACTTTTAATTCCTCCCATTTTCATTTTTTCCAGTGGTATTAAAATGGAATTAAAACGTCAATTTTAAGCGAACTAATACGTTGCATTTGAGAAAACTTAAGATTACAACCATGATAGTAACGCATATTAATATATTTGTTTAATTTTAGTAAGAATAGTGGTGATCAAAATCATCTAAAAATTAAGTTTATAAAAGAAAAAATAGTATATACTTACTACCACTTTAAATATGAAAATAAAATCTCCCGCAAAATCCGGGAGAGTTGGCAGGTATGCCTCAGTGATAGACGGATTATGGGTTAGAATCCCATTGCCTTCGGGTTAACCGTGGAAGTTCAAGGCTGCCCACTTTCTACGCTTTTTCTAAAAATTTATTCTAGGGGTACCTAAGTTTATATATTAATGTATTATTTTTTATTCATTTGAATTTATTTCCCTCACCCACTACATATAAATGATTTAAAAATTCATATACAATGCTACTTTGATCCAGCTCCATCGTGTTGAGGCTTTTAAAATGCTAGGAAAAATTGCCAAAAATATTGAAAGTTTTGACTTTAAAACTACTCTATAAAATGTGTTTCAAAAAGCTTAGTAGTTGGCAGACCAGGGAAGTTTTCATCTTCATGTAACGCAAATGCGGGAGAGTTCCATCTAAAAGTCCTCCACGAAAACTAATTTGTTCTAATGTTTGATCTAGGAGTTTTCTTGACTTCTGGGCTGGGTTCGAAATTATAAGGCTATAGAGTTGAACACTGTTAGTCGTAAACTCGGAATTGGGGATGCCAGCTACTAGGCTTTTTGGGAAATATTTTGAAAGCCTGGTAGACCATTAAAAACTTAAGCTTTTAGATTTTTATAGTAATTTTACCAATATTTTAAAAACCTCCCTAACAAGAGATGGAAAAAAGTGAGTTTCATTCTTACTTACATGCGGAAAGTAACTGTAAATACAATTTACAAAACAAAGAATTATACATAACCATAAATTTAGTTAATACTACAAGTCAAGGGTGAAAGCGAGACGGAAAAGAGGAAAGGCTGGTAGTAAAACCATTTCAGTTATAGCTAGTTTTGGGGAGGAGTTTACTTATTCTTTTTTTAAATTTTTCAACAATATCTACTTTTTCTTGGAAAAGAAGCAGTTTTATATATATGCCAGAATTATAAAAGAAATCTTGATAGATACAGATATTTCATTTTTTTCGAAAAAAATGCTGGAATGAAATGTTTTGCGTACCAGGTTTTTCTCTTTTCCGTCTTGTTATATAAGGGCTTTCACCCTTGCTACAAGTTTTTATCTCAATGATGATCATCTCACCTTCGCTCAAGCCCTACTCCAATGATGAACTGAACTTTCTTAGAAATTTTATTTCGAACTTTCCAAACATATGACTCCCAAGCATATGTCTACTCAGAATAGATGAATCGGTTGGTGGCCCTTCGGGCCAAATGCCGAGTTCCTACTAATATCAAGCATCAAGCCACAAGTTTTCTTAAAAAGCTAGAAAGTTAGTAGATCGAAAAGGGTTTTCAACTTCTCGTAGAGTTTAGATCACGAAAAATTAAGTTGAATTTGTGGAAGAAGCAAGGAGTAACGCAGGGAGCAACGGGTGACTAAAATTGCAAAAAGTACTAACTATTAAGATTTAATATTTTATTAAAAAAATTTAAATTTAGTAAACTGTTTTAAAGCATATTACTTTAAGTTTATTACTGAAAGTAAATGCATGAAGTTCTGCATGTGAATAATATGAAGTCATAGTGGTAAATACGATTTAATGCTTTAAGAGATAATAAATAAATAAAAGTGAATTGAATTTCTACCACTATTTACACAATTAGTCACCTCTGGCATCCCAGTAAACGAGATGTTAAAGTAGTCACTATGCGTATGAAACAAAATTTCTTTCTAAGAAATAAATAAACCATTCTCAACCTTACCGCTTCTATTTCTTTCCATAAATCTGCTTGATTATCGGAGAATATTGTGCTCACGATTTCTTGCATTTTCTGAAAAATAATTAATGAAAATTAGACATCTGGAGAAAAACACAAAATATATAAACGTATGCAAATTTGTGGTTATACCATGCGAATTTCATTGATAATTCCAGATCATACTTATGGATTATAGTTTCAAAAAATTAAAAATATAGCGTAAAGCTAATAATGAAGCACTCAATTTTTCTTAATCTATTCGAAGGCCGTGGTAAGAATACTTACCACTAATTTTTGAAACCCATGGTGAACTTTTTTTACCATTTTTAATTTAGGTTACCATTTGATTTGTTAATAACTTAAGCTTTCCTGAAGTGCGTTTGAATAAAATTGGTAGTTTAAAAAAAAAGGAAAAAAGTATAAGTTTGTAGCATTTATAAAATTTTATTTTTTAAATAACGAAAAATAAAAGTCAATAAGTTCTTAATAGGCCGTGGTAAATATACTTAGCACCAAAAAAAAGCATTCAAATTTAGATTTTTTTTTATAAACTAAATTAGTTTTTTTTTCTTATATCAATTACTTTTCTTATATCAATTTCAATTAAAAAATACTTTAATTTACCTTTAGTAGAAGTAAATGGCCAATTAAAGGGTTAAAAATCAGACATTATACTTAAGAGATTTCTTTGAGATAATGCTAACGTACTTTACAGAATATATATATATATATATATATATATATATATATATATATATATATATATATATATATATATATATATATATATATATATATATATATATATATATATATATATATATATATATATATATATATATATATATATATAACGTTTAAATTACAAAAAATGAATAATGAAACTGTTTTAACTGTTTTAAATCTACCTCTTACTTACAATGCAATAGTTCGTTATTCAGGTAACTTTTAATTTTCGGAGGAGGTTTTGACCTCCAAACCCTCCAAAACTACACCACTGGCTATCAGTACATATTAAGCACAATAAAGCTAATAGAAAGACAAAAATATTTTAAAAAAGAGAAATCGCAGAAAATAACATTGAAGAATATTTTTCATTTCACCGGCCAGGTGGCCGAGCGGATAGCGCGCCGGACTGCGGGTTCGAATCCCGCTCTGGGCATGGATGTTTCTCTCTCTTGTGTTGTCCTCTGTTGTGTGTGATGTATGAATGTGGCCCACCCTATAAACGGGTTTGTGGCAGTGTGGCGTGGAAATGTTACTCGCCGCCGTAACTTTGGTTGACAGGTGCCCACTGGGTAACGTGAAATGAGTAACAACTCTGGCCTCCTCTAAGGCGAAACGAATAAAGTTCAGTGCCTGCAATTGGAAGAAAAAAATATTTTTCATTTCAAAGGACAAAAAAAATCTGCAGATTCTGTGATTATCTGCAGCACCTACTTTGGATTGTTTTTGCTTAAAGCAATATGACTAAACAACTTTATGTTTCAAACTTCCTCAGTTACAATTAATCATTGGTCTTGAGTATGGCGGATATATTTATATTCCAGGCTAAATTTTTAATAACTTAGCTTCATTAAAACTAAAAGTGGTAGAACATACGTATAAAACAGTGAGATCTTCTGGATCCACACCAGGACTGAAGGGACCCGATGTCTTGTTCACCAATTTCTTTACGATTGCTATCATGTCTTTAAGATTGCCTTTTCTAAGCGCGTTCATGTCAATCTCTTCTTCTTCTTCCCCTCCTCCTCCTTCTGCCCCGCTCGAGTCTTCTCCTGAAGATTTTACTGACTTATCTGTGGAAAATATTTATAAAGACTGAAAATTTCATCTTAAAATTGTCAGTTCTCAAAATATGAGAGCATAACGCAGAGCTAAATTTTAAGCTTTCACAATAAATAAGTTTAATTTTGATTCAATGTAAAAGCTTTAGAGTGTAAATTTATAATTTTGATTTTTTTTTGTCAAAAATTAAAAAAAAAAAAGGATTTTACTTCCTCCATGTTAACCTACGGAAAATTATGTGTTCGAGATTTTATGGACTTATCTGCGAAAAATATTTTATTTTAAAGTTTCCAGTTTTCCAACTTTCAGAGCACAACACAGATATAAATTATAAGCTTTCACAATAATTAAGCATAAATTTAATTCAATGTAAAATTTTAGAGTACTAGTGGGCTGCGCCCCCTGCTCGCTAACGCTTGCCAATCCCCGAAAATTGCTACGCAATCTTATATGGTTTGCTTCGCGTACCAAGATCGCTTCGCTCGCTACTAACTTAGGTACATTACAAATGCACACAATTCTAAGAATTCAAAACAATCATTCAAATCCATATAAAAAAAATTACATCTTTTTAGTAAATACTAAGTCATTAAAATAAATTTGAATTCAAATAAATGACATGTAATTCGTTAAACCTATTAGAAATGCGCTATAGTATAATTCGTGATGTAAATCAAAAATCGTCAAATAAATTCGTAATGTATAAATTCGTGAAAAAAAGCGCTTTCGACAAAATACTAAAATAGAGATCTATCGACAAAGACTACTCACTTCTGCCTAGCTTAATAGTATGAGACTGCCGCAGCTGATGCTCTCTGGTTATTTCAGTTTCCGTTTTTAAAAGCGCTATATGTTGAGTCACCTCAGATAGATTTGGCATGTGACATTTTTAGCGGCAATCATGGGTCGATTCGCCGTGTAACAGAAATAATAGAGTAAGCAAAACAAAGCAAACGTTGCCACCGGCGGAAAAGAAATACAGCCAAAATTTGGGAGCCACGTAAGAGAATTATATATATTAGATCTTGGCGAATAGATATTTAGATCTATTGGTAAACAGAAGTGATTTTTCTAAGTAATCATTTTTTTAAATAACATTTATGTTGTTATAACGTTATATTGTTGAAACAAATTTGATGAGTTCACATCCTTAATTTAATATTTTCGCTTACCAAACGGTAGGATATATTAAAAACTTTTTTTTTTGCCTGCATCTCATTGGGCATGAAGCTGATCCTTAAGTTCTAAATCATTTAACAGATCTCTTTAACTGTAATTTATAACAGTATATTAATGTTATTTGCTCAAAAATAATAATTGTTAGACCACCTTTCTAAATAACTTTATCTTAAAATATAAGGCAGATTTACATTATAATACTAATAAAAAAACAGCAATTCTCTTAGTTTTAAACTCTTGAATTAAAAGCGTAATAATAGCAGTACAGGAAAATAACTTTAAGTTAGGGATTCAAAAATATTTATAGAAAAGCATGACTTTTATTAATTTTATGCTGACTACAACCAAAACAATAAGGAGACGAATGAGGAAAAACTGGATCACACCACGTGATTTTCTGGCCAATAAAAATGCACCGACAACAATGGAAAACTGCGACACCATCATTAGAATTTTATATATAGTAAGAAATTTGTAATCCTGTCTACAGTCAAGAACCAAGAGTTTCCTTGAAATTTAACTCAATGTAAAGGTTTTAGAGTAAATTTTTTGTTCTGTCTACAGTCAAGAGTAATTAGTTCACTTTAAATTTAATTCAATATAAAAGATTTAGAGTTAATTTAAAGTTCTGTTTTCAGTCAAAAATTTCTGTTTTTATATCTATGTGTTTGAAAAATTTCGTCAAAAAAACTTTTTTTTTTTTTTTTTTTTAGTCAAGAGCTACCCTCAGACAGAAAAAATATTTTTTCTCCTCCATGTTGACCTACGGAAAATCATGCGTCTGGAATTTTCTGATTTATTATGCAATTAATTAATATTTTTGTTTCATTTTTTCATTGAAATATGTTCTATTGAATGAACGCTGTCCTTGAAATTTGAAGTTAAAACTTGTAAGTACTTTTAAAATATCTAAAGTTCAAATTTTTAAGAAGCTATCAACTTTGAAACTAAAAATTCGGGGGCTAAGTTCAACAGAAAATATTTCAATGGCTAAATTGAAGCAAAAATTATTTGAAAATATTAATTTGTTGCTAAATAAGTAAGGAATTTCTGGATTATAATGAATTTTTCGCAAGTTAACATTTAGAATGCGAAATCACCTTTTGGTCAGAAGAGGCTCTTTAACATAAATCATTGCAACATTTTTCTGAAAATAGAGATTTATTTAAAAAGGCCGACCCCTTTAATAAATTTTTATTTCACGAAACATAAATTTGATCTGAAATCACTGCACATCGAAAAGACGAGTAAGATAAAAGTTTGGTTTGCTTTGGTGGAGTTGGTTGCGTGAACGACCGATAAGATTGCGGTTGCATCAGCAAGAGATAAGATTATGGTTTCGTAAATGACCGATAAGATTGTGGTTGCGTCAGCGACTGATAAGATTTTAATTTTGTAAACGACCGATAAGATTGCGGTTGTGTAAACGACCGATAAGAAATATTTTTGCGTATGTGATCATGGGTGAAAGCCCTTATATAGCAAGACGGAAAAGAGAAAAACCTGGTACATAAAATATTTCATTCCAGCATTTTTTTCGAAAAAAATGAAATATCTGTAACTATCAAGATTTCTTTTATAATTCTGGCATATATATAAAACTGCTTCTTTTCCAAGATAAAGTATATATTGTTGAAAAATTTAAAAAAAGAATAAGTAAACTCCTTCCCAAAACTAGCTATAACTGAAATGGTTTTACTACCAGCCTTTCCTCTTTTCCGTCTCGCTTTCACCCCTGTATGTGATCAATAAGATTGTGGAAACGACAGATCAGAACCAGAATTGTGTAAACGACCGATAAGATGGCGTTTGCGTAAACGTCGTAGTCGTTTTGCATGTGCATACCTGCCAACTTTTAATCCTTTCAAATATGATTTTCCCCAGTGGTAGTAAAAGGGAATTTAAATTACAATTTTAGGCAGAAATATACGCTGTATCATGGGGGCCGTATGCGGACCACCTAATCTGACTGGACTGGACTGGATAGGATGTTGATCAAAGTACCTGCCCACAAAGTGGGCATGGACCACCTAAGCCTAGTCCTAGTGTTTAGATTTTACTGGGCACCTGGGCCGCGAAGCGGCCCCTATCCCATTCATCTGGAAGTTTTGAACAGTTTTGGTTGAGCAATGAGGTAAGCAGGCAATGGAGTTGCTTTTATGAATGTTTCAAGCTCTTTGCTTGAATAACTAAAAAGGAATCAAAAATAAATTGAGCAGCTTGCTCTAAACTGTGTTTGTTTGATTTTGGAGTTGTTCAGAATTGTATCAGCATGAGTAAACGTTATTTTCAGAAAGGTTGATGAAATTATTTGTTTTGATAGTTATGATATGAGGCGTCGGAGGTGAAATGTGCAGCTATTGGTCTGTAGTTTTTATCTTTGATATAATTTTCAAATTTAAAGATTTCATTAAAATTTGCTGTTTTACATTCTATGGCTTTATCGAAAAAATCTGCGTTTAGCTTGTATATATGCTGTGATAGAGTTGGTATTTTTAGGTCTGCATGTATATTGGTATTCCGGATGAACCATCTTGCACAGGTTATTTTTCTAAGGATCTTGTTTTGGCATTGGTTTAATTTCTTCAGTAGATCGTTGTCCAGGCAGGTGAGGCATAGGTAAGTATTGGGCGGATCATTGCTGTATATAGTAGCTTCTTTAGTTTAAGTGACATATTCTGATTATATATTAATGGTTGTATGGCTATTATTGCTGCATTTGCTTTATCTATTGTGCTTTTGATGTGATCATTCCGGACCACCTAAGCAGTATTTAACATTAATATATATGCTTATATTTTTTAAAAAATAGTGGTGGTCAAAAAGATTATAAATTAAGTTTATAAATGCAAGGAATGAATGGAAAGCATACATTTTACTACCACTTTAAATATAGAAATAAAATTTTACGCCAAATGCGTAAAAGTTGGCAGGTATGCATGTGGCATGAGGACGAGTAGAACTACTGCTGGCCGAGCAGCAGAAAGAGATATTTTCAAATAAGATAAGTGAATAAAGTTATAATTGGACGCTTACTTAATAATATTTTTAGGAAATAGCACCAATGGATAAGTTTTACTTTAAGACGATGCGGTCCCCAAAACTTTATTTTCTCAGAAAAATTTAAAGCAACAAATGTTATTTTTGGCGATATTTACGTACCAAAACATATTTTCAGCAAACAAGAATTAGAAAAAAAATTTTTATCAAAATATTTCAATTTAAAAAAATAAATTCAAATTGCTATTAGTTTTTTAATTTTTAAAAAGCCAGCTGGAAAAGTTTTCTCTGGCACGTCGATATAAGTTAGAACAAAACTGGGTACAGATTTTATGGTGAGGTGATTAATTTTTTAAATTTTAGAAATTTCAAAGCTCTAACTTCAATAGATTAAAAAAAAATGTCAGACTTTAATATATATAAAAAAAAACAGTAAACATTAAAAAATAACAAAATGAAAAAAAAAAAAACAAGTTTAAAAACAGTTCAATATTTGTTAATAGTAATAATGTCATAATAATAACAATAATGTTAGCCAAATATTTGCAAATCATCCTAAATTTTAAATTCTGAAGCTCTATTTAACTTCACAATTGCTATAATGACAAAATATCATTTCATAAAAAAAGTTGAACAAAATAGTTTCATATTATTTACGTTAGTTCAAAAGAGTTGGAATAAATAAAATTATCATTACCGAAATAAATTCGCGCAAAAATTATTGTAAAAAATGTAACTATTAAATGAGTATTTCTAATAAAGATAATAACAAAAATAAAACTTAGTCACTAAAAAAATAGTCAAAGGATTAGAATACCTTTTGGAGGTTTGCCTGTTGCTTTGGTCACGTCAGCTATATGTTGAATTGTTGTCATCGCAGTATCTATATTTGAAAGATCCATCGTATCCTACAAATGAACAAAAGTAAAATTAAAAAAAAACTCCCCTATCATATGGATTAAATAATATTTTATTTTTTAAAAATTTTACTTTAGACTTTTTTCTAAATAAACAAAAAAGTTCTTTGTAAAATAAACAGAAGTTTTAGGATTAAAACTGAAAGTAACGGGGTAACACTTATAGCCACAACGAACTTTGATGTTTCAATTATCAACTTATTATTCAACTTATTTTAATTTTTCCATATTATCAATTAGAACATATTTATACAGGGTGACAAAGGAGTATTGGGACAAAGTTAGGGGACAACACAAGGATTCAGAATTGCATAGCAACCCATGGTCAAAAACGTCATGGGAAAGTAGCGTGACAGGTACATGAAACAAAGAGAATCAATACTGAGATAATCTGAATTATTTATTGGTCAAAGATATATATAATTATATTTATAATCGTCGTTGAACAGCTGACCCAATCTTATGGGCTCACGACTACAAATGTTCAACTCCGCAGCCTTGTAATTTTGAACCCAATCCAAAAGACAAGGGAACTCCTAGATCAAGCATTGGGAGAAATTTGCTTTCATGGAGGACTTTTTTTTATGGAACTTATCCGTATTTGCGTTATATGGAGAAGAACTACACGAAAACCTTCCACGATTTGCCTGACGGCAAGGGAACATGCGATCTGTCTACCAATTAGGATAATTTACGTCAGCATTGAGGACGGTGCAAGCCAGATGCGGGATTCGAATCCGGTTTACCTGATAGGAAGGCGAACGCTCTATCCCCTGAGTCATCGTCAAGGATATTGAATATGCTGAGGTATGTCATCTGCGAAAATGTGACAAAGAATTCTCAAAGTTTTCACCATTGCTCCAGATTCATTTCGGAAGTCACGGGTGTTGATCACTTTTCAGCATATCAAAGAAAGAAATTCACGCTGTTTAAATCAGGAGACCGTGGTGGCCAGATAACCTGCTCACCCCCCAGTCCATCTAGCGAAGAACACCATTTAGCGGTGTTCGAAGACATTTCCGACTATGAGCATGCAAATCTGAATCGTTGTGATGTCCCCTACTTTCGTTTAAAGTTTGCCCCAATAATTCTGGGAAGAGGCCGGGATAGCCTGGTCGGTAGGGCGCTGGGCCCATATCCAAGAGGTCTTGGGTTCGATCCTCGCCGGCCGAATACTCCCCGTGTAGTAAATGGTGACTGATGCACGTTAAATCCGTCGAGTCTCAAAGTCCTCCATGTTCCCACAACAAATCAATACCTCTGGGGGTACTGATCAAGGAGTTTCCTTGTCTTCTGGATTGGTTCAAAATTACAAGGCTACGGAGTTGAACGTTAGTAGTCGTAAACCCATGAAATTGGGTCGGCTGTTCAACGACGGTTATAAAATAAAATAATTCTGGGACCTACTGAAATTGACTCAAGTACATTCAAAAGTCAAAGGAAAGAGTGTTTTTTCTTTGAGATTGACTGTTGAAATTTACTCACGGCCACAGTGTATTACAAAGAGATATATATTACAATGAATACAAACGAATGCAGAACCTAAAAAGCAAGATATATTTGGCTTGACCTTAAAATTGACTTATGGCTAAAAACTGAAATATTGCACAGCTTGCAAGCTGCTTTCGCTAATTGAGACCAAACATGAAATTCGCTTGAAAAAAAGTCTCAAGTATAGCAGAAGCAAAATCAATTTACTGGTCTATGGTAACTTTTATACAATTAGACCGTAAACTTCGAGAAATTAAGGGGAGAGCATAAGTTTTAATTGATTACTTACCAATTGATCAAGCAAAGTTTTAATATCAGATGAGCATTTCATTGGATGTTTTGGTGGATTACACACTAAAAAATAATAAATGTAGGTTCATTTATTTATACAGGACATCCAGTGGTCCCTCAAAATTATTATAGTGATGCATTAATTTTTGTCATAAAATTTATTTATCCCTTTCCACTCGAGAGGTGACTGTCAGTCACCACTGTCACCTGTAAATTATCCACCACTCTAATTGTGAAATTTTTTCATTTTAATGCTTAGATACCACTTATTCAGTGATCTCCGGGTATTATAAGATACGATTGTAAAAATCTTTCAAAGTGTTAGTGGTTGCGTCCATTTTTTAACTGTTGAAAGGTCTTCGAGTGCAAAGGGTTAAAAAGTTAATTTGAAACATTCCTGATGAAAACATAAATCCGGTAACTCAATTATTTATAAAAAGTTATAACGTAGGGCGAGTGAAAATTTATAGCATTTAAGTGGTTGCTGAATTTCCAATGCTTTAATGAAAAGTTGTCTTCTACCACTATAACAATTCTGAGGGACCGCTAAACAAACACACACACTAATATATATATACTAGATATTTTATAGTGGTTGCTAAGACTGGAATTTGAGTGAGACGAGATTTTGTAATGTGTTCTGTCATATAGGATAGAAAGCTCTCTTGTTCAATTATTCCTAAAACTCTCTGATTAATTTGACGCTATTAGAAAAGACATGACTATAAAGAACATTCAGTATGTTTATAAGCAAATCAGAAATCTATTATTTTATGCATTAAACATGTTTTTGTGAATTGGAATTTTATGTATGTTTTTTTTCCTTCAAAGTTTCAGTTAACTCATCATCCATTATTTTGTCATTCAATTTTTGATTTAATTAAATAAGATTAGTTATATGACAACAAATTGCAGTTTAAACTATACCGGGGAACAATTTTGTTTTTGTTTTTTGTGGCATGGAATTTTTTTTTTAACACTAGGTTTACGAGACGCGTCATTTTGACCCATTTCGAATTTTATAAAGAAAATTACAAAACCAGTTTGCTTTTTTATTTTATCTCTTGTAATGACTTTTATCCACTGATCGAGGTAAATATATATTGAATTCTATTTTCTTCAAAAGCGTTGAAATATTGAAATTCTCTTTGCGGTATACTTATCTCTACGGATATGCTTCAATTTGATGCGATCGTAATTTCGACAAAATTTTGAGTAAACATGCAAACATCACATTAATAATAATGGGAATGTACCGACAATACTTTACTTCCGTTATATCGGTATCTCAAATGAAACAAGCGATAAACAACTGTTGCCGATAAGCAATAGTAGAAAGAATAAACGCAGAATGTCAATTGATGTCAGATTTTGAAGGTTTCAGTAGCTTAATTCGAGTATTGAAAAATGAAATACTAGAATATTTCATAAATATGTATCTCATATTTGTTTTCTTATAGTATATAATTGCATTGCTTTCTAAGTGCAGATATACCAACAGCTCCGGACACGCCAAAAAATAACGGTAAATAACGACTAAGCAAATTTTGAAAATGTTTAAGGGTGAATTATGTAAGTATACGATTTAATTAGAAATAGTGGTGGATAAAAGTTTTCGAAATTGAATTTATTAAACCAAGAGTCACAATTGATAATATGCCACTTTACAATATATATTTGCTGTCCAGAGCAAAGCGTATTCATACCTACCAACTCTTCCGGATTTTCGTGAAGATTTTATTTTCATTTTTAAAGTGGTAGCAATACTCAGGTTATTCCAATTAACTTATTGAATTATAATGATAATTATAAATGAGTTTGATCACCACTACATATAAATAATTACAATAAATATATAAAAGCATAATAATCCTTGCGCAAGCGAATTTCAACGGGATCAAAATATAAATATATTTTTGAGTCAGATTGTTTTACAACCGCTCTGAAAATCCATTCTCGGAAAGAGTGAAATTTGGCAGGTATGTGTATTCGTTCATGCCTCAAGCTGACGCGTTTTCGTAGAGAACGCGTATATAAGAAACGTCCGTAAATCTAGTGTAAACAGATCTTGAATATTTACACGTCATTGATTTGGTTTCAACTCTGCAATCGGTTTCTTTCAACACGCTACAGATTTTATGAAATTTAATGATACATTCCTAACCAGGGTTGTTTGAAATCCATTCGATCAAATACTATGAGCCTCCACTTCTCTCCTATGTAGGGAGTGGTAGAAAAATGCCGATAATAAATTTCAGTTTATGATGCGAAACCTTAAGGTCATATGAATTTTGTGTTTAATATTACTCTCAAAGGAGGAGATATGCATACTTGTATGCATGTAAACCTATACTTTACTTATAAACTTGTACATTTAGATAAAAAAAGAGCTAAACTAAAACTATTATTTTGGAATAAATCTATAGCTTTCGGAACAAAACTAATTTCAGTTTTGAAATTATCACACCTAAATTCGGTAAGATCAAATACTTGTGTAAATCCAACAAAATTTAGTTCGTAGTGTTATCATTGAATTTGTATAATTTAGAAGTAAATACAATTATAAAACAAGGGAGAAAATTGTATTCCCCCCTCCTCATTTTCTAATTATATTCTATAAAAAATATTGAAAGAATTTACTTACATTTGTCGGGTGCTGAAGCAGCATGAAAAAGAAAAAAATTACTGTTATGTTCTTTCTTCATTTGTTAATTAAAACAACTAAAATTTATTTTTACCTAAATTGAAAATGAAAATTTTTAAAATGCTTTTATTTTATTCATATATGTTATACGAATGTAACCGGGGAGCAATCCACCAGAAGCTGCGGACAGTCGTAGGGGAGGTGGGTCCATCGGCAGTGCCTTTTTTTTCTATATTTATGTTTGTGCCGTTCAAATACTAGACTATACGCCTAGTCTTACTTTATCTCATAGAGTTCTGTCTTATCCGATGACTCAGTGAGAGCCCACTAGGGCTGGTACTGACTAACCAGAACAAGTCCAATCAAGATGTAATGAATAGTTTTTAAATAAAAATAGTAGAAGTTTCTTTTAACGCTCACAAAACCAGCTATAAATGAAATTGTTTTGGTGCCAATGTTTATTCTTTTCCGTCTTACTTTCAGCCCAGCTCTTTGAAAGCGAAGAAGTGAGAGAGAGTTTTATGATCGATTGCTTCAGATTCTTATTTTCAATTCAAGAATGTCAAGAACTTTAGAGGACAAGGACTCTAACCCGTGACCTGTCTACCACTGAAGATATTTCTACGTCAGTACTACGTCGGCTCATTCAATAATATTCGGACTAACGAAGTCATTATAACTATTAATATGAAAACAATATTAAAAAAATATCAAATCGTGATTAAAAAAGCTAAAATTGTAGCCGCCACCTAAGATTCATTTTTCACCAGTAGTGAGTGGGAGATTGTAATTTACGAGTCTTGGTTATGCTATTTTAAAAAATAAAAAAAACACGAATTTATAGCCTAATCTATTTATTCTAATACTCTTTTTAAACCATATCCATTTTCGTAAAAGCACAATTTTAACTATGTACAAAAGAAAAACTGCAGGACAGAAGAAAGAAAGCGTAAAAATATCACAGACTAAATTCGCAAAATGAGTCTTTTTTAATATGTTGCTATTCTTTGCATTCTAGTAATGAGTCTAGCTAAATTATCCAATGATATTTGAACTAATGAAGTTGCTGCATGCAAACTCAACTTCAGCATTTATAACTGGAATAAAATATCCTGAAAACATTTACTTTTTGAACAAAAGACTCCTGTCTCTGTGATTTTATTTCCAGTGATGACAAACACTCGTTTCTGTGGTAACCAAAACTGAAAATTGTACATAATGATGGATTTTGCTTCCATTTAACACATATAGATTTGGTAATTTGAATACGTTTGACTTTTCGAACGGACTGATTATCGTGGCATAAACTCGTAGCAAAAATTCTAGCATTTATTCGTATGACTTAATTATTATTATTATTTATTTTTTGAATTACATTTTGACGAAACAAAAACATTCGTGCTCACGAAGATGCAAGGTGTTGGATAAAACTGTGGAAATAATTTAACACTATTTTAAGTATCTTTCTTTTGACAGAAACTGTTTTGAAAGATTTTACAGTGTTAAACATTATGTTGCATTATTGTAGGTAAAAACAAAACATTTTTTTGCATCATTGTTGGCACAAACTAAACATTACACTACATTGCATGACTGTTGGCACAATTTGAGAATTCCCGCTCAAAGCTTTTATAAATGGCAACGTTTTTACCCATACAAAATTTGGAACGACCGAAACGAGGAGAGGAAGTCAATAACTTTTATTTTTACTTTAATGTAAGCAATTATGAAATTATTCAGTAAGAGTAGGGCCTCCACGGGACTTAAAAATTTTAAAAAGCGGTAACGGAATTAAAACAAATGTCGATATTTTAATTTTTGTGTAACTTATAAAAATAATTTTTTCAAAGAAAGTATTATGCACGAAATTTCAGCTTCGAAACCACTTAACGATAAAGTCGTAAATTAAAAGAAAGAAATATCCTCTAGCGTTAAACTAAATTTACTACCCATACTAAAGCTTTTCAAAGACTACAAGATTACTAACAATGTGCAGCAATATTCATGTTAGAATCCTTTTATAAATATAGTTGTAATGAGAAACGAAAATAAGTTATTGACTTTATCCTTTCATTTTGATTGATGCAAGTTTTGCATGGGTAAAAAGGAAACATTTTTTATGAGTTTCAATCATAATTGTCAAAATTGTGATCAGTTTTGCCATGTAAAATCATCCAAAACATTTACTGATAAAAGAAAGATTGTAATCTGGAAGTGTTTCCGTTATTTTAATCAACCCCTGTATATTAATAACGTAAGGACTGTTATTTTGAGTTGAAATTAGCATCTTTTAAAAATTAAAAATGTTTACTAGATAGGTGAGTCTAGATAGGTAAACTAAGATAGGAGAATCTTAGTTTCCTAGAAAGTTTCAAGTAACACTTCAGTTTTTTGATATTGTATGTAAAGTTTCAAAATTGAAGTTTCGCTATGAGTTTAAGGTCCTGAAGCTACAATTTTTATTTTTCATTGAAAAAGCTACAACGAACGAATAAGTATTTTATGTAAATATTTAGTTTTCAGCACTTATTTTGTGCCCGCTAAGAGTTATATCAAGTGCTAATTAACAAGCTTTTACTTAGTTAAAGAGTGGGTGATGTGTTTTTAATTGAAGAGCTGAGTGGCTGCAGCGTGTGATATTTTCAGGGGCATGAATAGACATACAGTCTAGTATATAATCTAGCATATGGACTACACTGGGTACTAGTCTTCCAGATTGATGTCTTTACTCTAGTACTGGCTAGACATATAGTCTGGTTTATGGACTGCATATATATAAGTATTTAAAAAAAAATCGGTGCACGACCGATGGACCTACCTCCCCCACAGCGTCTGATATTCCTGAATGGTAAAAAAGGCTATGCGCAATATTTACAATACTTCTTAGATAGTATAACATACGCATACCTGACAACTTTTACGCATTTGGCGTAAAATTTTATTTTTATATTTAAAGTGGTAGTAAATATATACTATTTCTTCTTTTACGAACTTAATTTTTAAATGATTTTGATCACCACTATTCTTAAAAAAATTAAACATATATAATTATATGCGTTACTATCATGGTTATCAGATAATATAAATGAGTTTATAGCTAAATTAAATACTAAATTTTTTAGCGACGCTACTAAGTGTACCACCTCAGATTTCAACAACATTTTCAATCTAGATATTATTGAGGATAATGTTAATTATAGCCCTGTTACTGCCTTTTTAACTTCTGATTGTATAATTTCAAAGTACTTTAAAAAATTGAACAACATCACATAACAACACAAACACACATAGATTATAACACCAGGAGGTAGCTTGCCCGGGGCAAGAGCAACCCGAAAGGGTCCCAACTGGGTGAGCTGCCCTTCTGATAATTTTCACAGTGAGCAACCCGGTACGAGCGGTAATAACCGGGACGGCCGGGTCGCTGTGCTAGCAGAGAAACACTAATATACACAATCACTACTCAAACCCTGTAAATATCTTGTAAATAATGTACATAGCTTATTTTACTTTCCCTGCCCATATTTTATAATTGTTTATCTTATATGCTTTTGACAAACTAGAATTAGTTCAATGTGCTCTATATCATTATCTTTGATTTTTTGGAGCTCACTCCTACCCCTCTTCTTTATTGTATGTTATAATATTATATATGTCTTTTAAGCTTATGTTTTACAGAATACGATGAATCGGTTGGTGGCCCTTCGGGCCAAATACCGAGCTCCCACTAATATCAAGCATCAAGCATCATCATGGTTATCAACTTGAGCTTCATTAAATACAACGTATTTTTTCAGCTTAAAATTTAAACTTAATTCCATTTTAATACCACTGGGGAAAGTCATAATGGAAGTGATTGTAAGTTGGCAGGTATGCATACGGTAAGAAAAAGGCTACTAGTGAGCTGTGTGTGATATTTTCAGAGTTAAGTGCTCTCTGCTAACGCAATTGATCTTTAACAATCTTGCATATATTCCATAATTTTTATTTTAAATCAGATAGTAGTAAATAAAATTATTTAAAGCACTATTATTGCACATTTAAATTAACTTAAAACCTAATAGTTTGAGCTCAGATCTTCAATTATGAACAATTAAAATAGTCATTAAAAATTTTTCGCGCAATATCTAATTACATATTCATCCATTTAGATCTTGAATTGTGAATGAATTGAATTATTCGTTAAAAAATTTCTACACAGTACTCTAATTACATATTCATCATTTCGGATCTTCAATTGTGAGTGATTAAATTATTTGTTAACAAATTTCTACACAGCAATCTAATTACATATTCAACCTCTCAGATCTTCAATTGTGAGTGATTAAATTATTCGTTAAAAATATCTCCACTCAGTACTTCTAATTACATGTTTTTGAACGCAAAACTTTGATCTACAACAGTCTTACCCATTCCACCTAAGAAGTAACTAGCATTCTCATGGGATACTTTGTACTGCCAAGTGACGAATTCATCAAGTTTTCCACGTACAAAATCCTCGTACAAGTTCTTTTTCAGTCGTCTGCAACCCACAGTCAACTGAAGTGGCTTCAAGGGCTGACGTAGTGGTGGAGATAGGCGATCCGGGTACTTCACAAAAGCTTTCCTCTGGGCATTAATGTATAGCTAAGAAGAAATGCGTTTATTAGTAACAATACAGTTTAAAAGCAGCTAAAGTAACAATGCAAACAATATTAACGATAAAAGGCACTTTTATCATCGTCAACAAACACTGAACATCAAAACAATAGTAATAAAATAACAATAAAATAAAATAACAAAATAATTGATAATAATTGCCTCATTTCATTTTAGCTGACTTCAATAAGCCCTGAATAATCATATCTTAACAACAAAAATAATGAAACAAATAATATTACTGATTATTGATATTCATTATTCAAATTCATATACAAAATACAATTAAACATTGCCAATAATAAAAATTTTATCAGAGATAATTGTTTATATTTTATTTCACACTTGCTGAATGCTCAGATTTAGTAAGAACGGATTTAGTTTTAACGGAGTAAGAAAATACAAGTTTTGCTTTCCCTGTAATGGAGTATAAAGTTGGTTAGTATGCTCTTTCGTTTCAGCTACAGTAGTCTGAAATGTGTTAACATTGCAATTAACATAGCCACAACTTAAAAAAACTATCCCCTATCCCATTCATCATTAAATTACATACAGTAAGGAATAAACATTGATTTAGCAAACATTGTGGTAGCCTTACATAAATACATCATCATCAATATTTATCTGGGCGCCTGGGGCCTTTTTCCCATTCGTCTTGAAATGTGATCTTTAGGGTGGTTCTTTCTGGTAATTGAAATGCAATTGCATACCTGCCAACTTTTAATCCCTTCCATTATCATTTTTCCCAGTGGTATTAAAATGGAATTGAAACTTCAATTTTAAGCAAACAAATACTTTGTATTAGAGAAAACTTAAGTTGACTACCATGATAGTAACGCATCTTAATATATGTGCATAATTTTTGTGAGAATAGTGGTGATCAATATCATTTAAAAATTAAGATTACAAAAGAAAAAATAGTATATAATTACTACCACTTTAAATATGAAAATAAAATCTTGCGGAAAATCCGGAAGAGTAGACAGGTATGCAATTGAAGTAGACTTACATAAATTCAATTAAATGGTGAATTATATAACCCTACGAATTAATTAGAAATAGTGGTGGATAAAATCTACTAAATTGAATTTATTAAACCAAAAATCATAATTGATAAACTACGACTTTAAAATACATATTCGCTGTCCGGAGCAAGTTGGCATCCCCGAAAGGCTTTTTTTTACAACATTACAATATTTGGAAGTATTGAAACAATATGATGTTGAGTCACATCTAACGCAAGCAGTTTTGATAAAAATTCCTCTAGTTGTGCTGTCGTACATAAAATGAAAATTCTGAAAACTTATAAAAAAACTCATCAAGAAATCTATCACATCAAATACCTATCAATGAAAAAGTTTCGAAAAAATATCATGTTAAAGGAAAATGTGACTTATTACTACAAAGCCTTCATTTGTGTTTTAACTGAATCTAGAATTTTATGAAGTACGTGTTTAATATATTTACATCCAATCCATCTGCCTGACTCCAAGTGAAAGCAACACTGCTCCATGTATCGTTGAGCACAATTCCTGCTACGTAAACAGACCAAACATTTTCCCCAGTTGAAACGACGGCGTGCATGTAGATGCCTTTGTAGAAAACAGCCACACCAGGAATGCCTTCGATGTCCCCTCCTGTTGATGAACAATTTGAATTAATTATTTAAAATAAATTAATTTACATAAACTCACAGGATATAAAAACCACGACCGTGAAGAAAATTAAAATAGGGTAACTAAGTTTTAGCTTGGTCGGTGAAAAATATTTACATTTAGCTTCCATCTAAGCATTTTAGAAACAGCCCTAAGTTTTCTTTTTTACTTGCCAGCATGAATAGAAATTTTTTTATCTGTATATACCCCAGATGGCAACAGTATGGAAAAGTTTAAGGAATGGTGACCAATGTCTCATGATGTTATCATAATATAGACTTTATTAAATCATTTTAACAGAATGATAACAGTGAGGAAAAAATGACAATTGTTAAATTCTAACCCACGCATGCGCTGGATTCCGCTTCACTGTGCTTGCTCCTTACGTAAATAAATTTTGATGTTCCATCTACATTCTATGTTAATCTTATCAATAAATAACTTATCATTAAATAGTTATAGCTGTTTGTAATCGCTACATTAATTTTGAATTACCCTTTACAATAAAAACATGATGGAATAAACGTAAAGATTTTCTTCTCGATGCGTTTTTATGACAGAGGTATTTTTTCGAAGTCGACCGCTGATGAAAAACAAATATGAGAAATTTTAAAATGAAAAAAATAAACTATTAAGTCTAGAAAATTTCATTTTACTTAATTTTATAACCGTCGTTGAACTGCCGACCCAATTTTAGGGTTAACGACTACTAATGTTCAACTTTGTAGTTTTCTAATTTTACACTCAATCCCAGGGCTCGAAAAAACTCAAAAATTTTACCCGTCCTCAAGGACGGCTTGTCCAACAATGTACCCGTCCTCATTTGAAACTAACCCGTCGCTTCTAAATAAATAAAAATATAATTTTCTCTTATTTATTACTAACATTTATATAAATTGCACAATGAATTAGTAGTTACTAGGATTACAAATACTAGGATTGCATTATACAGTAATAAAAGGTATACTAATAATTACTAATAGGAACCTAGTATTTCTTTTATAAAATAATTTATTTCTTTTATGAAATAATTTGTTTCTTTTATGAAATAATTTCTTTTATGAAATAATTTAAATGACAAATGTCAAGTTATCTGGAATGTCAATTTATCCGAGGGTACTGCCTTTTTTAAATGAATCAAATATGACGTTTGCCAGTTCCACAGTCAAGCTAATGATTTACAGAGGTTTCTGCACAAAAATCTGAAAGGGGTTTTCCATGTAGGTAGATGTTCATAATTGCGTTTAACGCTTCTTGTTTAAGACCAGTAAGTAATGTTTTTTTTTGTTAGTCCATTGCTGAAAAGTCCCTTTCAACTGCTGCAGTACGGGAGACAGAGAAAACATCAATTCCACCATGCGCAGTATGTTGCTGTATTTCTAGATTAGAGGGTCATTTTAGAAGTGAGGCGCTAAACTCTTGTAAGATAACAAAAATTGAAAATGTATCACCAACTTTAACGGGAAAATGGCCGTCCGCGCGGACGTCGGATTCGAGAAATTCGTTGTCCGCTGGGAATTTTTGACCGCCGAGGACGGGCGGACGGGTGGTTTTTCGAGCCCTGCTCAATCCAGAAAACAAGTTGTAATTCCTGGATCAAGTACTAGGGAGAAATTAGCCTTTGTGAAGGACTTTTTGATGGAATTAACCCACATTTGCGGTACATGGTGAGGGAAAACACAGAAACCTTCTACGATTAGCCTGACGGCAAGGGGACTCTAACCCATGATCCGTCTGCCATTGAGGATTCTTTTACGTCAGCACTGTGGCCGGTGCGAATTCCTAACTTTTCGGAGGACATCTTAACCATTTGGCTACAATTAATTTGCATCTGGACTTTTATATAAAAATTAAATTTTATGTATATATGTATCTGATTAAATTATGTTTTCTAACTAATTAACACATTGCATGCGAACAACTTTCCAAAAAAATTATCACAGATGTAATAGATTAAAACTTTAAAAAAGTGGTAGGCAGGATTTCATTAAAGTTGTAGCAGACTTGCCACTATAGCTACAATTTTAATTTTAAAAAAATGCAACGAACAATTTTAGTACTGATTATATATCTACTGAATCAGTTACCATTGTGATAATCACGAATAGATAATTCCTTTAAAACAACAGACCGGAGACGAAGTAGTTTTGGTACCACTTTTTAATATATTTACCTGATCCGCATGCAATGTGTTAAATGACTAATACAGTATACTGTCGACATCTCAAAGTCGAAGGGACGCTACAGAAAATGTCGGGATAGCGAGCTTTCGATATAGCAAGCTCAGAACTAAATATGTTCTGAAAAAAGTAGAAAACTATATTCAAAAATATTACTCTACAAAGTGAAACATAAGAATAACTACTAAAAAGCATGTATGTAATGATAGTTGATTATAAGTCTAAATATACGAGAATTATTATTTTATTTTTGAAAGTAAGAAAAAAAATAATTATGCATATAATAAAAAATAATTGGTTTACAAGGAGCTTACAATATGTTTTTTTCCGAAAAAAATCATTTTCTATTTCTAAAAAAGTTCGAAAGTTGAAAAAGTTTTCAAAAGTTCGACAAAGCAAAATTTTGAGAAGAAAGCCTTCGACATAGAAATACAAATTAAAATTATGTAGATTTGAAATGCCAAGGAACAATGCTTTCGAGATATCGAAAATATACTGTATATTACTTAAACTACCACTAGGACAAATATTTTTCGAAAATACCGTATTTGTTGGAGAGTATAGTCGAACGATACCTGTGCTGAATAAATATCTTTTGCTTTTATCCTTCCTATGAAAGAGCAATTTAGCAAATATACTGGCGGAAAAGCCATTTTTGCAGTTTATAGGATTTCGCCAACACTTATTGTGTTCTTCAGATGCTTTGCCACGAACTGCTCTGCTCAGGTCATCAATTTTTAAGCACGATCTTTCGGGTTTCTCTTCATTGTCGCCAAAGTCTGCCGAGTTACCAAATCCATCCAGGCCATCCTCCGACGTGTGGACCGGTCCATCGTTGTAAACTGGAGTTCCGGCAGCGGCTAAATCCGACAGGTAGAAACTGGATGTGGAAGCAAACCTCGTATCTGAAATGATAACAGTTAGATGCTGAGATTCAACAAATAAGTTACACATGACTTTATTTGGAAATTAATCCATTGATTCATCTTTTCCCCAAACCGCCAACTGGGGAATGAAATTTTCTACACAGATCGGTCGGCATGCATTGTTAAAACAGATCAACGCACCACAAAAATATAGGAAGGACAATAAACAATTTACAATGAACAATAAACTTTTAAAAATCAACACTTAACATTTCCAAATTTGAAAAGGAACAATAAACAGTCAATTTTAATCTGAATTTCAATTATAGTCTGATCATTGAGAGTTCAATATTGTTCTTGGTTTCTAATTTAATTGGTTAAGCCCTCCGTTATCGTGGGAGTAGTTCCCACAGTTCTAGTCACAGGGAGTTCTAGTCCTTGACAGGTGAAAAGACAGCTTGAAATCTTAATGTCTGCTTGGCAAATCAGGCGTACGTTGGTAGAGAATATTCCTATTTTGAACTAGTGTTCTTGGCAGTCATGGTCAGCCATTTGTTTAAAAATCGCTACTGCCTCTTTTCAGGATTTACAGTTTCCATTAATCTAGAATGACTTTCCAAGATTCATCTTTGATATTTTTGACGCATCATTATTATTCATTTCATTAAAATTTGTTAAAAAATATATCGTTTTAGTGTAGCAGGTGCAATTTCTTGTTGAGGTCATAGTTCTGATTTTTTTCCTCTAGAAAGTCTGCCTGATCATTACCTTCGATACCATTGTGTGATAGAATCCACTAAATAAAAATATTTCTAATGTTTTGATAAAGTATAAAGTTTGATTTCTTATGTGATCTCAGTTTCAAAACAATTGTTCTGTGGTTGATATTCAATCAACCAGAATAATCATTTTTAAGAACATATTTGATATTGCTTTTAAGTTCTCTGGTGCTAGATATAACAAATTGTTCTACCCATTGTGTTACAGTATTTAATATACTGTATAAAATTTTTATTTAAAAAATGAGTTCGATTGTTTTCCTTTTTGCCAACTTTTTGAATGGCTAAGTAAGCATGCCTTTAGTTATTTTTTGCCGTCGTATCGATGAATTTAGCTATGATTTGATTTGAAAAATATATCACTTTTTTGAAAGGATAAATGCATTGGAAATGTAACAAAATGTATAGTTCAACGAAGATGTATCATGTATAATATGTAAATATATAGTACTTAATAAGTATGGAACAAAGTATACAGTACTAAACAGGAAGATAACAGAATGTATAGTACTTAAAAAATACAGAACAGAATGCATAGTACTGAATGCTATACCTATTTTTTTAAAATCTAGGAATGATTTTTCTTGCACGTTATACCTGATGGATCCGGTGTAGTTGTTGGCGGTGTGGTTGTAGTTGGCGGTTTTGTTGTTGTAGTTCGCCTCGTAGTTGTAGTGGTCGGTTTCCGGGTAGTTGTCGTGGTTGTTGTAGTTGTGGTTGCTTTAGTTGTTGTAGTAGTTGCAACAGTAGTTGTAGTTGTCGAAGTTGTTGTGGTTGTAGGTTCAGGTGTTGTTGTAGGTTCCGGAGTGGTAGTGGGTTCTTCAGTTGTTGTCGTAGTAGGTTCCGTTGTGGTTTCTTCTGTGGTCGTAGGTTCCGTTGTAGTAATGACGGTAGTGGTAGTCGCTTCTGTAGTAGGTACTACTTTAGGTGGTTCTGGTGTCATCATAGCTGTTGTCCTTTTTAACGCGTCGTCTAAAAACACAGGCGTCGCCTGATTTGTTTCAAAGAGTTTTGATGATTAACTACAACTATAACTAAACATTTTTCTACCTATTTCTATTACTGCAACTAAGAACACAACTACTGATTTCTAACACTACTAGAAAAACTGTTTTTATTTATTTCCATCCCTTTCTGTTACTATATAACATGATAATTGAAGAGCCTAATGGATGCAGCAGGTAAGGGACATTTTCAGGGATATTTACTTGTCAGAAAAAATTGGTCGAATCAATATGGTTATGTTTAATATAATAGAATTGTTTTTGCCATCACTTTAGTTATATATCAAATCCAGATTAGTTTTGAGTAGTTTTGTATTATTTTTATTCTCAATTACTTAGCGGTGAATAAAATAGGCAAAGAAATATTAATTTCATTACCTAATGATTTTATTATAAAGTAGTTTGGATACCACATTTTTCTTCTTACTTTGAACAGGGCCACTTGCCTAGTTCTTCCACTCAGCTCTTCAATTTTAATAGCATAAATGAGCTAATAACTAATCACACATAGTAGTAAATTAAAGTTCAGAAATGAATTTTAGTAACAACATCATGACAGCTATTTAATTCAAATATTCAAAAATATAGGTTTTATGATTATAACACCACATTATTTTGCTAAGTAATAGTTTAAAAATAATTTTAAAAAAAAGTTTTCTATAATTTTAAAGGATATATTTTCCATCTTCAATCTAATAGTCGTCGTTCTTTTCTCCTGAAAAATTAGATTAACATAGGATAAATTATTTCGAAGAGATTTTATAACACAAAAAATATTTTATGAAACATATATAACTTGGACTTGGTTCGATTTAATTTGTCTTTTAAACACGCGTTTTTTTTCCAATAAGTCTTGTTGGCATTTTTAAAATTGTCCAATTTTATTTTATAACCGACGTTGGACAGCTGACCCAATTCTGGGTTACGACTATGTTCAACTTGCAATTTCAAACCTAATCCTGAAGACAAGAAAACTCCTGAAGAGAAATTTGCCTTTTGGCCTTTATGGCGGACATTTAGATGGAACTAACCTACATTTGCGTTACACGGGGAGGAAAATCACGGAAACCTTTCTTGTTTAGAATGATCCGTTTACGGCTGAGGATACTTTACGTCATCACTATGATCGGCGTTAGCCGATTACGGAATTTGTTTCGACCAGTCATTGCTGAGATTTGACCCCGGTCACCTCATTGGGAGGCGAGCATTCTATCCCCTGACCTACCACAGCTTTAATTTTTCAAATATTTAGTAAATAGAATTAGTCCTGGTCGATCCGGATAACTGGCACTCTAAGGCAGAGGTTCCCCTAAAGCATCCCTGGGTGACAGCGCTTCCAAGAGTTAGGATATTTCTAATCAGTAATAATATTTATATTCAATTCATAATCCATAATTAATTAAACATTTTGCTTGCTTCTGTGAACTTTCTTATGTGTAAAAGGTGAATAAAAAGGATTAATATTTAAAATATATATATAGATATTTTAAATAACAATATATTAAACAAATTATGAAAAGAATAAACATTCATAAAAATTTCATAAATATTTCTCATCGAGCTTTTCAATTCAAAAAAAAAAAAAAAAAAAAAAAAAAAAAAAAAAAAAAAACTAAATTCAAGAATAAAGAATTACGTTTCTCTGATAACTATTCTCATAATTTATAACAATTCTTTTTTAAAAACTCATAATTGAGCTTATTAGTTTTTAGCATATACATACACAAAAAATTCATAATATTAAATATTTAATTCTATTCATTAAATAACTTCAAAATAATCAGTAGTCTTTTTTTTGGTTAGTATATTCGCAGATTCTAATGAATTTTTTTTAATATCAATATATAATTTTTTTTTCTAATCCTCCTGAAGAAACTCGACAATTAAGGTTCCTTTGCAGAAAAAAATTGGGAACTACTGCTCTAAGGCAGCGGTTCTGAAATGGTGTTCCGCATACCTCTGGGGTTCCGTGGAAGTTCGTTTGTACTTTTTAAAACCCGTGATGAGTTTTGAAACTTTTGATTATATTTAAATATAACCTATAATTCATAATTTATTTGACCTTTTGGTTACCAGAATGGATTTATTTTAAGTAAAATGCTAATGAAATAAAAATGGCAATTTTTAAAAATTAAGTATAACATTTCTTATAATCTATATATATATTTCTCTTACACGGCGATAAAAAAAAAGCCTCATTACAACTCTCCGAATGGCAACGCTAGAAAATCAACCAATAATTGCCGCTAAAAATGTCACATGCCAAATCTAGATTGGGTGGCTCAACATATAGCGCTTCTAAAAACGGATACGGAAATAACCAGAGTGTAAAATATTATGTGCTTATGCACATCGTATTTTTTGTTAAATAATTTATTTATTATATATCAGTTTATAGATGGTAACGAGAAGAGTTTTGTGGTTGCTATGGTGACTAATTAGAAGGTAAATTGTTTTTTTGAGTGAGTGTGAGATTTGTTTTTTGGAACTGCGATGCTGTAATTTTATTGTTTAGTTAATAAATCTTCCTTTTATATTAAACGCGATAGTAGTTTCCTTAATTATTTGATTCGAAGTCCTTGGAGTTTTATTTGAGGTCAGTTTATTTTGTATTTTTTGACAAGAGAGAGCATTCTCACCAAACGAGATTTCTTCCGAAATTCAATGTTTTGTTTATGCAGGGTTTTTCCATTGCAATTTCTCTTATTTCAATTTTTAATATACTTAATTATAGCCAAAATTTTAACCTTTTTAAAGAGATATCAGTTTTAGAGATTTTATCTTAAGATTTTATACTATAGCACATTTCTAATAGGTTTAACGAATTACGTGTCATTCATTTGAATTCAAATTTATTTTAATGACTTAGTATTTACTAAAAAGATGTAATTTTTTTTTTAAAAAAAAAGTTGTTATATGGATTTGAATGATTGTTTCGAATTCTTAGAATTTTGTGCATTTGCAATGCACCTAAGTTAGTAGCGAGCGAAGCGAGCTTGGTTTGCGAAGCAAACCATATAAGATTGCGTAGCAATTTTCGGGGGTTGGCGAGCGTTAGCGAGCAGGGGGCACAGCCCACTAGTTAAATATAATATTTCCTATAACAATGTAATGAACAAATAATGAAAATAACATACATTCATAAAATATTGCATTAATATCTCCTATCGCGTTTTTCAAATCAAAATAAAATAACGAAATTTAATAAAGAAATGTTTTCCTTACAACCATTTTCAACATTTATATATAGTAGTTCTTTTAAGTTCTTATTTTCGTAACCATAAACCTGCTTCTTTTTAACCATTTTCAATTTATCTATGTACACCAGAAATAAATTCATAACCTTGCCTAGCCTATTCATGACCTTCCATAAGGACTACAAATTTAACTGTCCGAAATTAAACATAATTAAAATCTTAGAAAAATCTTATAACTTCTACCTAAGTATTTTAAAAATAATCTTTTATGGGTAACAGCTTTCATAATTACCTTAATAAACTTAATTTACTAAGTCGGGTTTCCGCAAAAGAAGGTTCATTATTTAGGGTTACGTAACCAGAAAAAAAATTGAGAACCGTTGCACCGTATTTACTGAACCGTATTTACGAAAACCAATTTTTCATTTAGTAGTAATTGTCCAGAAATGTGTTTAAATTTCAATAAATTATTTTTTAGCACCTGGAATTTCGAATAACTTCTCAATGAAAAGTTCAAAAACAGTTAACACGAGAAGAATAAAAAAAAATTTTTTTTATATCAATATCTGAAATAAAATAAATGAATTTCTTTTGTAAGAAATTCTTGCTTGGAGCGCTACATTTTAATCAAATCTAATATGAATCGATTTATAAGCATGCATATTTTAAAAAACTTCTATCGTTAAAATGATAGAGGCGTAGTATCATAAACAAGTTCATTCAAGGTTCATGTTTAAGCACGGAATTTAGTAAGCACGCAAACTTGTTTTTCACTGGAATTTGTGTAATGAAAATCTTTTACAATTTATTGACAGGTAACACTAACAAACTGACAATGCAATTTGTCACAAAAAATTATTTAAATTTATTTTATGTTTTGAAAAATTTATTTGGAATAAGACAATAATATTTATAATTAATGAAACCAGTAAAATAGAAATTATTTAAAAAAATACATTTGGGTAGAACATTTAATATCTTCAGAAAAGCAAATCAGAAACCGATTGATATGGAAATTAAAAACATAAATGGAAATGGATAGGTCATGTACTACGTAAACCTCAAAAATTTTAAGTAAAACAAGTTTTTGATGGGAACCCTCAGAGCAATAGAAAAAGAGGAAGACCCAAAAAATATTTGGAGCAGGATGATTGTAAGCGATTAAAAATCAAAGGACAGACATGGAGAGAGTCATAATATGTAGCCACACATAGAGTGAGATGGAAAACTATGATAGAAGCCTTATATGCTCCAATTCAGAGTGAAAAAGAATATGTATGTATGTATTTAATATAAACATATGGCCACCACGTTATAACAAGATTAAATTAAATTGATTGATTGACAGGCAAGAAAACATATTGGTGTTTACTGGAATAAATACTGTTTTAAATTGAACTTGTAAATAATTTTGGCAAACTATTGAATTTTTGAGCTTCCTACCACTAATTTAATATAACTTTTAAAAATATTTTTATAATAAGTTAGTGGTAGTGTTGACATAATTTTCTGACATACATATTACCCAGTTGTCGCGAATATTTGTTCAGTGGTAACAATTTATATTCAAATATTTGATTAACAGTTACATAATCTTCGGGTTTAATAGAGATGGTTAACATAAGAAAACTAATTTTGCGTGCAGCTACACACTGAGCTACATACTTGTTCCAGTTCGTAGTGGCGCATTCATAAATTTTCAAAATGACACTGAATTCTGAAAATTTTTGTGTCTTATGCTCTACATCTTCACTTAATAAAATATTTTGTTTAAAACAGAGCAGTTGGTATGCCTGAAAATAAATATGCGGCCGGCTACAGCAATACAATTAAGAGTATATATATATATATATATATATATATTTATATTTATATATATATATATATATATATATATATATATATATATATATATATATATATATATATATATATATATATATATATATATATATATATATATATATATATATATATCAACGAATATCAACGAATAAATTAATATCAAATCGGATATAACAAATATTTTGGACATTCACCAAAGCAACTACGTGATTGTTGACGATATATATATATATATATGATTGATATATATATATATATATATATATATATATATATATATATATATATATATATATATATATATATATATATATATATATATATATATATATATATATATATATATATATATATATATATATATCAACGAATATATATATCAACGAATATCAACGAATAAATTAATATCAAATCGGATATAACAAATATTTTGGACATTCACCAAAGCAACTACGTGATTGTTGACGATATATATATATATATATGATTGATATATATTATATATATATATATATATATATATATATATATATATATATATATATATATATATATATATATATATATATATATATATATATATATATGAGTTATATATATATATGATACTGTAAATAACCGAAATCAACGAAATCAAGAGAATGCCGACTTTCACCGGTGAACGTCAACAATCACGTAGTTGCTTTGGTGAATGTCCAAAATATTTGTTATATCCGATTTGATATTAATTTATTCGTTGATATTATTATATTTATTCGATATTTTAATATCTTCTGAGGATAGATTAGGAGAAGCATCAGTGTTCGGAGTACCGGTTAAATGCATACTGGGCAGTGGCACTTGACCCTCAAAAAATACTGATGTAGAGCATACCGGACAAATGTATGCCAAACAGTGGCACTTAACCTTAATAAAAACATCAGTGTAGGGTATAGTGGGCAAATGTATATCGAAATTATAAAGCGGAAAAAATTTAAATAGCATGTTACTAATATATTTTAAATAAAAGAATAAGAATATACTATTATGTGTGTTACATACCTGCCAACTTTTAATCCCTTCCATTATCATTTTTCCCAGTGGTATTAAAATGGAATTAAAACTTCAATTTTAAGCAAACAAATACGTTGTATATGAGCAAACTTAAGTTGACAACCATGATAGTAACGCATATTAATATATCTGCTTAATTTTTGTAAGAATAGTGGTGATCAATATCATTTAAAAATTAAGATTATAAAAGAAAAAAATAGTATATAATTACTACCACTTTAAATATGAAAATAAAATCTTCCGGAAGCATTTATGAAATTTATTATCAGACTTTTATGGTAACACTGTTACCATAAAAGTCTGAAATCAAGAAAATGCAGACTTTAACCGGTGAATGTCAACAATCACATAGTCGCATTGGTGAATGTATGAAATATTTGTTACATCCGATTTGATATTTATTCGTTAATGTTATTATATTTATTCGATATTTTAATATGGTCTGAGGATGGATTAGGAGAAACATCAGTGTTCGGAGTAAGAGATAAATGCTTACTGGACAGTGGCATTTATCACGTTGAATGCCACGTTAATTTTACATGGCTTTTTTAAATTTTGAAGCTCTCTACTTATATTTATGCGTTTATTATCTATAGATTTATAACATGCAAATTTCAGAATACCTGCTCTATTACTCTTTAAAAAAAATAAAAGTACCGTAAGAATCATTGTAATTGGGGGGTTTATAGTTTCTCTGACATAACTTTTGGGAAATATAACAAACAGTTACTATCGCATAGCTAGCGGGCGGCGAACCCATCTCGGGCGTACCTTTAAGGGGACACCAAATTCATGAAAAATAAATAAAACTGAATTCCAGGGTTAAATGCTTTTCTTTTTTAAATATCTCAAATCTTATTCGATAATTGCGGGTCCCATAACTTCTTCGAATATTTATTCGATTTTCCTAAAAAGTGAACAGGATTTCTATTAATATTATTTTGCAAGTATAGGCTTTTATTTATTATTTTTTTTAAAAAATGAGTAAAAAATGTCCTTTCAGTAACCCCTTACCGTCAATAAAAAGCAATAACACAATCAAAAACATTTAAGTGTAATAAAGACTGCACTAGTAACATGAGGCCGATATAGTCTGGTAGGTAGGGCGTTGGGCGTATGTCCAAGTGATCATTAGTTTAACCCTGACCAGCAGAAGACTCCCTATGAAGTAAATAGTGCACGTGACTGGTGCAATCAAGATGACTTGTGCACGTTAAACCTGCCGGGACACAAAGTCCACCAGGTTCCCATAAAAAATCATACTTTTGGGGGGACTGAATTGGAGATTGATCTTTCTCTGATTCAGGTCAAAATTACGATTTGTGGGTGAATGAATGGATCCGCCTTGTAAACGGATTGTGACATGTGCGTGGCTAAAGTCGTATTCTTTTCCATAAATGGAGCCGCTGAAAAATGCAAAAATCACCCTCTGCCTTAAATAATCCTGATTTCACCAAGAAGGCTTGCTGGACTGTGCTGACGTAAAATATCATCAGTTGTAGATGGATCATGGATTAAAATCCCCCTGCCTAACTGTGGGAGATTTTCGCGGTTTTTCTCTCCATCTAACGCAAATGCGGGTTTGTTCTATAAAAAAAAGTCTTCCGCGTAAGCTGGTTGTCTCTATGTTTGAACCAGGAGTTCCCTTGTTTTCTAACATGGGTTCAAATTTGCAAAGCTAAGGAGTAGAACATTGGTAATTGTTCACTCAGAATTGGGTAGGCTGATAAAATAAAATAATAAAATTCGTGTTTGATGGAATTCCTTAACAACTCCGTACTACATTTGTAATAGGTACTTTTCATTAAAAAAATCTAAATCATTTTTTCATTTGAAAATACAGTTTTTTAATCGATTAAATAAAATGTTATAGTACAATTTTTTAATCGATAAGAAATAGAAGCAGAATTTCATGCTGACGTGATGGATTAATTAAATTCGTATCACGCATAAAAATACTTAACAATACTTTTTACATAAAAAAGAATTATTTAGCACATTGTAAATGCAACTATTATTTGTCAAAATCTACGATTCTGTCAATATTTTAGAATTTTGACTAAATACTCTAGCAGCAGCTGAAGGCGTGGCTTTTGAAGAATTAGAGGCTTATTTTGAAGGTTAAAATCCTCCTCTCTTTCAGTTTATGGAATCGTTATGAGATGAAAATCGATAAGAAATACATTATTGAATAACATCGAAGAGAACCAGTCTACGGAGAGGAGAATAATGAGGTTAATATTTCATAAATTGAGTAGGATTTATGTATAAACACGATATAAAACAATTGCAAAGATTAATGACCACAATTGAAAAACTAAACATTGAAAAGCTGTTATTGGCCTACCAAAATTACTAAAATGATAGAAAAATTTATTTATGGAAGGAATTTCTAGTTTTTAAAAGCTTATGATAAAATGTTTTCGATCATCTCAATAAATTAACATTTTAAAGAAACAGTATAAAATATCGACGTATTGTGGACAAAAATATTTAAATTTAAGTGTTAGCTAAAGTCCCCAATTGTTTTGATAACAATTTTGTGAAAATCTTTAGCAATGAGCGTAAAGTTCGACAAATTTGGTGAAGATGATTAACTGGTCAGCCAACAACTAAGCTTTTTTTAAAATATATTATAGAGTGTTAGGTATTAAAAACCAAAGACTTATGGAAAATTTTGTTAACATTTTAAAATCCGCATCACAAGATAGCCATACCGCTACAAATCACATACCTACCTGTAATTACGGCGGAGAATAAGTTAAATGAATTTAAAAAAAATATACAAAAAATATTAATTTAGCTACCAGTAGAATAAATTTTTACAAAATTATATAATACAGATAGCCTTGTCTGAAATTATTAAATTGAACTATATAAACACGCAACAAATGTGCATTTAAAAAGAATAACTGGTTATAAAATTTGGAGCAATTAATGAACGTATACTATTCAGAAATCATAATTTTTTTTAAAAAAGATAAAAGAGTTTGTTTTAATATACCACTTTGTAAATAAATATTTATGTTATTAAACATTATTAATTTGTTAAAAATTATGTACCTTTTATGTTTTGTCAGTCTAAAATTAAAATAAATGCTCGCTTCTGCTGGCATATTTTATGTGAAGCAGTTACAATTATATCGTTGCACCTGTTCATGACTAGTTATGAAAAACTCATTAGACAGGGGTGCCACATTTTTGTAAAAGTTTATTCCAGCAGTAGCTAAGTTAATGTCTTAATTTATTACTCATTTTGTACCAGCTCTTTCCTGGGAGGTTATAAAATTGCTTGCAAAATTACTAAAAATTCTGAGAGCTTTGATTTTTTAAATGTCTATTACATTTATTTTCAAAACGTCTAATGATTAGCAGGGCAAAAACTAAGTAGGCCTGCAATAATTTAGGTTTGCAGAAAATGTTTATTAACCAGACAAGTCGCATAGTATATAAAAAATCCTAAACATTCTTTTATAAAAAAAAAGTGGTAGCCTTATATTCGTAAATGTATATATTAGATGTGCAATTTTGTTTGGTAGGATTGTTTCGTTACAAGTCTGTATATCTATGCAAATTTGTACATGCTCTTTTGAGCCATGTCATCGATGCCTCTTTAAGCTAGAACATTCCTACTGCGTTAACTCTTTCCGGTGCAGTGTTGTCAGTCAGGTAACATTAATTCAACAAATGCTACAAACCACTAGAAATGTGAAATAAATTGCTTTTAATCATTGAGAAACCACGAATCTATAACTCCACTTCAGAACCCCTAAATGGAACTCAGACTTAAACGTTTACTCTTCATCTCGATGATCTGTCCCATCCTAACTTATGCATCTCCAGCTTGGTGCAACATCTCCACATCACTCCTTAAAAAACTCAAAATATGCCAGAATAAAATCCTCAGGAAAATAACAAAAGCAAGATGGTTTATCCGCAATAAAAACATACATCGCGACCTCAACATAGATTTTTTAGATCATCATATTGCGAAGTTAAATTTCAGATTTTTCGAAAAGACCATAAATTGTGACACCACAGGATTCAACGAAATGTTTACTTTTGAAAACTTAAGAGAAAACATTGTTTATTTATAATTCGACCTGCCCTATTACCTCAGATCGATGGCAGCTCATTTTTGTAGTGACGTAATTTTAACTAGAATACAAAATATTTAATTTCCTTTTATTCCAATTACCAGAAAAAACCACCTTAAAGGCCACAATACAAGACGAATGGGAAAAAGGCCGCTAACGGCCCCAGGTGCCCAGATATATTTCGATGATGATGATGATTCTTTAACTCCTTGGGGACGGGTGAATCAGAAAAAGTATTCGTACAAAATCAGAATCAAGTTGTAATTAAATAAAAAACGGTAACTTAAATGTAGTCGTTGCTAATTCGACAAACTTACTATGCTTTTACTTTAATTATTGTTTGTTTAATCATATATATGGGTCATTCTCACAAAAACAGTCATTTTCATGTCCCCAGTATATTTTATGTTTGTTTTACAGCTTACGAAGAAAAAAAATTCAGGGAAAGTGTCCTTCAGAATGCAAGCTAACAAAAGAATAAAAATAAAATTATCAATTTTTATTTTTTATTTATTTTAGGTTATTAAAATATACCAATATGTCATTCCCTCACTTGTCCCCACTGCTGATTTAAAAAAAGAAAAAAATTGTTTCTGAAATACAAAATTTTTTTTTACAAATTCGTGTTTTTTGTTTCAGAATACTAAAATATAGAATTCAGAAAATCAATTTTAAATTAAATTTCTGATAAAAATATTAACACAGCACTATTTTAAACTTTGTCCCCAGTGTTTCGCGTCATTCCCTCACAACAATGTTCTTATCACCTGCAATCTTCTTAGAATAAAAATATTTTAATAAAAACTTCAGAAGTTAACAACTGGCATCATAGAACAAAATTGCAGTATGTTTCCATCTTCAACTTAAAGAAGCTTTGCTGTGGAATACATTTGAATGAATCAAACCAGGTAAAATTTTTTACATTTGTCATTCCCTCATGTCATTTTTTAGAGTAAAATAAAATACAACTTCATCGAGAAAGTGGATAATTATATGTTGCTTTCTTGTATGAATATAATTGTATGTGATTGACTTCAGAAATTCATTAGGCCTAACGGTTATTTTTAAATTTTATTGAATTCGTCATTCCCTCACTTGTGTATAAAGTGAGGGAATGACGCTGAAGTGAGGGAATGATTCAAGATGAGTATATTATTAAATTTTTTTTTGTTCAATTGTGCCAGCCAATTTTATTTCCCAAACCTGTAAATACTATTAAATATATAAGACTAAATTATAATAAATATTAGATATACTTAGTATGTGATCATTTTCAAACTTTAGGTAGATGTAACTTAGATAAAAACATGAATTAAAATAAAATATCATTCCCTCACTATTAGTGTCATTCCCTCACTTTTTAAATAGTGAAAATAATTAATTTACTTATTAATTAATTTGAAAAATGAATTAAAAAATTAATAAATTAATTTATTAAATTAATTAATTTATTTATTAAATTAAATTAATTAATTATTAATTATTATAAATTAATTAATTATAAATTAATTATTTAAAAAAATAATTAATTTAAATATTAAGTATAATTTATAGGATATATACTTTCTTTATAATGTCATTACATATTTCTATTAATATAAAAAGTTTCAGAGCTTTTTATTCACTTTACTTTTTTGGGATTTTATAAACTGAAAAATGACAGTTTTCGTGAGAATGACACATATAATCAATGTTGCTGGATGTTGGATATTGGGGTTATCTCGGCGTTTGGCTCGAAGCGCCACTAACCGATTCATCGATTCTGTTTTGTTGTATTCTGGGAGGTCCTATATATCTTTGAAGTTGTAGTATGTTGTAACAACAAGTCAAGTCCTTAAAGAAGTAAATCTTTAGTTTTGAAGGGAAAATCATCTTTGGAATGGGGAGATCCCCTTGAGTAGAGTTGTATGATAAAGTTAATAGTATTTTGATAGTATGCAGTCTGAGCATAAAAAGGCGGTAATTATAATCAATGTTAATTCAAAATATAACTAAATAGTTTTATTTTGAACAAAGTAATGGTGAATTGAATAAATCAAACAATTATAATCCCGCCCACAAATAAACTGCTAAAGAATTACTTTGATTACCAGCTTTATCTTTTTACCCTGGTTGATACGGTTTTATGCTGGCATGTATTTGTGACAGTCGGCGCGAAAGTGTGAAACAGCAACAGCATCGTAATGGGTACAGTCTCAGGTCACAGTAGCTAATGTCCTGCCAGTCTAAATTTTTTCATTCGAAATTTGCTACTCCGGAAATGGTTTAAGAGTGCCTGTGCCACTACCACTTTCTTTCGTAAAAGAACCGTTTGCATTACCAGGCCTGTAAACTTTCTACCTTTATATCAAAATTTCTTCTAGTGATCGATTGATTCATGCTTTGATGTATTATTATTGCTTTTATAAGTTTGATTCACAGTTATTTTTTTACCACTACTTGTAAATGACTCGAAAGTTTGTATAAAAAATCACTTTCTTAACTCTCTCTTCGGCATTTGACCATTTTTCCTTCGAGTGAGTCGTACCTATTTCATTCTCTTGCAATTATGTCTGATTTTACTAATTCTGAATTGATTTGAGAGTTTGAGTAGTTGCAAATTATGTAAAGGTTTCTGCCTGCAAATTGTAGTCATCAATTTACGCAACCATACCGATTAAGCTGATAATTCAACTACGCTACAATGGCTACTTATCATCATCATGGACGTGGCGGTAAGCGGCTGACTGAAAGACATGCACGTGACTCAACGACGGATGAGGAATGCAAGGATTTTGAAACCAAAATGGCTAAAGAGTTTGCAGACATGGAAAGGAGAATTAAAGAAGATGAAATGAAAAATAAAGAACTACTTGAGAAATTAAATAAGTTGGAGCAGTCTCTCATGCCTGTGCCAAATAGGCCTGAAATGCCGATTGCAACAGTTGATGTCACTGACATGGAAATTTATGAAGGCGGCCAACTTTTGGAACAGACGGGGAAAGCGTCAACCATTGATTCAGAAAGCTCAACCAAAAATAGCACAGAACCCCCTCCGAAAAAACGTAAAAAGAAGAAGAAAACGCAAACCAAAGTAAAAAAAACGAAAGATAATCTAATCATGACTACAACAAGCTGCCATTCTTCACCGACAGATACCGCCACTTTCTCACCACTACCAGATTCTTGCTTAGCTCCACCCATGGAGGATTCAAATGAAGCTGCAGCTCCACCCACAACTCCAGTAAAAGTGCTAACAACCAAGCATATTAAAGTCTTAATTCGTGGACTCCCAGCTGAACTAAACACAGAAGATATCTCTCATGAATTGGGGAAAGCAGGCATCTCAATCCAAAAAGTAATACAGTTTAAGAGAAAAGTGGGCGAGGCCTATCGGCTCCTCCCACTTTTTCTCACAATTCTTATAGAAACAGAAAATAACCAACAAATCTTCTCCGTCACCAGCATATGTGATGTCCCAGTCAAAATTGAAAGGTTCCGTGGCGAGAGAGGCCCGATTCAGTGCTTTAACTGCCAAAATTTTGGCCACACTCAAAAAATATGTAATTCACCTCCAAGATGTGTTAAATGTGCCGCAGAACATCGATCTTACGAGTGCCACAAGGACATCAACACTCCACCTATGTGCTGCAATTGCGGGGAAAACCACACTGCCAACTACACGGGGTGTAAAGCCCGTCCCCCCAGGAGGGGCCCTCGTGCCATTCCATTCACAACTACAGGACAAGCTCACAGATTGGTAACGATCATCAAAGAACTTCATGATCTTTTAAAAAACAAAGAAGTGTTTCAGCTATTACAATCGATCATGAGGGAGACCACTCCTGGTGATATCTCTTGCCTTAGTTAGAACTCTTATTTTAATCACAGAATTCTAATTTCGTATTTCCACACTGCTTATTTAACAAATATAGAATGTTTTCAGTTTATTCAATTTCGAGTTGCATACATCAGATGGTGCCACTAAAGTTTGGCAAAACCAAAGATTTATACAGCTCGACTTATGTTTTTATCTATGTATCATCTCGTTCAATAATTTTCAATTGCCTAATTTCCATTTCACCTTTCATATTTCTATGCATAATATTCATATCAAGCTGCATTTAATTACTATTACACATTTCTCAAATTTGGTTGAATTCATGTTTCTTTTGCAAATAATGATTAACGTATCTATTTCCAATAATGTTTGTAAATAAATACCAACGTATATTTTTCAAATCATGCCTGTATATAATTATCATATTTCTTTGTAATACAAAATGTTTTTAATTTATCAAGCAAAGAGCTTGACTTTTTTTAAAAAGCTAGCATAAAAAAGTTACACTGCATTTTCAAATCAAGCTATTGCACATTTCACTAATTATGTTTGAATACAATGTTTCTTTTTCATTGATCAAGGTTGCAAATAATGATTAATGTATCTATCTCCAATTATGTCTGTAAATAAGTACCTATGTATATTTTCAAATCATGCCTGTATATAATAACCATCTTTAAATTGATTGTAGTACAAAATGTTTTAATTTATCAAGCAAAACGCTTGACTTTTAGAAATAGCTACCATACTGTTGCTAAAATCAAAATGTCTTTAAATCAATGTATATAATATTTCATGATGTATAGGATAGGGGCTGCTGCGCGGTCCAGGTGCCCAGTTTTTGCGAAATAAGGAAGAACTCTCTCTTAGGATCAAGTTAAAATCATTTCCATAGTCCTGTAAGCTTCAGTTTTTAATTGTATACCACTCGAAATAATATATTGCAAAAAGCGTAGTAGCTGACAGCCGTGCATCAGTCATAACATAAATGTTATGACTGATGCCTATAAAAGGCATCAGTCATAACATTTACTTGAAAATTTTAAATTGTTAATTAAATAAAAATTCAGTTTGCCAACCAGTTTCATTTAACTTTTTTTTTAGTATATATTAAATATTTTTGCTATTGAAATGTGGATCTCCACTGCCTACAAGCCATCTTCTCACATGACTACTACAGCGTTTTGTTGTGGTGAACTTTTACTTGGAGAGGCTGGGTGGCGCAGTTGATTTGTCGTTGGCCTTCTGAGCCCAAGTCTGCGGGTTCGATCCCCGGCCCAGACACCGGATTTTCGGGATGCAGAAAATCCTCAGTGGCTATGTCGCATGATTATGCGGCATGTAAAAGATCCCTGGAGTGCCTTATTGGCTCTTGGCATTTCCGGCAAGATTAAATTACTAGTGCACTTTAGCTTCCAAATAGAGTCTCGGTGCTGCCATCTAGTGTGGCAGAAACTAGACGTCCAAATTAACATGGCCAACGGTATCTCACCCATTGTCTTGGTCACTGAAAGAGTGGATATCACCTCTGGAGAACGCACTAGGTCTGCTCATCGGCAAGACCGATTGTGCAGCTCATTGGAAATAAAAAAAAAAAACTTTTACTTTATATCTTCTAGATTGAAACGCTTCATTTCGTATTGAGACCCAGGGGTTCAGATTTAACTGAACAAGGCCTTTAAATTGTGCGTCGAATATCGAATTTATGTCGTTTGCGCATCCATCAGCTACTGGTAGTTGGTATCCAGGGTTGAAAACCTATATGTACCAAGGTGGAAAACAGCAAAAACTGATACGAAAGGCATTCCATTCTAGCATTTTTTTCGAGTGACATTAAATTTCTGTAACTCATGAGATTTATTTTTACAATTATAGCATGTATACAACTGCTTCTTTTCTCTGAAAAAGTAGATATTGTTTGATAGTTTGAAGAAGAGATTAGATTTACTCCTCCCTAAAAAAAGTTAAAAATGAAATGGTTTTGCTACCAGCTTTTCCGTCTCGTTTAACCCATGTTGGTACAATATTTTTCATCTTCCACTGAAGGTTGAAAGCGAGACGGAAAAGAGGAAAGGCTGGTAGCAAAACCATTTCAGTTATAACTAGTTTTCGGGAGGAGTTAACTTATTCTTTTTAAAACTATTCAACAACATCTACTTTATCCTTAGAAAATAAGCAGTTTTATATATAGACTAAAATTATGAAAGAAATCTTGATAGTTACAGATATTTAATTTTTCTAAAAAAAAATGCTAAAATGAAATGTCTTTCGTACCAGTTTTTGCACTTTTCCGTCTTGCTATATAAGGGCTTTCAGTCATGCTTCCACTTATTGGGTAAAAGGACCATGTGTTTGCGATAGATTTTTATGATTTTTGATGTCGATTTTTCACCCATTCAAACACTAGCACGCACGACTAACCCTTTGACTACGAATTCTAAAAAATGATTTTTTTGTCCAGTTTATTACTCAAAAGGAGAAAATAGGTCACAAATAATGCGTAAGTAGGATTTTTCTGACAAGCGGTTATCAATTTAGAGGCTGGGACATATATGTCCCGGCCGTACTTAATGGTGGGATACATATGTCCCACCTGAAGTGATCGACTTACTACAAGCACGTTTATCATTCCGGAAAAATTTATTATATGGACTTTTTTTACATGGTATGATACAGGGTGAAGCAATCTTTGCCTAACCCTGCATTACACATTGGACAACTCATATTTGTTCCTTGTTCTATGTTCATTTAAGAAAATATGAATGGACATAACAATCCCAATGAAGAATACGAGTGGGATATATCTGTTCCATTGAAGAATACGAGTGGGATATATCTGTCCCAAAGCAAAATCACAATGCTATTTTATGGAAGAAACTCGTCAACGCCATCTAGGGGATATTTGACACATGAAACACGTATACTTGGTTCGACTCTACGACTGGGACATATTACAATGAAGTGCTTTTCACCCCATTAGTAATTTTTAAACATTTGTTGGAACAAATGAGTCCCGTTAGTAGCCAAAGAGCTAATGAATAGAAAATTTAATGTCACGATGAATTAAGGAACATATCGCGATATTTCCCCAAATAAATTTATCTTTATTATCAACACGTTGAATGCCATGAGGGTCACCGGTGACCGGCACTGAGTTTGTTCGTAGGTTGGTTTGAGAGGTGACCACAAATATGTTAATTAATTAGTGCATACGATAATCAAACACAAAAAAGTATTTTCTCTGAATAAACATAACTTTTCGACGGATTCAGATTTCTTATTCTCAAAATATCGAATTTTGAAATTTTGCCATGTAAAAATTACGCTCTTTAAGAAAATGCAAAAAGTTTAATACCTTACAATTAAGCATGTATATTTGATATTCTCTCGGGAAGATTTGCATCCTTTACTTTTATCCAATTAATTTTTCTTGTAAAGATTTTCCATATTTTTAAAAAACTATTAACGCTTTCTAATTACATATTTTAAAAGTATTAAATCTATTATATAGGGCTCTCAACTTTCTTCGCTTTATGTAAAAATTTATTCTAGTGGCAGCTAAGTTAATGTTTTAATGTATTTTTTATTCATTAAAACTATTTTCCGTACCACTACAAATAAATGATAGAAAAGCTACTTTCTTCCAGATCTTTTTTTTTTGGGGGGGGGGGTGCATCGCCTCCCTATTCGAACGTTATCGCCCGCCTAACGTTGTGCAAAGCGTGGAGGTAGCTGGTTCAAATCTCGCTGTTACCCAGGACGTATCTTCCTGCGGGTCTTCTACTGTGACAAAGGTTTGTAAGATTAAACTGAGAACACAATCAAATTTCGAGCATTCATTCGTAAATTAAGCCTGCTACGGAGCAAGCTGTCTTGAATTATACTACAGAGAGATACAACAATATAAGATTATAGATTTATTAAAAAATTTTTTTAAAAATATTTTTGTAATAAAAAAGTGGTAGTATTAAAATTTTTATATTTGTTTAATAATAAAGGAGTTAAAACAGATCTGAAACATAAAATATTATTTTTTAGTTAAAAATTTAAACAAATCTAGTTTATCTAAATGTCTATGCTGGAAACAAACCAGAAATGTTTAGTTTTAAATAAAGAATAATTTCTGGGGATGAAAAAGGGGATAAATGTAAAAATTTTTTGGGGTTTAAAACTGTAAGAAAATTAAAGGGAGATAGATACAAGCTTCTTATACTCTCTTTGACGCAACGATTATGCATATACATTTCTCAAAAATAATATTTAGTATTGCCAGACATGAAATATTAGCGTGGCATTCAATGTGTTAAAACTCGTTAAACTAATAGTTTCGATTATGAAGTAAATTAAGGCTAACATGAGTAATAAAAAATTAAAGACATAGTATGTTTAACTGTCACTGGTAGTTTTAAACATAATTTTAGGATTATTCTTATTTATGTTTAGGAGGTTTAAATTTATTTAACTTCAAAGAAAAAACTTTATTTTTTTTTCTTTTTAATATAAATAATTTTTGCGTTTCGAAATTTTTTAAACACAAATTTTATATTCCGTAACTGTACATTAATATACTTTAAAGTTATAAAAAAATTTCCTAATTTTTAAAGGGGACAGGTTGGGCACCAACACTATCTAGAGGCATTTAACGTACATAAATATGTCAGGCCGGGGTTGGTAGGGCATCGGGTTCATGTCCAGTAAATCGTGGGTTGGATTCCCTCCGACTGAGAACTCCCCGTGTAGTAAATGGTGCACGTTAAATCAGTCGAGTCTTAATGTCCTCCATGTTCCCATAGCAAATTATGTCTTTGGGGTACTGAATTGATCGTTCCTGATTCAGGTTAAAATTATGATCTGTGGATGAATGAATGGATGTATGAATTGGTCCGAGCTACAAACGGGTGTGACTTATGGGTGTAGCGGAAATACTCTATTATTGAAAAAATTGATTATTGATCTCTAAAATACTCTATTATCTTTACAATCACCTTTTTATACTTTTTTTTAAAGTTCCGGTTCCACAGAAAGACGTTTGATACTTTAATATTTCATCCCCGAAAAAAAGATTGGAAAACTATTTAATATAATATAATAACATACTTTTAATTATTCACATTTAATAGCTTTTGATCACGCGAAAGCTACATAGATCCAGAGGTGCCAATTGCTCCCGAAACACCAAAATAATTACAATACTTAAATAACTACAACGTAAATTTAAAAGATATAGCATGACATACGGGAATGAGAGGTGAATTGTATAAACCTACGAATTATTTAGAAATAGTGGTGGACAAAAATCTTCTAAATTGAATTTATTAAACCAAGAATCACAATTGATAAACTACCACTTTAAAATATATATTTGATGTCCGAAACAAGTTGGCATCTTTGCAAATCCTATGATACTACGAATTTATAGAACTTGTGGCATAATTTTTATTTGTTTATTTTTAAAAATTCCTTTTAAATATTTATTTGAAAAAAAATTATAAAAACTAACGTTGGTGTTATAAAAAAAGTAGAATTTCAACGATAAATTTCATTATTTTAGAATTTAAATCTTAGTTGAGACCCATTCCTTCATTAATTAATTTTCTGGCGCATGTGAAATACATGACGTATATCGTTAAAAGGCAAAAAAGATGCCAATTCACGGCTAAGTTCATATACTTCTATCTCATATTAACAAAACCAGTGATAACAAACCCCAGATTTCAATTAAAATAATTAAAGAATCGCCAATATTTCAACATTCTTCTATTTATAAACTTCATTTGGAAAGGAGAAAAAATTTAAATTCGTCATATATTCTCTCGTCACGTATTGTTCTTTAATTTGATTGCGAAAAATCTAAAGATGTTCTGAAAATGTCTAATAATTAAAATGGTAAAAATATTCACCTTCGTGGAATTTATAATGAACTTATTAATAGAATTACATTTGTAATTAAGAGTACGTGATTTTCTAGAATTCCGAATATCTAATTAATAATGATGGTAATGAAAGTTACTCATTAGTTATTCTACATTTTCTCCTCTCTAAGAACGTGATATAGTTATTTTTGATTAATTGAACACATTTGCATAATAAGCATAGAAAAGTTCTTAAGTTGCTAATAATAGTGACTAAACATTGTTAGATAAAATCATGAGGATAATTATGGTGCTTTGAAAATATGTAGTTTACCTAAAAATAATTAAACATTTCCCACTAGAAATTTATCCGTTCAACATTATTTACACCTTTATTGAATAAATAATAGCATTTTTTGAATGCGGGTCTCCTACAACGGTAGAGATTAAAAAATCCTGGTAGAAAAAAACATTTCATTTTTTCTTTTTATTCAGAAGAGGAAAAAATGTCTGCAACATTTTTGCAAATGTTTGCATTACGGAAAACTTGAAAAATTATTACAAAATACTTCGTATCTAAATCAGAGTGTTCCGTAATTATCTCTCTTAATATATAATTTAGAATTTTCGCCAAAATGGTATTCATATTAGGGATTGCCGTTTAATATTCTGATGAGGAAGAAAAAATATTATTGAAACCTGGTAATTTAATAAGAGAAAGGAGGAATACAAAACATAAAAACCAGTTATATTGCCTGATTAAATTTGGAAGTGTTTATAGTGATCATCCTTTAACTTCCTAATGTCTCCCTCCAGTAATCAAAAGGGGTTTGATGTTTACAATTCCACAGTTTTCACTACTGCTTCTATAGCGTTTCTGTTTTCCTCCAATGAAATGTTAATTTAACCCTTTGCACTACCGTTGCAATATCAACACTATAGCATTTAAAATACGCAATATACTATTGTTATACAATTTCAAAATTCCTAAAATAATGTGGTTACTAATTAGTAAGGTATAAAATTTCTTAATTTTAAAGTGGTGACTGTTAATGGTGCCTCCGCGGGAAACATCCGAGTGCATAGGGTTAAAACTGTCCATGCACACTCGCCAATTGCGACAAAATTTCTGTACTTTCTAAAAATATTTTTTTAGTGCAGACTTGCCAACTTTTCCGGCTATTCGCTATAACATACATACCCTCCAACTTATGAGGATTTTGAAAATAATTCTTTCTAGTGGTAGCGAACCAAAGTAGAAATTTTTAAAGCAAATGGATCTCTCATAAAACTTTTATCAGAACTTAAGAATCTAGCCATATGGCCTGCGCTTTTATAAGTAATAGTGGACAAGTTACGCTAAAAATATTTGTTTTTAAATATTAAGACATTAATTTTGCTACCGTCTGAAAAGAAGATTTCTGAAACTACGGAAATTCCGTAGCAGTTGGAGGGTATGTAAACATATAAACATTCAAATATAATATTATTTAACACGTTCACGCCGGGAAAAGTGAAAATACTGGTACGGGAAAAGAGAAAATACTGGTAGAAGAACTATTTCAATATTAGATAATATTCGGGAGGAGTTAATCTATTCTCAACAATAATAATTCACTGTAAGGAAATTTATTACAGCGAAGAAGCAATTCAATATAAAAATTGCATCCGTTAAAAACAATTGGTAGTTATGGATTTTCATAATTCCCGGAAAAAAACTAAAAAATGAAATTTATTGTTACCAGTTTTTACTCCGGTGAGGTGCCAAGATATGAAAATCTAGCGTGACCCACCGGTTGGTCACCCCAGCGTGAACGTGTTAAATATCAAATATAATAATAAATATTCAAATATGTAATTACCAAATTAAATATTCAAAGTGGTAGAAGAACCCCTCTTTAAAAAGTTTATTTTAAATGATATTGACCACCACAATACGTAAATAATTAAAAGATATAGAAAAAAATTCAGAAGTTTAATTTAGGCAAAATTAGAGAAAACTTTGCCTACAAAATTATTACATAACACATACCTGCCAACTTTTAATCCCTTCCATTATGATTTTTCCCAGTGGTAGTAACATGGAATTAAAATTTCAATTTTAAGCAAAAAAGTACGCTGTATTTGAAAAAGTTTAAGCTGAAGACGATGGTAGTAACACATATTAATATATATGCTTAATTTTTTTAAGAATAGTGGTGATCAAAATCATTTAAAAATTAAGTTTATAAAAGTAAAGAAAATATATATTTACTACCACTTTAAATATAAAAATAAAATTTTACGCCAAATGCGTAAAAGTTGGCAGGTATGCATAACAAAACTTCCGAATGGGCAGTCCTGTTAGTATAAATAAGGTAATATAATAATAATAATAATGTGATATTTCAGACATATTTTAATAATTAATGTTGTCAGTTAAGTAAACAGACATATAATAGGTTAACTAGATAAGCGATTAAGTTGTATTTATTCAAAAATGTTTGCGTTGGGCCCTTTCATGAATGATGTTACTCATTCATGCGATATTTTTGCACCTTTCCTCCCATTTGATAAAATGTATAACACTACAACATACCCTTTATTGTCACGTTATTTTACATAAACATGTACACTGAAAAAAACGGACACTCAAATTTTACGAAACTTTGTTTTTAACGAAACCGTATCCTGCAAAATACTTTGAGCGAAAATTTTGTTACTTCATTTCTTCTTTGAGGAAACGAATCCTGATTCGAGAAAATGCATTTTACTATGATTCGTCCATGTCTGACACAGTGGTTTTTCTTGTGCTGTTTTTTTTTTTTTTCTCATTTTAATTTTTGTTACACTCTCGTCTACTGTGGCTTTTCCAGTTTTGTTTCCCACCTTTATTTTCTACTTTTCGCTGGCAACTTTACGTTTTATGTATCAAGTCACTTTTGCTTCTTCTCATTCACATGTGGCAAGTTTTGAGAATGGGCGCCTCTGTTTGGGCACTTGAAACATGTCCATTTTTATTCCCATCAGAAGCAAATGATTTTTTTTTTAAATCAAGTAATATCTTACCTCTTCAGTTTCTTGGGATTATTTATGTAACGGTTGACTTTTTCCGAGGGCTCAAAAATAGACACCCATTCTCTTGACACTTCAGACAAAAAAACTGAAAATAAAAGTGAAAAACAAAACCATAAAAAGTTGCTTTCTCCTTATTTTCCATCTTTTTTAACTAGAAACTTAGGGTTCAATGTTTAGAAACGTTTTTGTTTTCCTCTACGTTTGTCGAGTCTGGAGAATAGGCACCCATTTTTGAGTGTTCGAAAAATTTATTACAACATTCATATGTTTGAAGCAAATTAAGTATTTTTATCATCAAGCTTATATTTCCGCTTCAGTTTCGTGGGATTATTCGTTTACAGTCATCTACGTGTTAAGATATTCACACTCAACAGCACTTTTTGTTGTTGTTGTCGTCGTCGGCCATTCTGACAGAGGGGGTGCTATTGTTTTTGTTTTAAAGGTGGCGCCACCTATGATCAAGAATTCGACATCTGCCACATTTATACATCACGTCCGTTTACAGGACGAACCCATTCATACCTCCACAGATCGTAATTTTGACCTGAACCAGAGAACGATCAATCTCCAATTCAGTACCCCTAGAGGTTTTGATTTGTTATGGAAAATGGAGGACTTTGTGACCCGACAGATTTAACGCGAGAAAGTCACCATTCACCACACAGGGAGTCTTCGATCTGCTAGATTCGATCTCCCGTTCTCACAAACGCGAGCGGCTATCTCGGACACTTTACGTTATTTTCATCAATTGCTTACAGCCTCGGTTGCTTTTCGTGTTTTCGTTATCGATGTGCAGTTAACGCATTTCTCAAAATTAAACTCACAGCAAACATATTCAAGCCCACCTGATTACGCGACATTTACAAAAATATCAGTATGTTTCTGAGTTCTTGAAACAGAAAATATACATTAATAAAAGATATTTGTATTCCTCTATAAATGTCTTTTCTAGGCCTGATGATTAATGTGTCTGCCACATCAACATGGGAGGAATGGGTGAGTGGTAGTCTTGAATGAGGCCCAGGCTACAATGACAAATGGTTGTGGACTTATGACCACTGGGCCGAATAACAGGCCATTCATTTTTTCCCCTCTCTTTCTATGACAGTTATTTATTTGTGTCTTTTTACACTTCGTGGTCATTCCTCGCTATTGAAGGTGGCGTTGGTAATGGTGTTATTACTTTGACTGAATGTCAGCCATTGCTGTAAATACAAACTCAGAATCCAAAGTTATTATCAAAATGGTATTTTTTTTCTCCTGATTCTATTTTGTTTGATTGCTTTTCTTTGTAAGAATGCCGTTTAAATGGATACATTTTTAGTACTTTTATCAATTTCCATCCCCTATGTTTTACGAGGATATATTGGAAAAGATCAGACAAGTCTTACTTTGATTTTAAACGTAACATGTTTAAGATTAATTAGATCCTGATTCTATTTTGTTTGATTGCTTTTCTTTGTAAGAATGCCGTTTAAATGGATACATTTTTAGTACTTTTATCAATTTCCATCCCCTATGTTTTACGAGGATATATTGGAAAAGATCAGACAAGTCTTACTTTGATTTTAAACGTAACATGTTTAAGATTAATTAGATCCTGATTCTATTTTGTTTGATTGCTTTTCTTTGTAAGAATGCCGTTTAAATGGATACATTTTTAGTACTTTTATCAATTTCCATCCCCTATGTTTTACGAGGATATATTGGAAAAGATCAGACAAGTCTTACTTTGATTTTAAACGTAACATGTTTAAGATTAATTAGATCCTGATTCTATTTTGTTTGATTGCTTTTCTTTGTAAGAATGCCGCTTAAATGGATGCCTTTTTAATGTTTTTATCAAATTTAATCCCATATGTTTTTCCGAGAATATATTGGAAATGATTAGACAAGCTGAATATGATTTTAAAAGTAGCATGTTTAAGATAAATACTTTTGAAGTTTATTATGTCTGATGCGTTTATGATCTGTCTGTATAGTAATCTAGATCAAGGGGATGTAATCTAGATCAAGGGTCTGCAAAGGATCTAGATCAGTGACTCAAAAACTTTTGCAATCTGCTTCTATTTCCAGGGATCAACGCCTCTTATTTAAATTAAAATAGTGGTAAGATAGGTATGTCATTTTTTTTTCTTTTTAGATGAAACCAGATATTCTAACTACCACGTGACGTTATGAATAATGTAAATGTGTGAATGTGTAATGAATAATTAAATTAACAAACAATAATAAAATCAATTAACAATAAGCAAGGAATTTAATTCTAAGAATGGTAGCGCTGTTATTTTTAAATTAAAGTGAAAGTAAAGCTGTTGTTTGCCTGATATTTTAAAGTAAATCAGCTGCCGTTATTTGATTTTTTATAAGGGCTTTTACCACTGCTATTTCATATAAATTTCGATTTTTAATCTCATATTGATGTGTTTTAAACTTCTAGAAATAAGTAATACAATGTTGTTAAAAATATATTACGTTCATTGATTCGTAGATGACATATACAGTGGCGGAACAGCGAATTACTCCACTTTTTGGAAAATATTTCATAGTGGTCCGAATTTTCAGAATTTTTGATAATTTATCATTATTTTATAACCCTCAATAGGAGAGACCTGAAATAAAAAATTGTTTCACAAACACTTTTGAATTATTTACACAAAGTGGTGCTGAAAACTAAAATTACACATTAGAACATAAACAACCACTAGAAAATTTCCCCCCAAAAAGCATAAAAAATTGAATTATCCTATAGTACTCTACAACGAAACCATCCCAATAGTCAACAGAGTCAAATACCTTGGAATAACTCCAGACCGGAAATTCAACTGGAATAATCCTATACAGAATAAAACAAAGTAGAAGCAGCTTAATAAACTAAAAAGCTTACTATACAATTGAAATTAAATCTATTACTATATATGTCTATGATCAAGCCAATTGTAACACATATATCTCCAATTCTAACTAACAAGATTAACAGGTTGAATGCCACGCTGCTTTGACATGATTTTCCCGTCTGGCCACAACGGTAAATAGCTACAAACTAAATTTGCAAATATTAGTCAGATTTTGCTAGCTTTTTAAAAGGTTTAGCATGACATTTCTAAAAAAAGAGGTGAATGATACAAGCCTACAAATTATTTAGAAATAATGCTGGATAAAAATCTACTAAATTGAATTTATTAAACCAAGAATCACAATTAATAAACAGCCACTTGAAGATATTTATGCGCTGTCCGGAGCAAGTTGGCATCTTTGTGTATATGTTACCGGCAAAGTATGAAACCCGGCATTGTATAGAATGCCTAAAATTAGCCGGCAAAGTATGAAATGAATTATATTTCACATATTGCCTAGGCATTTTATAGAACGCTAAATGAGAAACCGGCAAAGTATAAGATATATCTCTGATTCGTCAAAATGTCATTCAAAAAGGACAAATTCAAAACATCATCCGATGTTATATTAATTTATTCGTGGATATAATTACATTTATTCGACATTTTAATACTTACTGACTATAGAATACATTTATTCGATATTTCAATACTTACTGACGATAGATTAGAAGAAACATCAGTGTTTGCAGTATCGGGAAAATTTATACCGGGCAATGGCACTTGACCTTAAAAAAACATCAATGTAGGGTATATTGGGAAATGGCACTTGACCTTAAAAAAACATCAGTGTAGGATATACCGGGCAAATGTATGCCGGGCAGTGGCACTGGACGTAGTATATATTTCGGACATTTACCAAAGGTCTAGTCATACTAGGTCTAGTTAAGTGCCGTTGCCCGGTATACATTTGCCCGGTATATCCTACACTGATGTTTTTTTAGGGTCAAGAGCCACTCCCCGGTATGCATTTGCCCTGTATACCCTACACTGATGTTTTTTAAGGTCAAGTGCCATTGCGCGGTATACATTTACCCGGTATACCCTAAACTGATGTTTTTTTAAGGTCAAGTGCCATTGCGTGGTATACATTTGCCCTGTATACCCTACACTGATGTTTTTTAAGGTCACGTGCCATTGCCCGGTAGACATTTACCCGGTATACCCTAAACTGATGTTTTTTTAAGGTCAAGTGCCATTGCGCGGTATACATTTGCCCTGTATACCCTACACTGATGTTTTTTTAAGGTCAAGTGCCATTGCCCGGTATACATTTGCCCGATACTCCAAACACTGATGTTTCTTCCAACCTATAGTCAGTAAGTATTAAAATATCGAATAAATGTAATTATATCCACGAATAAATTAATATCAAATCGGATGTAATAAATATTTCGGACATTCACCACAGCGACTATGTGATTGTCAACTTTCACCGGTGAAAGTCAACAACCACCGATTTCGGTCATTCACAGTAACATGCACATCATTTACATAATAACCACATCAGGACGTTTGTTTCATACTTTGTCTAAATAGCATTTGGCGTTCTATAGAATGCCTAGGCATTTTATACAATGCCTAGGGAAAGTATGCAATACTTCTCACATTTCATACTTTGCTTAAAAACATCCGGTATTCTATACAATGCCGGCGTTTCATACTTAGGTGGTAACATACATAAATAAAGCTATTTTTGTGTTCTCTGTTGCATTAATTTCTTCAAACCATTTTAGTAACTATAATAATATAAAACAATTAAAAATTTACTCGAATTATGTGTTTCTAATAATCTTGGGTTCGTCGGTCATCGGTTACCCCCGTGGCAATCAACATGTTCAACTGAAACCATTGAGCAAATTATGCTCGCTTTCATCTGCGTTAGGTTTCCTTATTTGCGACTTTTACCAAGAAAATTAAAACTTCATTTAAAGTATTTTTGATAAAATTAATCTACCACTCTTCGCAAAAAATAATTTATTATATTTATTTTTAATTTTCATTTCTGCATATTCATAGGATGCAACAAATTTTTTTATTTTATGAATTACTAGCTAGCTTATATGCTGGTAATCATATATAATAAGAGGAAACAACAAATGATTTCTATTCTAATTAAGGTTAAAGTAAACTGAATATTGGCAATCAAGCTGCTGTCTTTTGTGAATGCAAATTTATATGTTTTGGTTGACATGAATATTCAGTTTTTCCAATTGTAAATGTGAAGAATGCGACAAACTCAGTGCCTGTTACCCCATGGCATTCAACATATTAATATTATCAAAACAAAATCATATAAACAACAAAGCTCAATTGTTTATCCATAACAAAGAAATTCATGAAGACATCAAAATTGAATCTTATCGATCAATCTACTGCCAAATTAAAATCTAACGTTTTGTTAAGTCACCCAAGTGTGAGGCGGTCAACTTCAACGAAATTTTTCTTTTTAAAAATCTGAGAGAAGACGACTCAATAAAACTATAGCAGCTTTCTACTGCAATGGTGCCTCCTTTTCCAACTACTAAAATATGTAAATAACATCTGTTTATCACCTGTATTATACATCAGTTATTATTATTCATATTTGTGCTTTAAAATGATGCAGAAAATTTTAAAATTTACCTTAAATGTATTTTTTGAGGGTCAAAAATCTGGAACCATCGAAAAAAAGTTATGTTCATGCAGAGAAAAAACGTTTTTGTGCCTTATTTTGTTACTTAAAATATTGTCTGCACTAACTAATTAGTATATTTGAGGTTAACCCCCGAACCATTAAAATTGAGCTTCAGAGCCTGAAGATCCGATCAGTATATCAAAAGTTATTTAGGGTGATTAGTTTATTTTTTGCTTACTGTACATAATTAAACTGTGAATTGAAACTGCGTTTTATAAGTAATAGAAATTTTCACATAATGACGCACTGATGAAATTCATACTTTTAAATTTTATTTATTTATTTATTTCAATTTTGTATATAACTAACCATAAAAAATGTTCTAACTGATATTCAAACAAAGGAATGAATGAATTTTAGCATTATCATAATCATCAAAAAAAAAAATTTGAAATTGGTTTGAAATAAACTTGAATAAATTTGAAATTTTAAAATTAAACATAGTGTTCATTAAAAAGAAATTTTAAAAATTAAATATTTTGTAAGCCTTAAATTAAAATTGAAGTTATGTTTGTTAGTTTTAAGTAAATTGGCAACAAATTTTTATTAATTTATAGAATGCTGCGAGCACTAAAAATTTAAAAATTATGTTGTTTTTTTTCAAAATCAAAGAAATTGTATTTTAATTATTTCTAATTTTTTTTAAAAATAATTTACTAAATGTTAATATGCAAGCTGGCACATAAACATCCGAAAATTATTTGAATATTTGTTTGTTATTTTAAGTAAATAGACGACAGTTTTTTTATTTATTTATAGGATGTTGTTAATACTGGAAATTTAAAAATTATGAGGGTGCTTTTTTTTATAATTTGAAAAAAAATTGTATTCTAATTATTTCTAACTTTTTCAAAATAAATTATTAAATGTTAATATGGAAGTGGGCACATAAAGCATGCAAAAAGTATTTATTTTATTTTTATATGTCAAAAAAAAAGTGTCTTAAGGGTACAGTGAGTGGGTACATGAAAAAAGAAAATAAATTATTGAAGTTTGGTATTACGCAAATACTTTTCATTTGCATGGAAAACTGCTTAAATCTGTATTTAATTAGCATTCCCGATTTATCTGTTTTGTTGTTACAAAACAAAGCTTGCAACAGAAAATATGCAACTCATCCTTTATTCATTTATTTTGATCAAGGGTTAATTATGCTGCGAGCGTGCACAGACTCTTAAACGTTTTCCTGGAAAACCACAACGTAACTGGTACAAATCGTAGTCTGGAATATTTAATCAACGCTAGTCTTTAAGCTGGAAACGATTCTGAGTAAATAGAGCGAAAAGTGGATTTTGCCTAAAAGTAAAAAGCTAATTTTAGCTAATTATTCTCCCTTCTTTCAGTTGCAGTTACTTTTAGCCCGAACATATTATTTCATACTTATTAATCAATCGTTTCAAATACTAGTGATTGTTATTGTGCTTTTATGGTAAATAGTTTTTAAAAAAAACTCCAATTTGATTTTAATGACAATAAATCCTTCAGAAAACGTCATAAAAGACACAATGTATTATTTTCAAAGCTGATATAGAATATAAAAGGTATTTTTAAAATTTCGAATTGGAACTGTTCTCATGTTCTAAAGACATTGAAATAATAAATATATTTGATTTTTTAAAACGATGTTAAAAATGATTATTCAATAAATATAATCTAAATTTAAATTTAGTAAAAAATTATTATTGAAGAAATAAACCTCTGATTCTTACAAGACTTTGGTGGATGCATATAAAACGAACCCTATATTGCAGTTTCACAAATAATAGCAATAATAATAATAATAGGGGGAAGGAGAAAAATAAGAAGAAAAATGATAATAATAATAATTTTGATCGAGCCGTGGTTGGCTTAGAGCAGTGTTTCCCAAACTTATGACTTTTGTGTACTCTTTCTAAATTTTTCGCAACGCTCTGTACCACTAATTAAAAAAGAATTAATACATTTTTTTAAAAATTATGTTTATTTACAGGTGAGAATAAAGTTAAAAGTCACTACTGGCAGTTGACACCACTAATTATTAACTGTTAACTCTGCAAAAAATTGCCAATAGAAAATACATAATTGTAAATTTTCAGGCTAGCTTTGTTATGAAATTTTCGTTTGTTGCAATATATTTCGCATAAGAGCGTGTACCACCCCTAAACTGTTTCCGTACCCCTGGGAGTAAGCGTACCACACTTTGGGAAACACAGGCTTAGAGCATAGAGCTTTCGCCTCCCAATGGGGCGAGACAGGCTCGAATTCCAGTGGTGGTTCGTTGATACGAATTCTGATCTCGGTTCTGAACGAATTCTGACACACGTTTAATGAACCGCGAGGGCTCCGGGGATAGAGGATTCGCTCCCCAATAAGGAAGTCCAGGTTCGAACTCCATTAGCTGCTCCCGGGTCACACCAACCACAGTGCTGACGAAAAATATCCTCAGTGGTAGACGGATTATGGGATAGACTATCCTTGCTTCTGTGCAAACCATACGAGGTTTTCGTCGTTTCCCTCTCCTTGTATTCATTAAAAAGTCCTCAACAAAGATTAGTTTGTTCCAATGCTTGATCCAGAAGTTGTCTTCTGGGTTAGGCTCAAAATTAAAAGGCAACGAAATAAAACATTAACAGTCGTAAACTCCGAATTGGGTCAGTTGTTCAACGCCGATTATAAAATAAAATATTTTCAAACATTAAGTGTAAACAATGCTGCAAATTACATTTTAAAAAAACTCCTTTTTTTTTTCATTTTTAAGCAAGTTAACATCATGTAGAATTTAAAATATTTCGCTAAAAGTGTAAGTTTCTTAAATGTAAAAGATATCAGAAAAAATTCCCGATCTTCTAGACAAAAATGCAGAATTGCAAAAATGGATTGTAAATGAATAGAGCACCAAAACAAAAGTCCTTCGAATCTAAAAACTTAACCTATGAAAAAGTTGAGGAATTTTTATATCTGGGTGCAACGATACGTACCCAAGATGAAATTGACGTTGAAATATAAAATAATATTGTAAAAGCCCGCAAAATTCACTTCGAAAATTAATACATAAATTGTTAAAATTAATAAAATAATTCATTATAAAAATTAATTAATAAATTGTGGAAGAGCCTAAATATAGAGTTTAAGAGTGAAATTAAATTTGTATTAAGCATTAATAAAATCAGTTCTTTTGAACGTTTCAGAAATATAGAAATTGACTGAATCACAAAATAAAAAATGAAATGTTTTTCAGGGTATATGTTAGAGAATTAGTATGAATATTTTTGGACAATGATTATGTATGAAGAAATTAATATTAGAAGATCACTCTTTATCTTTCGGCCATATAGTAAAATATGTATATTTGGCAAAAATTTGACTATTTTTGCTTGCTTTTTATTAAAAGGTATAGCGTGACCTAACATAAAGTGGTGAATTATAAAAGCCTGCGAATTATTTAGAAATAGAGGTGGATAAAAGTCTACTAAATTGATTTTATTAAGACAGAATCACTATTGATAAACTACCACTTTAAAATATTTATTTGCTACCAGGAGCAAGTTGGCATCCCTGTAATAGCAAATTTCCCATGGGCAACTAAAAATGTAAGAAGTGGTAGAAACTCTATTTAATTTAACTTATTTAATTATTCAATCGCAAATACCATCATGACTTGAATTGTAAATTAGTCATAGGTTAAACGTAAACATTCTTAGCATTCACATCTTCATGGGCGAACTCAACGTTAAGTTTTATGAAAACACATACCATAGCACTACAAGTGAGTTCAACTTCTTATTGCTAGACATTCATCTTATGGCAACATCAAATATAGCCCCATGACAACGTTCTTTCTAAGGTGATACAGTCGTAGCCTTTTTCCCCTAAACTTTCACACTTCATTAACACGTTCACGCCGGGGTGACCCACCGGTGGGTCACGCTAGATTGTCTCATCTTGGCAGCGCACCGGAGTGAAAACTGGTAACAATAAATTTCATTTTTTAGTTTTTTTCTGGGAATAATAAAAATCCATAACTACCAATTGTTTTTAACGGATGCAATTTTTATATTGAATTGCTTCTTCGCCGTGATAAATTTCCATACAGTGAATTGTCATTGTTGAGAATAGATTAACTCCTCCCGAATATTATCTAATATTGAAATAGTTCTTCTACCAGTATTTTCTCTTTTCCCGGACCAGTATTTTCACTTTTCCCGGCGTGAACGTATAAATTTACCCCAAATAAAACACTCTCAGTCTAAAGCATGACATTTCATCAGCACCACGGTATGCGAGCACCACAAATGAGGTGCAGCCGTGGGGACGATAAATTGGTAACTGAAGTGTGATGAGCAAACCAGAAAAGAGTGGTATTGCCAGGAAGCCTATAACAGAGTCACAGACAAGTTAGTTGCCGGACTAGCCATCACTCATATAACCGTTCCTTCGTGAATGACACATTTTTCCTGTAATTTCTTGTAAATATTGTACATATTTTCGCTATTATTTTTTATTTTATTACATCGCGTATACGTTAATATTTTTCTGACCCCTGTAAAGATTATTATATTTTAATCTAGTTTGATCTCATTTACGTTTAATTTCCTATTGATTTCGTCATATGTTTAATCGATTGGTTTTCCACTCATGACTTTATTATTTGACGCATGGCACACCTTCTCCCTCCAATTCTACTCCCACTTCACACATTCACCCCATTATATGTCTCAAAAATCCCACCAGCAGCTCTTCGCAGCAGCGTACAGAGATTTGAGCTATATTCTTCGCATTCATTTTCAATAGTGATTTGAAAACATATAATTGAGTTCAAAACTAAATCTAACTCAATTTACAGAGATGCCAACTGCTCCGGACACGCCAAAATAATTAAAAAAAACTGTAAATAATTATAAAGTAAATTTTGCAAATATCTGACTACTTTTGCTTGCTATTTAAGAGGTACGGCATGACATAAGTATTAGAAGTATTAGAAAGTTGCGAATCATATAAGCCTACGAATTATTTAGAAATAGTGGTGGATAAAAATCTACTACATTGAATTTATTAAACCAAGAATCACAATTGATAAACTACCACTTTAAAATATATATTTGCTGTCCGGAGCAAGTTGGTTGGCATCTCTGAGAGATCAAAAAAAAATTTTTATAGTATATTAAAATAAAATTTAAACTTGGATTTTATTATTAAATATTTTGCTCGGTTAACATTAAAGTGGCTAATTTTAATCTTGTTTATTTTATTTTTGCGACTTATTAAACCCATTTTAAATTTTTAGTCACCCGTGATATCCCTGGAATGGGATTAAATTAATTTTTGGATCTAGAAATGTAAGAGTTTGGGCAACGCTTCCTGTAAATAAAAGCCTCCACACGGTTTCATGTAGATAGTCAGTTCAGACCACTGTAAGGATAAACCAGTTCACAAAAGAGCCATTTAAATAAGAAAATGTAGTAAAATTAAGAACTAATATATGTCTAAAAATTTGCTTAATTTATGAATATGATTGGAGTTTCTTATTAACTTGCATACCTGCCAACTTTTAATCCCTTCCGTTATCATTTTTCCCAGTGGTATTAAAATGGAATTAAAACTTCAATTTTAAGTAAACAAATACGTTGTATTTGAGAAAACTTAAGTTGACAACCACGATAGTAACGCATATTAATATATGTGCTTAATTTTTGTAAGAATAGTGGTGATCAAAATCATTTAAAAATTAAGATTATAAAAGAAAAAAAATAGTATATATTTACTACCACTTTAAATATGAAAATAAAATCTTCGGGAAGATTCGGAAGAGTTGGCAGGTATGAACTTGTCGACCACCACAGATTCAATTCTCAAATATATATGATAAATTTCTCCCAATAACTTATAAAATTTATTTGCGTTCATGCAAGTATGGCTCACTTTTTAACACGTTCACGCCGGACTGACCCACCGGTGGGTCACGCTAGATTTTCTCATCTTGGCAGTGCACCGGAGTAAAAACTGGTTACAATAAATTTCATTTTTTAGTTTTTTTCCGGGAATAATAAAAATCTATAACTACCAATTGTTTTTAACGGATGCAATTTTTATATTGAATTGCTTATTATGCTTTGATATATTTATTGTAATTATTTATATGTAGTGGTTGTCAAACTAATTTATAATTATCATTATAATTCAAAAAGTTAATTGGAATAACATGAGTATTGCTACCACTTTAAATATGAAAATAAAATCTTCAAGAAAATCCGGAAGAGTTGGCAGGTATGTCGTGAATAATTCCTTACAGTGAATTGTTATTGTTGAGAATAGAATAACTCCTCCCGAATATTATCTAATATTGAAATAGTTCTTCTACCAGTATTTTCACTTTTCCCGGCCTGAACGTGTTAAATAGTCAGTGCTGACTACTTATAAAAACCGTGTGGAGGCTTTCTGATGTAGGAGGTGATATTTTTGAATGACAGTTATGTAGATATAGTAAAAAAGTGCACGGCATGTTATGAGATGTCTGTTATTACGTCATTTACGATGTTGTAACGACAAGTCACCATGAAAATGTTAGTGTCCTCAGAGTTGTCATAGGTGATTGAAAATGTAAAAAGTAGTAAAAATTCAACTCGGTTTTATTCAATAATCATGTCTTTAATTATTCTATTGTAATTACCACTATGACTTGACTTACATAAGGAAATTTAACAAACCTCTAAACATTATTAGTCATCACATATTGCGTTTTTAGTTATTTAATAAGTAAAAAAAATTACTATCCTATGAAGATTTTTTTAATATTTCCTGGTATTTAATGAACATGTTTTAAGAAAATAGAAAAGTGGAAGACATTTTTTTATTTTTATCCTGGTGTAACGAACATAAATGTATGAAAGCGAACATAACATTGCCTTATTTCCTTCCAACAATCCCGACCTTTTATGTTTATTAATAACCAAATTATCTTCCTCTTTACTTTCTTTGCTATTATTAGGAAAGCTAGTGAACTCTTCAAGAAATGAAAATTTATATAAATAAAATATAAAAATTAAATGTAAAAACAAAATATATAAATAATAAAGAGAGAGAGAGAGAGTAATGAAACAATTAGATTAAATAAACAAACAAAATGCATTCTTTTGTTATACAGTCAGACACCGATTTAACGATCCCCTATTTAACGAATTTCGCGATTTAACGAATTTTTTTCAACCCCAGCAAAAACAGAGTCAAAAACCCCTAATTTACGAATAATTAACCCCGAATTAACGAATTATTTCAGCATCCGGAAAAAATATTTTTCATTAATTTTGATCAGAAAAATATTGCATTTTTTTGTAATTGGCAGATTCTAAAGGGAAAAAAATCTTTCCTGGGAGGAATAAAATAGAAAAAGTGCATATTCGTCTCAAACAAAAGAAAAGCCCGCAACGGGGAAAAACAAAATTCTTTGAGGGTTGGTGGGCAGAGTCAAGAAGACATTACACTTGCAAGGTCATTTTCCGGGGGTTTGTCACGTGGACTATGAGTCAAACAGGAAATTTCTTTCTTATCTTAGATAGTCGTTTATAACTAGTAATTTTTAATAATACATATGTACAAAAAAAAGTTTTTTTTTGAGCCCCGATTTAACGAATAAAATCTCCGGTCCCGATGAATTCGTTAAATTGGGGTCCGACTGTATATCTATCATATTTCCCTTCCTGACAGAGTTTCAGTTCACTGTTGAAATTAATATTCAATGCTATCAGTGATGTCTAAAGCGACCATCTTATATTTTAGTTTTTTTATATTGCTATTGTAACATATTAAATATGCATTCGTTTTTAAAGACAAGCTCGTAATAAAGAAAATTCTATAGTCGTTATAACACACTTTTAGTATATAAGGCACCTCATACACTAAGCTTTATAAGAAAATAATAGAACTTATAAATTTAAGAGTGTTATTAATTAAAACCTCTTTTGATTACTCTCAATTAAAAAAAATGTTTACGCAATAAATGTTTAAAGTTTAACTTCAAAACTTTAACTGTTTGATCACAAACAATCTTATGGTTATTTTTTAAATAATTGCTAATTGAAAAGCTTAAATTTTTACAGTATGTTACTATTAATGAGATATTGGCAATTATTTATCTTTGTATAATTTCAAGCCCCACTCATACTCATATGTGGTAGTTATCTTAGAACCAGCCCAGCGAAGGGCTCTAACAAATTTATCTGAGTGGGAATGGATGATAAATCGCTGAAGCGAAATTGGATGGCATACCTGCCAACTCTTCCGGAAGATTTTATTTTCATATTTAAAGTGGTAGTAATTATATACTATTTTTTTCTTTTATAAACTTAATTTTAAAATGAGTTTATCACCACTATTCTTACAAAAATAAAGCACATATATTAATATGCGTTACTATTATGGTTGTCATATTAAGTTTTCTCAAATACAACGTAATTGTTTGCTAAAAAGTGAAGTCTTAATTCCATTTTAATACCACTGGGAAAAATGATAATGGAAGGGATTAAAAGTTGGCAGGTATGGGATGGTGCTGAAAATTGAATTTACTAGTTACCTAATATACAAATATCGAAAAGGTGTCTTTATAAAAAAAAGTGGTATAATGTTTACCCATAAATGTATATATTAGATGTATTAATGAGTTTGGTCGGATAATTTCGTTACAAGTTCAAATACGTATGCACATGCTCTTTTGTGCTATTAAAATTATATGTGGCATCTCTTTAAGCCAGAATATTATCATTGAGTTAAGAGGTAACTATTTTACCACTTTCTTTTATAAAAGAATCTTGTACTGTATAAAAAATACTAACCTGTAGAAGTAATCATTTAAATATAAAGGTGCTACGTTTAATTTCCTAAAAAATTTAGCTAATTCATTATAGAATTCTCAAATTCATCATCGGTCATGATTGTTCTAAACTTTTCTGCAAGCAAAATTTGGTAAAAAGCTGAAATCACTTTCGTTATTTTTTTATAAAAAATATTTTGTTTTGGGAGTTTTTAATAGCAAGTAATAAAAGAGAATTTTAATAAATATTACAATACATTTTTAACACGTTGAATGCCATGAGGATCACCGGTGCCCGGCACTGAGTTTGCTCGTAGCGCCACGGGGGTGACCGGCGAAGCCAAGATTATTAGAAACACTTAATTCGAGTAAATTTTTAATGTTTTTACTTTTCTTACATTATTATCGATGCTAAAATGGTTTGAAGAAATTAATGCAATACATACTGAGAAAATCATTTTGGCCAGATGGACAAGGCATGTAAAAATAGCGTGGAATTCAACGTGTTAATATATTTTATGAAATTTTGCATATAAGGCATATTGCATCTGTATATCTCATATAAAAAATAAGTTTATCTATGTTAAGATAATATAAAATAAAATAAAATAATATAAAATGAAATGAAATAATATAATGCAAAATAAAATACAATAAAGGTGTTTCGAAAATGTATAAAGTATAGTAAAGCATAAAGTACCGTATAATAAAGGTGCGTAAAAACCTATTATTCAGAAAGCAATTGACATACACAAAAACTAAATGTGTGTTGTATTAAACATGATACATGCAATTTAAAACATAACAACACTTATTTGTTTGTGCTGATTGCTTATGAAAAACAATCATACAGAGGAAAATAAACTGAGAACTAATCGATCTAAATATCATTTTATCAGAAAAAGGAACGAAATTTTGAAGTCGATGAAATAAAATAAAAATATGTAACTATTCACACTTCCCGCCTTTTTAGAATTGTTAAGAGTGTCGAAAAAATGACATATGCTGTATTCAAAACTATTAATTCTTTGCACTAGTAGAATGCGTTGAATACTAAATTGTTCGCAAAGTTCGATGCTGGACTAACTATCTGAATGAAACGACACTTGAAATGAATAATAAATTATCTGAGTTTTTACTTTTTTTCATTATCGATTTAACCCTTATCCATTCAGCTGATTGAATACATTTTTTAGGACCTACTCTATTTGATCAAGTAGACGAGGGGGCTTTTCGAAGACACGTTAAAAAGTAAAGTCCATATTTGTAGTTGAAATTTCCCTGAAAGGTTATAATTATTTTTTCAATGAGTCAATAATCTCAAGAAATATATTTTTCTTTTTTCAAGTTTTTACGTGTTATTTTTGTTCTTTTAAAATAATTAATTAAGTTTTTATAAGATCACCTGAAATAAAATAATAAAGTTTTAGGCCAAGTTAATTTTAGTTACATTGTTAGCCATCAAAACTCAATCCGAAGTCTTCTTTTAAAATAATCTCAAATAAAAAGAATTTCTTTTTTTCTCAAACATTTACGTGTTACTTTTACAGGAATAATTAAGTTTTTATGCAAGCACCTGAATAAAAATGATAAAGTTTTAGGTCAATTTAACTTCCGTTATAATGAAAGACACCGAAACTGAAAGTTTCTTAAAATAATCGCAATAAAAAGAATTTCTCATTTCTCAAGCTTTTACGTGTTAATTATGTAAATTTTACATGATTAATTAAGTTTTTATAAGAACACCTGGAAAAAAATGATAAAATTTTATGCCAATTCAACTTTTGTTATATATCAGACATCAAAACTAAAGCAAAGTTTTCTTTTTAAATTATCTCTATAAATTAATTTATCTTTTCTCAAGCTTTTACGTGTTATTTAAGTTACTTTTACATAATTAATTAGGTTTTTATACGAATACCTTGTTAAAATTTTAGGTTAATTTAACTTTCGTTATACTGCTAAACATCAAAACTCAATCAAAATCTTTTTTTGAAATAAGCTCAATTAATTAATTTCTCTTTTTTCAAGCTTTTGCGGGTTAGTTATGTTACTTTAACATAATTAGTTACAATTTTATAAGAATATACCTTGATAAAGTTTTAGGGTTATTTAACTTCCGTTATACTGCTAAACGTCAAAACTCAAAGTCTTCTTTTAAAATAATCTCAATAAAGAGAATTTCTCTTTTCTCAAGCTTTTACGTGTAAGTTACGTTATTCTTACACAATTAATTAAGTTTTTTAGAAGAATACCTTGATAAAGTTTTATGTTAATTTAACTTTGCTGTTAAACATCAAAACTCAATCAATTTTTTTTTTGAAAAAAGCTCAATTAATAAATTTATCTTTTCTGAAGCTTTTGCGTGTTAGTTATGTTACTTTTAAGTAATTAATTAAGTTTCTATAAGAATTCCTTGATATGTTTTAGGCTAATTTAACTTTCATTAAACTACTAGATATTAAACAGCAATCAAAATATCTTCTTGCGAAATAATCACATTAGGTAATTTTCTTTCTTCTCAAGCTTTTACGAGTTAGTTACGTTACATATAGATAATTAAGTTTTTATAAGATCACCTGAATAAAAATGATAAACTTCCGCCATGCTGCTAGTAATCAAATTTCAATCAAAATCTTCTTTTTTAAGAAATATTATTCAAAGATCTTAGACCAATTGAAAATAAACATTGGAGCATTCATAAAAAAGTAATAAACATTGCTTTAGATACTAGTTTTAAAATTTTTATAACGTCTGTGTATTTTAAAATTTTATAACGTCTAAATTCTAAAATTATATAAGAAAAGGATCTTATGGCAATTTGATTTATAAACATATCAATCAATTAACATACATTGAGTATGTATATTAATTGAATGAACTGAACGCATTTCAGCGGTACTTTTAAATTACGTTTAGAATTTTTGTCTATACATTATCATAAATTTAAGTATTTGGAGACAAACTCCTAAAATGTTTAAAAACTAAAGAACAACTTAAAATTGATATTGTAATTTACTACCTTGAAGTTACAAAGCAGCGAAGTTTTCCCCAACAATTTTTAACATTTAGATTAATCTACTGGCTTAGTTTAATTTTACTTTGACCTCCCAAAAAATAGAAAAAAGACGATGAATCATAATTGTTTATTATTAGGATTAATTTTGCTGAAACAAGACAATTCTTACGTCTAAATTCAAAATTTTTTTAAACGCTTTCACAAATATAATAATAAATCATAAATAATTATTTAAAGCTACTTTTCGCATAGAATAATCCTTGGGTAAACGAATTTTACAATTGTGTATAAAATGTTTCGATGAGCTTGAAAATTCCTCGATATATTGCGAAACAAGCAAAAATTAAAATTAAGAGAACTAAACTTTTGATCACTCTCCTGACCATACTATGGGAATTGGACAGAATTCGAATTTGACGGAAATGAAACTTAATAGAAAATGTGTGCGTTTATATGGCTGATTATGTTTCTTAAAATATTGTCTGCTGCACTAATTAACCCGTTTTGTCCCGAGTTTATACATTGAAATTATACAAAAAGTGGTTTTATGGAGAATGGTTTAAGATATTTTCGAAATTAATTGTTTTTTCCATTGTTAGGGCATTAAAAAAGTCTTTGATAGATCAAAAAGTACTTGCTTCTTATAATTCTAGATCTAATCAGAAATAACTAAATCATTGTGGTATCTGATAATCTTTTAAGTCACCCAGATAAATGAAAATGCTGAAAAAAGTTTCCCACCACAACGAATGTTTTTGAAAACAGGAACTGTCTTAAATATATGACGCTGGGCGTTAACCGGTTAATGAGTGCAATTAATTAATGCACATTTAAGTTATGGCCTATGAATCATTAAGATCGTTTCTGAAGTCTGATTCCGATCAATACTTCATATGTAATTCAGACTTTTTATTTTTGCAACAAAAACAAAATACAAATAATATAAAGTTAAAACTAAGCACTTTATGCATTAAATGCTAATTATGAGCCTGTTATAAATCATTATTTATTACAAAATATGTTTTCTAAAATAGCATGCATTTCCAGGCTTCCTACTGTTGACTAAAATAGTAAAAAGCGGTGACACTTGAAATTTAGAATTTTAATAAAAGATATTAAAATTTTCAAATTTTATAGCGTATTTGTTCAGGTTACTAGAAATGCTAACTTGCTCAGCTTTATAAAAAAATATTTTCTAGTAATATCAAAATTAAAGTTATTTTTATCTAAGTTTCTTTCAGTTTTTTGTAATTTGACATATTGAAATGCAATATTATTACTGTTGCGTCGTGGTGACGCTTTTAAAGAGTGGGCTTAATTTACTTAATTCAATATGGTTTACTCTTCAATTCGCTACCAATATATCAGAATTTTGCAGAAAGCAGAGAAGTTTTTATTTCTCGTTTACTACTGAAAGTTGATTCCGATAATGATTCTCCTTAAATTTTCAACAAGAATGATCTGACATGTAACTGACATAGTGTTATTAAATACATAAAATTACTACCAGTTTTTACATTTCAGTTGCCGTGACGTCGCTGCATATATTTCGTAAGGAAAACGATTTCAGCGTAATAAATGATAACTATGAATTAATAATATTTGTTTGTTATGGAACACAGTAATATCGATTATTTAGTTAGTGCATTACAAACTAACAAAATTTATTGCATCGCAAACGTGTGATCTCCTTCTTCCTACCACTTTCTGCGCAGCAGAGAAGTGGTAACTCTTAGTAAACACACAAATTAAATTTCAAAAAATTCTGGATAGAAATATATTATTAAATAGCATAAAAACTGTATCTCGTAGAGTGAAACCGATTGCGAATTTGAAATCAGCGACGATAAAGTATCCAAAATTCCGGTCAATAACCTAACGCATTAGAAAATATTTTAAAAATTTGTAATTTATTATAGCGTGAATAAATGCACCTTTTTGCTTATCTGAAAAATTATACGCGTTTTTTCTCCAACAAAACTTTCAGAGAGACATAATTATCTATATTTCTGTTAATAATTGAACCACTTTCTAATTGGTAAGAAGCCTGTTCTAGAGCGATACGAGAACTGAAGAAATCTACAAATTTTCGTTATTAATTTCTATCACAACTTTAAAAGGATTTTAAAAAACCTTTTACTAATCATTTTCCGTGTTTTTTACTTCCAGTATCCACCAGCCAAATGTATTGCTGTCAGATACCTTCAATAAATTATAATAAAATATATTGAATTAATGTAGTATGTGTCAAAATTAAATAATTTATTAAATATATTTTATTTTCTAAAACGGTAGTTTTTAAAATTTGAACTACCTTCATTTCTATCTCAACATTTGTCACGTAAAAAAGTGCAGTATTTTTTATATTCATTTAAAATTAGACTTCTTAAAATGATTTAATAATTCATTATATCTAAAATACAGAGTGATTCTAAAAAGATGGGCAAGATTTTAGGAAGTGATAGTACACACCCAAGCATACAATTTTTATCAAAGAATGCATGGTCGAAAAAAAAACACAAAAGTGCTGGCGCATTTGGAAAGTTGTTTGATGCAAACGTGAAATCTCCATTCCTGTTGCGAGTTACTGAGCTGCGTTACTTGTCGCCAAGCTTTCGACCGCTGCAGGGAAAGTTCCTGATAAGCCTGGTGTGTTTCAGAATGTTCGCCTATCTTTTATTCGCCGTTGTACTGCGTGCAAAGCCGCTGTTGGCCACTGTTTTGAACACTTATTGTAATCACATGCCATTAAATTTGCTTTTATAACTTAACTTCGTCGTTCTTCGTGTGTTTTTGCCTCATATATGAACTTAAACTTTGACGCCCTCCAGCGGTTTTGCGTTTTGTTTTCGACCATGCATTCCTTGATAAAAATTGTTTGCTTGGGTGTGTACCATCACTTCCTAAAATTTTGCCCATCTTTTTAGAATCACCCTGTATAATATTTATCATTAAATCTTAAATTAAAGCGCTTTGATCTTTTACAGCTAAATTTTTAGGTAACACGAAGAAATATTCACCTGTTGTTGTCGAATTATGGAAACGGGTGCGATTATTCTTGTTTTCCACCCGCGATATCTATGGTCAAGAATTCGACTTCTGCCATACCCATACGTCACACTCATACGTCACCCATACGTCACACTCGCTTACAGGGGGGATCCATTCATACATCCATAGATCGTAATTTTGACCTGAAGCAGAGAACGATCAATCTCCAATTCAGTACCATCAGAGGTATATTTTTTGTTACGGGAACATGGAGGACTTTGTGACTCGACAGATTTCACGTGCATCACTCACCATTTACAACTATGCACTTATAGTCTTTGGCCGACTGGATTCGAACTCTCGTTCTCACAAATGTGAGTCCTGCTCTCTGCCAACCAGGCTATACTGGCCCCCAAATATCCACTTAATATATACAAACACATAAATGGTGCTTCTTTTCTGTACAGAAATTTTCCATCATTTTTGGGGTTGAACATTTATAGATTGAACTAGTAGTTGGTTAACTTTGGCTACCGAGCAACATGAGATATGTTTTCGTTATTAAGTCCCATATTTGGATTAAGTCCAGGTAAACGAGGTTATAGAGTAAAGTTTGCCAACAGCTGTGTCAGGAAAAACTTAGTAGCCATTGAGAAAAAATCTGAATAATTATCTTCAATGCAAATTAAAAATGTTCATTTTAATAGTATTGTTCTATACACCCGAAAATAATCACTAGCCATTCGCCACGTGGAGATCTGAAAAAAATTAAAAAAGTGGTGACTTAACACGTTCACGCCGGGTGTTGTGCCTGAAAGCGGGACGGAAAAGAGAAATACTGGTAGAAGAACTATTTCAATATTAGATAATATTCGGGAGGAGTTAATCTATTCTCAACAATAACAATTCACCGTAATGAAATTTATCACGGCGATGAAGCAATTCAATATAAAAATTGCATCCATTAAAAACAATTGGTAGTTATGGATTTTTATCATTCCCGGAAAAAAACCAAAAAATGAAATTTATTTGTTACCAGTTTTTACTCCGATGTGCCGCCCGATGAGACAATCTATCGTGACCCACCGGTGGGTCACCCCGACGTGAACGTGTTAAATAAACAACCGGTCGTATTTACCACTTCTTTTTTTAAAAAATTGTTTAGTGATAAAAGTACTTCGAGACACATGTTCTGGGAGATAAAATTTTCACTCAAACATAAAAATTATACATTCAAGATTTTAATCCTCACGAATACACGAACTTGCGATGGATAGATTCAAGTGGAAGAAGAGTTCAGTAACAATATGTGAAATATTCCATACTAATGATGCATACATTAAATGCGCTTTAGCTCCCCAAATATTTTTAAATAAAGTCCTTTAAAGTCAGTATGTTTAAATAAATTTTGTCAAATATTTATGATATTTTTATTGTTGGATTAATGTTTTATAGCCGAAGATTATTTCTAATATTAATTTAAAAAAAAAATATAAACAAGTCCAAGAAAGAAAAGCTTTCCAAAAAATATCAATTAAATGAGAAGGATCTATCAATGTCGGTCATCGACTCATCAGGTTTGAGGATATACCAACCTAGGATAACCTATAGGTTTGAGGCTTCAGTGACTACTAAGTTATTTGAAGTCACTGGCTACTAATGGAAAATTTAAATTTTCATTACTATTAATCTATTTTATCTGCATAGAGATACAAGAACTTGGTTATAATTTCACTGCCTAATTTGTTAAAGATAAATGTATTTAATGGAAGCTTTCTACTTTAACTTCTTCTGAAAAGTTTTACCAAGACAAGAAACAAATGGGGATTATGACGTAATTTGTTAAAGATAAATGCATTAAACGTAAATTTTTCACTTTAACTTCTGAAAAATGTAAATAAAATAAAAAACAAATGGAGATTATGATGTAATTTGTTAAAGTAAATTGTTTTAAACGGAAACTTTTCACTTTAAAATCCTCTAAAAAATGAAAAACAAATAGTGAATATGAGCAACTGCAAAAAATAAAAACCTTTTTAATAATGGAGAGTTTACAGAAAAACAAACATTATTTGTTTTATTATAATTACCCAATTTAATCTGTGTGCTTCTCTCCTTCACACTATTATATTTAAGTCAATGTTTCTAATAACTTTTTTGCGCAATTACTTCATTTTCGAAAATTTTCCTTAAAAAAATAAGACATTCATGCTCTAAATATCTATACTTTGATTTCAAATTTAATCACTGAAATATTTGAAAACTATAGTAACTTCTCATATCCATTATACTTTTCAAAAATCTGACGAATCAGTTACTGTTGCTGAGATTTGAGCTATGCTCTAAGGCTGTTATATTATGGTAACACTTATGACGAGTAAGCGTAACTATTTTTATTCTGTAATTATACCATTAATTTCGTCACCAATTTATTAAAACGTTTGCAGAAAGCGGATCAGTAATTACTTAATTTAAATAAATAACCGGTCATTATTTACCAATGTATTTTTTAAAAAATTGTTTAATGACAAAAGTACATCATTGTTAAAAGACGGGAAAATAGGATTTTCATTTAAACTTATCTGTTTGAAACTTTTCTCCTCCCGAATACATGAAGTTTTGATGGATGGATGCAAGTGGAAGAGTTTATTAACAATTCACGTATTTCAAAGTTGTGATGCATGCATAAAATGTATTTTTACCTCTTCAAATATTTTTAAGTAAAGTTCTTTAAAGTCAGCGTGTTTAAATAAATTTTATCACTTATTTCTAATATTTTTATTGTTAGAATAACTGTTTATAGCCGTAGACTTTTTCAAACATGAATTTCTTTAAAAAAGATTATAAATAAGACCAAGTTTGCAAAAAAGGCAATTAAATGAAAAGGTCTATCTATTTGATATCGGCCTTATCGATGTTGATACTTTTGCAGCATATATAGGTTAAACCAACTAGTGAAGGAACACACTCCAGTGAATGAACATTCGATAAATATTTTTAAAAATTAAGATTTTAAACGCTTGTACACAGATTGATTGGTAACAGTAGCTTACTACCTAACAATAGGAAGTAATCTAACAATGCATTGGACTGCCTGGTTATATAGTCTTCTCTGGAAAATTTTTTGAATTTGTTAGTATCTGTTCATCACCTTGTTTCTAAGACAAAATTATAAGGTCAGTGTTTGTATTTATCCGTTTAAAGTGCAATTTATTGCATGTAATAGTTCCATTTTTCTCACTGTGAGGAAAAGAATTCAAATTATGGTTATTGAACTAACGTTTTATTTATTTTAAGCATCGTAGCATAAGCAAGAACTGAGATTAGGGGGTGTTTAATAACTGGATTACCAAATGATGAAAAACAAATGAATGAACAAGTGTTCTTTTTTTTGGATTTTTTAAAGTTAATGAAAATAATGGAAAAATTTAATTTTCTTGTACCTTTAGTTATATTATGCATCAAAATTATGTTAAAAATACGAAAAACAATGTATAACCAGAGAAGGAACAGGCATGTTCCTTCACTGGGAATAGATTTCCCAGTGAATGAACAGTAGGTGTGAAATATGATTTTACATGGCTCTAAGATAATTAGTAGTTCTGAGATATAGAGGACACCCAAAATTCTGCTAAATGTTGTATGAATAATTCCTAAAATAATTTCATTTCAAAATGCTAATTTAATTGCTAAATTTATGAAAAGAATTATAATCATAATTTATTTATAATTTATCTTTATAAATGTAGTGGTTAGTCCCATCATATGTTAGACAGCTTAATAAACTACAATTACTCATCGAAGACTAAATACATATAATAATAAAAACTCGAGTAGAACATTTCTTTGTTGGATTTTGTGCGTATAATTAGCTAAATTATTATCCTAATGCGGTCTTTAACGTCTTGACGGGAACTGGTTGGAAAAATCCATTTAAAGACAGCCATCCAGGTGAAAAATGGGTGAAGTTTTTTTTGAGTTGACATCCACTGATAACCCAGTGCAATGCGAAGATAGTTTCAAAACTCCTTTCTTAAACTGAGAATAATATTCGAGAGTGGTTTAAAGAACTTTAGAGGAATCTTAAGGAGGGAAGTAGCCTTGGAATCCTTTTAGAATGAGATCGCATCAACAATGGGAACGAAACAGGAGTTGAATACTGCCCTTAAGCGGGAAAAATCTTTTGCCCTAAAAATTATAAAGATTTATATTCTATAGTTCTTAGGAATGAAAAAGAAAGAACAACAGTTTTGGTCAAGCTTTCAGCTAGAGGAAAGAAAGCACCTCCAATCGTAGGTTTTCCTTACTGAAGAATTCCTCGAGGCAGTTCTTGCTATATATTTCATTGGAAAAAGTGATTTATGAAGTGAATCGATGACCGCAGCAACATTTTATGAATATATTGCAAATGCTTCCTTATACCCATGGCTAATTGAAAATTCTATAAAATTCCTTGTTTTGCTTCTTCTGAATGGGCATAAATCTCATGTCCATTTGAAACTAAGCAAGTTCTGTTAGTCAAAACAAATTCTCTGGTATAGCTTTCTACCTAATTCTACTAGTGTAGCCTTGTGATGTTGGCGTATTTCGAGCTTTGAAAGCTTAAATGAAATTTCCGTTAGATCTTGAAGGAAAAAAAAAGAGTCGTAAAACAATATGATGAGGTAATTTTACACCAATTTCGAATAGGCTTTTGAGGCATCAACTGATGAAGTTAAAATGCTTTCATAAAATGTGGTATTTTTCCATTTGATGTTGAAAGCGTTGACTTTAACAAATGCATGCAAGACAGACACAAAGAGTTAAAGAGTAAGAAAGCTTATCAACAAAACACATGTTTCGATAAACGAGAACTTTGAGTAACGATGCGCTATTTCTTCCGAAGCTTGAGAATAAAATCTCCCAAGATATGTAGCAAATTTTTAAAGGAACATTGACAGAAGAGTCTAATCTCCCAAATATCCAATAGCGCGTGCTTTTCTAAATATGGAAGAATTTATTGCAAAAAGAACATTTGGTAAAGTCAGACTTTGGCACTGAAGCTGAAACAACTAACATTGATAATGAATGTATCTTGAAAACTGATTTTGAGATAAGTCTTCTTGAGGCATTGTTAGTTGCAAAAACAATTCGTTCCACTAGTAATCAAAGTCAGAAAATGGTAAGTACCGCTGAAAACCCACTATAGATATAAGTGAATGAGAGATGGATTTTCCTCAAACTTCGAAACACCTTCCCATCAATTATCCAGGGAGAAATTCTAGAAATAGTTCTGGAAAATCAGAAGACATTTCGAAGATACATTTACATTGGCCAAATATTGGAAAAAAGAGGAAGATCAAATCAAAATAAAAGGAAATAAATTACATTTTGCATTAACTTCAGAAAAAGGACGAAAATTCAAATAGACAGCAAGAGCTGCAAAAAAAGTTACAGCAAGAAAGTATGATGAAGAGAAAAAAAATACTTAAAAAGGAAAAAAAAAAGCTTAAAAAAATATGGGGAAAAATATTAACCAAAAACGCGATAAATAATAGTAATAAAACATCATCGAATTACACAATGATAAACATTCATGATTTAGACTCGACTATTAAACTGAGAGAAAGAAAATGAAAAACATTTTTTTTATCTGCATTCAACCCCATTTTACTTTCCATTTCATGACTGAAGAAAAAGTAAAAATTTTCACGTTAACTGTGGTTAGATGTTATGATTTCAAGAAAAAAACCTTGTTTTTAGATGTTTGTAAGGTTTATGAATTTCTAAAGAGCATCAAAGATTTGCAAAATTAAGTGTTCATTCACTGATAAGAACTGTTCCTTCACTTGGTTATCTTACTACTTATTATTTGAACCACCAAAAGCTTAAAATTATATTATGTAAGTTCTTTAATATTTTTTTACATAATTTGCATTTAATAACAAATATGTTGGCATTGTCGTTTAGCTAAAATTACAAACTCTTATGATTTTTTGAAAGGCAAGCTAAGCTTAAGTGTCCCTTCACTGGTTAAAATACTCTATGTATATATACACATTTCAGAATTAAAAATTCTATATAAAATATAATTTAATAATAAAAGTGGTAAATAACATAAAATAGAATGCGTTATAGAAGTTATATTTATAAATTTGATGAGCATGCAGAATTGACAACTAAGGTGCTTCTCGCAAAATAATTATTGAGTGACAAGCAATTATATATTAAAGCTTTCAGAATTTTTGAGATTTTTACCAATATTTTGAAAGCCTTACCAGTAAAGTGGTAGAACAAAGTAGATTTTTTTCTAAACTTTTAAATCATTTACATTCAATCATGGAGTGGAAAATAGCCCTAAAAAACGTTATAGAAATTCGTCCAAAAAACATATTACGTTGGTAGCCCTGCGCATCCAGAGGTGCCAACTTGCTCCGGACAGCAAATATATATTTTAAAGTGATAGCTTCTCAATTGTGATACTTGGTTTAATAAATTTAATTTAGTAGATTTTTATCCACCACTATTTCTAAATAATTCGTAGGCTTACACGATTCACCACTTTGTATTAGTCAAGACATGGTATCCGTTTTAAAAAGCAAACAAAAATAGTCATATATTTGATTCGTAAAAGGGAAAAATCCAATCCCATTTTAACACGTTGAATGCTCGTGTCACCACGACGGCGAACAACTACTAACTAAATTTGCAAATATTACTCAGATTTTGCTAATTATTTAAAGGGTTTTGCATTTCAAAATTGCGAAAAGTGTTGAATTATATAAGCCTACGAATTGTGTACAAATAGTGGTGGATAACAATCAACTAAATTGAATTTATTAAACCCAGAATCACAATTAATAAACTACAGCTTGAAAATATTTATTCACTGTCCGAAGCAAGTTGGCATCTCTGTGTATATAAATAAAACTATTTTTGTGAATTCCATATTGCATTCATTTCTTCAAACCATTTTAGTAATGATAATAATATTAAAAAATTTTTTTTAACTTTAATTATGTGTATCTAATAATCTTGGCTTCGCCAGTCACCGTTGATCCCCGTGGCGCTACGAACCAACTCAGTGCTGGTCACACGTGACGTCCATGGCATTCAACGTGTTAAATGATAAAATACAAAATATGAACGATATTACATAAGTAGTTTCTGGGAAATAAAATTTATAAACAGTCATATTTGTAAATTTTCTAGTCTCAAGACTAGCTTTCGGCATCGCATTTTCTAGATTACGGTCACCTTGTAACTAATGGTCAATGCATAATTTAATGGTCAGCAATCCAAATCCCTCCAAAAGATGTTCATATTTAAAGGAAGTACGACTTTATGCTTGAACTATATGCACTAATAAATCTATTATCAATATATGCACTAACAATAATAATATCTGCACTAAAAGCAAACAATATTTTCACTAATTAATGAGTAAACATAGGACTAGGGCTTTATCTCAAAAAAAAAAGTATTCGCATTGAGTTTTAGCATCGAAAAATTTGATTATTTAATCATAAGTTACTAAGATCTTTTTTCCGCTCTTGAATTACTCCAAAGTGAACGTGTATAGTTATATTATCTTATTCAGTACATAAGGCATTCGAAAGAAAGATAAGAAAGTACATAGTTTGAGAAAATTTGATAATTAAAACATGAGTTATTTGGCATAGAAACTTTTTTGTGAACTGTACTGTTTTTAATGCTAGTTATTAGCAATTACTATTTTTTTTTAAACAAATTACAATTGTGAATTATACTTACTTGGTATATTGCATAGATTGTTTTGCATTTAAAAATATAAATGCTTTGATTTTGTATCAATTCAGAGATGCCAGCTTGTTCAGCTTTGAATTAAAAATACTTTCTAGTGGTACTAAAATTTAAGTTGTTTTTTGCTTGGTACTTTTCATTTTTTGCAATATATTCACCACTACGTATTAAAAATTCGTGGTATCATATAAAATGCAACCTAAGTGCAGTTAGCTCGTGGTGAACATTTTAAAAAAGCAAGCGTTATTAAAACTTTTGCATCGAGGGGAGCAGGAAGCCACTTTGTCAGTTACTCATCAAAAACGAAATAATATCTTTGATAAAAAACTGTCAACAATTTGTAGCTCTATTTTGTTTGTTTTATTCACATTACGTCTTTAATCAGTTCAGGATTATATAACTGAAATAGATTGCTGAATACATGTTTTTCGTAGAGGTAAAAAAACAGCATATGTGTATTAATGAAAACTACACAATTCAGAATAACTAAAAACCATCAAAAATTTAAAATAATTGTTATTTTTTATTAATTAATGCTCTTTTCGTTATTTTACATTAAGAGAACAAAAACATTTTTAAAGGTACAATGCGCCAAAAAAGGGCCTCTCGAAATAACTTTTGATCTGATAATCGGATCTTCACGTTCTAGGACTAAATCTTAATAGTTAGAGAGGGCGATCTTAAATATGCTAGTAGCACACGATATTTTAAGTTACGAAATCAGACACAAAAACACTTTCTCTGAATAAACATCCCTTTTTTCGATGAATTCACATTTCTGACCCCCAAAATAAATCCGCAATCTGAGATGTATGGTCCTAATAGTTTATTTAGGAGATCTGTCCAAAGTTTGAAACCCTTATTGCTAATTTTACGTTTCTGCGTATTTCACGGTATTTTGTTAATTTTTAAATTTCTGACAATTATGTAATTTGATTATCCAAAGATAATTTCATGCAAAATATAACTTTTTGTAAGTATTTATATTATTTCATTAATAATAAATTATAAATAAGTAATAAATAAGTAATAGTCAAACAACATTTAAATTGCCATGCATAAAATTATTAAAATCATTTTAAAGAATGCAATTTTGATTAGTAAAACATAAAATTTGAGCGAAATCGGTTGAATAGTTCCTGAGAAATCTAATTTTCATGTTTTTTAAAAATTCATGTTTTTTTAAATTCGATTTCTCAGAAATCCGAACACGCAAGAAAATAATAATAATAATAATTTTTTTTTTATTCAGAGAAGCATTTTCGTTCGTCTGCTCTTTTGCACAGTAGAGATCACCCCCATCGAATCTTTAAGATTAAATCCTAAAACATGAAGTCTAATCATTAGATCAAAAGTTATTATGAATGATTTATATATGATATTATGACCGTTTTTCTCACTGTACAACACTATAAGACTATCTTCAATGTTTCAATTATTTGGATATTTTTAGAAAAAGTTGATTTTGAATACTGATATTTAAATATTGTTATGATTTCTTATAGAGTTCTCACGGATTTTACATAATTTAAAAAGTGAAAAATTTCAATATTTTTTATACTTTTTTGACCATTACTAAATATTATTTTTGAAAAAATGCATATGCATAATCGTTGCGTCAAAGAGAGCATAAGATAGCTTGTATCTCCCTTTAATTTCCTTAAAGTTTTAAGCCCCAAAAAATGTTCTAATTTCTCTTCTTTGAATCCCCAGAAATAATTCATTATTTATAAATAGACATTTCTAGTTCGTTTCCAGCATAAATATTTAAATAAAATTTAATTGACTAGATTTTCTTATTATTATTAACTAAAAATTTCTATTTCATGTGTCAAATCTGTTTTAATTCCTTTAATATAAGAAAAATATAAAATTTTTAATTTTACCACTTTCTTATTCCAAAAACATTTTTTATAATATATTTTTTTACTAGTGAAATGTTTTATGAGTCGTACTCTCTTATTCATGAAAGCTTGCTCTTTAGCAAGCTTAATGCACTTCTTAACGTCAGCTCAGTTATTTCCTTATAATTACATGAATAAAAATCAAACGTACTTATGAAACGCCAATTGGGCAAGTGTTATTTCGTAACGAAGATCTTAAGGTATTACGGGATGTCAATAATAAACACGATTCAGTTATCCCGAACTGCAACCTTTCTACGCTTTTTGTAAAAATTAACTTCAACTTATCTAAGTTAATGTTCTAATGTATTTATTTTATCCATTTAAACATTGTTCCAGCTCTTTTGTGGTGAGTCTTATAAAATTTTCGCGAAATTACCATGAATTTTGTAAGTATTGGTTATTAAATGTTTAGCACTTAATAAAATATATTGCAAAAAGCGTAGTAGTTGGAGGCCGGCTTACATTTGCAGGCTTGTGTGCTCAGTTTAAGCTTACAAACCTTTGTCACAGTAGAAGGCCAACACGAAGATACATCCTGGGTAGTAGCGGGATTTGAACATGCTACCTCCACGCTTTGGATAACAATTGGCGGGCGATAACGTTCGGCCAGGGAGGAGTTGGAAGAAAGTAGCTTTTCAATCATTTATTTGTAGTGGTAAACAATAGTTTAAATGAGTAAAAAATACATTAAAACATTAACTTAGCTACCATTAGAATACATTTTTTAAAAAGCGTTGAAAGTTGGCTGTCCTGTTGGCAAAATACAAACTTTGTGCGAAATCGAGCGAACAGTTTCTGAGAAATTTAATTTTAAATATATGACTATTTCAAAATTCGATTTCGATATTTTGAAAATCAGAAATCTGAATCCGTCGAAATGTTATGTTTATTCAGAGAAACTACGTTTTTTTTGTCTGATATCGTAATTTAAAATATCGTATGCATTAATTAACATATTTGAGGTCACCTCCTCAAATCAATTAAAATTGAGTCTTAAAACGTGAAGATCTGATTATTAGATTAAAAACTTATTCAAGGTGGTTCGTATTTAAAAGATTAACTTGAAAAACTTATTTAATCAGCACCAAGTATGATACTTATGCTCATATCTACATTTGATATTAAAGATTTACCGCAGTCAAGCAATCTTCCCTATGCATTGGTATTTTAGTATAATACATAAATGCTTTGTTTTATATTAAATTAATTGAAATGTTTTTCAAATGCACAATTTTAAACAAAATATACATGAATTTTCAAATAGTTTACGAAATGCAAGTTCAGTTAAAACAGTGCTGCTGAAATTCCAACTTGTTTCATTTTGTTAAAAACGTTTCTTAGCCTATAGAAAAATTATTTTGATTTTTAGCTCAGTAATTTAATTTAAAATTATATTTCCTACCACCACATTTAAATATTTTAAATTTTGTATTAATATACCACTTCATGCACTGAGATGCCAACTTGCTCCAGACAAATAATAAATTATTTTAAAGTGGTAGTTTATCAATTATGATTCTTGGTTTAATAAATTCAATTTAGTATATTATTATCCACCACTATTTCTAAATAATTCGTAGAGTTATATAATTCACCACTAGCACTTTTGTCTTACTCTCCATATACCATTTAAAAAGCAAGGAAAAATAGCCAAATATTTGCTAAATTTAGTTTGAAATTATTTACCGATTTATTTTGGCGTGTCAGGAGCAGTTGGCATCTCTGCATTCACCTTGCTGTTGGTTGGGATGGAAGTTGGTTACAGAGGTGCATACATAGACAGTAAACATGATATCTTTGACAGATTAATTACCAATTCTAAAACTCCTTTCGACGTTAAGGTACTTAATGAATTAAATATTAATCACTTATCGATTACTGCATCTGCTATTTTCAAAAAGACAAGATATATCACAGATTGGTTGGTCTTTGACAACATGCTCCAAAAATATTCAAATGACAGCACACCTCTCAATAGTACTCAAGATATTGATCAAAGTAATCGCGCACTGACCACCTTTATACAAGACTCATACAATGCCTCCACACATCAAGAAAAAGTCAGAAATTAGTATTATAAATTACCCCTAAGCATTAGATATCAAATTAAAAATTAATTAAGAAGAGAATATCAGAAAACGTTAAACCCAATAATCAAAACGAAATAGCTTCATCAAAAGTATCCAAAAAAAATGATAGAATAGGAAAAAGAAATGTATGACGAGAAGATACAAAGCTTAACAACTCGGACTGAAAAATGGTAAAATTCCTTAAATCTGTCACAACAAATATACCACTTCATGGTTCAAACGGAAAAACATATTCGGGCGTAGACAAGACTGAAATTTTTGCAGATAGCAACGAGAAAAAATTCTTCCTAAATGACCATCCAAGCAACATAATTTCTGAAGGAGAAATTATTGAAGAATATGAAAATTTCAGCAAATCCAGTAATCCTTTAATCACTATTGAGGAAACCACGACGGAAAAGATCCCCATAATCGCAAAAGGTTTTAAAAAGAACAAAGCTCCTGATCTGGATTCACTGAAGAATCTTATGATCCAAAAATTACCATGAAATATCATCTTAACCCCTTGGGGACGGGTGATTCAGAAAAGCATTCGTATAAAATCAGAATCAGGACGTAAATAAATAAAAAACGGTTACTTAAATGTAGGCCTTGCTAATTTGACAGACTTACTTTGCTTTTACTTTAATTATTGCTAGTTTAATTATATGTATAATCAATGTTAGTTCAAAGTATAACTAAATAGTTTTATTTTGAACAAAGTAATGGTGTATTAAATAAATCAAATAATTATAACTATGACCACAAATAAACTGCTAAAGATTACTCCTTTGATTACCAGTTTTATCTTTTTACCCTGATTGATACGATTTTATGCTGGCACATATTTGTGACAGTCGGCGAGAAAGGGTTAAACCTTGGCACAATAATAAACTTCTTTTTAAAAAACATATTTTCCACAAGACTGGAAACATGCCCATAGTACTTTTTTCCGAAACCGGGGAAAAATCGTCTTAACCCGGAAAATTGCAGACCAATCTGCCTATTTGCTGCTTTCTCAAAGATATTTGATAAGATAATTCAAAAAAGACTTACAACCTTTTCTTGACTTCTTACCAAACGAACAATTTGGATATCGAGAAGACTTAACTTTAAAGCATCTGGTTCAAATCATTTGAAATATTTCTCAAAATTTCTACAGGAAAGAGGCCACAGTCTTGCTGATGTTAGACGTGGCCGAAGTTTTTGACCGCGTTTAACATAAGGGCTAATATATAAGCTTATTAAAAATAAAATTTCTAATGATCTAATTTTAATACTGAACAACTACCTCACAAATATGAACTCTTCTATTTAATGTAAATATACTTTTGTTATGTAAATATAATTTTGTAAATATCTTCTAATTTTATCACAGTTATTAATTTTACTGAATTTTCTCATTCATTATCGATCTATGTGTTTATCATATCTGTACACAATAATTGTATATAGTCTCCCTGCCAATTGTATATATCGTTAATTTCAATTACTTAACTTCATGTTTTTCTCATTTGACTGTTGGGATATTCCCCAACTTTCTACCCAGCATAAGATATCAATTTCTTTATGACTTGGGAACAAAGGATTAACTAGTACAGATGAATCAATTGGTGGAGCATACCGAGCTACCACTCACATCCAGCGTTTCTTTCGAATGATCTAACTAAAAAAATTTTTTTAACGATTTTTACAATTGAAGACTAAAATAGCTGCAGTCCAAATTTTAGGACTTTGGTTTAAACGGTTCTGGAGTTAAAAGACAGAACACAAGCACGCTCTTCCTTTTATAACTATAGATAAACTCATCAACGGAAAAACTTTATTTTTTGCGTAACAAACAGAATACAATTTAGTAAGAAAATAATTTCACTAAACAGTTATATTCTACAATTCGTCATGAAATCTTAGTTAAACAGTGACACAATTTTGTTAATTTTGTTATTTGTGTGGAAAAGAAAATTCTTCATTACATTAACAGTTACAGTTCCCTGTAAGAAAACAGTGGTAACACAAAAAAAGATTAATTATTTTCAACAATAGCGTGACCTAATACTGTCATCAAACCGATATTTTCAAAGTAACTATTAGTTTGTGGCAATTCACCTGAAGACACGTCATTGTAAGATAAAAGGAATGTTATCATGTCATTTGGCCATTTTTCATAGAACTTTTTACCGCAAATGTTTCAAAGTAATTTCATTATTGTAATGTGAATCTTAATGTTTCCTGGCATTTCTTCATTAAAAAATTCCATTAAATGAATTACCAAACATTCAGCGCTTCTTTTTTGGGGAACAGGATCAAGGGTAGTACGCTCTATTAATTGCATGTTCAATCGATTTTTAAATGCACGTTCTTTTACTCTAGGGAAACCTAGTTTAACTGTTAAATAACAACGAAATATTCCGTTTAAAAACTATGAAAATGGAGACATCCAATTCCAAAGCTGCTTTCCTTATAACGGCAATGTTTTTACTTAGGGTCGAGGCCTTCAATTGGGGAAACATTTGGGGTATATTTGGCGTTTTGAGTCAATGTATTACTAAACGCATAAAACTAAAACTTGGATTACTAATGTAAAATTATACATTAAACATATTTAAAAATATACATATTTAGTACATTATGTACTAAAGTTAATGGCATTCACAATTACCCGCACAGCCTAAGCAATTGCGTGCCATTTTGGGATAAAGGAGAATTCCACCGGTATTTCTGAATCGGCGTTCACAATCTTTAAGGCTGCTTTTCGAAGGTTGCTTCGTAACATGAAATGATGATTTTTTGCGAATAATATGCTATTTTTATAACTGCTGTGAGTTTGCAACTGTTACTCATGACTGTTAAGTTTAGCCAGTCTAAAGACAGCGCTGTCTATGGTTATATTAAAAATGGAGCAAAACGTCGAAATGGAGAAAAGCCACAGTTTTATGAAAATTAAAAAAAAGAGCACGTGGTCTAATTTTTTATTATTTTAAAACTTACTCCAACGCTCCATTAACTGGGCTTATAAAAATTTGCAAAAACTGAGAAAAAGGCAGTGATATTGATAATTGTCATCTAGGTCAAAAAATGTAGCAAATTTGCAATTATTAAAAAAGTTTAATAACTTTTATAATAAAGTTATTTGTCTGTGTTCTAAAGCCCAGATATTTCTTCACGGCAAGATTACATATATAGTTTAAAATCGTCGCATTGCTTCAAGTGTCAGGCACTTAAACTGTGGCCTTTTTTCCCTTGGCCTCAGAGCTTCGAAAAACAGCTTTAAAGTGCCTCGAGAAAACTTCTAATTTCTGTGATACATTCCTTCTTCTTTCTTTGATCATTTTCAATGTCAGGCAGATTTTTGTCACCAGTAACTGTACTTGCTGTGTTCGTGCATAACATTTACTAAAATCATAATATAATAGGAAAATGAGAGAAGATTAAAGAAAATTTTTAAGAGTAAATGATATAACTACTGTATTCTACAATAAAAAGCAATAACTAGGCAATAAAAAGCAATAAAAAGCAATTCGTAGCAATAACTAGGAATTATGCAGAAGATATTTTTATTTTTGTACATGTAAATTTTTTTGCCTACAATTAGATAATATATTTCTAAAAAAATTGGCAATGCTCTTTTCCCAATCATATTTCAAAAGTAAAATGTGAAACTAATAAACTCTATTTTATAAGGTATTAGTTTACGCAAAACATTGAATGTTGGTTAGATTATTTAGAAAAAAAAAAGAAAAACAAATTGATTCTAACTGAAAAAAAGATGCTGAAAAAGATGGGAAAAAAAATTTTTTTTTGGGGGGGGGAGAAAGGTCTAATACTACGTCTTATACATTCATTTGCAAACTAACTACTTAGCTATAGCATATTAACAGTTTTATCCCCGCTATTAATAAGTTAAGGCACTACAGTTGTTTAGCAATACTTTTTTTTTCCATTTTTAAAATTACTTTTACGGGAATGCAAGATGTGGACTTAGAGAACTATATCCACTTTCTTACTTTTAAATTGAAAGATTTAAATTTTTTAAGGATTGCTTACCACTGTAGTATATTATTTAACTCTTTTTTCTTTAAAAAAAAATTTTATGTGGTTGCAAAATTTCCAGATTTTGAGTAATGTTTTAACATATTTAATTTCAATTGATTTTGGCTAGCACTATATTTAAATAGTTCAAACATACTCATAGCAGGCCTGCAAGTTATCTTATTGTGTTGAAAGTGTTGGATAATGTGAACTGAAAGTCTGCTTCCAACTCACTTTAATTAAAGTGCCATTAGTAAGATACTTTAAAAAAAAACCTTAAGAGTTGGCAGGTATAAATGCTTAATGCAAACCTGCCAACTTTTACTCGCTCCGAGGCTGTATTTCCCAATTGGTAGTGAAAAACTAATTGAATTGCTATAGTAGATAAGATTAGCTTTCCACAATTGTTACGTTCTCTTATTATCATTTCTGTAACTAGTTCTTACTCATGAGATTGATTTGCATTTAGTGGTAGTCAAAGTCATATTGAATTAAATTTATAAATCCAAGAATTAAAAAATAAATTATTTACAAGATTTATTACCATTTCAAATATGAAAAATTGGAAATGCTACGGACAATCCGTAATAGTTGGTAGTTTTGAAACTGCCAAGGCGATCACCCGGCCTGCTTTATGGGCTGTGGTGCTAGGCCGAAAAGACATCAGCGCACCTTCACGAGGAAACCTCAAGATGCCCCCAGCAATGTAGCTAGATTCCTGAACGTTCTCATCTCCTCATCTCCTTGCTCCCAACCCAAAAGATGTAGATATGGAGCCCCACCATCAAGCCTGCTACACCTCACATGATTCCTTTCTTCATTTTTACCTCATTTCAGGTTCTATTCAGAGCCTACATCCCATCTTTCCTATGTATGTTCCCGTCATGGGATATTTCAAGATGAATGGGAAAAGGGCCATTTAGGCCTCAGATGCCAAGTTCTACAACAACGAACGAATGAAGTTGGTAGTTTCGGTTTGATGTATGATCCTTGCTTTAAGGAATTTAATTAAAACATATATATTTTGCAATCGCAAAAAAAACTTATTCTATTAAGTGGAGCAAGTTGGCATCCCCGCAAGAAGTGAAACGTAGATGCATTTATTAGAAATAACAGCATATTTCAGAACACTGTTGTTTCGAAATTCTAGTGCTAAAGGGTTAATTAAATTTATGTAATGTTATTATACAATGTTATATCACATTATGTTAAACAGCATTAAAATATAATCCGTATTTAGAGCGCATTTTAATTAAAATCTAATATCACGCACAAACTTTAAAGAAATCAAAAAAAATAAACTTTGCTAAATTCTTGGAGGAAAACTTTAGTATACCCACAGTTTAAAATAATGTATAATTATGGGTTTTTTTCTATTTCACTTTATAACAAATTGTAATAACTTTAATTTTAATAATTTTAATTCCGAATTTTTTACCAGGTATCACTCTTCAATATTTAAGTCTTTAGAAGGAAAGTGAATTATTTATTTCCAAGTAAATATTTAGAAGATAAATGATAAAAAAAATGAAAAAGAAATCCGTAACAATGTTGCTGCTAATGAACGAAATTGGCGTGAACTAGATTGGTACTTAATTCTTTTACCAGATATCAATTTATCATTTCGTTACATCCGGGTAATTTCTTGATTGTTCAATCAATCAGTTCCCTTCTATATTAATGATTCAATAATTTCCAAATCTATATCTTTTTCTCGTTTGTTTATTATTTGTTATTAATAAGTGAGATTAATGATGACTTTACTAAACATTTTTTGCCTTATTTAAATTGAAATTATTAATTAATTATATATATATATATATTCCAGGAAAATAGATAAAAACGGAAAACATTTACATTTTTTGAATAATTTCAGACTTTTTCAAAAATATAAAAAGTTTGTAAGCAAAATAGCAAAAAGATATAATCTCTTCGTAAGTTCTCACGATTATGTACGCAAATTAGAATGCTTTCTAATATTGTATTAATATTGCCAAAGCAAAATATAGCAAGGGGAAATAACATTAAAATGATCGCATCAATATGGGTATGTTTAATGTATGTGAATTGCTTTTGCTTTTTTTTTTCATTTTAGTTTAATACACGCGTTTTGTATGAATTATTCACCTTAAACTTGACTTTGGAATTTTTTGCATTATGCTTCAGATCGAAAAATTAATATTTCAGCATATCTACGATTTTTAAAAATGAGAGAACTGAACATACATTCCTCTATTTAAAACAAATACTTCTTTAAAGAATGCAGTTTAACTATTGTTATAACTTCTGAAACAAATAAAATTGGTCGAAAACATACGATTAGAGCAATGATTATATTTTCGAAATTATAGTTATAAAACATGATGGAGTGGTAAAAACATAAATTAATTTGCATTCTTAATATTAATATATTGTGGTAATAATAAGTTTGTTACTTCATTGTTCGTTTCCTAAGCAGATCTGCCAACTTCCCATGCTTTTTAGAAAAATTTCACCTGATGATAGCTAAGTTTACGATTTCGTTGTCCTGTAAATTTGATTTAAACCACTACTACTTTAACCGCCACTACATCAAATGATCGAAAAGTTTAAATGGTCAGCTCTCTCTGCGTCAGACTTAAAAAGGTTTTCATTTCAGACACTCAGTAACGATTCAGTCTTACTTCAAATGTTTTTAAGTTTGTCGTCCCTATTTTTGAGTTTACGACCACTCGTGGTCTATTACATAGCCTCGTAAGCTTGAACTGAATCCAGAAGACAAGAGAACTCCTGGATCAAGTAATGGGAGAAACTTGCTTTCGGTGGAACTAATCCACATTTGCGTTTCACGGAGTGGTAAACCACGAAAACCTCACAAGGTTAGTCTGAAGGAAAAGGGATTCTAACCCAGCATCTGTCTACCATTGAGGGTATTTTTCTTCAGCTCTGTGGTTGGTGCGAACCGGGTGCGGAATTCGTATCAACAAGCCATCGTTGGTATTCGAACTCGGTTTACCTCATTAGAATGCGGACGCTCTATCCACTGCTCGTCTTGAAATGGTTGGCAAAATTACCAAAAATTCTGCAAGCTTCAGTGTTTATTGCTCTACGAAGTATTTTTCAGTTGGCAGTCTACGCATAAGTTGAAAGTAAAGTAATTATTTTGTTACTTTTCTTTAAAAAAATTTCTAAGGACTATATTGTCACCGAATAAAAGAAATAATGTTTTTTAAGTAGTGATATTGTTATTTGCATGATGATCTATGATACTCTGTTTTATTCACTATATTTAAGTAAATTTTTTCAAAGATTTCCCACATTTGTACTTTAGTGTGGTTTTTACCTAAATTTTAAAAAGATATATCTTTATTTCATGATCAAAATAAAATTGTTTAACAGTAATTTTGTAGGGCAGAAACTTATTACGACGATTTTTTTTCTCTCTGATTAATTAATTCTTTGATTTAAAACAAGTCTAATCTAGATTCCAAAACCTTGAATAAAAATAAATTATTACTACCATGTTATTTCACACTTATAAATATTCAAATGAAATCGAATATTTAAGACTTTGATTTAAATAACCTCATCCGTAATTTAAATTATATTTCTAAAAATCGCATTTATAATTTAGTTTGGCAAAATAAAAATCTTAAAATAAAATTAATTATATAAATTGAACATTTATGCAGGTTTGATATTATTTGAATAGAATTGAATTATTTCGAGAAAATAATTTCAAACTTATAAATATATATATGCAATCGAATAGTTATAATTTCTATCTAAATATATCTCATCAATAATTTAGATTATTTTTGTAACAACCATTTTTATAACTTACTTCAGGAGAATAAAAATCCCTCATCTTTCTTTAAAAATTATAAGTATTTTCGTTAGACAGAAACTTATTACGACAAAAAAAAACTCTTCCAGAATAATTCTTTGATTTTTGATTTAAAACAAGTCTACTTAGTTACGAAAAATTTGGAAATAAAACAGAATTATTACGAGCAAATTATTTTGAGCATATAAATATTTATATGCACTCTAATGGTAATAATTTTTAATTTAAAAATATCTCATCAATAAGTTAGATTATATTTGCTACAATCTCATTTATATCTTACTTCAGAAAACAAAAAATCCTTAATTTTTCATTAAAAGTTTCTAAAGGTTTGATAATTTGTGAATGTCTTTAGTAGACGTTAAAAGATACCATGTTCATAAAAAAAAGAGTCTATTTCAACAACAAAAAAGATGCCCATTTTAATGCAAGAAGCAATTGAATAGATCACGCAAGAAATTGACACGGAATAAAAAATTTTCGATATCGAGTTCACGAGATAGAAATGAATGTTAAATGAAACGAAAAATTCCTAACTTAATTTTAAAGAATGTAACTCTTAAAGAGTCATTATTCAATGCAAAGCAAGCTAAAGAAAAAAAAGGAGGTAAATAAATAAATGAATCACGCTACATGGCTTCATTTAAATTACAACATTTTACATTAATGTTCATATTTATACTTCCACCATTATGATCACAATGGCTCAAACCCTGTTCTACAACATTTACATGAATAATGTAAATATGTCTTATTATACATAATTTCATTGCTTCAGTAAACCTACTTCATTGAACTTCATTTTGTTAAATCCTTCAGAAAATGGATATAGCAATCTATGAAAAGCGCGTAAGAAAAGAAATGGATATTATATTTTATTTCATAACCGTCATTGAACAACCGAACCAACTTTGGGTTTAAGAATTCAAGTCCGACGCCTCATAATTTTGAACCCAATCCAGAAGACAAGGGAACTCCTGGATCAAATATTGGGTGAGGAGGACTTCTTCTTATAGAAATTAATTGTATTCGCGTTACATAGAGAGGAAAACCATGAAAACCTCTCACTGTTAGCCTGACTGCAAGAGGTCTCTAGCCCATGCTCCGTCTACCACTGAGGATATTTTACGATTCACTTTGCGGATTCACAGATATATTTTATATTTTATTTTATTACCGTCGTTGAACAGCCGACCCAATATTATAGGTTTACGACCAATATTGTTAAACTCCGTAGCCTCGTAATTTTAAACCCAATCCAGAAGACAAGGGAACTTCAGGATCGAGTATTGGAAGAAATTTGCCTTCGTGGAGGGCTTTTTGGTGGAGCTAACCCGCATTTGCATTACATGGAGAGGAAGACTACGAGAACCTGTCACGGTTAGCCTGACGGCAAGGTGACTCTAACCCATGATCCGTCTACCACTGAGGATATTTCACGTCAGCACTGTGGTCGGTGCAAGCCGGATGCGGAATTCGTATAGACTGGGATTCGAACCCGGTTCGCCAGATTGGAAAGCGAACGCTCTATCATTTGAGCTATCGCGGCTTGGTTCATAGATATAGCTAATAAACCGAGTTTTAAGAAATAGGTATGAGTCAAAAATCAAGAATACTTTTAAAAAAATGAACATAGCTCACTGTTTACTCGCCCGAATCTTTTTTTTCCCGTAGTAATGGAAAAAAAGTGGTAGCGTGTGTATACAATTAAAAAAACGGATATTTTTTACTTTAGCTGGTAATTATGTCGAATAAGATAACAACTGTTTGATCTTAGAACTTTATATAGAATTTCATATTTTAACGGTTTAAGCGTTGGAACAAGTCTCTTTTTCAAAATGTTAAACACAAACCTTTCATTCTTAGCACTTATAATTGAAGAAGCTGAATACTCCTATCAACTAGAATATATAAAATTACATATTTTGTGGCATGTATCCTGTTTAAAAAATCAATCAATTATTTTTTTTCAAACCAAATTGATAGTTAATTGAAAAAAAATATCTATATAATATATAAGCTACTACATTTTCCATAAAGACACTTTTCCGATTAAAGCAAAATATGAGTCTGGCATGTAAACGGTTTATACATAGATTTTTAGGTTAATATTAATGTTCTTTTTTTCCAATATAAATGTTTAGAATGAAAAAATTGAGTTACCAGTCTTTAACATTTTAAAAAAGCGACTTGTTCCAAAACTGAAACAATGGCGTTTAAACGAATTTTAAAAAAATGGACACAGTTTGTAAAGATTTATATAGAAAAAAAAGCACCTTTAACCCCTTGGGGACGGGTGATTCAGAAAAGCATTCGTACAAAATCAGAATCAAGTTGCAATTAAATAAAAAACGGTAACTTAAATGTAGTCGTTACTAATTTGACAGACTTACTTTGCTTTTATTTTAATTATTGTTAGTTTAATCATATATATAATCAATGTTAATTCAAAGTATAACTGAATAGTTTTATTTTGAACAAAGTAATGGTGAATTAAATAAATCAAAAAATTATAACTCCGCCCACAAATAAACTGCTAAAGAAATACTTTGATTACCAGTTTTATCTTCTTACCCTGATTGATACGGTTTTTTGCTGTCACGTATTTGTGACAGTCGGCGCGAAAGGGTTAAGGAACTTGAGGCAAAATAATTTTGGTCGGAGCTGAAAGATTTAGAGAGTTGCCTTTTTTAATTGTTTCTATGCACAAGTGGGTAAACAATGGACCCAAAATTTAATACTCATGTTAATTCTGGAAAAGGAATTCTCCTATTCAGTATGATGTATATATGTATCAAAACCATATTAAATCTCTAATTTTTTTTCTAACTAACCTTACTAACTGGTCATTACAGTTATAAAATTGCTTTTTAGTCCAGCTTATAAGTTTACTAAAGATTTATATCGTGAGAAAGATAAGGAATTAGTCCAATAATAGGACTATTATGTTATATTTAGATAGCCTTTAGTCTCAAGATAAGACCGGTCATTGCTGGATTTTGCTCCACCCCTGTGATGCGAGTCTTTGTTGGGCCCTCGAAAGCTGTAGTGCAGCGGAGTAAGAAAATGACTGCATCAGAGACGGTACAAAGGTTTTACGGGCCCAGGAAAAAAAATTTTGCGGTCCCCTACCTCAAGCATAAAGCTATTTTGCAGAAATTTAAGACCTTATATATACATGAGATTGTAGTTTTTATATAGGTACAAAAAATTCTCTGCGATTTTCTTTTTAAAAAAAATTATAAACACTGATTTTTTTTTGTTAACAGTTTTGATGGAGCCTAGAGACAGATAAGCTCAAACTGGTCTACGAATCTTAGCTAACCGATGTTACAACACTTTCCTCTGCCCTTTAATACGCATGTTTAAATATTAACAAAATGTCTAGTTTGCCTGAGGTAGCCAGTATGTTTCAATATTTATGCCTTTTCAATACTACTTGAAATTGTTGTTTCCATTATTTGTCCATTCTCCACACTTACATATTTCAAATAAATTTATAAACACAGATTTTTCAAATACATTTAAACTGGTAGCAAGCTCAAATCATAAACAATAAAAGTCTGCGATTCGCAGAAAATAATTTTGTTAAATTAAAACGAAGGATATTTTAAAAACAAAGAAAAGTTAAAACATTTTTTTCAAAATTATTATAAATATTACAACTGTCATAAAAATGCGTATAATAATTGCAAATTCTTTCAAATTTAATTAATTGGTTCTAAAGAGGTTATCATACATATGCAAATAATTAATGGTCTTAAAAGTAATGTATGCAAATTTGAAAATCGTTTGTCAAAAATAATTCCTACCGGCGGGAAGGACTGCACGTGTTTCGAATGTCTCTCCTCAGCTGGACAACTAAACATCACTTTCTGTTTTGATGTAATCAAAATATGTTGCCATCAGCGAAAGGGCTTTTAATCATTATAAATAAAGAACATCACGTGTGACAAAAGGAGGGCTGTGATTGGTCACGCTCTCTACATCTGACTGGAACATCGATTTCGTTCCGCCCACTTGAGCAGAACGTCAGTGACGTCACAGTTTTGAGATACATTGCTATTTCTAGAAAGTATTTTATTTGGATAATTTCTTAAACGTGGAAACAATTGCTTGAATAATTAACAACAAATAGCTTGCGTGTGAAGATTATAAATTCGCTTTAAATGTTAATGATATTTTCTTCGGTAAAACTTCTTTTTTTAGCCGTTAAACGTTCGTAAAAGAATGTTATTATCAAAAGTATTTTAAGTTTATTCGGTTCAAGTGTCGAATTAATGATTTTAAGTTCATTGGAAAAACATTTGGAAAAAAAAGTGGCTAAATATGTTTTTTTAAATAAATTCTAACAAAAAATATAACAAAAAACATGCAAATATTTATAACAAAAAAAGTATAACAATGGCAAACAAGCTATAGATATCTAATATGGTATTTACCTTTTCTAATGCAGCCTTATTATGCTGATTTTAAATCTGAGAACCGTTATGACGTTAGGTTCTTAAAATATTGTCAAACATTGTCATGAAAAGCTGTTGAGTTTTCCTAGAATACTGTATATACTTTAGTAATTTTAATAAAATACTGTTTACATATTATTAATTTTAATGGAAAACTATTTAAACTCCTTAATTTTAAACTGATACTGTTTAAATTTTTATAATTTTAATGAAATATTGCTCAAATTTATTAAATTTAATGTAACTTGCTTGCATTGGCTACAAATTTTCGCCACCGACACTAAAAGTTTGAGAATTTCTTAGCAATGAGTGACATTTTATGCTAGAACCACAGAAAAAAGTGATGGGGGAAAAAGGTGTACGAAAAAATCCTAAGAAAAAGATTACTGGAAAAAAGCACTGCTTAATCAATTGCATGAATTTAATGACCAATTTGATTTCGACTGTTAACTATAAATTCAATATTATTAAATATTTATTTAATTGTAAATAGATACTTTTTAAACGTGCATAATACAATTATAAAATATACTTAATAGTATTATTATGAACAATGTATCAATTAACAATATTTTCTTAGGAGGTTAATTTTGGAATAAGTTAAAATATTGACAAAAATTACAAAATTTTTTATTTTAATGCAATTTTTTCAAAAATAAAAAACCACACTCTGATATAAAACATTATCACAACAGAATTAATGTACTAATTGCTATAAGAGTCCTAAAATAAAGTCCATAGAAATTTTTAAAACTGTAAAATTTCCTTTATGAATTTTAAATTAATTCTAGTACTTCCGCTATTTTTTTTCAAACATCTAATTTTATTAGAATAAATATTAAATTACTTGAAATTCGGGCTTTATTCGCTCAAAAGCCCAAACCAAATTGGATGAAAACACGTATAATTGTTTCAAAAAAAAATTTCTGGCGCTTTTATTTTTCAAAAGGTTGGGTTTTTTTCTTCGGGTTCCTTCCTGTGTTTTTTTTCCCTTCTAGAGCTTCTTTCAGGTGCTTTTCGGTGTTTTCTCCAATGTTCTTTTTTTGCGGTCAACATTTGCTACTAGAAGGACGTTTAAGATGCGTTCTACACCAAAGTATACTTTAGATTAATGAAGAACTTTCAGCGCGAATGAAATTTGTGTCTAATGTATTTTAAACTAAATATTTCTTTACCGAATATAGGTAATAATATGTAAATAGAATATATATATATATATACTGTTTTCTTAGCTAATATACGTGTTATTGTGAATGACCGAAATCTGTGGTTGTTAACTACCACCGGTGTATGTTGACAATCACATTGTCACTTTGGTAAATGTCCGGAATATATACTAGACTAAGTGCCACTGTCCGGTATACCCAACACCCATAGATGTAAAGGCATAGATATTTATACCCTATATTAGTCCCTACCAACACCTTTTGATGTCAAGTAGCACTACCCAGTCTGCATTTAACCGTACTCCAAACACTGATGTTTCTCCTAATCTATCCTCAGCAGTTAAAAAAACTATCGAGTAAATATAATGATATCAACGAATAAATTAATATCAAATCGGATATAGCAAAAGTTTCTGACATTTACCACAGCGACTATGCGAATGTTGACTTTCATCGACATTCGCTGGAATTCGATCATTCGCGGTAACATATGTTCATGATTTCTCAATAAAACAGTAAATAACTCAAACGAAATATAAATGGTTGAATATTTGAACAATGGTGGATGGCTGAGATAAATAGATTGCTTATTTTGAATCAGCACATATTAATTGTCTTTGGATACAAAGAAATCAGCAACTTTTTAAAATTTGTTTATCAGTGTAATTTATGTTAACATCCTGTTATGACTTTCTAAAAATTGAAGTGATTGCTCATATTGGTTAACTTGGGGATGAGTGCAAAACCACGATTTGTATATCCTTCCCTAGTTGATATCTCCAAAGAAATATAGCATTATTAAAAAATATATATATATGAGGTATGGGGTCGATAAAAGCAATAAAGGTGGAAACCACACAAATGATTTACAACGTAAATGATTTACTATGTAAATGGTGTACCGCACTTTGAGCAGTTGGCCATTTAGGTTGTATAATGATATTTTTTAAGATAAAGATCACTTTCTTAGCAAGTCTTTTTTTTTTAATTTTTAGAATAGGGTATTTTCATTCTTATGTTAATTTCCATCTTGATTTTAAAAAAAATTATAAAAAAGAAGGTGTTACGTACATTATTTCGGTAATACTAAATAACTATCAATTCACCGTCATATTAAAACGAATTTCAATCTTTCATACATGCATCAAGAATGTCTCAATTGTCTTTTAATCCACGAATCATTCAAATCCAGGCTCAGACTATTCTAGAGTGATTTTCATTTATTTAAAATTTTCGGGGTTAAAAAAAGCACTTGAAAAGCTTCATTTCTAAACATGTCTATTCTTTTAATCCTAATTTCCTTAAAACTAACAATTATTTACATATTTTAATTAACTAAAAAACTATAAACTCTTTTAACCATTTGCATCCGAAGGGGCTCCTCTCAAGCCCATTGTCATCTAAAAACTATACCTACCTTTTTAAATGTTATAATCTTTTCATCTTAATGTTTAGATGTTTGTTGTTGTTGTTGACGTATGCCTGTTTAGGCAGAGGGGGTGCGATTGTTCTTGTTTTCCAGTGGCGCCATCCATGGCCAAGAATTCGACTTCTGCCACACCATACGTCGCACCCGTTTATAGGGCGGACCAATTCATACATCCATTCATTCATCCACAGATCGTAATTTCGACCTGAAGCAGAGAACGATCGATCTCCAATCCAGTATCCCTAGAGGTATTGATTTGTTATGGGAACATGGAGGACTTTTGCGACTCGACAGATTTAACGTCCATCAGTCACTTTACTACACGGGGAGTCTTCGGCCGGTGGGGTTCGAACCCACGAACTCTCGGACATGGGCCCAGTGCCCTACCGACCAGGCTATAACGGCCCTAATGTTTAGCTGATCACTTTATTTACTAGTTTCTAATTTTTGTATTGTAAGTTTTATTAAGTAAACTTTTAGTGGTTGCATCCGAAGATTCTCGAGTGCAAAGGGTCTAATAAAACCTATGACTCAAATAATCGAAGGAAAGTCGGATCATGTCTGCAACTGTAGTTGTTGTTCTTGTTCATTTACGTCACACTAGAGCTGCACAATGGACTATTGGCGACGGTCTGGGAAACAAGCCTGAGGATGATCCCCAGGCAAGCCGTCACAATTTTGATCCTCCGCAGAGGGGATGGCACCCCCGCTTCGGTAGCCCAACGATCTGCACGCGAAGTCGAGCACTTTACGGTAGAACTGTTTAACGAGGACCAATACCACACACCCTCGGTCCCTACGCAGACTGATCCAAGTGGTCACCCACCCGCACACTGACAGCAGCCAGTGATGCTTGACTTAGGTGGTCTGCAACTGTAAAAAACACAGTTTTGAAAATACACTTTTTAAATGGAGTAGAAGCATATTGCACATACAATAAACAAAACTAATTTTAAATTTGATACTTTTTGAGCCTCTATGGTTCAGAGGTTAATAACACTGAGCTATCATCGTGAAGAACTGGGATTCGATTCTCGATGTTGGCACTGGATGTTTAAAATGAGAAAAAGCCTTCAAAAATCCATTATTTGGTTTTTGAAACATTGAAAAAGGTGCACTTTATTAAGCAATAGGATACAAACAGTGTTTAAATCAGAGCTTTTCTTAACGAGTTATGAGATTGTGAATTTGTAAAGGTCCATACATCAATATGTAGTTCTGCAAAATTCTGACAAAATTGCTTTTTCTCGTATTGGAGTTTTTCAATGTTCTCAAAACTGTTTCTTGTTCACAAGTTTTTGTTATATTGTTATTAAAAAAAGTTTTAGATAATTTTCGATATGTTTTCTTGAATTCTTAATTTAATATCCCAATTTATTTCTTCAATAATTGAAGAAACATGTTGTACCTTGTTTTTTGAAGAAATTTTTTTGAAAAAATAAAAAATTAATACCTAGTTATACGGTTACCTACTTAAATTTATTGAAATGCCCGTAAACAGAGCATTTTGGTAAAAATTAAATTCAAAAAATTAAAATTTGTTCGCAAGGAACATTTTAATTACAATTTTTTTGTTCTGAGCGCCTTTATCTCCTTAAAATGCACTCAGCTTATATGGAAAGAAAAATCGGACTCGGGCACAGTATTGACCAGGTACGTCACAACAATGTCTTCAATCTAGAATTCTTAGAGCCGCGATGGCTCAGGGGATAGAGTGTTCGCCTTTCAATGAGGTGAACCGGGTTGCGATCCCGGCAATAGCTGGTCGATACGAATTCCGCATCCGGCTTGCACCGACCACAGTGCTGACGTAAAATATCCTCAGTGGTAGACGGATCATGGGTTAGAGTCCCCTTGCCGTAAGGCTAACCTTGGGAGGTCCTCGTGGTCTTAATCTCCATGTAACGCAAATGCGGGTTAGTTCCATCAAAAAGTCCTCCACGAAGGCAAAATTTTCCCAATACTTGATCCAGGAGTTCCCTTGTCTTCCGGATTGGGTTCAAAATTACAAGGCTACGGAGTCAAGCATTAGTAGTCGTAAACCCAAAAATTGGGCCGGCTGTTCAACGACGGTTATAAAAATAAAATCTAGAAACCTTACCTTCGAGATCCTACCTTCATTATTTTCTTGAGCCTCATTACGTACTGCTGCAAGAATGCCTGTCTATTTTTTTTTTCATTTATAGGAGTTTCATTTTTTACTGGTGAATTATTTTAAATTTAAATATAAAAAAATTAAATAATAATTTTAATTTAAATATTAATAACGTTCACAGGCGATAGATTTTTTTAAATTCAATATTAAAACATCTATCACTAGTGATCTTTTTTTTTTTTTGGACATAGCTCAAAATGAGCGCTTAATAAAGGACATAGATTGAAATCCGCATTTTGAAGAACATATATAATTTATAAGGAGCGTTAAAAAAAATCGACGCAGCTTAAAACATCAATTTAAAAAAGATGGATATAACACAAACTGAGTGTTAAATAAGCTAGACATAACAAAAAATCGTCGGTTAGCTTTTTAATTTGGACGTAGCTAAAAATACGCGTTTAACAAATAAACATTTTAAGTTACATCCAAAATATAAGTCCATCAACGCTTCATTCTGAAATTTTCTCACAATAATTTTATATCCTCGAGAGATATCGACTCCCGCTATTTTGAATTTATTTTAAATGTAATAAGTTTCTTGTTTTTCTTTTTTTTTCTTTGAGCCTTTAATTTTGAGTACTTTTCTAACTTAATGCTGGAGTGTGCTAAAGCTTTACATGCAATGGAAATCAGGCTGCTATTATAACTTTAAAAAATAAGTAAAAATAACGAGATAATTGTCATTCAAGTTAACAGAAAAATAAATGTTTTAAATTATCAAAACGAATGCTTTTTTCGTGTGTGCTGTTTTCAGTTGTTCACAATAAACCGGTTTTGAACAACCGACGCAATTCTGAGTTAACGACAATCCTTGTCAAACTCCATAGCATTGTAATTTTGAGCCTAACGCAGAAGAAAGGGAACTGCTGGATCAAGTATCGAGAGAAATTTTAATATCAGAAAAGATTTTTGATAGAACTAATCAGAATTTACGTCGCATGGAGAGCAAAGCCCCCGAAAACTTCCCTTGGTTAGCCCAACAGCAAGGGGTATCTACCTCTATGGATATTTTATGTCAGCACTGTGGTCCGTATGAGCCGGGAGCAGAATTTTTATCAGCCAGTCACTTCGAATCTGTGTGGCCTAATTGGGAAGCGAATGTTATTTGATTTGACAGAAGCTGATTCAATATATATATATATATATATATATATATATATATATATATATATATATATATATATATATATATATATATATATATATATATATATATATATATATATATATATATACATACATACAGTAGAGTCCAGATTATCCGAGCCCCGGTTATCCGAGTTTCCGCTTTAACCGAGCTATCAAATATTTCAAAGATTTTTTTTGTTCTAGTTTATTTTTAAAAAAAAACCGCTGAAAAATAAATCTGAATTTTATCTTCCAAACACTCAGAAAATGAAAATCCAACAAGTTGGTCTGGTGAAATTATCGTTAATATCGTCAATAATGATACTGAATCTAGCGAAGATGTTGAAGACAGTGATTATTAAAATCAACATATAAAAAATCTCTCATACAGATGGACTAAAAGCTATCGAATGTACTATGGAATATGTAGAACCAGAAAAAGAGGCGACACCAGCCTTCCTGTTATCCCTAAAAAAGGCGAAACATTACTAGAGAAAAGCGCCTAAGTTACGTAGAACGAAAAACGATTAAGGACTTTTTTTAAGTAAAAACTATTTAATTCTCGTAAAGAATGCTTTTTAAATGTTTTTAAGTAAGCTTTTTAATTATAATATGAATTGTATGTGGTATACTCGTATACATTTTGTATTTCTTAAATATATTATACTTTCTTATACATTAATACTTTCTCTTTTTCCTTCCGTTCTTATACTCTTCGCTTTGTGTGTGTATATACAGTCAATTCGCTGTAACTCGAAGTACGATAACTCGAATATTACTATAACTCGATTTTTTTAAGGGGTCCCGACCCTTTTATCTTCAATTTCATGTTAATTATTCTCGATTACTCGAACTTTACTCCCTTTAACTCGATTTTTTTTGGATCTTTTAAAGCAAGAAAAAAAACCTAGGAGCTGATATCTTGCCCCTTCCTTTGCAACACACGCAATGTCTTTCGTACTCTTCATGGAGGAGCTAAAGCTGTCCCTCTTGAAGTATGTGAGCAGTGGTTAAATGAAACGTTACCAAATTTACTTCAAGGATACAGTTAAAATGATGTTTTCAATATAGATGATATGGGTTTAGTTTTTAAATGTCTTCCAAATAAGACTATGATGTTTAAGGATGAAAAATGCTCAGGGGATAAAATGAGCAAGGAACGTTAGACTGTCCTAGTTGAAGGAAATGCGTCTGGGACAGAGAAATTGCCCTTACTTGTTATCGGAAAATACCGAAATCCCCGATGTTTCAAGAATGTAAAAACGTATCCTTTGGATTACAAGTCTAACAAAAAGTTTTGGATGACATTATTTTTATTTGAAGACTATGTAAGAAAATTGGATCGTAAATTCTTCGCTAAAAAAAGATAAGTGATACTTTTTATGGATAAATGCACAGCGCATAGTGATCTACCTAATTTGAAAGCAGCAAACCTGCAGTTTCTCCCGCCAAACACAACAGCAAAGTTGCAGCCGATGGACCAGGATATCATTAAGTGCTTCAAACCGTCTTATCGTAAATGGCTTGTCAAAAAATGATCTTAAATATTGTAAGCATTTAGAGGATTTGTAATTGATAAGCATTAATTAAATAATCCGACAATATTTTGAAAGACCAAAACCGAAACTAACGGTAAGTCGAACTTCCGATATGTCGAAGTTTTTGGTCAGTCCTATCAGATTCGAGTTATCGCGAATTCACTGTATATATATATATATATATATATATATATATATATATATATATATATATATATAAAGTGCTGTGATGAGGGGATAGAGCGTTAGCTTTCCAATGCGGTGAACTGCATCCGAATCATCGATACGAATTCCGCACCCGGCTCACACCGACCTCAGTGCTGATGTAAAATATCCTCAGTGGTAGATGGGTTAGGGTCCCCTTACCGTCAGTCTAACATTTGTAGGTTTTCGTGGTTTTCCTCTTTATGTGTTTTTCCTCTCCATACGTTTTAGTTCCATCAAAAAGTCTTCCACGAGAGAAAATTTCTCCCAGTACTTGATCCAGGAGTTCCCTTGTCTTCTGGTTTGGGTTCGAAAATTGCAAAGCTGTACGGAGTTTAGCATTGGTAGCCGTAAATCGAAAATCAGGTCGATCGTTCACTGCCCGCGGGAAGGGATGCTTGATTTCGATGATGTACTGGGAACCATGTCCTATTTTATTTCATAACTGTCATTGAACAACCCACCAATGTTGGGCTTACGACAATTATAGTTCAACTCTGTAGCTTCGTAATTGTGAACCCATCCAGAAGACAAGGGAACTCCTGCATTAACTATAGGGGGAACCTGGTTTACCTAATTGGAAGTCTATCTTCTGAACCCCACGCACGGGGACCATATCTTACGATTTGCAGCGCAACTAATTGCCGGACCTCATTCAGGCGAACATGAATGGAAGCAGGAAAATATTAATTTTTTTTATTTATTGGAATTACATACATTTGCAGGCTTGTATGCTCAATTTAGGCTTAAGCAGGTAAATCCACAATGCTTCAAGTCAAAATCTCTTTATGATTAATACGAGTTTCCAGCTTTCGAAGAACGTGTGCTTGATTCTCATTATCTGTAGACCTAGATGGCGCGAATAAAATGCTGTTTTTTTTTACGTAATAGGTAAAAACAATCAATTAACAGGTTTTCTCACAGTTAACTGGTTGAATGCTGTATTTTTTTAAGCTTGATTGTTTTGGATAAATATGATAAAATAACAAATAAAATGTGAATTAAACCATTTTTCTGGGGAAATTTCTAACAATGTTACGATATAAAAATACCTGAAGCCAGTACCATTGTAGAGAAACTTAATCAAAATTATATTGGAGATTTCTGCTTTTAACTTTGACCAACTTACTTCATTTACGACAATCAGTGTTCAGTTTTTTTTTTCTAAGTCGTATAAGTTCGTTTAGAAAGTGATGTAAGTCCGAAGTCTTAAGGGTAAAGGAGTGAAGGAATTTAAAAATAATGGCTAAGGTTAATCATTTGATGCTGTGATCTAACGCTGTAATTTGATGATACATCAAAATGCAGCAACATATATTAAAATCGTAAAAAAATATATATATATACTTGTTAGCTCCGAGTAGACTTAATTCAAAATAAATTACGGAGCCGTTTAATTGGAATAACTGTTCATGTTCAAATACGTTAAGTTCCTAGATTAGTTAAATCCTGTAAGGTTTCAAATATAGTATAGTCATATTAATTTGTTGATATGTAAATAAATATTTAAGTAAGAAAAGGTTTTTCATTTGTGATTATACCCGGTTTTATCAGAGCGGAATAAATAAATTCGAATATCTCGAACTTTCATAAATTGCTTGAATTTTTCTACAGTTGAATTATTAGTTTCAACCCATTTCACCAAGATGGATAAAAACTAACTTATTATTTTAATTAAAAGTTGCTGAGAAAAAAAAAACAAGTATATCTTTACGACTAAATCTGTTCCACTTTCCTCTAGTATGTTTTTATTAATTCGCTTTTGTGTCTTTCAGGATGGAGGCTTGCAATCAAAATTTAATTCACTTTTGAATTAATTAGAGCTCTCAAATTTCTACTATAACTTTGTGCCTACAGGCAATGCAGGTTTTGACAGGTGCAATAAAATTTTTTTGTCAGCCGAAAATTTTTTCACTTTAAGACTTAAAATGCTCACATTTGAATGGAATTCAGCAAGTGATGACAAAAGTTTCAATCTATTTCTAACTGTTACAAGCAGTAATTATTACTACATGACTGGCAAAGAGAATTTATTGTGAATTAAAACTTGGTCACTCTACGACTAACTAGAGTGCTCAAATTCTAAAATCCGAAAATCCTTCCTTGTCTAACGAAAGTGATGAGCCCCACATTTTTCTCCTACTTATTCTTCGTGAAAAATACTTTTATAATGTTTACTTTATTTTAATTTTTTCACAATTAACAATTACAAAATTAGAAACGAACTAAATAATTTAGAATAATACTTACAAATGACTGCATACAAAACTCTAATGTTTCTGTCCATTACTACAATAGAGAAGCTTTTGAATAATTTTCTTCTTTTGAGTATTAATTACATCAATTGACTGTTTGAAGACTCATTTGGAAGAGAAGTCCTCAGCCCTTACCTTTTCTGAGTATCAATCCAAAATCAAAAGCCATTTATCAAAAAAGTGGAGGATCCCTCCCTCTCATCATTGGTATGCGGCCAAGGAACCGGGCTCTTCACTTGTTCATATAGGTGATAGAGCATCTCAAACAGCTATTTCCAGACTGGCAAGCGGACACACGAACAGTCTCTCGTACTTTAAAGGAAGAAAGACTTATGCAGTCTGCTCTAAATGTGAAGCCCAGCAGGTCTCAGCAGAACATATCCTCGACTGCTTGGGCCTTTCCAAGGAGGACTTATATGCTTCTCCACTTCTTGTAATCGACTTTTTGAGGGTCAACAACTTACTGGATCTTGTCTGACCTCGTCAGACAATTAGAGGATAAGCAACAACAACAACAACAACAGACTCATTTTCTTTTAAATGAATTTGAATTATTGAAACTCGCCCAAATAATTTTTTTAAATAATGAATCTTCTTTCTAACAATATTTTCAGTATTTTAATGTTGGAATCAGAAGCTAAAAAAATATTTGGAACTATTATTTTTGTTTGGCATGAAATATATAAACATTTTTTAAAGTACTTAATTTTTTATGATTTAATGAAATTACTTATAGACCATTTTTTAACTTATATAATTTTGATCAATAAAAAAGCCAATTTAAAAGAAATCATAAATGAAGAAATGGTTTTATTTATACATTTTTTTCAAGTTTACACAGCTCTGTCTTTTAACAAATCAAAATCTTTTTTCTTTTTAAATCTAAATTATAGTATCAATAAAACAGTGGCTATAATAAAATTCAAATTTTTACCCTATGGCACCGAGATCTTCTAGACAATCGTCCACTTTCGCCAAACTTTGTAAGTTAATTCACCAGTAATTAAAAAATAATTCATGACATTTTCAATGGCAGACACAGCATGCGGGACACACTCTTTAAAGTTGAAGTTGTGGGACATAATAGCTAGCCTGGACAAAACAGTGCAAAATGTTAACAGGTCTTTCTCGTTGAATCTGCGCTCACAAACTACCTTCACCATGTCTCTGGTAAATTCTTCAAAGCAGTCGTTCAAGTTCTGGTGATCTAGAAGCAAATTGAAAATATTCCGAACTTCTAATTCGGTGTTTTCGAGTTGACTCACAACGATTGCCCGCAGATATCCTGTCAATGGAAAAATAGCTCTTGGACACTTCGAACTGAGGGCAACAAATTTTGGAAAGGTGTGATGAACCTTCACGAAATTAACTATATCTTCCGCAAACATTTTACATTCGAAATCCATTTCAGATAATCACGAAGTTCTTAATTACGCCAAAAATTATTCTTAAGACCGTTACTAATATTCACCTTAAAGGCATAAATTTTTTTAAAATACCTTTATTGCTTATTTCTGCCCAGCTCAAGATATGCTCGATACATCCAATTTAAGAAACATTCCTGGCTGAGTGCTTCCGGGATAACCAGACTGTTAAGGCGTTGGTCCCATGTCCGAGAGGACGTGATTTCGAAATTCCGCTGTCCGAAGACTGCCTGTGTATAAAAGGGAGACTGGTGCAAGCTAAATCAGTCGAGGTCACGAAGTCCTCTTAGTTTTTATAATAAATATTTCTACAATATATTCAAGTATAAATTGCGTTCTGCGAATGGATGGTGAGTGAATGTGTTCTACCTGTAAACCTGGAAGTGACGTAAGTATGTTGTTTCCGGATCATCCTCAAGGATGTTTCCCAAACCCAATACGTATAGCCCATCGTGAAGTTCTAGTATGACGTAAATTAATATATCTACCTATCTACCTGGTTGAGTGGTATCGCCTCTCGATCTAGCGCTATTCATGGATGGAGTAGGGGGTTTGTATCCCTCTATAACCTTTTATTTTATTTTATAACAGGCATTGAATAACCGACCAAATTCTGAGTTTACGACTACCAATGTGCAATTACGTAGACTTGTAGTTTTAATGCCAACACAGAAGACAACATAACTCCTTGGTTAAGTTTTGGAACAAACTCGACTTTATGGAGGACATTTTGATGGAAATAATGCGCATTTGCGTTACATAGAGTGGAAAACCATGAAAACCTTACATGAATAGCGAGATGGCAAGGGGACTCTAACTCATGATCCGTCTACCACTGACAATATTTTACGTCAGCAACGTGGTAATTGAGAACCGAATGCAGAATTCGCACTCACACGCATATATATATATATATATATATATATATATATATATATATATATATATATATATATATATATATATATATATATATATATATATATATATATATATATATATATATATATATATAATGTCCCGCAGTGGACTGATCATTAAGACACGGTTCCCAGCAGATCACCAAAGTCAAGCATCACTGGCTGTGGTCAGTGTGCGGGTGGGTGACCACTTGGATCAGCCTGCGTTAGGGACCGAGGGTGTGCGGTATTGGTCCTCGTTAAACTGTGCTACCGTAAAGTGTTCGACTTCGGGCGCAGGTCGTCGGGCTACCGAAGCGGGGGTGCCATCCCCTCCGCAGAGGATCAAAATTGCGATGGCATGTCTTCGGATCATCCTCCGGGATGCTTCCCAGACCGTCGCCAATAGCCCATCGTGCAGCTCTAGTGCGACGTAAATTAACAACAACAACAACAACAATATATATATATATATATATATATATATATATATATATATATATATATATATATATATATATATATATATATATATATATATATATATATATATATATATATATGGAAACCCTTGCTTAAGTTAGCTTGAGAATTTGTTTCCAATTCATGCTACAGTTACAATTCAATAGTAAACGCTAAAGTTCTGTGGTAACACCATATTATGAGCGTCTTGCTGTGGATAGATCGATAAGAAACGATTCCCAGTAGAACACCGAAGTCAATCAACACTGTCTACCGTCAGTGTGCTAGTTGGTAAGCTCTTTGATTAGGCTGGCTGAGAAGGGACGAAGGGTCTGTGGCATCGATCCTTGTTAAACTGTTCTACCGTGAAGTGCTAGACTTCACGCTCTGGTCGTTAGGCAACCGACGCTGGGAGCCATATCTTCTGTAGAGGATGAAAGTTTTGATTACATGTCTTCGTATAATCCTCAGGGATGTTTCCAAGACTGTCGCCAAAAGCCCATTATGCTGTTTGGAGCAACGTAAACCAACAACAACCATTCTACAATCTTACTATATTCTTTACCACAGAATGTGATTATATTCTTATAACCAACATAGGTATTTAGCTGCATTTTGACAGTTGGAAATTAATTGTTCGTCTATGACAAAGAATGAAGAACCTCCACTTAAAAAAAAATAGTGCACACTAAAGTCTTAATGAAATAAAAGAACCAATGTTTTAATGCACTGCATGAGTTTCTTATGAAGATATTGTCCATTTGCCAAATGCTCTAAAACATGATGGTAGCCGGTGCGATTCCAGCAATAATCTAAGTTGTCATCTCTCCGTGATGAATTTTTGCATTCTGGGTTACCTGTCTTCTAAATTTATCTATTTATTATTTTTTTTAAAAAAGCTTATTTGCTATTATTTGTATTAATAATACGAATCTTAATGTTTATCACAGACCTTTTTGATAATCAAACGTCGTGAAACCATATAGTCAACGATAGTCAACAACATAGTCAACGATCAAATGGGCTATTGGCGACGGTCTGGGAAAAAAAAATTCTTACCCCCTTATCACATATTTAAGAAAGAAAAAATAAATGCAAATAAACGAGAAAATATGGCAAAGTACGCTTAAGTGTTGTTATTTTTCGAAATTTCGAGGCCTGAAACTAGGATCTTTTCTATCGCTTTTTGAACCTTGAATCTCTTAACTCAAGTTTTCTCAAAACACGCAAAAGATGAACTAGTAAAATCAATTTAACTTAGATGCTAGGAGCTAATTGGAGTACTTTTGAAATTTTGGTTTTACTTTAGTAAACTTTTTGGTTCATTATATAAATTTATAATATCAGAGAAATATTTTGACTTTAAAACAATTGTATGCATTTAGTTTTGAAATTGAATGATTATGTAACTTTATAGATGTTCAATTACTTTTAAACAAAGTTATTCAATATTCAAGACAAATATTTTGAATTATATCACTTGATTCTTCATAAAACTAACTAATTTATTTATTCGTTGTTCTCATGCATATGGGGGTATTGCGTATTTATTGTAAAGTAAGTCTTATAAGCACAAGTCAAATTGAAGATTCGATAGCCCAGTTATAGGAGGGTATTAAAAAGATCATTCATGTTTACGGTGGGAATCCAATCCGCTACTTTCAGGCTGAAGAGTGTGTTATTTTAATTATTGGTACTCAAATTTATGGGTCTCTCTGGCCGAGCGGTGTTAACCGCCAAGCGCTGTTCAAAGTGTGGAGGTAGCGGGTTCGAGTCCCGCTGCTGTCCTGCATGTATCTTCGTGCTGTCCTTCTCTGTATTGTAATATCTGTGCTTCATTTTAACAAAGGTTTATAAGGCTAAATTGGACCCGCAGTGGACTGATCGTTAAGACACGGTTCCCAGCAGATCACCGAAGTCAAGCATCACTGGCTGCGGTCAGTGTGCGGGTGGGAGACCACTTGGATCAGTCTGCGTAGGGACCGAGGCTGTGCGGTATTGGTCCTCGTTAAACTGTTCTACCGTAAAGTGTTCGACTTCGCGTGCAGGTCGTCGGGCTACCGAAGCGGGGGTGCCATCCCCTTTGCAGAGGATCAAAATTGTGATGGCATGTCTTCAGATCACCCTCAGGCATGCTTCCTAGACCGTCGCCAATAGCCCATTGTGCAGCTCTAGTGCGACGTAAATGAACAACAACAACAACATAAGCCTAAATTGAACACACACGTCTGCAAATATATGTTGTATTTAATTATCACATATAAATAAATACACAAATTTATGCTGGCTTGTGCGTTCAATACAAAGAACGAATTATTATTCCTTGTTCCAGTTGAAGAACATATTATTTTATATTTATAATATATACTTTTGTTTTGAAGCTTCGAATATTTTTTTCTTCATATTTTTAATCCTTTATGAAATTCTTATTTATCAGTTTATCACTCTATTCTAAGAAAAATATGAAAATAATATAAACATTTTATGTTTTATAACCGTCGTTAAACAGCCGACCCAGTTTTATGAGTATACGACTACTAATGTTCAACTCCCTATCCTTGTAACTTTGAACCCAATCCGGAAGACAAGGGAACTCCTTGATCGAATATTGGGAGAAATTTGCCTTCGTGAAGGACTTTTTGATGGAGCTAACCCGGATTTGCGTTACATGGAGAGGAAGACTACGAGAATCTCCTACTGTTAGCCTGACGGCCAAGGGACTCTAACCCATGATCCGCCTACTACTGAGGATATTTCACGTCAACACTGTGGTCGGTGCAAGCCGGATGCGGAATTCGCATCGACTGGGATTCGAACCAGGTTCGCCGCATTGGAACGTGAATGCTCTATCCCCTGAACCATCGCAGCTCATATAATAATTTTGCAACATAATTACATTACTTATTACATCAAATTGTGTTTTCTGTTCACCTGTTAATTAGTGTGATAGATACTTAGTGAAAATCCAGCCATTAAAATAAAAGTTATTTGTGGTTAGATGTTTATTTTTATAATTCGCACCTGTACAAGTTACACAAATTCAATTTTTAATCAGCGAACAGCGTTGTGTTTTGGGTCAATTTGATACTTACGTCTTTAGTGACAGTTTGTATATAGATAAGAGACGGGATTGTGAGGACATGTATTTAGTGGAAACATATGGAATAATAACTGTCATTTTTCAATAAAAAATTCTCTGTAAGTTTTGGCAGATTTTCAAAACTGTATTACACGTTCATGAATGTTACGAAATATATAGTTACATGACGAAACAATAGAGTGGTAAGAAACCGATTAAAGAACAAGGTTTTTATAGAGTAAAAAAAATTTAATCTTTGCTTTAATTGCAAATTTAGACTATTTTTATTCAGTGTTTTTAAGAATGGGAAAATGTCATGAGCTAAATTTACATTTTAATCTGATATGCCTTTTATTGAAGAATGATGAACTTATAAGAAAAAAATGACTCCCCTTTTTAATCTGATATGCCTTTTATTAAAGAATAATGAACTTATAAGAAAAAAATGACTCCCCTTTTTAGTCTGATATGCCTTTTATTAAGGAATAATGAACTTATAAGAAAAAATGACTCCACTTTTTAATCTGATATGTCTTTTATTAAAGAATAATGAACTTATAAGAAAAAATAACTCCATGGAGCTTGTATGGACAAATAGTGTTGGAGCTAGTACAGGCAGGTGAATATTAAATTTTAATACTGATGGTAGTAAATATTGTGTAACAGAGCTCACTCTTTCCTCTTTTACAAAATTAAAAAATAATAATAATTTTAATACAATCCAAGAGAGGCATATTAACCAGTTTCACTATAGTATTAAAAACAACATAATATTGTTTACATGATTATAATCATCACTTTTCATTCTTCATCAATGTGATCTTCTTCTCTTTTGGAGACAGAGAGAGCGGATCGATCTATAACAACCTTGCGATCACTTTCTACAACAAAATAAGTTACATAAAATCAGTCATACATTGTGGTTTATATAATGTCTAACTAGACATTACTTGAAAAAATAGCAACTCCTTTCCAGTTTAGGCTGCAATTTCCACAAAAATATTAAGTTTGGTACCAGGACTTACAGTATTATTTTATAGAATAATACATTTGTAAAAATTATTCATGCCCCCAAAAAAATATGTAATTTTTGTTGAACAAATTTATAAAACGGCATTCGAAATAGTTTCTTTAATAGTCAATTTTGATAGTCAATAGTGTTTTTTTTTTATACATATTACACGAATTGCGGTTTTTGTCCAAAGTGTTCACACGTCAAACCAACTTAAATGGGTAAGAATAAATTTCATAAATTCAATTTAAGGAAATAAAAGAAAACTATAATTTAATATTTTAACTAGCAGCTCAACTTATTAAAGCAGCAGGGAAATACATCAGTTTGAACGTAAGACATTGCCATTTTCCCCCTTGCAAAAAATTGCGTTGTAGTTTCTGTCTCTCTCTTTTTCTTTAATCTATTCTACTCAGTAAAAAATTTCAGAAACTAATTTTACTCCACTGCATCTGTTCAATTCTAATTAAATAGTATATAAAACATGATAATTCGATCATGGGATACCTTATGATAAATGAAATGCTTCCGAATATTTAAAAAGTAAATAAGAAATCCGAAGCTGTAAGAAATAGATAGAAACTGCAAGATATTAAAATATACGCTGTTAAAGTACTGTGAAATGTTTCTGAATATCACTGAAAGGGGTTTCCAAAATATTCATTATCGTGTTAGAAAACCACATGCGCAGTATATTCCGAAAAAATTTTTAAGTTTTTTTTACAGTGATACATTAGTTTAGAAAAATTTCAATACTTTTCTGTGCTGCCTATAGATTAGAGCATAAAGCGTGAATAAATTAATATTAGTTTAAGTTCTCACTAGGTTCATTTTCCTTCCTTTCCCTTTCGATACAAAGTTCTTGTAGATGGTCAGCTAAAAATGAAATGATGTCATTGGGTTTGTTCTTTATCACTGCATAACTGATGTCCCGCAGAAGCTTTGGGAGATCTTCTGGTATCACTGGACGGGGTCTAGTGACAGACATCGTTTGAGAATGTCCCCCTAAAACAATAAAAACTATTTATTTAATAGTTGATCCACCTTCACAAACTCACTGCTTTGCTTTTCCGAAACAACTACCTTCTGCAGTATTGTTTTGCTTGCTTGTTTCTCGCTATTTTGCGACTCCCTACTGACTAACACATTGCTGACCGGGAACGTTATATGACGTCTTTTGGTAAATGAATATAACTGATGAGTCACTATACATTCAAATTATGGTTAATATTAACTTAACTTACTGACCTTATCGTATCCTGCTTTTACGCTATGGGTGGTCCAAAAGGAAACTAAAATCTCCATTCATTTGCTTTTTTGCGATAAATTATCGTTTTGCTTTGATTTTCCAATCACTTACTAATATCAACTTTACACTTGAGTATGTAAAATTTTGATGTAATATACATTTTTATATATAACTATTGAACAAAATTCTCTTACAGGCAAAATTCTTCTAATTTATTCAAATTTTAAAGCTATATTAGCTTCGAGTGCATAATTTCAAAGTAAAATTAAAGTATCGGCAAAGCATTGATCGTAGCAACTTGAAGAAAAAAGTAGTTTCAAGCAGGAGAAGGAATAATTGAAATGTTAACATTAAAGGAGAAATTTTAGAAAAACTTGATTTTTCTTTATTATGATACGATTTCGAATTATTATGCGGTGTTTACGAACTGACTAGAACAAGAATTCGCTTAGTTTTGCTTTTTTTTTCTTAGCTTTTTACCCACAAAAAACCACCAGAATTCTATTTAAATCAAAATATGTAATAAAAAAATAAAATTGTAATTGAAAAAAAAGCAGTCAAACCTGAGTTGCGTGAAACAAATGGGACAATAAAAGCTATTATTGCCAACTACCCTTTCTGCAAAATATTTTATCTAGACATATGGTTGACCAACAGTTCCTAAATGGTGTTAGGACTTTATTTTTTTAAACCAGTTATGATTTTCTAGTTTATGAAAATCTATAACTGTATTTGTATCGAATTAATAATTCATTGTTTATTTAATATTTCCGATATTTTTATGAAATATATTTAATTAAAATGTTTTTGAAGAAAAAAAAACCAAAACAATGTTTTTTTTCTTCTAATAACAATGTAATGAATGAATTAGAAATAGGATATGCATTCTTGTAAAATGAACGGAAAAAATTAACCAAACCCAACAATGATGAAGAATGTTTCTGTGTTAAACATTCTGTACGGTTATTTTCCTTTTTTTTTTTTTTTGTTTTTCATTTTAACGGAAACCATATTTTAGCTAATTTATTTTCACACACTAAAATCAAAATAAGAACCAGATTATATGCCGCTTTAGACCTCAGAATTCAACCGTCTGACATGAACTCAAGTTTTAAGACTATTCTTGTTAAAACGATAAGATGAAAAAATTTCGTTCGCCATTAATTCACTAGATATTAACGAAATAATCAGAACATAATTTCAGTATAATTAATAGTTTTTGTTAGTTAATATGTTAACAATCCCTAATGAAATTTATTCATATAGTCTCAAGGCTTTGCCGACATAAGGTAAATCATTTAAAGTTCCACTGCGAAAAAATTTGGGAACCGCTGTGACAGACAATCAAAAACAAAATCTTTTAGAATTTTCTCAACAATTTAAAATCCTTAACAACGACGGCTATGATACAAAAGGGCTTTTATAAAAACATTTATATCATTTCCATGTGGTGTTGTGAAAAATAACTTTAAATCAAATTCAGTAAACGAAGAATTGTACATCAAATCATAGACTTTGTCATCAGTCAAAGAAATTTTCCCACAAAAAGTCGAAAGTTGGCAGCTCTGCAAATGCTGTATGAATAGGACATACCTTTTCAAGAGGTTAGATCATTTAATTTGTAAAAATCAGTCTTCCTTTCGTTCTTTCTTAATTATTCAAAATTGTCTTAATGTCATAAATATACTCAAAGGAATAAGAGTAGAAAATATAACGAAGTACAGGAATTACTCATTCTTAGTTCTTCTGTAGCAACATAATATGTTTTTTAAAAACGCTTTCTTCGAGGTAGAGACTACCTTGTCTGAGTCTATAAGTTTCATAATGAGAAATTCTTCATCGACTGACTTCGAACTTTTTTTTATTATTTAAAGTTGCAATCTTTACATAAATACGTAGGATTTTTGTTTTGTTTTGTTAAGTGCAATTTTTCTAGCAGTATTTTTTAAATGTCTCTATCTAAGAAAATTAGTTTTTGACAAATTTCTGCTTTCCTTTGTTGCTATACTATATACATAATAAAAAATTTTTGCTGCTCATCTTAAATTGAAAACTGAAGATAGAACTGCTCGGTCATGCACATTCAATCAAGAAAACTTTACTGTAAATTTTGTATCATTTTGCAATACAAAACAAAATATCAACATTATACTTCAAATAAATAAATTTTCACAGTTAACTCATTACATAACAGATGACTTTTCCGAACATTGATTTATCTATTGTGCCAATGAAAAAAATTTTTAAAAAATACTTATACTCTAGAGTGGCTTGACACCTAAAAAATTCCATAAGTAATGATAATGATGATAATGATATTAAATTATCGTACTTTAAGATATAAATTAAAAGTAGAATTAATTCTTGAAACACCAAACTGGTAAAAAAAAATATTTTGTTTTCTAGTTTCATATAAAACTAAGTTTAGATTGACACATTTAAAATAGTGTTAAAGTTACTATTTCGGACAATTTTCATCAATAGTATTTTTTGCATACAATTAACTATATAAAATAAAGGAAATTTTTTGGTTTGCCGAAAGCAAAGAAATTAAACTATTCTTTTTAATTTTTTTTTTATATTCTTAAATTTTTATGTGTTTAGAAAAATAAATTTAAAAAATTGGAGAAAAAAAAGTTAGCGGAGGTCTACAATTTTTGGCAAATTTTCGTTTGCACCGCGATAACTGAAAAGTAGCGAATAAAGTAGTAATATTTTAAGTATCTATAACGTAATAATTCAAATTTAAATATGGCATCAATATCAAAGACATTTATATGTAGCAAATTGAGTATTTTTAATTCCAGAAAAAATACTGGAATTTTAATATGATTTAATAAAGAATTTTATGATTTTTTTTAATGTTAAATTTAGCAATTAATATGCATGTTTTTGTTTTTTTAGTTTGACCTGGTTAATTAACCTGATCTTTAATCAACATGACCTTTAATTAACCTGAAACTAGGGGAGATATTTATATTCATTTTCTTATACATGTTAACACGTTATAAAATATTTTCCAAAATTCAATTTTGTCGCTACACTGGAAACAATAACAAATTGTTTAAATATGAAAGTTAATGAAATGCTGAGTGCACAAAATATACACTCGTTGATTAACTTTCATTGTCTTCAAAAAGAAAAAAAATCCTTTTTTTGAATAAATAAAATTATATAAAATTTTTGATAATCTTAATAATTTATCGATAATTAAAATAATTTATTATATTTAAAATAAATATTAATAATTATTGTCATCCAATATTACCAATTAATCATTCCGTTAATTTGAATTCCTTATTTATGATGACGTTCAAAAGAAAAAAAATATTATTTGTAAACATAAGCAAAAATATTGTAAAGGATTTAAACGAAAAACAACTCATAAATTTGTATGGAAAAAGTATTAAAAAAGTCAACTAAAATCTAAAGTAAAATAAAATCTATTTTGATTTCATTTGTAAAACATTTTCTTATTAACTCAGCGAAAAACTAGAGCCCCAGTTTTGTTTTTAGAATACATTTAAATAACTTAAATTTGCTGTTTTAACCGTTAATATGCACAACTATTCAAGAATAAAATTTTTATGCAATGAACTAAAATATTATAAAGAAATAAAAACATTTTATGAACTTTTTGTTTCAAACTTTTTTTTTTTAAAAAATGTCAGATATGCAGAATTTTAATTACTTGTAAACCTTGCACTTCTAAGATGAAGTCGCCGAGAAATAGTTTTTTTTAATTATTATTCGCTGAAACTTATATTAATTGACTTTATCCGTAGAAGCTGTAGCTCCTGTTCATTTTTACAACAATTAATAAATTGATGTGAGTTACAACAGAATGAATTTCATTTTTAATGAAGTGGACTCTTATTTATAATATCTATTTGATAAGTAAACATCATTTTGGTTGCTAAGCAACAATAATTTCGATGGTTACAGTTAATGCTGGCAAAAGGCTTAGCAGAAAGCTAAAAGCATAGAATATTTTTCAACATGTCTTGTCGCACATTTGTAATGTTCCATCAATCAATAATTTACAATCAATCCATCACCACTACACATGGTATACTTTTGTTTACTTTTTTTGTGTGTGATCTCGCGTTTTTCTGGTAAGAATTATATAAAATGAGTGTCGAAAATTCGTTTAAGAAAAATGGAAACAAGGAATCATTAAAAAATGCGTTTTCTAAGGAGTCTGTAGCACCTGTAAGTAATTTTTTCCTTCCTTTTATATTTGTTGTAAATCATATAAACAAAAAAAAATTTGATTTTGCTTTAATTAAAAACTTTAAATTTTTTTTTTTTAAACTTTTTTCAGGGTATGAGTTGGAGAGAATGGAAATCGAAAAGTAAGTAGTTTGATGTAACTTCAATAATAACTTTAATTTTTATTGTAATTGTGTTCTTGCATTTCGTATTGTAAAAGTACACTGTATTATGTATTTTTTAAATACACTTTTATCGGCTCTCAGTTAACAGAAAAGTTAAGTTGAGGGCTGATTTAGTGTCATTTCACCTCCTTCTTCAGTCCCAGAACTTTCATGAAATTAATTAAGATCAAATAGTTCTTTAAATAATTCTTTTTAAAATGAAATAGTTTTTTCTAACAGAATCACTTGATTTAAGTCATGATTTAAATAAACAAATCATAATTTGAGCTGTGCAATCTATTAGAAATTTTGGTACTTGGAAGCAAAGTACTTGGATCAGCAAAGATTAGTTTCCTTATTTCGTATTTATTTCAGTTTGAAACAAATGAGCTATTGTATGTTTGTAATTTGTAGAATCTCCATAGCTTAATAAGATGGTGTAAGATAATTTTTTTTCTGTTATTTTTAAAACTTTTATTAATAACATATTTTAAAGTTACTGATGAATTTATTTGTGAAAATTATAGGTTCAATTATTCAACTACAGTTCTGTATAAATCATAAATATCCATAACAGTTGAATTAGCTTTAGTAAACTGCCAGTTTTCTCCTTAACTATTTTTAGATAGGTGGCACACCCTGCCTACGTGCCTTTTTATAGCTCTCTTTTTTACTTTAAGAAAAAATATTACAGCATCAGAAATCTAGAACTTTAGATAACCTTAACTACTGAAAATTATTTTTAGTCTATGTTATTATGTATAAAATATTATTTCTGATATTTTTTCTCTTTTCAGTTATAAATGACACTTATTTAACTAAATATACTTTAGCTTGATTAGTGCCTTTCGAAATTATTATAAATTAATGGGCATATAATATTAAAAGTTACATAAGTTTATGTTTATCCTAAAAATTTCACTATTCAAAATATGTCACTAATATAGTATTGAATTAATATGATGATTGGTGCTTGAATTTTGAAATTATATTTTTATTATTAATGTTATAGACTTTCAAAATTTTCTTTTCTTCTCTTTTAGTTTATACCATTGCATAAATGGACTTTCATATCAAACTGGTCACATTCTGATACTTTGAGAGAGAATTTACTCTAGATAGGTTACTTTTTGTTATAGAGCCTGGCTAAAAATTTTTTTTTTCTTCTTTCTTTTATTCTTTATTATTACTTTCGATTGTTTCAGGAAAGAGCTTTGGAGGAAGTCAAAGAGCTTTGGTGGGCTACATTTGGCCTACATGCCATTGGTTGTTTTGTATTCCTGATTAAGATGCTTACTGCTTTTTTTTTCTTTCAGAGAAGGAAGAATATCGTAAATGGAAGGAAGAAAAAATGTTGAAGAAGCAAGCCAAATTACAATCAAAGGAAAAAGAAGAACCTATAGAAGAAGATAAAATTGAAAAGCCTTGGTATACAGTTAGCATTGCAGTTCCAGGATCGATTATGGATAATGCCCAAACTCCGAGTTTGAAAGCACATTTAGTTGCTAATGTATGTATGAAATATAATTATTTCATACCATTTTTCAAACGTCAATCCCTTTTTTTCAGCAGTCAATCCTTTTAATGAATATTTTTATTATTTTATTTATATAAGTTGTGAAAATAGTCACTAAATTCTCGGATTACTATTTTATGTACTTCAAAACTTAGTCATTTTTTAATTTTTATTCTATTTAAAAATACAATAAAACTTATGATTCTTAAAAATCACAAGCATACACTAGTTGACATTTGACTGCTTATTGGATGTTAAAGACAAACTTGTTAATATTTTTTCTCTTGCCCATAAAATTGTAGAGAATTTTCATTGCATTCCATTTAATTTCGATTATTGCAAAATTGAAAGTACTTTTATATATCCACTTACTTTAAGTGATGGCTTAATTTCTTGTTTTTTTTCCTTTATATTTTGATTATCTTTGTTTTTAGATAATGTATTATATTTTTCTTTCATTTTTTTATATATTTATTCTTTAGTATAGCGATTAAATACAATTTATTTTGGAATAACTATGACTTTTCTTTCTATCGTTTGATCTATCTTTATATTGAGGAATCTATTTTCAAAATCAAGAAATATCAGATTCAGAGATTTCTCAACTTATGTACGCATGCATGCTTTAACACTTTCTTAATATTATTTTGGTTCATCTTTTTATTTGAAAATGTTAAGCATGTATCTGTTTGTTTGTTTTTTTAATGGAGAATGAAAAAAATATACCACATTAAACAAAATTTTTTAAGTGCAGTTCCTAAGCACTATTTTTTAAGCTTTTCATTTTCCCTTCTAGAAATAGTTGTATGTATTGCGCCAAAAGATGTTCTGATTTTTTTTCTTCTTTTTTTAACCATGTTCTGATTTTTTATAAAATCTTACCCACTTCAAAGGATGAAGTTGCTTATGTGTTTGTAATCTCAATTACAGATTTTAGAAATATGAAGAAGAAAAATTATAAAACAGAAAATAAATCTAAGCAAAAGTTTTTAAGTAATTTATTATGAAGTAACTCAAGAATTAAAATTAAGCAAATCTTAATAATAATAGTCTTTTTAACATTCTATTCTTTATTCTTCACTTCAGTGTTCTCTATAAGTGTTTTTAGATGTGTAGCCCGCATGCTGTTTGATGGGCTCTCTTTGTCCTTTTTGTAAAAATGAACAGCCATGTCTTAAAATCATGGTCTTTTATTCATATTCCTTTTTAAAATATTAACGAGCAGTTTAAATGATAATTGCACACTGGTAAAATTATGTGTGTTTATATGTTTAATTCTTATTTCTGTTACAAATATTTATTTTGTTAGGATTTTTTTCAACCGGCTAAATTTTTCTAAGTTTCTTTTTTTTGGGGGGGAGGCTGAAGGTATATTAACAAATTTCAGTGATTTTAAGTTTTAAAATTATTTTTTAAATAAATGCCTTTTAAAAAAATTCGTCTTTATATTTATTTTTTTATAATTTTCCGTTTAGATTATAGAATAAAGCTTTTACGCTATTTATCAATTAATATTTTTTTTTAGTTTACTTTTTTTGAAAAAATATTTGGACACAGTGATTGTTTTTTAGCATGCTTTTAATTATTTTTTATAAACATCAAATTATTCTTTTATTTTGATAATAAGTATGAATTACTTTTTTGAAATACACACATAAAATAGTATAAGAGGGTAATTTAAAATTTTTGAGGATCAAATTCAGTTATTATATAATATTACACATTTTGAAAAGTTTTAATGGTTTTAAATGAGAGTGCCCTTTCAAAACTCAAAGTGCCCTTTTCAGTGAGGAAGCACTCTGCCCCTTAATTCCTAGGGAGAACTTTGTCACTTATGTTACCAGATTGTTCTTTTGGCACTTTATCAACCAGTGTTGCTTATTGAAATTGCTTAGATTTTTAAAAACTCAATTATAGTTAAGAAAGAAAAAAAAATTCTAAATTAATACATAAATTTAAACAAAATATTTTAAATAATCTATCATTAACTAAGAAAAAGCAAATCTTGATAAATTTCCTCAATGTTTATGCTCGACTTTTACTGTTGGATTATTTTTTCATCAAACATTTTCTATTTTATATGGGATTCCTTTGTTAAAAATAATTTTTCTGTTGTTAATTGCAACAGATCAAATTGAAAGTAATCATAACTCAAATATGGTTGTCATGGCCAAAATTTGTTTGCATTTCTTCTATTTTCAATTAAATTCTTTTGGAATTTCATTTCTTCACCGTCTTTGCAATTACTATAATGAAATACAATTTGTTACATAAATTTAATATTAAACTAATATTATTAAAAAAATAATGCCTGCATACTTACTGATGTTTGGTGTTTATTTGTTATAAATAATTTTTTATTGTATCGAAAAGTGTACAAAATTGACATTGTGTTTATTTTTGTTTAATAATTTATTTTATTATATTTTTAGAACCATTTTATTTAAACTTTTCAAATCATACAAATCACATTTTACTTAGAAATAAGCTACTGTTAAAAAAAAATTTAATATTTGAGAGATTGTTTAAAAAATATTCAGGTAATTGAGGTTTCTGTTACTGATTTAACAGTTAGAAATAAAGTATTTTTTTAATATTATTTTAGATTGCAAGAAGTGCAGCCATTTATCGAGTAAATGAAATTATTGTGTACAGTGAAAGCAGTTTGGAAAGGTATTTTTAAGTTTTTATTTATGGAAACTAATTTTCATATCATTGTTTCAGTTAATTGTTTTTAATTTGTTTTTGTTACTATTAGAAATAATAATTTTTAACCTGGGCTAGTTTCTAAATCCTAATATTCTTTTTCTTCCTTATTTGAGAGGATGAAGAGTGTGTTGCATTTAGCTAGTAATCTGTACGGTTTATAGGTATCACTCTTTAATTACATAAAAACACACAAAACAAACTTATATGTGCCCATTCTGTTGAACGATTCGTCTGTAAATATAACTCGATTCCAGTCAGCCTATGTTCAGTTTCGGTGTCTTTTTGCAAAAGCTAATCGAGCTGCTATATTCTTCTTTGACATCAACGGTTTTTTCCTACATACGCGACCCATAAACTGAAACTCATTTTAAACGCCGTTTGATGGTATTATGGCTTACGTGCTTGCCTGTTAATTCAGTGAATTCTTTTCTGATGTTCGGGGCGGTTTTGTGCCGATCAGCTTCAGAAATTCGATGAATAATTCGATCTTCTTGTTCGGTAGTTTTGCGAGGACATGGTTTTCGGGATGCTTTTTCAATACTTTTGGTCACTTGAATTGATTTCAGTGCTTGGAAAACTGCTATTTTTGATAATTTTAACCACCTACCAATTTCTCTAATGCTTAAACCTTCTTTTCTCAGAGTATCTATTCCACATCTCTGTTCATTGCTAACATTTTTTTCTTTACTCATAATAATGTTGAAATTTGTGCTAAAAAAAAGAAAACAAATATATTAATGTAATCTTTTAAAGCATCAAACAAAGATGATGTAGTAAATTACACTTACATTTATCGATAAATTGATTGTAATCATCCAATAACTCATGATTAGACAAACTGTCCTTAAGTATAAGAAACTTAACAAAATACTATATTTTTTAAATAAACTTTTTGAAACACTTGTAAACGCGAATGAATAATTTGAGGATTGAAGTTCAACTAAGGTAGAATTCGTCATTATAGATATCTTGATTAAAACATAATATTCATCTAATATAATGGCGCATTTATTTTGAAAACACAGTCCTTACGTATGTGAGCGCCACTGTACCTCCGGCATCTCAGCATGTTATACCCAACTTCATTCAAATACAATTTTGTTGAAAATCACATACTTAGCGAATAAAAGGTAGCAGAGAAAATATTGCTTACCTTGGGTTGGTGCATGGTCACTTGTGTTTGTCTTCACTTGTGTTTACTCCAATAGTGCTGTCATACCTGGTTCGACTTACTCAATTCAGTAGTTTTTTAAGATAAGACTTTAATATTAAATAGGCATAATTTACAAGTAGGCAAGCTAATGCTCTTAACAAGAAGGATAGATAGTGAAAATAAAAGTTTTACATTTCATAATTAAACAGTACCATCTAGTAGCTAAAATAATGAAAAGTGAATAATTGAATTGAGAGATTACTGATGAAATCTATATATTTTATAACAAATTTGACATCAAATTGTATGTCTGTTACTTGTGTTTTTACACTTAATACCTTGTTTGCTTACACATCTAATCAAGAGAGACTGTTTTAAAACATAATTTAGTTTACATGTTTGTTACGTTGAAAAAAAAGTTAGAAAATATGCTACAGTAATTTTTTTGTCCGTTTGTTATAAATGTTCTTTTAGCCAAATATTTTTCTGATTTTATTTAGTTTGAGCTACGCTTGTACATCAAAAACAAATTGTCAAAAAAAAAAAAGAAAAAAGAAATCTGGTTTATAAACCAAATCTTAATGCATTTTTATGAAACTTGTACTATATGTAATTATGATCCTTTTAACATTGAACCAAACCAGGAAATTAAAGCAAAAAGTCCACATCCTAGCTTAGAATTTTGTATGCAAGATAGATACGTATGCAGTGAAACCTCTGTTAAGCGAGCATTCTTGGGATACGAAACAATGTCCGCTAATTATGAAAGCTGTTGCCATGAATTGTTTTTACAATAATTGCAATGATATAGAAACAATTAAATGATCTATAATGAAAATTTGCATTGATATTTAGTAACACTTATCAAAATTATATTTTCAGAATAAAAAGAATAGATGAAGAAATTTGACATATATATCTACCTTTTTATATTTATTTTATATGGCTGCAACTTGCTATATATTCATGGTACATTTTTAAATCCATTAGCAGTTTTGCACCAATTTCATCATTTTTTGGTTGAATTCAGTTTGACCAATTAGCCTTCCCTAACACATACCCATCGCTTGACAGGAAACGTGGCTATGCCTCCCGCTTTGCATAGAAAAAAAAGAACATACCTACTTGTAAGGCACCAATTCTGTGGTGTTGTTATATTCACAGCAACTCTGTTATTCGTCAAGAGTCAGAATAAATTTTTGATTCCTATGAGTACCTTGATGATGAGATTTTCTTTTTAAACCCAGGTACAATGGTCAAATTAATTAGAAGAAGAGAGGAATTTTCAGTAGGGAAGAGGAGTTGAGTGGATTTAATCTGTTGTTTTACCTTGTGGTGTCTCATAACTTGTGTTGCCCAGAAAAAGAGAAAAAAAATTGCTGCTGCCTTAAATATTTCACTAAAACAGTATCATTTTTCTTCTTTCTTTGCAAAGATAAAAAAAAAAAAAAAAGTGACTAGAAAATGGTTGCTAGATGGTGAAATAGCTTAACATATAACATTGTGAATAAAGCAAAAAATTTACAGGCTTTAAAAAATTGGTGGGAAGATGAAGTAGAAATAGTTTTTTTTTTCTAATTTAGGAAAAATGGTGTTTGATTTGAGGTGATTGAAAAGGGAATAAATGTCACATCCAGTTACAAGGGTGTTTGCTTGGTGGAGAGGGTGCATAACAGTTTATTCACAGGAGATTCACAGGGAATTATAAAAAGGTCCCTTATGAGAGGTATCCATTTTAAAGAAGTGTCCGTAATGTGATGTTTCACTGTTTATATATATATTTTCATTAAGGCAGAAAGTGTTGATTAATTACAGTGAGGAACCGATTATCCGGAACGATCGGGACCATCGGTATTCCGGATAACTGATTTTTCCGGTTTTCTGAATCGCTACAAAAAGCCGTTTTTTTTTTATTGTTAAACCCAACTAAAAATAAAAATTGGAAATAATCTTAAAAAGAAGAAAAAACGATGAAGTAATACACTAATAATTATTTCCAAAATGATGGTAAGGTAAATATCTTTAAAAAAGACAGAAAAATCCTAAAATCTTATGAGAAAAAAAAATTTTTTTTAAATGGCGGGAAAACTTATCGAATTTCGTTCCGGTTTTTTGGTTTTCCGGTTTTCTGATTTCCGGATAACGGGTTCTGTACTGTACTAAAACTTGTACTGAAAATTTTTTCCAGATTATATAATTTTCTTTAGAAGACTACTTTTTCATTTCGTCAGAATTTAATAATTTAAAGTTTTTTATAGATTTGAAGACACTGATGATAACTTGAAGTTACATAAAAAGAATCATGGATGCTTGCAGATGGTTAGAATTCTGCAGTTTTTGGAGTGTCCTCCGTATCTACGAAAGTTTTACTTTCCTCTTCATAAAGATTTGGAGCATACAGGTATTGTCGCAATAATTGTAATGCTTTACTTTCATAATTATTATATTATTTCATAATTATGATACTATTTTTTAATTGCTTTTTTATTTCTTATGAAAAAAGAGTTTTACTGGTTGAAAAATAGATTAAATGTGTATTACTAATTGTGAAAAAGTGAATTCTCTCACTTTGATCACATGTTAATCTCGGAAACTGCATGCAAAGTTTTTTTCTGGATCGCTTTGACTGTGCATTTTGCCTCTCCTACTCATATTAAAGCTGATCACAGATGCAGAAATAATTGTGCATCTAACCGCGTTCCGGAAGTCCAAGGTCCAGAAGTTTCAAGGAATCAGTGATCACATTTTTGAATAAAAATTTTTGTATAATTTATTTAAAGAAATATTAGAACTAGAGTTTATGCTTGGCATCTCTTTCATTTGTAAATATTTTTTCTGGTAGAATGATAGATGTGATTAGAGATAAAAGTAAACTTATACATAATTATTAATTTAAATTGTACTGCATATAATTTTTTTACAATTTCATGTTGTGAAATATTGATGATTTAAATTTATAAAGACGTTAATTTTTTGAAATGCGTCATTTATGATTTTACTCAAGAAATTTTCAGGATTTTTGAGTTTTGTTCACAATCACCCCTACAGATAAAGTTTCAAAAAATTTAAACATAGGAGTGGATTGATATTAGTTCTTCGGGCACAAAATTACGATTTGTAACTTAGAAATCCTTACAAATTTAATATTTTTTTTTATAGTCTAAAATTTATATTACAACCATTTTTTAACCATACCATTAAATTATCAAAAACATGATTTACAATATTTGATGTATGCTTTTGAGAAATAATAACAGAGCAATAATAAAGAAAATGCTCTGGCAGAAACAACTGATTTTTCACTTTCTAGAGGACATGTAATTAACACCAATGTCTTGCTCCATTCGGTTGAAAAATTAAAATTCTTTATTATCTGAAATAAATATTAACATTGAATTTCTGATTAAAATAAATCCATTTTTTTTTAAAAAACTTATCTGGCTTTATTGCCACATTATTTTCCAAAAAAGGGTAAAAAAATTAATGAATAAATAAAAATTGGTTTTTGTTAACTGTTTGGGAAATATATAAGTGAATATCCTTGGAAAAAGATTACAATGTGTTTTGACATTTAATTTTTCACATTCAAAAGTAAATTTCTAAAATAATTTACCAAAATGCTTACAATACTTTTGATAAAATCTCAAATGGTTGCAAAAAAATTCTACTGCTAAAATAGTTTTTGGTAAATCGCAAAATGGACTCTAAAACTTCAACTTTCACATAAAATTACTTCAGCTAGTTCACGTCAGTGGCATTTTCAGATTAGAATGTTCTTTAAACATTTCTCCGGGAAAGTGGAAAATTTTTCTGTAAGTTTTTGTATTATGAGAATTAGAAAAAATTTGAAACAACTCATTGCAGCAGCAGTACTTTTTTGTAATCTAAAGTGATTACTAATTAATGTTTCTTTGTATACAGTTCATATAATTTTTAGCTGACTTTGTGCTGATAGATAACAAAAGCATAGAATCAATTTTGTTTGATCTGCTTCATGGGATTTAATTGTCGTTTACTTGTCTGTGGCATTGCTGAATATTTCCAAAAGTTTGGAGAATGAGTTTTGTGAGTTCTGGACCTGAAGACTGTGTAGCATGTCCTCAGGTGGTGAGCCAAGCTCAAAAGTCTAGCCTGAAAGTCTAGACAGTTGAGAATCTGCTCTGGTATTTATTGGGTTTGGGGGCAATTTCTGCACATAGGGTATTATCAGGTTTTATGGGAAGAAATTTTCATGTACTTGAAATGGCCCAAACGGAGTCTTACTGTTGTGGACGAGAGGTTTCTACGACAATCAATATCAAGAATTATGTTGTTTTGTTTAGTTTGTGCTTGGTAACTGCATTTGTGTAATCAGAAGTAATGAAAATAGAATAAAAAATAGATTTTGGTAACTCTTTATTTTCTTTCAAGTTTTTAAATAGAGTTGGCTTTCTTGATCCCTATGATTGTACTCCATTTAAAAGAGCCTTTAATCAGGGCTTTTGCATTTTATATCCTCATCCTCTCACCTTTACATGCCACTGGATGCCAATTGGGGAAACTTTGCCAGAGTAAATTCTGCAAATAACCTGTATTTTAGCTTTTATAAAATCTGTTTTCTTTATCTATTAGCATATTATAGTTTGGCTTTAAAAATTTTATTTTAGGTGAAATACATCCACTTCAACTTCCATCACATTTATCAGTTAATGATGAGTCTGAGTATCGTGAAGGGATAGTTTTAAACAAGCCAGTTAAACAAGGCAAAGGATCATACATAAATATAGGTTTGCAAAAGGTATATTGAAACTAAATATTTTGATGTATAGATACACTTCTTTTTCATCTACCTTTGCTTTATTTCGTTATTTAACTATATCTAAGGATATTAAAAATGAGCTAAGATTAATGCAAATGCAACTTTATTCAAAAAAATTTAATTTATATTAAAACTTAAATTATCATGTAAAATTCAAAAAATATATCAATATGAATTGCAAAGTGGGGTTAATAAATCACTTCAATAAACAAATATATAGATTCATAAATTGTATTAATTACAAATGTAATGGGTTTTTTCATGAATTAATTACATTAGTAAAGGCTGCAAAGGAAGTTTGGAATGATTTAACTAGAGTGTAGAATTAATAAATTATGTATTTATTAATGATGATGTCAGGGGTCTGTCGAGACATTTTGTGAAAGGTCCGGTTTTCTAACAATAATGAAAAAATTACTCACATTCTTTCAACCAGGATCCTGCTTTTATGAATTTGTGCGAATAGGGTAAAAAAAAACTTTTTCAAGGAGTTTTTAAATTGTAAATACATACAAGATTATGCTGAGCACTGTAAAATTATAATAAAAAAAATTTTTTTTTTAAAAAATAAAGAGCAATTGCTGCTTCTAAATTAGAGATGCAGCGTACAAATATTTGGTATTCAGCCTATACTGCTGAACGCAGAATACTAATTTTGGTCGAATAATGGAAGAATCATCTGCAGAAGACAAAACTTAATTCGTTTACATCCATCTTTCTAGTTTTCTGCCTTGGGAAGGGTTTATTCAATTAACAAAACAATAATGAAGATAAACAATTTAGTAAAGGGTCCAATTAAAAGAAAAATCAATATGTGAAGGGAAGAAAGTTTTTAAGATAAAATATTTTATGAAGGGTCCGTTTTTATGAAAAGATATTTTGTGAAGGGTCCTTTAGCGAACCCAAATTTCTTCTAAACAGACTCCTGGATGTGTAATCCTTAAATTACACATTGTTTGGTTATGTGATTCAGCTTTAAAAAAATATGTTACTAACACATAGCTGCCAACTCTACTGGAGTTTTGCCAGTTTCTCCAGATCTACTGGATTACTAAAAATTCTCCTGGTTTTTGTAAATTTTTAAAAATTCCTTAAAATTGAGTAAATTTCTTTTAAAAAATTCCCTATTGAATTAGAATTTTTGCACAGATTATTGCTTGCTTGAATATTTAAATAAGTGTTATTAATTTGTAATGAAGCGAGCATCATTTATAGAAATCAGTTTAAAACTTTGTTGTACTGGAATTTTGAATTTATGTTTATTCAGAACTCCCTTTTTTAATTAATTAAAATAGCTTTTAACTATCTTTCATAAATTAAATGCCTATTTCTATTCAAAATTATGAGTAAACAATGCTTAACATTTCAAGTTCATTTAATATTAATCACAACAAGAAAATGTACTTTTTCTATTTTGATGACTATAAAAATCCTTAAAATTTCCCATGCATAAAATATTTAATACATTTAACAGCAATTATGAAATTTATATTATTTCAAAAAAATCTACTGGATATTTTACCATTCATGTTGGCACCTCTGCTAACATAAAAATTTTGTAATTTTGGTAATTGCTTCAGATAAACTGAATTTTTGTCCTGAAAATTACACACTAACAAAAGAGTTAAATGTTCAATATTGTTTTATGATTATTGCAATATTCTTGCAAATTTTATTTCTCACTTTAAAAAAAAACTATATTATCTGACTAGTTTGAATTCCTGGTCCATTGAAAGTTAGGTTAATTGAGCCCTACTATACTGCAAAATTACTCTTCTCATTCACTGGTATGTGTACTTTTAATTATAAATCAAATAGTATTAAATGTTTGTTAGTTCAACATTAGCCTAAACAAAATTTTAAACAAAAAAAGAAAAATAAGAATTGAAGAATGAATTAATGTAATTTTTGAAATACTTTCAGGATCCTGATGGAAGCTAAATTGTTTTATGACATTGTAATAAAATTATCAGCAGATCAAATCTAAACACATATAATCTCTTGTTTTTAAAATTTTTATGGTATAAGATACTAAGAACTTAAATGCTTTATGGTGAAATGTGTGTTAAGATTATTAGGCAGAAAATATAATTTTTAAAATGGTATAAGTTAAATAAAGTAATTTATAAAACAAAGTAATTTTAAAAAGTTCAGATAGTAATTGTGAAGAAATGCGTTTGAAATTATAACTTTCAAGACTTACTTCCATATACAGTCATAATTTTCTGTTTATTAAGTACTTTGTATTCGTTGTACCATTATTATTTAAATTTTAGTTGTGTATTGGAAGAAGAAAACTGAAATGATAGCTTAAAAGAGCAGGTGATTGAAACTGTGACTTCCCCATTTTACGAGTGCATTAATGAACCCTTTCTTTCTTTAAAAAAAAAAAGTCTTGGCTTAAAAATAATTTTGTATTCAATGTAAACTAGGCTTTGCTATTAGTGTACATTTTTAGGTTTTTTAAATTTTTTAGACTTGTTTTAATAACTTTTTTGTTTAAATCATAAAATTTTGTTGTTGATTTTTCTGTTAAAAATAATGTTTTTATGTGTTTGCATTTTGTGAAAAGAATGGAAAACTACATTTGCCTGTCTTAAAATTTCATTATTTGCTTTTTGTCCTCTGCAATAATTACCTGTACCTATGAGGTGGATTATTTTGTTTTTAAAATATTGTCTTGTGAGTTTTCTTTTATACTTTTATTATTGCTAAATTTTATTTTGACCATTCACAATTCTTTTTGACAGCCAGCTGTAATAGACAAAATTTTGAAGGAAAATGTTCGAGTCACAGTCAAACTAGATAAAGAACAGTTTTGTAAGTTTGTCAGATTTGTGTTTTTAAGTTTTCCCGTGTTGCATTGTTAAAAGCAATTTAGATTGTGTAAATACATTATGTAATTGTTCTGTTTTTTGTTTATCTAAGACTTGCTATTGTTTAATTTGTCCAAAAAAATTTTACATGAATGAAATTTGTTTCTTGCCGATGTCTGTCACAACAAGTGGACCAGAGTGACACGTTTTCCCTTGATAAGTGCTTTAAGCAAATGGTTAATCAAAATTTTGATTCTACGAACAAATCTTAGTTAAAATGTTTGTATGTAGCTCTAAGTTGTGATAATACAGAATTTCAGTATTAGCAGATATCCTCTATATTCCCTATGATGCCAGATAGTGTATTGTGATTCCTTACATTGCTTTTGTATTAAATTTTGTAAAGTAAATGAGAGGTGATTAAAATATAAAGAAATCATTTTAATATTTGACAGATTGTTTGCAGATACAGTAAAGAACCCGTTATCCGGAAAACAGAAAACCAAAAAACCTAAACGAAATTCGATACATTTTCCGCCATTTTTTAAAAAAAAAAAAAAATTTTTTTTTCCTCATAAGATTTCAAGATTTTTCTTTCTTTTTTGAAAGATGTTTACCTTACCATCATTTTGGAAACAATCATTAGTGTGTTACTTCATCCTTTTTTCTTCTATTTAAGATTATTTCCAAATATATATTTTTTTAGTTGATTTTGAGAATAAAAAAAAACGGCTTTTTGTTGCGATTCAGAAAACCGGAAAAATCAGTTATCCGGAATAGCGATGGTCCTGATCGTTCCGGATAATCGGTTCCCTACTGTACTAAAAGATAATAAAAATGGTGACAGTCATGAACTCACAAAATCTTTTTTAGTACGTCATTAGGAAATTCCTTTGAAATAGGGGAAGACAATTCCGAGTATTCATTTTATATAAATTTTGTATTATTTCTAATGGTTGGACAATGGGGCATGAGACCTAACGCCAACAGTTTTATCCAAGTGTATGTGTTGTTCCAAACTGACACTTATTGGCATGGCAAGATATCGGTTATTGGTGAGATATCAAGAAATAATACTGCTAAGAATAAAGCCAAAACTGAATTGTAAGAATCTGGCTTACAGATTAATCACCAATAAGACTGTTAGAATTTTATATAAACCTGTAACAAAAGCATTCTTGTGGTTTAAAAGAGTCAGGTTAAGGCAGTTAATTCTATTTCCTTATAGTGTTGGACCATCAAAACTTAAGTTAAATAAATTGTGCATATTTTTCGATGTAAATCTAATTTAGTATCTTTTTGGATAGTGTTTTTATTTTTTAATCAGTGGTTAAAATAGTCAAAATTAGATGCTTGTCAAAAACTTGATAACCTTAATATTATTTAAAAATAGTATTTAACACTAATAGTATTTTCAGTAATTTTTAATAAGGAAAAAGTTTTGTTTTCATAATTAATTGCTATACAGGGGTAAAAATATATGTGACTGGCAACTCTTCGTTATCTTTAAATATGTAAGCAAATTTACATCACTGTACTGTTTCAATAATTTTTAAATTATAATGAGATCATATGTCTCTAAATCTTCCATACTCCTTATAAAGTGGGACCATCAAAGCTTAACTTAAATAGATTGTGCATATTTTTCTATGTATATCTAATATAGTATTTTTTGGGGTATTGTCTCTTATTTTATTTATTTTTTTAAATCTTTGATTAGAACTGTTCAAAATTGTTACACATTAAATTACTGTCAACATTGTTAATATCTGAGTGAGATAAGGCATGAGTGTTTAAAAAAAATATCATTTCTCTTCCGAATAATGTAAAACCGTAAAATCTTAACTAGATTAATTTTAAATATTTCTTTTATTAAATGTAACATTGCATCTATTTTTTGTTATAACTGTTTCTTTCTTTTTTTATTCTTCTTTTAAACATGATCTCTTGGAGAATATTCTGCTTTGATTTGCAACATAATTGGAAAATTAAAAGGCACATCCTCAGAGCCCCATCATTAGATATTTTTATTTATTAATTTTTGCTTGCTAGACAGATATAGATCTGTAATGCCCGCCATTGTGCCACATTAATTCTTCTACCATGATCATTATTATCTATTGAAAAGTGTCACAAATCAAAACCCTGCCAACTATGTTGGAAATTTTATTTTAAAAAAATGGCTGTTGGCAACATTACCAAAAATTCTGAAAGCTTTGGTTTTTAAATATCTGTCTCTCTACAAAATATTTTGCAAAACGTGTAGTAGTTGTCAGGCCTGGTTTTGTATACTAAAAATATTTTAATGTTTTAAAAATTTAGCGTATTTATCTCTTAGATTTATTTATGATCTACAAATCTAAGATAAAAATATGTTAATAATATATTAGTGCTTTATCAATGAAAAATTCAATGAAAAATAATATATTAAGTGCTTTATCAATGAAAAATTTTATTATTAGTTAAATATTCTTAAAAGCATTTTGTTTTTAAGTCAGAAACTGCTAAAGTTTAATAAAATAATAGTTTTTTAAATTCTTTTTCCAATTCTTCTTTTGCAGCAAAGAAGCATTTTAAAGGTAAAGCTGTTTCTCCCACTGCACCTCTTAAGAATGACAACATTTACTGGGGTTACAGCGTACGTCTCGCAAAAAGTTTCAATGCAATATTTTCAGAAAGTCCGTATGCAGAAGGGTATGATGTCACTGTTGGAACTTCAGATAAAGGTCAAAATGTAGATCGTGTAAAAATTCCCAGATTTAAGTAAGTGCTCTATCATGTTATTATTAAGATGTATCTTTATATTTTAATATACTATTAATTAAATACTGATTTTACAAAACACTAGTTCTTATATAAAAATTTTTTTTTCACAAAACTTCATAAAATTGAATTAAAAAATTTTATCCTATTATGAGTGATATATTGCAGTACTGAACTATTTGTGAAAATTTTTTGTTTCGTCTCTTTTATTTGATTTGAAATAAGTAAACTACAAGCTTTTTAAATGAATTGTAAAAATTCTCAAATATTAGTAAGCCTTTTGTGCTTATTTTTAAAAAATGAATGCTATTATAATTAATTGCTAATTCTGAATTGCATATTACGATGCTGAATAACATGAATCCTTTAAATTAAATCTTCATTCAATTAGTATGTAATATTTTTATTGTTTATTTTTCACTGTAAAAGTCATGTATTATGGTATATATGATAATGGTAATACTGATTGTTTCTTATAAATAACTCAATAATTACTTTTTTTGTTGAAAAAAGCAGGGTTTGTTGATTTAAATCAGCTTGATTTAAATCATGATTAAAATCAAATGATTTTTTTAAAGAAATCATTGATTTAAATCAACTAATTTATATATATATATATATAATATTGATTTTAAAAGTTAAGAAGCAGTGCTTTAAATATTGATACTTTTATTATTTTCTTTTCTTAGTATTAAAATTTATTTTAAATAAATTGCTGCATTAATTAATTTTAGTTAACGAAATTACTTTCTTTCTTGGTGTGTGTTAAACACATTTGAAATTACATGTTTAAAAATCTTTTGATTCTTAAGATTGAAAGTACAGATTAAAGTAAATATTTAATGCTGTCTTAATATAGACTTGCATAGCTTTAAAAAGTAAATAAACATGATTTTTTTTTCAAAAAGAAAAAAAAGCAAATGTTAATTAAAATTCTACCTTTTGATTAAAAAAGCATGGAATTAAAATCTACATTATAGTTTATTGATGGAAATTTCTATGTTTCTAAAGCTCGAGGTAATATTAAAAAGAAATTACCTTAATATGCCAAAAATAGAAAGAAAGAAAAAAAGAAGCTGAGTTCAGATATTTTTTCCTGATATAGTGTCATTTTTCCCTTTCAAAGTCTATTTGAAGCAGTAGGGTTTATTAACTGGTATTTTTTTTTTCTTCTTATAATATGTTTACGGTATCTTTGAAATTATCAGATTTTCTTTTGTGAAAAAAATTCCAATGAGTACATAGATTTTTTTAAAATGTTTTTTAGCTTAACTTATGTATTTTGATATAGGATTAAAAATGAATATTTTAACATAAAAATTTATAGATTGAATATTTATTTTTTGATGAATGACAACATTTATAAACACAATCAGTTACATTTATTTTGCCATTTTATTAATCACGAGGAAAAAAAAAGAGATCACAATTTTAAATTAAAATTATGGTGTGCTAATTGAAACTTTGTGTTACTAGTTAAAGTAGTATTCTTTAAATTATCTATTTTATCTTGTCTTTTAATTTCAATCATGCCCTTGTATCAAAATGGTCGCTATGCATTATAATGAAAAATTATTTTAGTAAGTTAGAGCTTCTAAAATATTGTTATAATATAGTTTTAATATTAATTTAATTTTGATTAAACATTTATAAGCTTTTTTTAATCATAAATTAAAGCTCTTATAGTGTTTTTGAATAGAAGTCAAAAAAATCTGATTTAAATCAAAAAAATCCGATTTAAATCAAAATAATCCGATTTTTTTGATTTTTTTTAAGAAAATCAAAAAAATCACGAACCCTGGAAAAAAGATGACTAACTAAGAGACTATCCACTAAATTACTTTGTTTTAAAATTCTGTGTATCATACTTATTGCATTTTTGACATGAAATTATCAAAATTACTTTTACTCAGACATGTTCCTGCTACGGCTTGAAAATGAAAAGTGGTACACAAAGCCATTAAACTTAACCCCTGAACTGCCTTAAATATTCATAAAAATAGGAAAATTTTGAAGCTGTGCTCTTGAACTCTGAGTTTAGCTTTTCTCTTACAGTATTTTGTTTTGCTTAAGGTAATGGCTAATTTAGAATTCAATTAAAATCCCCAAAAAGTCAAGAGAAGGTTTTGAATTTTGAGAAACTTAATTGTCCAAAATTTTTTCCCGAGAAATTAGCCTACCCTGATAAATTAATAAACATTATAATTAAGAGATTCTATGACAAACGGCACATTTAACTAACATTGATTTATTCAAAAAAAATTTTTTTCAAAGAATAATTCAAATTAAATTTGGCTGTAGAGGAAAATTTTATTTATTTATTTCTGTAAACTTGTCACAACCAATAGCTTTATAATCTTGTAATTACATTCGTTTATATTTATTTACATAAGATATTATCTGTACCTGATCAAATAATTACAAGATGGTGAAAGAGAAATCAGGAAAGAATTTATATTGGAATACTTAAAAGTCCAATATTTTTTTTCAAACGGATGTGTCTTATAAAAATTTTAAACAGAAAATTTAATAATATTATAAAGAGAAAAAAAATTCGATAAACACCTGTCATAAAACTTTATTTGGACGAATTGAGGTTATCTACTTATTTATATATTTAAAAGATTAAATTTGATAGTTCATGATGACAAAGATTTATTTGAATGAAATTCTTGATACAGTATATTTTTAATGATTTATATCTTATGAACACAGTTAAATAACCACAGAGTTTTAAAATTGTAACTAAAGAATCACTAATGACTTTTTTAATCAAAAATAAATTAAAATACATTCAGAATTTGTAAAAAAAGAACTGTTTAATTTAAACTAAGAAGCTCTGATTAAAAATATATAACCAAACTATATATTTATTTACTAATCAAATTGACTCGAAATAAAGAATTTTTTTTATTGAAAGTATATTAAGTAATGACAATTTGAAACAACTAACACAAATCATATGACTAAAAGTTAAATTAGTGAATATATTTATAAAAAGAATAATCATATTTTTTTTAATATATGGTTTTGATTTATTAATTAATAATTTTTTTTTCAATTTTAATTTTTATTGAATTTGTTTATAATGCTTAGTTTACAATTAGGAAAACATCTTTCTGAAGTTTTACCTGTCTGAAATTGCAGTGGTGTGTCTGTTATCAATAAAATATTCAAGCTGTGTCTTTTTAAAAGATTGAGTTTTAGTGAATTTTAATGATGCAATAAATATTGAATCTGCCTTATAAAATAGCCACATAGCAGGGCTCGAAAAACAGCCCGTCCGCCCGTCCTCGGCGGTCAAAAATTCCCCGAGAACAACGAATTTCTCGAATGCGACGTCCATGCGGACGGCCATTTTCCTGTTAATTGACATTCCAGATAACTTGCCTTTGTCATTTAAATTATTTCATAAAAGAAATAAATTATTTCATAAACGAAATATTAAGTTACTATTAGTAATCTGATATTTCTTTTATTACTGTATAATGTAATTCTAGCATTTGTAATCCTAGTAACTACTAATTCATTGTGCAATTTTTATAAATGTTTGTAATAAATAAGAGAAAATTATATTTTTATTTATTTAGAAGCGACGGGTTAGTTTCAAAGGAGGACGGGTACATTGTTGGACAAGCCGTCCTCGGGGGCGGGTAAAATTTCTGAGCTTTTTCAAGCCCTGCTGCATAGGTTGCACTATTATTACTGTTCTTTTAATTGAAATAATTTTATATTGTGAAATTAGTTTACTTTACTTATTAATAGTTTACTTGAATAAAAAAAGTTGTCTAAGTGAGATTTTTCATAAATCTTTTTAAAATTTGTGTAATTTCAAAAATTCTTAAAATTGCAATTTTTGCCTTGAAAAGTTTTTAAAAAGTCCTTCTGTTTTTTTTTCTTTTTTTTTTCTTTCAAAATAAAGCTGATTCCCAAAACAATCTTTTAAACATAAATATGATGAACCACTTCTACTATTTTCCTACATTATATTTAAGTAGATTTGCTTATATTTTTAATTTTACATGTATATTTCAGTCACTTGCTGATTGTATTTGGAGGTTTGAAGGGTATTGAAGCCTGTCTTGAAGACGAGTCTGTGGAAGTCGATGATCCTAAAGAGTTGTTTGACTATTACCTCAATGTGTGTCCCATTCAAGGAACAAAAACAATCAGAACTGAAGTAAGATTTTGTTTTGAATTATTAATAGAAATCTTCTATGCATAGTTATGTAGAAAAATCATAATATCTGACTGATGTGTAATTTCTTTCCCTCCAAAAAAATCAAATTTCGTAATGTCTTTCTTAGAAATATTTTGTTCATTTTCTTTATTTCAAAAGTATCTTTTACTCTGGTCCTTCAATAATAGTAATTTCTTTGGAATCTTATTCAAACCATCAGGGAAAGTGTTCAATTTGTAACACATTTCCTTTTTTTAAAAAAAGGAAAAATACTTATAATAAATAATAATCCACTTTATGAATGAGACAAAACAACAGAAAAATTACACTGTAATAAATAAAAAAAAGTTTTTTAAATCAAGGACTAACTGTGTCATTTTGGCGATGTGCAGTTGCAAGAAAAGAAAGATGGGAGATTTTGCTCTTTTACACAACATTCAACAGGTTTATTTTTGTAAGTTTTGTACAATCTCTGTTGGAAACTGAAGTTGTTCTTAAGTAGCTGAAATGAATGTGAATATGCAAAATTTCTCTTGTAGTTTCTTTATTTTTTATTATTATTATTTTTTTTTTTTTTGAATTGTGTGAACAACTAAAGAAATCTGATGTTTATTCTCAAGAAAATGTTTTTTCTAAAGATTTTAATTTTTATTTTCATTAAAAAATCAAATCAGTAAGAAAATATTTAAATTAGGAAAAATAATTAGATTTTATTTATTTGCACAACATATTTTTATTACAACACAAATTTAAATTATTTTCTAATGGATTAGAAAAGATTCTTAAATTAACTGAGAATATTTGCATTTTTAAGATATGATTTAATTTTTTTAAATTCACATGGAAACTTTGACTAGACTTATGAAACTAGACATAAGAAACTTCTGTGATTTCAGAATTTTTATTATTTTTTATTTTATCGATTTAAAATTCTAGCTGAAGCTAGCCAGTCATGGGCAAAATTTTTTTATTCAAAATAAGAACATAAAAATCAGGAGTATTTCTTTCCTTTTGGATGAATAAGAAAATAATCTTTAGAATATAATTTTGCAGAATTTTTTTTTTTTTTGCTATTGTATTTTTTTCAGCTATTTTATTGCTTCAACTCTTTCCTTACTCTGTTTTTTAAATTTAAAGTCTATAAATGTGAAAATGTAAGGCATAACAGTTTTGATTATACTTATCATTTCAATTAATGTTATTATAATGCTTTTTTTTTTAAATTTATTGTGGTGTTTTTGTCGCAGAAAATAGTAATTTCCTCAAGTCATTAAAAATTCTTGGAATTAGTCATGGAAAGTCATGAATTTGACGATCTAAAATGTAGCAGATACTGTGCATTAAACTAAAACCAAAATTTCTATTTTGATTGTTTGTAAAGGATCAAAATCGGGTGCTCTTTAGTGGGATGAGTTATAAAGAAATAATTCAAACCATCTTATAAGATTCAATTTCGATTTATTAGAATTTTAAGACACGATGCTACTAAACTGATAAATTTGAGTTTCATTGAATAATTTTTTACAAATGAAATCATCTATGAAGGCTACTTTCTCTATATTTCGAACTAAATGAAATCCAAAAAAATTAAATAGCCCTACAAAAATAGAAAAAATGTCACATAATTTTAACATGAGGGTTTTTACACTATAATAAACTTGTTGAATGCAGCAGATTTTAATAACATTAAACAAAAACTAATGGATTTAAAAAAGGCGGAATGATTCACGTGTGTGGATAATGGTAAGGCCTAGGATAAGACTGAATTTAGCATGACATAGTTAAGCAACATTCTAATTCAGCTTTTTTACAGTACTAATTTTTTTAAAACACTTATAAATGAACCCTTTTTTTTAAAATTAAATTAAGGATAGTATTTGGCTTGCTGAATATTTAGCAAGATTGGCCCACTACTAAATATTTGGGCATTATTCCTAGCTGTAAAATATAAAAACGTGTTTTTCTAATCAAGTTTTCAAAAAGCAGTGGGGGCTCAGGGGATAGAGCGTTTGCCTTCCAATAAGGTGTACCTGGTTTGAATCCCAGAAATGGCTGGTTGATACAAATTCTGCACCTGACTCGCACCAACCACAGTGCTGACGTAAAATATCCTTAGCGTTAAATGGATCATGGGTTACAATCCCCTTGCTGTCGGGCTAACTGTGGGAGATTTATGTGGTTTTCCTTTCCATGTGATGCAAATGTAAGTTAATTGCATCAAAAAGTCCTCCATGGAAGCAAATTTCTCCAAATACTTAATCCAGGTGTACTTGACCCCTTGTTTCCTGGATTGGGTTAAAAATTACAAGGCTACGGAGTTGAACATGGTAGTAGTCATTAATCTAAAAAATTGGTTCGACTGTTGAAAGGACGGTTATAAAATATAATAAGTTTTCAATATTTTTTGTTTTAATTTCCTCTTCCCCTTTACTAAGAATCTCGACAAAATATTGTTTGCAATGCAAACAACATAAACCTCTTGAGTTAATATAAGGTTGTGGGAAAAAAATGAATAAAAATATAATAGTATCTGAAAAAAACTACTTTTTGGGCATCATAAATTCAGTATTTATAATTTTTTATCCTCTTTATTTATTTATTTTTTCATAATATTATATGTTTATAAATATTTTTCTTAGGAGGCTATTTTAGCAACTTTGGCTACCTTAAGACCTAGAATTTATGAATTACAAGGCATTCTGAATGATACTTAGCATCAAGATCTTTGTTGTACAAGCTCATTTAGATGTGAATGAAATTCAATGTAAATATTTATCATAAATATGACATATCATATTAATGTACAAATATGAATAATTTCACTATGTGTTAATAAATTCAATATTTGTTCTGATTTTAATTATTTGTTGCTATCTTTACTTTTTCATCTTGCATGAACTTAGTAAATCAATATGTAATTTAAAAGTTCCATTAATATATGTAAAATTAAAAATAAAAAAAATGTATTTTATAATAAAGATCCAAATATTTTTTAAGTTAATATTTTAAATCCTTTTGTCTTAATCATATCAAATTTTATATAATTTAAAAAATATAATTTGTTTATACAGCATTGTTTATTTAATTTAGTGCGCTTTAAATTTTGTCCAAAATTAAACTAAAACAAATATTAGCATGTTTTATTATCATAAAAAATCCACACAAAAAAATAATAATTCTTTTCAAAGCATACGTCTTGCTTGCTTTTTGAAGATTAATGTTAATGAAATAATTGAGTCTAGTAAATGGTTACATTAAATAGAATTTTCTTTTTTGTGAGTGAAAAGAGTCAAGAGGAAATAATTTATTTCAATTTATATTTTCTTTTATTCCAATAAAATTGTATATAAATGAATTTTCATTTCAATTACATGCATGAGAGGGTTCATCATAACAGAAAACGCTATGTCTTTAAATATTCTCAATGAAATCAAAAGTAATTTTTTTTGCATGACTGTCGTGTAAAAAGCGATGTATGGGTCACAAAGTCAATATACTTCTTAGAAACTCCTTGGAAATATATAAGTCTCTAGGAAGTACTTGGAACCAGGGATCGTAAATATCATGATATTTTTGAAAATATCAAAAATATCCGATATTTTGATATATATCCGATATTTTGATATGTATCCGATATTTTGATATATATTCAAATTTTTGTTTTATATTTAGTATCTTTTTGTTAGGAATTGTTTTGCAGACACTACACATTTAAAACATAAAATAATTCATTTTATATAAATTCTAAATTCCTAATGTAATTGTAATTAATAAATTTATAATTTTCATAAAATAAAACATTAGAAATTTTTTTTAAATAAAAAAGGTTCTCTGAAACGAAATCTTTTGTAATCACCAAAATACAAAACATTTTTATTTTACTTTACTAAGTTTTAAAACACATTTTTTCTTTATTTCTTGTTAAAATATTTGAACATAAAAGTAAGTTTTTCTGCCTTTTCAGTCTATTCCACAACTTGGACTGAATAAATCCAAAGCTAGAGAATATTCTCTCTAACCCAGTTGTGGAAGGAGAGGCAGTTAGTAGTTGTTCAAGAAGATTTGTTATTCTGACTTTTAATGGTTCCTCTAACTTGATTGTTTCCCACCAAACTGTGGGTTACACATTGAGAAAGTCATCTTCGAACTTGAAGCCTGGAAAGGAGCGGCTCTTTTTGACCAAAAAATTCAGAGCCATAGGTAAAATATTTTTGCCAACAGAACGTAGGAAATTAAAAGCTCTTTGTGTTTGCTCATCATTTAGTTTTTTTCCACAATATCTATGGCATATTAGCAGCTAAATGAGCAGGGTTTAATGCCCTTAGACTTTTCTTTCTGAGAACTTTTTCATCACGTCTTTTTTTCCACATGCTTCTAATTTCTCCTTCAGTTTGCACCAGATTTCAACACATTGTGCTATTGTGCATTTATTTGCTTAAACTGCATCTAAAGCATTTGCAATTGGTTCTAAAATGCTTATACAATCAGAGTAATTTACCATTAAATCATTTACTAAATTATCTACCTTGACCACTTACTCATCATAGGGTGAATGAGAACAGGTTCAGTCTAAGAATGAATTTTTAGTAGGGGGTAAGTGGGTTTTTTATAGGAAGTAAAGATAGTGTGAATGGTAGCATGAGTTTGTGTAGTGATTAAAAGAAATCTTGAAGTAACGTAGGGGATATTTTAGAAATTTTGCTGAAAATATCGAAAATATCATGATATTTATTTCAAAATAAATATCGGATATATATCTTGATGTATATCATGATATATATCCATTGATATATATCAACGAACCCTGCTTGGAACTACTTAGATTTACAAAATATCGCTTAAAAACTCTGATTATTGAGATATTAAGTATTTTTAACTGATAAGGGGTTGATTATACTCTGCTTTTTTTATTATTTTTACCTGACTTTTGATTTTTTTTTATTATTTCAATCGAATCCGGTTTCCACTGTTAGATGAACAAAAAATTTTAATATCACGGAAGCGAAACCCAGAGTTCTGTGTGATTAGGCAGCCTTTCACTTCACCACAGTGCAAAAAGTACGTGTATGCTTTTTTTCGTATGCGTAGGAATACTAAGTCCCTAAGGAAAACTTGGAACTATTTAGATTTACATAATATCGCTTAGAAACTCAGATTATTGCGATACTAAGTTTTTGTAACTGATTAGGGGTTGATAATACTCCGCTTTTTTATTATGTTTACCCGACTTTTTTTTATTGCTTTAATCTGTTTTCCACTCTTATATGAGCAAAAGAATTTTAATATCGAATTTTAGTGAAATCCGGAGTTTTTGCGATTAAGGCAACCTTTCACCACAGTGCGAAAAATGCGCGTCTCTTTTTCTCCTTGCTTTTACGTAAAATGAATTCTACCGCCATAAATTCATGCCCTCAATTTCAAAATGCGCCCAAGTCATGCCTATTGAAAAATTTGAGATGGAATGTGACGAGTAGAGCCAACACCTTCTGGAAAAAGGTAGGCCTCATCACGAATCAATTTAGTAGTACGTCGTAACTAACGTAAACTGCACAGTGGAGTAAAATACAAAATGTGTCACTACGTTCGAGCTACTAAACTGCGCAATGAAGAGGAAATATGAAAGAAGGTGTCACTATGTTTGGACTACTAAAGGATCGGATTTCTCGTTTATGGTAGCCCGTGCATAGGTCTTCTCTTATCTAGAGAAGAGTTTTAAATAAAGGGTTGCTAAAGCGCTCCATAAAGTGATTATTTAAATCTCGAATTGTCACAATATTATACCAAAAACTGTGTGCTAACACCTAGCAATAATTTAAAGAGCAACCTACAAAATCACTTGTACTATCGGCTGCATCAAAAAGTGATTCTTCAAGTGCGTGATTCAAAATTTCCCCTACAAAACAATTAATTCGCGCAGGTCGTCGGATTACCGAAGCGGGGGTGCCATTCCCTCCGCAGAGGATCAAAATTGTGATGGCATGTCTTCGGTTCATCCTCCGGGATGTTTCCCAGACCGTCGCCAATAGCCCATTGTGCAGCTCTAGTGCGACGTAAATTAACAACAATAACAATTTAAGTATTTAAAAAATTAAGATTTTTTTAAGGCAGTGAAAAAATTCCGTGACAACAACTCGCCAAATAGGAAATTGCGATAAATAAAGTCACGTGGATTTATGGTTAATTCTCCAACATTAAGAGTGAGTAAAAAAGTTATTGCGCGGGACGAAATAATACCGTATTATAACATAGACATGTGAAAATCTGCATTAATAACTGCCGAAAAAACGATTGACAAAAAACGTGGGCTTATGGTGGAATCGTTGCTAATCGATTGAGTGAAAAAGTTACTATTCAAAAGCGTGATTTTAAATTTGCGGTACGTTATAATATCGTATTAGAACTTCGAGATTTAAAAAAAACACGTGGAAATCTGTAGCAATAGCTACCAAAATAGGGATTGTCAAACCACGTAGATTTATGGTGAATTCGTCGCTAATCGATTTGGTCAAAAACTGATTACTCAAATGCATGATTCGAAATTCGGGCTATATTGTCGCATGATAACTTCGAGATTTTAAATCTACGGATATGTGTAGTAATAGCTGTCAAAATAGCAATTGGCAAACTACGTTGATTTATGCTAGAATCGTCGCTAATCGATTTTGTCAAAATGTGATTACTCGAATGCGTGATTCGAAATTCGCGGTACGTTATAATATTGTTGGAAAACTTCGAGATTTTAAAAATCGTGTGGAAATCTGTAATAATAGCTGACAAAATAGCGACTGGCAAACCAAGTGATGAATTGATTGAAATTAGATAAGTTTCAGTTTTAAAAGAAAATAGAGAAAACATTCCTTCTTTTCATTTATTCAAAACAATAATATTTAGCAATAGTGAAATAGCACGATAAGGTGTGTTACTTTTTTTGAGACAAATACATAAAAATATTTTTTTAATGTAGCTAGAAAACTTGTTTTTGAATTATCAAAATCTAAACTTTATAAAGGCATAAAGAAAGACGAGTTACGTGGTTTTTGGGCGAAAATCCTCATAAGATTGTTTGGTGTTGTCCCATAGACTATCTACATGTATAAATACTTTATATAGGGCTGGGGAGCTTAACTTAAATCAACATAGGGTTTACTGGGCTGGTTTACCCTACACTGATGTTTTTTTTAAGGTTATTTACCACCGCCTGGTATACCCTACACTGATGTTTTAATTAAGGTTGAGTGCTACTGTTTGGTATACATTTGCCCTGCATACTCTAAACTGGTTTTTTGTTAACACGTTAAGCGCCGCATCAGCCATCGGTGGCTGACACTGGACTTTCCATTTAGGACGCGTCAGCCACCGGTGGCTGACACTGAAATTACATTTTGGCTGCGTCTGCCACCGCTTGCTGACACTGACCTTTCACATAGGCCGCGAAAAACAGCTGGCTGACAGCGTATAACATGATATAGAACTATAAAATTTACACTCTCTTATGGAATTGCAGAAAATTTATTCAAAATTGACTTAATTATTGTGATTCTTGGTTTAATACATTCAATTTAGTAGATTTTTATCCACCACTATTCTTAAACAATTCGTAGGTTTATATAATTCACCACTTTTGTCAGATATGTCATGATAAACCTAAAAAAATAGCAAAATCCGTCTAATATTTGCAAATTTAGTTTGTAGTTATTTACCGTGGCCAGATGGGCAATGTAAAATTTTCGTGGCGTTCAACGTGTTAAGGTTAAGTGGCACTACCCGGTATACCATAAAGTAACGACAAAGGTGGATCGTCTAACGGGACGATACCGATTGTTTGATTTAATTAGGAAGTGGAAGAATTATTAAACATGAAAGCATAGACTGAAAATATGGCTGCAACGAGACATAAACAAATCCCCCCCCCCTCACAGTAAATTTTCAAGTAACCCTTGTTTAGTATTCGGAAAAAAATTAAATAGCTTGAAAGATTTTAGTTGGAGGGGGAGGAATAAATTATGAAAAGAACTTAGAATAGAACTTAAATTAGAAATAGTGAATAGAACTTAATGTTTAAAAAAATAAGATATTATCTCCGATGTTTTTTTTTCTTTTTACTTTCATTATTTATTTTTTTTCTGTGGTCAAAAGGGACCAAATCAAATATGATAATAATTTAGAAGTTACAAGAGTTTTAGGTGCTTAAAGCATAATTTTGTACTTATACCTTATTTACTTATGTTTGACATTACTAAAAATAAAAAAAGATTGATTGCTTCATATTTTTTTATGTGCAATAGAAAAACATCAAACAGGAGTGTAAGTTATAAATTGCGAGGATTTTTAGAATAAATAAAGTATTATTTTCGGCAATTATTTATTTCAGTATTTGACTTAGCTATATCTGGTTCCGGTCTAGACTAATAAGGTTTTTCTTACTCAACTATTTTATACGCTATGAGACAAAATTTCGAGTCTTTTGAAAAGTAGTTAAGAAGTTAACACGTTCACGCCGGGAAAAGTGAAAATATTGGTAAAAGAACTATTTCAATATTAGATAATATTCGGGAGGAGTTAATCTATTCTCAACAATAACAATTCACTGTAAGGAAATTTATCACGGCGAAGAAGCAATTCAATATAAAAATTGCATCCGTTAAAAACAATTGGTAGTTATGGATTTTTATTATTCCCGAAAAAAAACTTAAAAATGAAATTTATTGTTACCAGTTCTTACTCCGGTGCGCTGCCAAGATGAGACAATCTAGCGTGATCCACCGGTGGGTCACCCCGGCGTAATCGCGTTAAATAGTAGTTTTAGCTCTATCGGAAATTTTTTTCGTGAAAGCTAGTACACTCCTGATTCAACAGTAAGGCAAAAGGTTCTTTTATAAAAGAAAATGGTAAAGGTTAGTTACTCTTTAAATCAATGATTATGTTCAAGCTTAAAGATACGTAGCATATTTAACGCGAAAGAACATATGCAAAAATATTCAGACTTTTAAAATAAATATCATATGAACTAAGCAGTATGTAAAATATATACATTAAAAAATAAATGACCTACCACTTTTTAAAAAAAATAATAATAAACGGACATTTTTTATAAAGTAATTATTAATCGTATTCACACAAAATTCCACATTGGACCCAATTATAAGTTAAGTTTCTCGTCATTTAGACCTAATTCTGGCATCGCTTTAACTTTATGTAACTATTGTCTATTTCTTTGAAATGGTTAGAAAAAGTTTATTTTTTAAAGTTGTGTTTGTGTAAATACTAATAAAAAGGACATTTTGTTGAGTTCAGAAGATTGGTTGATAAGTATTCTTCTTTTAGATCTGAAAATTTCTTCTGTTTTCGTATCACTCTTGCGAATTAAACTAAACCATGCAGAATTAGGAAAACTACGCCCACTATTTAAAAGCGTAGCCACAAGACGACAGTAGTAAGGTTGCATTTCTTATGATACTTTATGTTTTCAGTTTGTCAAGTTACAAAAAAATGAAAAATATTTAACTAAAAATAACTTTAATTTTGATATTACTAGAAAGTAATTATTTACAAAGCTGAGCAAATTGGCATTTCTGGTAATCTAAAAAAAATATGCTAGAAGATTTGCAAATTGTTATCTATTTTATTAAAATTCTAAATTTTAATCGTCTCCACTTTTAACCATTTTAGTCACCCGTATCAATCTTGGAAATGCATACTATTTCATACCTGCCAACTTCTAATCCCTTCCATTATTATTTTTCCCAGTGGTATTGAAAGGAAATTAAAACTTTAATTTTAAGCAAACCGACTACCAGGATAGTGACGCATATTAATATATGTGCTTAATTTTTGTAGGAATAGTGGTAATCAATATCATTTTAAAATTAAGATTATAAAAGAAAAAATGATTAGCATTTAATGCATAAAGTGTTCAGTTTTAACTTTATCCTGTTTTTATTTTGTTTTTGTAGCACAAAAATAAAAACTCTGAATAACATATGAACTAATGATCGGAATCAGACTTCAGAAACGATCTTAATGATTCATAGGCCAAAACTTAAATTTGAGTTTATTAATTGCACTCATTAATTGGTGCAGCAGACAATATTGTAAGAAACATAATCAGACATATAACCGCAGATTTCTTATTAAGTTTCTCTTCCGTTAAATTCGAATTCTGTCCAATTCCCATAGCATGGTCAGGAGAGCGATCATAAGTTTTGTTCTCTTAATTTTAATTTCACTTTTTGCTTGTTTCACAATATCTCGATGAATTTTCAAGCTCATCGAAACATTTTATACACAGTTATGACATTCGTTTACCCAAAGATTATTCCATGCAAAATTTATCTTTCAATAATTATTTATAATTCATTATTATTTTTTTGAAAGCCATTCATAAAATTTTGACTTTTAACCCGTTTTGTCCCGCAATTATATATTGAAATGATACAAAAAGTGGCTTTATGGAAAAAGTGGTGTAATATATTATAGAAATTTATTGGTCTTTCTACTGTTAAGGCATTCAGAAAGCCTTTGATAGATCAAAAAGTACTTGCTCCTTATAATTCTAGATCTAATCAGAAATAACTAAATCATTCTGGTATTTAAGAATCTTTTAATTCACCCAGATAAATGAAAATGCTGAAAAAAGTTTCCCACCACAATGAATGTCTTTGAAAAAAGGAACTGTCCTAAATATAGGACGCTGGGCGTTAACCGGTTAAGGTACATGAATCATACCTGGTAACTTTTAATCCCTTCCATTATCATTTTTCCCAGTGGTATTAAAATGGAATTAAAACTTCAATTTTAATCAAACAAATACGTTGTATTTGAGAAAACTTAAGTTGACAACCATGATAGTAACGCATATTAATATATGTGCTTAATTTTTGTAAGAATAGTGGTGATCAATATCATTTAAAAATTAAGATTATAAAAAAAAATGGTATATAATTACTACCACTTTAAATATGAAAATAAAATACTCCGGAAAATCCGGAGGAGTTAGCAGGTATGCATGAATTATTAAATCATTTTAAGAAATGTAAAGTTAAATAAATAAAAAAATACTTCTTCCTTCTACGTGACAAATAATGTGATAGAAATGATGTAGTTTAAATTTAAAAACTACCGTTTCAGAAAATAAAATATATTTAATATAAATTTTTATTTTGTAAAACCTTTAAATGTAAGTGATAACAATTTAACCTATATTAAAAGTATCTGACAGCAATATATTTGTCTGGTGGATACTGAAAATTAAAAAAAAGAAAATATTTCCGAATATTGTCTATTTCATTAAAAGGGTTAGAAAAAGTTACATCTTTGTTTTTAGTATCTTCTATAGTTGCGATAGTATTTAATAATAAAAAGGACTTATTTGAGTTCAGAAGATTTGTTGATCAGCATTCTTCTTTTAGATCTGAAAATTTCTTCTTTTTTAGTATCACTCTTGAACAGGCTTCTCAACAATTAAAAAATGTTTAATTATAGGCACAAATATAGATAATTAGGTCTGTCTGAAAGCTCTGTTCGCGAAAAGACACGTATCATTTTCTGATATGCAAAAGGTGCATTTTTTCACTCTATTACAATTATTTTTACAATTTTGAATTACAATTTTTTTAATTAATTTTCTAATGCATTAAGTTTTTGACCGGAATCTTCTTTTTTTATATAAAATTGTGGTAATAATTAACACTAAAAAGGAATTTTTATGAATTCAGAAAAATGGTTGATAAGCAATCTTCTTTTAGATGGATCCAAATTTGGATTAATTTTCTAATGCATTAGGTTTTTGACCGGAAATTTGGATATTTTTTCGTCGCTGAATTCAAATTCGCAATCGGCTTCACTCTACAAAATACAGTTTTTATTCAATTTAATAATATATTTCAATTTAAAATTTAATTTATGTGTCTCTTAAGAGTTCCCTCTTCTCTGCTACTTAGAAAGTAGTAGGAAGAAGGAGATAATTCATTTACGCTTACGATGTGATAAATTATATTAGTTTGTAATGCAAATAATAATCGATATTACTTTTTTCCATAACAATTGAACATTATTAATTCATAGGTACCATTTATCAGGCTGAAGTCGTGTTCTTTACAAAAGATATGCAGCGACGTCACAGGTAACTAAAATGTAAAAAGTGATAGAAATTTTATTATTTGATTAATAACACTATGAGATACATTTCAAATTGTTCTTGTTGAAAATTTATGGAAAATCATTCTCGGAATCTACTTTCAATAGTAAACTAGGTAGTTTAAATTTTAGAAACTATTGTTTCAGAAAAAAAGATATTTAATATAAATTTTATTTTTGTTAAAATTATGTTTTGTTATACATTCTGTTGAACATTTAAAAAAGGTATCTGACAGCAATACATTTTACTGATGGAAAATAAAAAAAAGCAAAATATCTCTGTATACATACCTCGTATGAGAAATTAACGAAACACTGCAACCGCGTGGCAAGAGTTCAGTAGGACTAGTGAAGATTTTAAATTTTTTAACCCGTTTTGTCCCAAATTTATATATTGAAATGATACAAAAAGTGGTTTTATGGAAAAAGTGGTATAATATATTTTCGAAATTAATTGTTTTTCTACTGTGAGAGCAATCAAAAAGTCTTTGATAGATCAAAAAGTACATGCTCCTTATAATTCTAGATCTAATCAGAAATAACTAAATTATTGTGGTATCTGAGAATCTTTTAATTCACCCAGATAAATGAAAATGCTGTAAAAAGTTTCCCACCACAATGAATGTCTTTGAAAAAAGGAACTGTCCTAAATATATGACGCTGGGCGTTAACCGGTTAAGGTACATGAATTATTAAATCATTTTAAGAAATGTAAAGTTAAATAAATAAAAAAAGTACCTCTTCCTTCTACGTGACAAATAATGTGATAGAAATGAAGTAGTTCAAATTTAGAAACTACCGTTTCAGAAAATAAAATATATTTAATATAAATTTTAATTTTGTAAAATCTTAAATGCTAGTGATAATAATTTGACATTTGTTAAAAGTATCTGACAGCAATATATTTGTCTGGTAGATACTGAAAATTAAAAAAAAGAAAATATTTCCGAATATTGTCTATTTCATTAAAATGGTTAGAAAAAGTTACATCTTTGTCTTTAAAATCTTTCTATAGTTGTGATAGTATTTAATAATGAAAAGGACTTTTTTTGAGTTCAGAAGATTTGTTGATCAGCATTCTTCTTTTAGATCTTAAAATTTCTTCTTTTTTAGTATCACTCTTGAACAGGCTTCTCAACAATTAAAAAATGTTTAATTATAAACACAAATATAGATAATTAGGTCTGTCTGAAAGCTCTGTTCGCGAAAAGACGCGTATTATTTTCTGATATGCAAAAGGTGCATTTTTTCACTCTATAATGAATTACAATTTTTTTAATTAATTTTCTAATGCATTAGGTTTTTGACCGGAATCTTCTTTTTTTTTATAAAATTGTGGTAATAATTAACATTAAAAAGGAATTTTTATGAATTCAGAAAAATGGTTGATAAGCAATCTTCTTTTAGATGGATCCAAATTTGGATTAATTTTCTAATGCATTAGGTTTTTGACCGGAAATTTGGATATTTTTTCGTCGCTGAATTCAAATTCGCAATCGGCTTCACTCTACAAGATACAGTTTTTATTCAATTTAATAATATATTCCAATTTAAAATTTAATTTATGTGTCTCTTAAGAGTTCCCTCTTCTCTGCTACTTAGAAAGTAGTAGGAAGAAGGAGATAATTCATTTACGCTTACGATGTGATAAATTATATTAGTTTGTAATGCAAATAATAATCGATATTACTTTTTTCCATAACAATTGAGCATTATTAATTCATAGGTACCATTTATCAGGCTGAAGTCGTGTTCTTTACAAAAGATATGCAGCGACGTCACAGGTAACTAAAATGTAAAAAGTGATAGAAATTTTATTATTTGATTAATAACACTATGAGATACATTTCAAATTGTTCTTGTTGAAAATTTATGGAAAATCATTCTCGGAATCTACTTTCAATAGTAAACTAGGTAGTTTAAATTTTAGAAACTATTGTTTCAGAAAAAAAGATATTTAATATAAATTTTATTTTTGTTAAAATTATGTTTTGTTATACATTCTGTTGAACATTTAAAAAAGGTATCTGACAGCAATACATTTTACTGATGGAAAATAAAAAAAAGCAAAATATCTCTGTATACATACCTCGTATGAGAAATTAACGAAACACTGCAACCGCGTGGCAAGAGTTCAGTAGGACTAGTGAAGATTTTAAATTTTTTAACCCGTTTTGTCCCAAATTTATATATTGAAATGATACAAAAAGTGGTTTTATGGAAAAAGTGGTATAATATATTTTCGAAATTAATTGTTTTTCTACTGTGAGAGCAATCAAAAAGTCTTTGATAGATCAAAAAGTACATGCTCCTTATAATTCTAGATCTAATCAGAAATAACTAAATTATTGTGGTATCTGAGAATCTTTTAATTCACCCAGATAAATGAAAATGCTGTAAAAAGTTTCCCACCACAATGAATGTCTTTGAAAAAAGGAACTGTCCTAAATATATGACGCTGGGCGTTAACCGGTTAAGGTACATGAATTATTAAATCATTTTAAGAAATGTAAAGTTAAATAAATAAAAAAAGTACCTCTTCCTTCTACGTGACAAATAATGTGATAGAAATGAAGTAGTTCAAATTTAGAAACTACCGTTTCAGAAAATAAAATATATTTAATATAAATTTTAATTTTGTAAAATCTTAAATGCTAGTGATAATAATTTGACATTTGTTAAAAGTATCTGACAGCAATATATTTGTCTGGTAGATACTGAAAATTAAAAAAAAGAAAATATTTCCGAATATTGTCTATTTCATTAAAATGGTTAGAAAAAGTTACATCTTTGTCTTTAAAATCTTTCTATAGTTGTGATAGTATTTAATAATGAAAAGGACTTTTTTTGAGTTCAGAAGATTTGTTGATCAGCATTCTTCTTTTAGATCTTAAAATTTCTTCTTTTTTAGTATCACTCTTGAACAGGCTTCTCAACAATTAAAAAATGTTTAATTATAAACACAAATATAGATAATTAGGTCTGTCTGAAAGCTCTGTTCGCGAAAAGACGCGTATTATTTTCTGATATGCAAAAGGTGCATTTTTTCACTCTATAATGAATTACAATTTTTTTAATTAATTTTCTAATGCATTAGGTTTTTGACCGGAATCTTCTTTTTTTTTATAAAATTGTGGTAATAATTAACATTAAAAAGGAATTTTTATGAATTCAGAAAAATGGTTGATAAGCAATCTTCTTTTAGATGGATCCAAATTTGGATTAATTTTCTAATGCATTAGGTTTTTGACCGGAAATTTGGATATTTTTTCGTCGCTGAATTCAAATTCGCAATCGGCTTCACTCTACAAGATACAGTTTTTATTCAATTTAATAATATATTCCAATTTAAAATTTAATTTATGTGTCTCTTAAGAGTTCCCTCTTCTCTGCTACTTAGAAAGTAGTAGGAAGAAGGAGATAATTCATTTACGCTTACGATGTGATAAATTATATTAGTTTGTAATGCAAATAATAATCGATATTACTTTTTTCCATAACAATTGAGCATTATTAATTCATAGGTACCATTTATCAGGCTGAAGTCGTGTTCTTTACAAAAGATATGCAGCGACGTCACAGGTAACTAAAATGTAAAAAGTGATAGAAATTTTATTATTTGATTAATAACACTATGAGATACATTTCAAATTGTTCTTGTTGAAAATTTATGGAAAATCATTCTCGGAATCTACTTTCAATAGTAAACTAGGTAGTTTAAATTTTAGAAACTATTGTTTCAGAAAAAAAGATATTTAATATAAATTTTATTTTTGTTAAAATTATGTTTTGTTATACATTCTGTTGAACATTTAAAAAAGGTATCTGACAGCAATACATTTTACTGATGGAAAATAAAAAAAAGCAAAATATCTCTGTATACATACCTCGTATGAGAAATTAACGAAACACTGCAACCGCGTGGCAAGAGTTCAGTAGGACTAGTGAAGATTTTAAATTTTTTAACCCGTTTTGTCCCAAATTTATATATTGAAATGATACAAAAAGTGGTTTTATGGAAAAAGTGGTATAATATATTTTCGAAATTAATTGTTTTTCTACTGTGAGAGCAATCAAAAAGTCTTTGATAGATCAAAAAGTACATGCTCCTTATAATTCTAGATCTAATCAGAAATAACTAAATTATTGTGGTATCTGAGAATCTTTTAATTCACCCAGATAAATGAAAATGCTGTAAAAAGTTTCCCACCACAATGAATGTCTTTGAAAAAAGGAACTGTCCTAAATATATGACGCTGGGCGTTAACCGGTTAAGGTACATGAATTATTAAATCATTTTAAGAAATGTAAAGTTAAATAAATAAAAAAAATACCTCTTCCTTCTACGTGACAAATAATGTGATAGAAATGAAGTAGTTCAAATTTAGAAACTACCGTTTCAGAAAATAAAATATATTTAATATAAATTTTAATTTTGTAAAATCTTAAATGCTAGTGATACAGAGATGCCAAATTGCTCCGGACAGCAAATATATATTTTAAAGTGGTAGTTTATCAATTGTGATTCTTGATTTAATAAATTCAATTTAGTAGATTTTTATCCACCACCATTTCTAAATAATCCGTAGGCTTATATAATTCACCACTGTATAATACTTATGTCATGCTATACCTATTGAAAAGCAAGCAAAAACAGTCAAATATTTGCAATATTTTCTTTGTAGTTATTTACCGTTTTTTTAATTAATTTGGCTTGTCCGGAGCAGTTGGCATCTCTGGTGTTAATAATTTGACATTTGTTAAAAGTATCTGACAGCAATATATTTGTCTGGTAGATACTGAAAATTAAAAAAAAGAAAATATTTCCGAATATTGTCTATTTCATTAAAATGGTTAGAAAAAGTTACATCTTTGTCTTTAAAATCTTTCTATAGTTGTGATAGTATTTAATAATGAAAAGGACTTTTTTTGAGTTCAGAAGATTTGTTGATCAGCATTCTTCTTTTAGATCTTAAAATTTCTTCTTTTTTAGTATCACTCTTGAACAGGCTTCTCAACAATTAAAAAATGTTTAATTATAAACACAAATATAGATAATTAGGTCTGTCTGAAAGCTCTGTTCGCGAAAAGACGCGTATTATTTTCTGATATGCAAAAGGTGCATTTTTTCACTCTATAATGAATTACAATTTTTTTAATTAATTTTCTAATGCATTAGGTTTTTGACCGGAATCTTCTTTTTTTTTTATAAAATTGTGGTAATAATTAACATTAAAAAGGACTTTTTATGAATTCAGAAAAATGGTTGATAAGCAATCTTCTTTTAGATGGATCCAAATTTGGATTAATTTTCTAATGCATTAGGTTTTTGACCGGAAATTTGGATATTTTTTCGTCGCTGAATTCAAATTCGCAATCGGCTTCACTCTACAAGATACAGTTTTTATTCAATTTAATAATATATTCCAATTTAAAATTTAATTTATGTGTCTCTTAAGAGTTCCCTCTTCTCTGCTACTTAGAAAGTAGTAGGAAGAAGGAGATAATTCATTTACGCTTACGATGTGATAAATTATATTAGTTTGTAATGCAAATAATAATCGATATTACTTTTTTCCATAACAATTGAGCATTATTAATTCATAGGTACCATTTATCAGGCTGAAGTCGTGTTCTTTACAAAAGATATGCAGCGACGTCACAGGTAACTAAAATGTAAAAAGTGATAGAAATTTTATTATTTGATTAATAACACTATGAGATACATTTCAAATTGTTCTTGTTGAAAATTTATGGAAAATCATTCTCGGATTCTACTTTCAATAGTAAACTAGCTAGTTTAAATTTTAGAAACTATTGTTTCAGGAAAAAAGATATTTAATATAAATTTTATTTTTGTTAAAATTATGTTTTGTTATACATTCTGTTGAACATTTAAAAAAGGTATCTGACAGCAATACATTTTACTGATGGAAAATAAAAATAAAGCAAAATATCTCTGTATACATACCTCGTATGAGAAATTAACGAAACACTGCAACCGCGTGGCAAGAGTTCAGTAGGACTAGTGAAGATTTTAAATTTTTTAACCCGTTTTGTCCCAAATTTATATATTGAAATGATACAAAAAGTGGTTTTATGGAAAAAGTGGTATAATATATTTTCGAAATTAATTGTTTTTCTACTGTGAGAGCAATCAAAAAGTCTTTTTGATAGTTCAAAAAGTACATGCTCCTTATAATTCTAGATCTAATCAGAAATAACTAAATCTTTGTGGTATCTGAGAATCTTTTAATTCACCCAGATAAATGAAAATGCTGTAAAAAGTTTCCCACCACAATGAATGTCTTTGAAAAAAGGAACTGTCCTAAATATATGACGCTGGGCGTTAACCGGTTAAGGTACATGAATTATTAAATCATTTTAAGAAATGTAAAGTTAAATAAATAAAAAAAATACTTCTTCCTTCTACGTGACAAATAATGTGATAGAAATGAAGTAGTTCAAATTTAGAAACTACCGTTTCAGAAAATAAAATATATTTAATATAAATTTTAATTTTGTGAAATCTTTAAATGTTTGTTATAATAATTTAACATTTGTTAAAAGTATCTGACAGCAATATATTTGTCTGGTGGATACTGAAAATTAAAAAAAAGAAAATATTTCCGAATATTGTCTATTTCATTAAAATGGTTAGAAAAAGTTACATCTTTGTCTTTAAAATCTTTCTATAGTTGTGATAGTATTTAATAATAAAAAGGACTTTTTTTGAGTTCAGAAGATTTGTTGATCAGCATTCTTCTTTTAGATCTGAAAATTTCTTCTTTTTTAGTATCACTCTTGAACAGGCTTCTCAACAATTAAAAAATGTTTAATTATAAACACAAATATAGATAATTAGGTCTGTCTGAAAGCTCTGTTTGCGAAAATACGCTTATTATTTTCTGATATGCAAAAGGTGCATTTTTTCACTCTATAATGAATTACAATTTTTTTAATTAATTTTCTAATGCATTAGAGTTTTGACGGGAATCTTCATTTTTTTTTATAAAATTGTGGTAATAATTAACATTAAAAAGGAATTTTTATGTATTCAGAAAAATGGTTGATAAGCAATCTTCTTTTAGATGGATCCAAATTTGGATTAATTTTCTAATGCATTAGGTTTTTGACCGGAAATTTGGATATTTTTTTGTCGTTGAATTCAAATTCGCAATCGGCTTCACTCTACAAGATACAGTTTTTATTCTATTTAATAATATATTTCAATTTAAAATTTAATTTATGTGTCTCTTAAGAGTTCCCTCTTCTCTGCTACTTAGTAAGTAGTAGGAAGAAGGAGATAATTAATTTACGCTTACGATGTGATAAATTATATTAGTTTGTAATGCAAATAATAATCGATATTACTTTTTTCCATAACAATTGAACATTATTAATTCATAGGTACCATTTATCAGGCTGAAGTCGTGTTCTTTACAAAAGATATGCAGCGACGTCACAGGTAACTAAAATGTAAAAAGTGATAGAAATTTTATTATTTGATTAATAACACTATGAGATACATTTCAAATTGTTCTTGTTGAAAATTTATGGAAAATCATTCTCGGATTCTACTTTCAATAGTAAACTAGCTAGTTTAAATTTTAGAAACTATTGTTTCAGGAAAAAAGATATTTAATATAAATTTTATTTTTGTTAAAATTATGTTTTGTTATACATTCTGTTGAACATTTAAAAAAGGTATCTGACAGCAATACATTTTACTGATGGAAAATAAAAATAAAGCAAAATATCTCTGTATACATACCTCGTATGAGAAATTAACGAAACACTGCAACCGCGTGGCAAGAGTTCAGTAGGACTAGTGAAGATTTTAAATTTTTTAACCCGTTTTGTCCCAAATTTATATATTGAAATGATACAAAAAGTGGTTTTATGGAAAAAGTGGTATAATATATTTTCGAAATTAATTGTTTTTCTACTGTGAGAGCAATCAAAAAGTCTTTTTGATAGTTCAAAAAGTACATGCTCCTTATAATTCTAGATCTAATCAGAAATAACTAAATCTTTGTGGTATCTGAGAATCTTTTAATTCACCCAGATAAATGAAAATGCTGTAAAAAGTTTCCCACCACAATGAATGTCTTTGAAAAAAGGAACTGTCCTAAATATATGACGCTGGGCGTTAACCGGTTAAGGTACATGAATTATTAAATCATTTTAAGAAATGTAAAGTTAAATAAATAAAAAAAATACTTCTTCCTTCTACGTGACAAATAATGTGATAGAAATGAAGTAGTTCAAATTTAGAAACTACCGTTTCAGAAAATAAAATATATTTAATATAAATTTTAATTTTGTGAAATCTTTAAATGTTTGTTATAATAATTTAACATTTGTTAAAAGTATCTGACAGCAATATATTTGTCTGGTGGATACTGAAAATTAAAAAAAAGAAAATATTTCCGAATATTGTCTATTTCATTAAAATGGTTAGAAAAAGTTACATCTTTGTCTTTAAAATCTTTCTATAGTTGTGATAGTATTTAATAATAAAAAGGACTTTTTTTGAGTTCAGAAGATTTGTTGATCAGCATTCTTCTTTTAGATCTGAAAATTTCTTCTTTTTTAGTATCACTCTTGAACAGGCTTCTCAACAATTAAAAAATGTTTAATTATAAACACAAATATAGATAATTAGGTCTGTCTGAAAGCTCTGTTTGCGAAAATACGCTTATTATTTTCTGATATGCAAAAGGTGCATTTTTTCACTCTATAATGAATTACAATTTTTTTAATTAATTTTCTAATGCATTAGAGTTTTGACGGGAATCTTCATTTTTTTTTATAAAATTGTGGTAATAATTAACATTAAAAAGGAATTTTTATGTATTCAGAAAAATGGTTGATAAGCAATCTTCTTTTAGATGGATCCAAATTTGGATTAATTTTCTAATGCATTAGGTTTTTGACCGGAAATTTGGATATTTTTTTGTCGTTGAATTCAAATTCGCAATCGGCTTCACTCTACAAGATACAGTTTTTATTCTATTTAATAATATATTTCAATTTAAAATTTAATTTATGTGTCTCTTAAGAGTTCCCTCTTCTCTGCTACTTAGTAAGTAGTAGGAAGAAGGAGATAATTAATTTACGCTTACGATGTGATAAATTATATTAGTTTGTAATGCAAATAATAATCGATATTACTTTTTTCCATAACAATTGAACATTATTAATTCATAGGTACCATTTATCAGGCTGAAGTCGTGTTCTTTACAAAAGATATGCAGCGACGTCACAGGTAACTAAAATGTAAAAAGTGATAGAAATTTTATTATTTGATTAATAACACTATGAGATACATTTCAAATTGTTCTTGTTGAAAATTTAAGGAAAATCATTCTCGGAATCTACTTTCAATAGTAAACTAGGTAGTTTAAATTTTAGAAACTATTGTTTCAGAAAAAAAGATATTTAATATAAATTTTAACTTTGTTAAAATCATGTTTTGTTATACATTCTGTTGAACAATTAATAAAGGTATCTGACAGCAATACATTTTACTGATGGATACAGAAAATAAAAAAAGCAAAATATCTCTGTATACATACCTCGTATGAGAAATTAACGAAACAGTGCAACCGCGTGGCAAGAGTTCAGTAGGACTATTGAAGATTTAAAATTTTTTACCCCGTTTTGTCCCAAATTTATATATTGAAATTATACAAAAAGTGGTTTTATGGAAAAAGTGGTATAATATATTTTCGAAATTAATTGTTTTTCTACTGTGAGAGCATTCAAAAAGTCTTTGATGGATATAAAAGTACTTGCTCCTTATAATTCCAAATCTTATCAGAAAGAACTAAATCATTGTGGTAACTGAGAATCTTTTAATTCACCCAGATAAATGGAAATGCTGTAGAAAGTTTCCCACCACAATGAATGTTTTTGAAAAGAAGGAACTGTCCTAAATATATGACGCTGGGCGTTAACTGTTTAATAGTTACTGCAGCTGTTTTTCATCTATTAGATTTATTAAGTGAAATTAAAACATAATCTGGATTTTTTTTTAAAAGTGGTAGATTATTAAATTATTATTAATGCATTGTATAAAGTAGATAATTTAGAGCGGCTCAAACATTTTTTCTGTTACATAGTAGCAAGATATATTTTCTGGTAAATATACATAATATTTATATATAAGTGTTTGTGCTGCTATTATAGGCATTAAGTATATTTACTAGCTTCTAAAATTTCTTCAATTTCATAAAGGTAATTTTTTAAATTCATTCTTAATCTTCTGATAATTAAATTATATCAATTATTTATATTTATAATATTTTAAAAAAATCGAATATAAATATTTTTATTCTTTTCCTAAACAATGTAATGTTCCAAACAATGTAACAGTTAACTTTTTAATTCTATTCGAGTGTATAACTTAATAATTTGGTGTTAGCCGCAAATCCACTCTCAAAATTTATTTTTCTTTGAGCTACTTTTTTTTCTCCAACTACATAAATGTTTCGGTTGCAGGGTTATATTAAATTCTGCCTTTTTGGCAATTAATTTGTAGCCACATTATTTAGTATTAAAAATGAGGTGTTGGCTATATCTACCGATTACTCGCCAAATTTTGTATCTTTTCCCATAGTCATAATCGTCTGTTAACATCAACGCATTCACTGGTAATTTAAATTTCTTGGCTTTAGGTTTCAGGGATTTTTGGATGTTCTGTGGCTCCTCAGTTCAACCGTTGAAAGTGTTATGTTATTGTTGTCATAGGCCATTAAGGCAAGGGGTGATATTGTTCCTGTTTCCAAGTGGCGAAAAGTATAGCCAAGAATTCGACTTCTGTTTCACCCACACGTCACATCACTTTATAGGGCAGATTCATTCATTCATCCACAGATCGTCATTTTGACCTGAACCAGAGGACGATTAATCTCCAGTTCAGTACCCCCAAATGTTTAGTTTGTGATAGGAATATGAAGGACTTTGTTACTGGGCAGTTTTAACTTGCACCAGTCACTATTTACTACACGTCGACCGGCTGGAATCGAACTTCCATTCTCAAAAACGTGAGTCCAGTGTCCTGCCAACCCGACCTCGTTGAAAGTGTTATATAAAAAATCGATGCCTAAAAGAAAACCGAACTCTGTAAAAGAAATGCTAAATATTTCTTTTTAACATAATACTCTAAAATAAATTTCTCATGTTTGACGATTCGTCAATCTTTGAGTAATATTTCGTTAATTTTGAGAATCATTTCGTCACAAAATTGTTTTGTGACGAAACACCAACTCCTTAAATCTGTGAGGAAAATGTTTCCTTAACTCGAGACTCTATCGTAGTGCAGTGGGGGAGATTGTAATGAACTAGAATGAAGAAAGTAGAATAAAGACTAGATAATCAAAAATAAAGTGACGATTTAGCCGACCGAACAGAATGGTGGACAAGGAGTTGGACTCATACCATGAAGATTTGAAGTTCGAATCTTGCTTCGGGCATTTCTCTATGTCCATGTTGTGTTGTGCTGTCTATATTGATTTAATATTGAAAATCAACGCAGTGACTGGATCGTGTAATTTTGGCAACGTACCTGCCCGCGCAAGCGGGCACTAGACCTCTGATCTGAAATTTGCCCTAGGGCGACTGGTACTAATGGCATTGGAAGTGATGAGGATGGAAAATTTGGAGGAGTACGAGGCAGTAACGGCTCGAGATGGCTGCGTATGCAGTTATACTTTTGTTTTATACATCTATAATTTAAAATGAAAGTCATACTGGTAGTTACGATCGAATGATTAACCCCTTATTCTGTACACTCGAGATAATTCGAGCGGCGTTGTATTTTATGCTGCTTTAATTTTTCATATTAGAATTGAAAATAACAATGTGAAAGCTAAGAAAAAATCGTTTTATTGATATTTATCATTTACATAGGATTGTAGGCTCTAACGCTCATTTATTCAAGAATAAAATATACAGATATGCCAACTTGCACCGGACAGCAAATATATATTTTAAAATGGTATTTTATCAATTGTGATTCTTGGTTTAATAAATTCAATTTAGTAGATTTTTATCCACCACTATTTCTAAATAATTAGTACTTGTGTCGTGGTATACCTTCTAAAAAGCAAGCAAAAGTAGTCAAATATTTGCAAAATATGCTTTGTAGTTATTCACCATTTCTTTAATAATTATTTTGGCATGTCCGGAGCAGTTGGCATCTCTGAATATAACCTACAACAAAAGCGCAGTCTATCAAAATTGTTCACCAAAATAGAAGACAATGTTCTAAAGTATGTTTTTTTTTTACATTAAAAAAAAATTTTTTTTGGCCAATTTTTTTTCCAAAAAAACTTTACGTTAAAAGGGATAAATGGAAAAAAAAGTATCAAGAGTTTCTAACACCTTTTACATTTTTAGTCGCTTGTTTTATCCCTTCATTGACAATATGTTATAATTGCGCTAAGGTTGTTTGAGCCACGAGCAAAATTTGAATCGAATAGCCATTTCTGGGTTGCCTTAACCGGCTAACGCCCAGCATCATTATTCTTTTTTCAAAGGCATTCATTGTGGTGGGAAACTTTTTTCAGTATTTTCATTTATCTGGGTGAATTAAAAGATTCTCAGATACCACAATGATTTAGTTATTTCTGATTAGATCTAGAATTCTAAGGAACAAGTACTTTTTGATCTATCAAAGACTTTTTGAATGCCCTAAGAGTAGAAAAAACAATTAATTTCGATAATATATTATACCACTTTTTCCATAAAACCACTTTTTGTATCATTTCAATTTTTAACTTCGGGACGAAACGGGTTAATGAGGAGGAGAGCTTTCTAAGCTCCGAGTCATCTTGAAAGTCACTGTCTCAGTTGTTCTGAATTATTATTTTTTTTTATAACAGTTATAACTCCTGAAACACACTATAATAAACAGAAAAACTTAAGAAGCAATTTTTCTCGACAACATAAAATTTAAGTTTTGTGTCACAGATCCATCTGTTTTGTTTAATTTCCCCTTGCATTTCTTTTTTTTATTGAATAAAATTCTTTAAAAACCATAAATATCAATTATAACTAATTAGGTACATTGGGTCTGAGATTAAAAATAAAATGTCAAACTGAATAATTGAGACTAAATTTTCAATCATTTATCATTCAGCACTGGCACGGAAAAATAAGGCTCAAAACCTGAAGAAAAAAAAAGTTTCACTCTTTTACTCATTTATAAATAATGAATAAAATATTTATTTATTTACGTTCGATTTTAACTAACTGCAAACCAATAAACTCCTTTTGTTGGTTCATTTCCATTTCCTACGAAATGTCCTCATTATAAATAGATTACTTGAGTTCGAACGACAATGGGGTCTTAAATGTGAGTTAACGCGTCTTCTAACTTGAAGATCCGTACTCATTAAAACGCATTATCGTTGAAAACTTGGCGATAAACTCAGGATTTGGCGATACTGGTAAGTCTTTCCCAAATGTATTAACAAGTTTATGAAATTTTCCCCATCAACGTGTACTGGGTTGTGAATAATTGCTGTTTGGGTAAGCACACAAGGAAATGAAGCGCTTTTGGATGTCTTATCTGCCAAATACAAGTGAACGTGTTTATTGGAATAATTTAAAATCCTTCGAAAGGAATTTAAAACATTCATTTCGGTGTAGTGGTACTAATTGATTCTGGAACTGGAGTGACAGTGTGAACCGTAAATAAAGGCTTAACGATATGAGAGCTGTTTTCGACTAATTTAGTATTGATAACAGCTAAATTAAATTATATTTATAACTGAATATATTATAATAATGTTAGTTAAGCGAGTTTTGAATGTAATGGGAAACGCGCTACTGGATTTTTTATTAACGATCTCTATTTTTCTTTAAATAGCAAATATTCAAATAACTATTTACATGGACATAATGTTCGTATATTTTATTTTATAAAACGTGTTAAACATTCGACCCTATTCTGAGTTTACGACTATCAATGTTCAACCACGTAGCCTTGTAATTTTAAACCCAATTAAGAAGAGAAAGGACCACCTGGATCAAACATTAGGAAAACAAGCTGTAAATAGCTAACACGAACTTACGTTGCTTGGAGAGGAAAACCACCACTGTCCGACGAAAACGCAAATTCTAACCATCGATCCGTGTACCACTGAGGATATTTTTATGTCAGTACTGTGGTCGATTCATTCCGGGAGCAGAATTCGTATTTGAGATTCGCGCCTGGGTCACCAAATTGAAAGGTAGGTACTCATGAGCCACCACATTATTTTTATTCAGACAGTGTTATAGATAAGCTACTACTTATATTTTTCTTATAAGCAAGGATTTACAAATCCCAATCGCAACGATGCCTGAAATACTTTGCCTAAGATATACTTATCATTGAAAAAACTTTATTAGTTTCCAAAATTAGGATGGAAAAAGTATTTCGAGCGTTCAAAACAAGACGCCCAATATTATGAACCACCAACACGTGAATAATGATGACAAAACAGTTTTGTTATAAGAGACTCAAAGCAGAATTGAATAAAGGGCTTCCGTAGTGTACAGAAATATATCCTGCCTTGATTTGTTTCGTTTTGATCACCATTTTTACCATCGGCTACCGTAGTTTCTTATCTTTCATGTTTTAATTTTTATTTCTTTTCCACTTTTTCCGTTGGCTACTTTGCTCTTTTTTTTAATTCAAATTTGTTTTGCTTTCATCATTTACGTGTTAACCGGTTTTGATCATGGGTGACTTGTTCTGAGTGCTCTTTCCACCTTAATTTTTAAAGCTAATCTATTATAAGGTGGAGAAGAATATTTAGTAAAACTGCTTAATCTTTTTAGGCACGGAAAATCTATTTTGATAATTGATGAAATGTTTGTGTTAATGTGCAATCTTTAACCCCTTGGGGACGGGTGATTCAGAAAAGCATTTGTACAAAATCAGAATCAAGTTGTAATTAAATAAAAAGCGGTAACTTAAATGTAGTCGTTGCTAATTTGACAGACTTACTTTGCTTTTACTTTAATTATTGTTAGTTTAATCATATATATAATCAATGTTAATTCAAAGTATAACTAAATAGTTTTATTTTGAACAAAGTAATGGTGAATTAAATAAATCAAACAATTATAACTCCGCCCACAAATAAACTGCTAAAGAATTACTTTGATTACCAGTTTTATCTTTTTATCCTGATTGATACAGTTTCATGCTGTCACGTATTTGTGACAGTCGGCGCGAAAGGGTTAAAGGATAATAATTGGACAGATACGGCTCATGAGAGAAAGCGTCTCAATGAGGCAACAAATGGTCAAATCGTACTATTTATAGACTCCCGACAACCACAGTAGAGACATGAAATAACGAAACATCCTTAGTGGTAGACGGCCACCTAATAAAGTTTCCCAAGGAAGGTTTTGGTTGTTTCCCGTTTTATGTAATGAAAAGGAAAAGTAGTTTCAGTCCAAAAATTACTCATGAAAGCGACTTTTTTTCAATATTTCACCCCGGATATTTTACCATTTGCTTCACCCTTTACCTTCTGAGTTGGGTTCAAAGTTTAATGTCTACCACAAATAAATTTTGTTACCCGTTATTACTCGGTTATTCAACGCTTATGACAAAAAAATATTATTTTAACTCAGATTTTAGTAGTTGTAGTGGTAATTTATTAACGTCGCATTAGAGTTACACTATGGACTATATGTGATTGTCTGTGAAGCATCCCAGAGGATTATCCGAAGACAGACCATCACAATTTTAATCCTTTGCAGAAGGCATGGTACTCTCTCTCTCCGGTATCTTTGCTCGCGAAGTTGTGTACCTTACGGTAGAATTGTTTAACGAGACCAATATCGCACGCCCTCGGTTCCATCGCAAGCTGATCAAAGTGGTCACCCAACAGTAGCCAGCTATGCTTGACTTCGGTGATCTTCAGGGAACCGCGTCTTAACGATCAGTTCACTGCGGGGCGTAACTCACTGAATCTTCGATCGTTATTTTTTTAATGCATATATAAGGCAAAAAAGTGATATTATTTTCTAACGTTAATTATTTAAAGTTAGATAAATAATAATTGTAAGAAAGACTATTGAGCTAAAACAATTTAGATACATAATTTTCAAATTCGCGTTACGCTACCTTCCGAGGCAACTTTATCTGTTAAGTTAATTAAAAATAAGTTTCTGCCTCAATTTTCAAAATGGAAATGTCTTTTTCCTTCGCTAACTTCACTTGTGCTATTGAATTAAGCAATATATGTGCATAAAACAGAGAAAATAATGCCGATCTACGTCTTTTGTTGTCTGTAAACGGTCATAGGGAAATCTACTTACACGAAGTCACTTAAAAGTAACTCTTGTCATTACACTTTACATCGCACAGACAATTTTCTCGATTGTTTAACAAATCTCTATCTAATTTTTAATGATAAGTGACAGAAGCTTTTTAGTTCTTTAAAAGTTTCGCAAAAGGAAATATTGTTTTCAGTTTTCAAAACTAAGTTTAAGTTAAAATAAATGCTGAGTAAACTACATAAATGATGATGTTTCATCTTAAAGTAGCCATTATTTTTGAAAGTCGAAAGTTGTCTTAGTCCAAGGCTTTGAAGTATTGATGTTTGAATGAATTTAAAAATATAGGTTAAGGTAAATCAATTTGGGTGATGTTCTTTATTCTATAAATTCTTAAAACTTCGAAATGCAACAATGATTATTAAAAACGTAAGAAAAAAAAATCAAAATGGACATATTTCATTTTCAAAAATTACGGGTTTATGTCAGTATAATGTGTTTTGAAAGCGTGTTTAAAATAATTTAACTACAATTTAATTTTGACGCTCAGATGATTTGCCTTTCTATTGCTAGGTGTTTTGCTATTACCATTTTAGTGCATATTTTCATACTCTTTGTAGAAAATGTAATTTAAAAAAAAGTCATAAATTGGATCATCGGTATGTCATCGGATCATCCTCAGGGATGTTTCCCAGACCGTCGCCAATAGCCCATTGTTCCCAGCTCTAGTGCGACGTAAATGAACTATTACTAGTACTGCTACAATTACGAAGGCATCAATTAGCAGTTTTTTTTACTCCTATTTTCTTTTATTAAGCAGTTAAAACCACAAATAAGTGTTTTTTACATACTCAGATTTGACTGTAATTTAACAGAGGCTTCAGAGCCAACACTCGAATCTTTTTCTTTGCCAAAGCCAATTAGTCTCAATTATTATATCATATCAGCAGAAGAAGAAGTGAGCATACCTACCAACATTCTTTCGTTTCGAGAATGGATTTACCAAGCGGTAGTAAAACAATTACCGAAACACTATCTTCCTCAAAAATATATTTATATTTTAATCAGGTTGAAATTCGCTGTCGTAAACTGCGGAAACAATTAATTGGTGCACCGGAGTACCTGGCTTCTATATATTTGTTGTAATTATTTATATGTAGTGGTGGTCAAACTCATTTATAATTATTAATATAATTCAAAAAGTTTAGTGAAATTTGCTAGCACTTTAAATATGAAAAAAAAATTCTTCCGGGAAAACCGGAAGAGTTGGCGGGTATGAGTGAGATAAAATCAAGAGCAGCTCGTAGACAGGCCCGTAACCAAGAGGGAGGGGGTTGGGACAACCCACCCCCCGAAATTCTGGAATTCAAACTATTTAGTCTTTCTTTGAGCCTCTCAGTAAAAAGAAAAACAAAAACTGTCGAATCAAACCTTTTATTAACTAACTTTATTAAGCATACTTCGGAATATTCTGGTTTGTCCTAAAAAAGTAATCGAAAAATTTTCTTCTAATCCCCGTAGCATATCTTTGTAAACTTTGTTTACAAATTGATTATAATTATTATGTAATATTAATTGAAAAATAAGTATTATGTAGTATTTTTTAATTACTAGTTTAAGTTTTGCAAACAACAGAATAAAAAATATTTGTTTCAACGTTTTTCACCTACTTTGCATGTCTGAAACGGTTCTTGCTTCTCTTACCATATCCCCCCACCCACCCCGAAAAAATATCCTGGCTACGGCCTAGATGCTATCTTGTTTCAGTTAGTGCTTTTTGTATTGAGTAGAGAGTGGTCGACATAAGTGTCTTAAGAGAATAGATGACATTAAAGCCGTCAAGTATTTTACAGTAGAGTTTGACCATTCTAAGCGCTTTACGCAATGAATAATATATAAGAAAATATTCACTAAAAAAAGTTCTTTCGTATCAAACGAATTTTATTTGTTGGCATGAATAAGATGAGAGGTATATAGTAGATGTATTCTCATCTAATATCAATTTAAATAGAATGTAATCATATAAAACAAAATCAAGTGTATTATACTTTATAATCAGCGTTTGACCAGCTGTATTTAACCCTTTCGAGCCGACTGTCACAAATACGTGCCAGCATAAAACCGTATCAATCAGGGTTAAAAGATAAAACTGGTAATCAAAGTATTTCTTTAGCAGTTTATTTGTGGGGGGAGTTATAATTGCTAGATTTATTTAATTCACCATTACTTTGTTCAAAATAAAGCTATTTAGTAATACTTTGAAATAACATTGATTACATATATGGTTAAACTAACAATAATTAAAGTAAAAGCAATGTAAGTCTGTCAAATTAGCAACGACTACATTTAAGTTACCGTTTTTTTATTTAATTACAACTTGATTCTGATTTTGTACGAATGCTTTTCCGAATCAACAGTCCCCAAGGGAATAAAAATCTAACCATAAACGCATAAGGTGAAATTAACATTAGGAAGACCAAACTTTCAACCGCTCTCTCCTGATTAAACTATTAGAACCAAAATTATCAGATTGCGTCAACCCCTATATTTAGGATCTAAAATCCAAATATGTAACAAAATACATGTTTGTTAAGAGAAACTGCATTTTTGTATCGAATTAACTTAATAGTCAATACTAATTAGATAGCCCATTAGGATTGGTATTAAGTAAGTGAAAATCCGATCATTAGAACAAAAGTTATTCAGGGGGATATCGTTTTCATTTTGCGCATTGTATATATTTCCTTAAAAATGCATAAATTATATTTCATTAAGCGTATATGTTTCAACAAAAATATCAATTATAAACGATGGCAGATGTCAATATCAAGCAAGGAAAAAAAAAACTTAGAATACGAAATAATATAAAACAACAATTTTTACAACAAAAATTAGCATTTTTCTTTATATTTTTATTCATTGAAATACCTGCAAAAAATCGTGGTATCAAAAGCCAATCAGGTTCGACAAGCACGCGTGATGGCACTTCCAGGTAAGGTTAGTTAAAATCACTTCTTTTTTGAATTGCAAGTACCCAAATCGGGATTAATTCAAAATTAAATTGTTATTTCCTTGTAAACGTATGCTAGGAATGATTTCACTTAAAAATTTAATTTCAGTCTGAACGATTTTCTACTTTCTGAGTAAGAAAATGTTAAGCATAAGGGATACCGTTCTGGCCCCACAATGTTTACATCAAAAATAAAATAACAATTATGTTTTTTTAATGTGCTTTCTGAAATATTTCATTTGTATTTAATTTAAAACACTAAAATTAAACGGCTGTTTACGTGTTAAATAGAATGTTTTAGTAAAAAATACGATTTCTCCACCAACTGTTAGTTCCGCATTATCTCGGTTAGGTTCTAAGTGCGTAGTCCTCTAAATTTTAAAACAGCAGGAAAAATCCATTTGTGCTCAGATAAGCTACCCATAAGAATCTACATGGGCTCCCCATGTAAATTATCTCAAGAAAGGGATAAATGGGATACCCATATATATTGATATGGTCTTCCGATAAAAAAATATGGTTAATGGTTAAAAATAAAATTCAACGTATGATACGCATCTATCTACAAGACTAATAGATAGGAGTTGATGGGCATTTCATGTAGATCTGCATGGGTGAATATTTATGGGATTTTCTATGTGTTTAGAAAGAAGAATAAATCGAAATCATAGCTGTAATTACGATTGAATAATTAAATCAGCAAAAACGTATTAAGCTTCGACAATTATCAGTCGCCTGCCATATCCCTATATGGTGGACGAGAGAAGAATATTTGTATTTTAATAATATTCACCAAAAGATTCAGCATATAGTGAATCTTTTAAGTATTTTTGATGCTGTAAACAAAATTCTATTAGGCTTCTTAAAAAATAAAATAATATAATGTGTATATTTTTTAAAATACTGGTAGATTTGAAAAATTGCAATTATTTTGTAATTCGTTACATAGATAAAATCAAGAACAGCTCTTAGATGCCAACTTGTTTCAGTTAGCAGTGAAATGTTTTCGACTGAAAATATCAAGGTTTATGTATTGAGTAGAGAGTGGTCGACATAAGTGTCTTAAGAGAATAGATGACATTAAAGCCGTCAAGTATTTTACAGGAGAGTTTGACCATTCTAAGCGCTTTTCTCAATGAAGAATATATAAGAAAATATTCACTAAAAAAAGTTCTTTCGTATCAAACGAATTTTATTTGTTGGCATGAATAAGATGAGAGGTATATAGTAGATGTATTCTCATCTAATATCAATTTAAATAGAATGTAATCATATAAAACAAAATCAAGTGTATTATACTTTATAATCAGCGTTTGACCAGCTGTATTTAACCCTTTCGAGCCGACTGTCACAAATACGTGCCAGCATAAAACCGTATCAATCAGGGTTAAAAGATAAAACTGGTAATCAAAGTATTTCTTTAGCAGTTTATTTGTGGGGGGAGTTATAATTGCTAGATTTATTTAATTCACCATTACTTTGTTCAAAATAAAGCTATTTAGTAATACTTTGAAATAACATTGATTACATATATGGTTAAACTAACAATAATTAAAGTAAAAGCAATGTAAGTCTGTCAAATTAGCAACGACTACATTTAAGTTACCGTTTTTTATTTAATTACAACTTGATTCTGATTTTGTACGAATGCTTTTTCCGAATCAACAGTCCCCAAGGGAATAAAAATCTAACCATAAACGCATAAGGTGAAATTAACATTAGGAAGACCAAACTTTCAACCGCTCTCTCCTGATTAAACTATTAGAACCAAAATTATCAGATTGCGTCAACCCCTATATTTAGGATCTAAAATCCAAATATGTAACAAAACACATGTTTGTTAAGAGAAACTGCATTTTTGTATCGAATTAACTTAATAGTCAATACTAATTAGATAGCCCATTAGGATTGGTATTAAGTAAGTGAAAATCCGATCATTAGAACAAAAGTTATTCAGGGGGATATCGTTTTCATTTTGCGCATTGTATATATTTCCTTAAAAATGCATAAATTATATTTCATTAAGCGTATATGTTTCAACAAAAATATCAATTATAAACGATGGCAGATGTCAATATCAAGCAAGAAAAAAAAACTTAGAATACGAAATAATATAAACCAAGAGTGGCGCTAGACTTAGCCCGACAGGGGGTCAGCAATGCCCCGACAGGGGGGCTAAGATAATTTTGAAAATAAGCAATAATTTTTAATATACGAAAAATAATTAATATGACATAGACATATTTGTTCTGATAAAAAATTTATAATGATTCAAATATTAACAAAGAGAAAATATAAAAGTGATATCTGAATAAATAAACAATATATGCACATCCATCATAAGATTCTACAGTGTTCTCAATTAAATATTCTACTCAAACAATGCAACTCAAACAATAAAAAATTTATGCACAACTAGAAAAAATTCCAAAAATTCGAGCTTACTACTACTAATGTTTAATTCCGTAGCCTTGTAATTTTGAACCTAATCCAGCAGACAAGAGAACTCCAGGATTAAGTAGTGGAAGAAATTTTTGCATTCGTAGAGGACGTTTTGATAACCCGCATTTGAGTTACATGGAGAAGAAAACCACGAAATCCTCTTACGGTTAGTCTGATACCAAGGGAACTCTAAGAAATGATCCGCTTACCACTGAGGATATTTCACGTCAGCACTGTGGTCGGTAAAAGCCGGGTGTGGAATTCATATCACTCAGCCATCACTGGGATTCGAACTCGGTGCACCTCATTCTGAGGAGAATGCTCTATCCCTTGAGTCCAACTTTATTGAGTAATAACTCTGCGGCAGGTACCAATTTTCCAATTTTATTGATTGGTACGAATTTTATTGATTTACTTAAATTTAATCACCTTCAAAATGTAAATGATAATTCAATCGTAATTTTTGTAGAAAAAAAGGGAAATAAACCGGTTTTTCCTCTAAACCTGCAATGAATGCAGAAGCAACCACGAGGGTTAGTGAGTAAAATGAACAGGTAGCGGAGCCTTCCAGTTCTTTAAATAATTGTTAAATTACTAGTTATTAACATGCATACTTAAAAAAATACGAAAAACATTTTTCAGTATTAAGAAATAATAATTAAAAACTGCCATCAGCTGGAATAGAGCCCCCGATCTCACAGTTTTGTGTTAGATTTCATAATCATCAGCCCCAAATATACAAACCTGCCTTGCGGATATTTTTGAAAAAATTTTTTTAAATTCAATAAATTAAGTCATTTGGATACTTAACATTCTTGAAAAATGCTTTCCAAATTGATCAGTTCATTTAGAAGTAAACCATAATTCGGCTTATCTTATTCATTTTCAGCTTATGTATATACACCAAAAATTATTCAAAACTAGATTAGATATAACTCAAGGACTGCAAACTTAACTGTCGGATATAAAACCTTATTTAAGATTGAAAATGGTAAAACGAGGAAAAATCTACATTCCTCGAATTAAATATTTTAAAAATAGTCTGTTTTTAGGTTATAATATTCGTAATTACCTTAATAAACTTTAATCGTAATGTCGGGGTTCCGCCGATGGAAGACATTTAATATATACACACTAACGCTTTATATCAATTAGTTTTAGAATTACAATTACAGAATAATTATTATAAGATTATTATAGAATTAATAATTATTATAGAGTGAAAGGTTTTAAAAGACAAATATTTCCCATGCAGCAGAGATAAGTATTAATTACGTGAAAATAACGTTAAAATGCCACAAGGTTTAGAGCAAAAAAACGTTTTTTCAAAGCGTTTTATTTACGATTCAAGTGGTAGTTTAGAATTAGTTAAAAAAACGTTAATATTTGGGCTGTTTTTAACGTAAAAATGACGGATTTTTGCCTTTATTTTGACCAAGGTGAATTTCGTGACCAATTTTTCACGTGATTTTAACCAAGCAGGTTTCTTTTTTAACGCATATTTTACGCTTTTTTCACCAACTATTTACGTTTATTTTTGGTTCTATAAATTCGTTTCTTTCACCATGAATAATTACGTGTTTTTAACGCTTATTTTTATTAAAATAACGCACATTTAACGTTATTTTAACCAAAATACAAACGGATTTAATCCGTACAATTTACGTATTATTATCAATATTTTTTACGTTTATTTTGAGTTAGGTGAATTAATAAATTTTTCGCGTAAATTTAACTAAATTAATTTCAATTTTAACGTAATTTTAATTTTTTTAACTAAGAAGGGAAGAAACCATTCCGTATTTTAATGTTTACGCTGCACTAATTACACTAAAAAATATAGCATTTATTTTTTATTTAAAAAAAACTTTTAATTCTTATCAAACTAAAACAAAGCAAAACAGCCAATATTAATGCTTTTTTTTAAGAATTCTAGAAAAAGCTTTTTGTTTTTAATCTCACACTTTTTATAAATTTTTACAATTCAAATTATAACTCAACGAATATGGAATGCAAATCTTACTACCTCTTCACAGCAACATACTAGTTTATTTACGAAGTTTCATGTCTCTCAGGAATTTTTAAAATTTTTCATGCCTAAAAGTTTGTAATATAAAGAATTGTAGGAGAAAAAATTACTCAATACTTACATGATTTTCCAAACCCCTATGGAAAAAATATTATTTTTTTTAGTTCAAATTAATAATTAAGAAGTCTACTGCTCTCCTTAAATCCATGTTTCCAAATTGCTTGCTTGAAATTATCTACTCTTCTAGAATGCTTTTGGGTTATTTTTTTTTTTTAAATGCATATTTTTTAGTTTTTAGCTTGAAAAATTTAACTAAAATTTACTTTAACACACACACGAAGTAAAAAAATATATATATATTAACCAAATTTACCATTTGATTTGTTTACTTACAAAAATTAAAATTTTTCTAAGTCATATGTTCGTAAAAATTACAATTTTTAATCCAGAAGAACAGTTAACTTAATAATTTTAAATACAGAAAAAAACATTAAATCAAATAAGATTTATTAAGTTTTATTTATTTTACAACTATCATACAATATACAGATTTACAATTATAACACATCGCCACAGATCAGAAATATATCTATTCATAACTTCTTCCACCCCGCTGTTAGTATCACCTCTTCACTGCAATGTACCTGGAAAACAAATAACTATTTTAGCATGTGAAAAAAAAATATGCCGGACAATAATATTAAAATGTTTCAACCAACAGTAGATTTCTAAAACGAAGCAATACTGACTAGATAAAATACAGAGTTAAATAAAATGTAAAAAAAAAATTATTAAAACTGTTTATTATTTTCATGGAATTTCTACTAAATATATATCGATTGAGTACATCCAAATATTTAGATATAAGAAAATCTATTTCACAAATTTTAGTCACATATTACACGACAAAATGACATACATATACAGCACAAATCTGAATTAGAATAGTATTTCATAAACTTTTTTATCCTAGCTAAATCTTACATTGAAGCCAGCAGTAAGTTATAAACAAAACATAAAATTATTTTTTGTGTGGCTCAGAGGAGAACTCCTCGAGGCTTTTAGTCTGGTGTTGTCGGCTGCTATGGTAACAAGTAAGAGCACATTTCTAATGGGGGAACAATGGAGAAATAAAGGTGTCAATTGGTTTACCCCCGGTGATCTGAAATCAAGACAAAACTATTCACAAAACACCCCTATTTGAAATGACTTTTTCTCATAACCACAGTACTTGCCACGACACGTGCCTGTTGTCAGGTGAAGTTCTCCTAAAAGTTGCTCTATACTTTCTGTTTATTTACTTATCATCAGAATTTTATTTTCCTCTCTCATTTTTTTCTTGCTCTTTCCTTAGCTGCAATTTTCATTCCTCTTCAGAATATTTTGCAAGAACTTTGTAGTTCAGAAACACAATTCCATTAGTTTCAGTTATGTAATTTTTAATTTCTCATTTATTAAAACAGTAAAAATACTATGCCTTTTAACACAAACAGTATCTTTAATATACAAAAGGAGTAATTTTAACAAATTCAGTAATTTATTAAACTATATATTATTTAGTTCAAGTGAAGAATTACATTTTACAATTGCCTCTGTTAATGCTTTTTTAAACAAAAAATGGTTAACTTGAAAGTTCTTTAATTACTGGAAAATCACTGCTAAGACTTAACACTTTACTCCAAAATACATTAGAAAGCTGTTTGGAGATTTAGAAATTCATTTCCACAACGAAATTCTTAGTAATGGTGGGGCATTAACTTCCAGGGTGGGAAAAATAGGTTCTGTGTTCCTTGACCCTAGTGTGTTACTATCAGGTTGCTTGGAGGCAGTAAATACCTTATTTGTTTAAACCACTTTAAAAGGACAGGATAAAAAAATTTAAAAAAAAAAAAAAAAAAAAACTTTACACACAAAACACAGTTTTTGGAGAAATATTTTAATAAATATTTTGTCGAAAAATTTGATAAAATGAAAGGAACACAATGGTGTTAGTTAATTGTAGCAACATGACAGAATGTTTGGAGTAATGCAGTATAGCAATTTTGGACTATAGAAACAATTCGGAGGAACAGCTTTAAACTTAAAATTGTTTAACAAAATAATAATTTTAATCTTGGAACTAATTAGAAATTATCGTTCTTAATGCTGCATATATATATATGATCAAAACAAAATTACCAACTTTCCACACCCTTGCAAAAAAATTAAAAAAATATTTTTTTGAACAAGTTTAGAGCAGATATATCAAAAAAAGCTTTAACTTATTTAAAGATGTGAAAACAAATATATATTTTTTTGTCAAACTGTAATTCATATAGTTTGTAGTAATGATAATTTCCATTGCATGAACTACTTAACTTACAAGATATATAAGTTTTCTGCAATATTAGACATTTAACATAAATTTTACTTAATAGTTTTTGTTAAAATAAAAAGTTTGAACATAAGTATGCTAAATGTATACAGTATAATGCAAGAAATTATAATAAATTAATGAAGACTAGTCAGCCTAACTCTTTTAGAAAAAAGTAAGCATTTTTTGCAACCTTGATATACACAATGAATCGTGTTTTAAAACATTTTAATCATGAATACTTTAACACCAAATAATAAACACAAAAACATTCACTTGGTAAAAATAAGATATTTAGATAAAAGATGTTTTCAAACAGTATGAAATCAAAAATTTTTTCATTTAATGTAAGCATTATAATATAGTGCAGAAGTTATTGAAAAAAAAAACTTTATAAAAATAAAAGTGATTATTAATATTTCTTTTATTGTGATGATTATTTACAAAATGCAAAGAAGCAAATAAAGTGTGTGTTTTCCCACCAACAAAATATGAGAATATCACCCATAATGTGATACTATGATACTTTATAAAAATAAAGTATCATAGACAGATATATCATATAAATAGAAAATATCATAGGTATAGTCATAGATATAAAATCATTGATTAAAGTTAACAATATTGAAAGTTCAATTTCTCATATGCGGAATTGTAGAAAACTGCATATGTACACAAATAAATAAATAAATATAAACATATATACAATTGGTTTTTTTTAAAATTAAAACAAGGATAATTTGAAATCTTGTGGCAGAATGTTTTTGAACTATATGCGACTAAACTCTCCAGCACTAATATCTAATTGCAAAATACATTTAATACAAACAAACACACATGTTGCTAATTTAAAATGGCTAATACGCTGTGTTAACAAAAAATAATAATAATGATTTTCTTAATTTAACACGAAATAATTTTTTTTTAATATTATGGGTGATATTCTCACATTTTGTTGGTGGGAAGACACACTTTATTAGCTTTTTCGCATTTTGTAAATAATCATCACAATAAAAAAATATTAAATATCATGAAATCCGTAGTAGCAATTGCCCCCCCCCCCCAAAAAAAAATATATATGATGTAATTACGTAAATTGGACTCCTCAAAAGCGTGTTACACTTTCAAATTAGGTTGTAATAAATAATATCGTATAAAAAAATATTAGATTTAAAAACTAAGGAGAAATCAACATCTATAACTTCCAAAAATTAGATAGAATTTCAAAAAAATAAATAGATAGCCTTAAAAAATAGATACTCAAATGCACGATTCGAGTTTTCCATATTGTTTAAATATATCAAGATGGTTAAGAACCAAATGAAAATCAGTATCAATAACTGCCGAAAATATCATCGAAACGTTACGGTGATTTATGATATTATCGGTGAAAATTGAGTGTGCCAAAAAACTGATTATAAAAATGCATGATTCAAATATTGCATGTTCAAATATTTCTGTAAAAAAGAAATGCAATATTTTCTTCTTTTCAAGAGAAAAATCCATAGCTGCCAACCTCTAGTTATAAAAATGCAGATGATAGACAAGAAAAATGCAGAAGGCTCGCAACTGCATACTAATTACTAATAAATTTATTTTTAAAAAAATACTCCCCCTTTTTTTAAAACAAGAAAAGGTAAAAAAAAATTTTAAAAATTTTGACCAGCTACTTGAGGGTACTATATTCATTTATTAATTCTTGATTAAAGGGAAATATATAAAATTTTAAGACATATTAAAATTAGTTTAATTACACTATAATAGTATGCACTATATATAAACTCAATGGAAATTATGGAGAAAGAATTACATTAAAAAAAATTTTTTTTGCAAAGATCCTTTAGTAGCACCTTTTGCTTTTACTAAAAATTCTTTCAAAACAATGTATTTCTTCTTTAGACTTAATTATTAAAAGTTTTTTGAGCAGACTGCTCATCAGACATTGATGAGCAGAATTGAGTCCTAGTTTTTTTACCACAGAAAACACCCTTTCGCATTCAGCATTGCTGTGGGGTATAGTCAATACAGTCTGACTTAAAGAAAATACTAGCTATCGGGCGACCGGGTAAAATGCAGAAGATCTTATCTTCTAAGCATAAAAGCAGAAAAAAATAGCTAAAATAAGTAAATATGCGGATAGCTTCTGCAAAATGCAGAAGGGTTGGCAGCTATGAAAATCTCTCTGCAAGAACTATATAAAATTCTGCAACAATGTCGCCGTGTCGCTCCGATTCTGCCACGGAGATTTGAAATGCTGAGCAATTTGTATAAATCTTAATTCCCCGAGAATTTCCAATTGATGTTGTTTATTCCTTTTATAATTCATTTGAATGTTTGCCAAATGTTTGGTTTGCCTCAGCCTTTAAATGATTCATCATGTATGATCGCTGAAGAATTCATAAAAGCAAAATAGAAGTTTCAGAATTTGTTTAAACTTATCGAGGACTACGAATAAAAAGACTAATTTAATGCAGATAAAGCACATATTTTTTAAGTGCCAGTGAAATAAAACATTGGAACAGCAAATATAGTGGAGGTAAAAACAGTAACAGTTTACCATTCTACTTGATACTAACGGTGAATCTTACACCAGAAATTTTTATTATAAATTAGTTGAATAGTGCAAATGCTGATGATTGTGCATCAAATCATTAGGATTCTACAGTACATGCAAAATATATTTACAATATATGATAATTCATTTTAAGAGACAAGTTTTTGAGTACTTTTATTTGTTGTTATTGAAGCATGGGCAGCCTATGTAAACAATTTTTAATTACTATTTTTAATATCAGTAAAAGTTATTTGAAATAATTTTTAACAGTTGATTTGTTCATGTTTATAACTTCAAGAAATTTTTTTTACCCATTTTTAAGAACAAGAAAAAAGGAAACAATTCAAATACAGTTATTTCTTTAGACATACTTAATTCAGGAACCTTCAAATGAGACTTGATGGAGCTTCATACTCAAAGCCAGATCTTTACCAAAGATCTTCCTCAGAAGTACATCAATAGATTATAAAATAGAAAATTCATGCAGTTAATACGTTTAAAAACACAGAAATTATTCAAACATATTTTGTTTTGTTCATACGGGCACATTTATTATTCAGAACTAGAGAGGTAAGGAGTAATGGTTTGGCAGAATGTTAGCTAAATAAAATGGTGAAATGCAGAATATATATTTATAGTAAAATTTTTTTTAAAAAAAATTCATTAATAAATATTTTTTACGAATAAATAAGTTTATTTATAATTAGAAATTACTCCATGCTTATCTATATTAGTGGAATGGGCTAAAGGGAAAACAAAAAATTAAACAAGAAATACTTATAAAAAAACTAAAGTTATAAAGTAAAATAGAAAGAAAAAAAAATATCATAATTGTTACAACAAAGCTTCTATGCTAAGAATAATATTTTCTCCAAAGCAGTATCCATAAAGCAACATTAACTAAAATATAATCTATTTGAAATATGTTATTAAAATGCTGTGTTACTAACAAAAACAAAAGATTATATACAAATGTAAAACAGAAAAATCTATTTTAATTCTCAAAATAAAATTTTAAAGCTTTACATCTCAGCTTTCCAATTATCATATTTTCCAGATAAGAATAAAGTCAATAGAAACCTTCTTAATTACTGTGTCATACACTTAATAAAAACAAAGTTTTTTAGAAATGTAAAAAGCTAAGTAAAAACCAAGACAAAAATTGTTTAAAAGAAAAATCTAGCAATAAAAATTTCAATTGAACTTTTTCACCTACAAGGGGTCTGTCTACGTTTTTCTGAGAGGTACCTATTTTGTGAAAATTTAGATATAATTTGTGAAAAATTAAAAACTATATTAAAAAATCAACACAAAAATATGGATTTATCGTTTCTTAAGGAATACAAAAATAAAATTATAAGAAAAAGTATTTTGTGAAACTACTGTTTTTCCTAAAGTTGATTTTGTGAAGGTACCGCTAAACGGTAGTAAATCCGGCCTAGACAGACCCCTGCCTAGGCATGTTTTTAGAATACAGTAACTATAAAAGAATTAAAAAAGTTTTAAACAGCAATGTAAATTTAAATAAAAGCTTGAATAAGAATAATTCTAAAGATAATTTAATATTGAAAATTAGTGCAATTATTTTCCTTATCGTGTTAACTGATAAATTTCAAAAACTGTTTCAAAAATAGGAAGAAAAATTTCCAGTAAATGTTCAACTGGGTGTTTTTTTTTTTTTTTAAGATATCATGTTGCAAAACAAATAGTCAAAAGACTATTTTGTCCATGTGAGATTTTCTCTTGCAATAGCTTGTAAAGACGATACTTCCACGACATTTTGGCTGAAGAACCATCTGCTATAAACTCTTGTAAAATTTACACCAATCAAGCGTGTTTAACCCTCGGTTCTTTAAAAAAGTAAAGTTAAAAGAAACTGCCATGAATCACAACTGCTACTACTCAACTGTTTTAAAAATGCAACAACTAATAGTTTTAATACTTTATAAGACAATAGTAGGTAAGTAGATAAGACAGCTCAAATTAATAACAATATGACAGGACTGTTTCACACATAAAACTTGTCTCGTCTTGGCTAATAAAAATGCCATCTCGTACTGAGTAGGCAAAACAGAAAGAAAAATCTGCCGGTGAATAATCACTATATCTTCTAAGCAACTTCCATGCAGCAACCAGGAGGAACTAAAAAAAATTAACGGACGGAGATCAACTTGAAGAGTATAACTCGTAGCTACATTTCGCACACCTTTACATATTCTTTTAAAAAGTTAGCAGTTGGCATAACTGCTCACAATACAGAAGTAACCCTAATAGGGGATTAAAAGTTTAATGAGTATTTCTATGCTGTTACCTATGGCTAAATATTCATAAACTTCCAGCGATCCACGAAAAATTAAATATCTCAGAATGGGAGTAACTCAAAGAATATAAGTTGTAGCAACCCTCAGGAAAACTTCTACTACATACTTCTTTTTAAATTTTTGCAAAGTACAAAATCTTATTTTTTGTTTTTTGCTTCAACATTTTTAGTTGGCACAAACTAGTTCAAATAGGGAAACATCCCCTTTTATTTGATTCATTAAATCAGGGGATAAATGAAATGAACAACGGCAGAATAATCAGCACATGTTGGCAACTTCTGGTATCGGAGAAACTGAAAGAAAGAAAAAAAATCACAGAAAGGGACCAACTCGAAAGATATAACTTGTAACCATCTGGCAATCATTTATGTTTTTTTTTTTTTTAAAACTTCAAGTTTACATCTATTTTGTAGCTTGGCTATTGTAGTTAGTGCGACAGATTAAGATACGGAAATATCCCCTAAAATTAGTGAAACAGAAAAATTTACATTATAAATCCAGTTAAAATTCTTTTCTACTCTGGAAAATTTGTTTATCATCACCTGTGGCAGAATAATCAACAAGTCTTGGTAACTTCCAGTGGCTATCATCACAATGAAAACAAAACATGGGTAGAAACTCAAAGGGTATATCTTGTAGCCACTACCCCCTGGCAAACCTCTACATGTTTTCTTTTTTAAATGTATGCAAGTTTGAAATCCACAATAGTAGGTGCAACAAATCACAGATGGAAAATATTTCCTCTACTCATATTTTGGTGTGTGAAGTCAACCATGATTAATAACATTTAAGTATTATCTTCAGAATATTGCTTATAATTGTTACTTTTTGTTAATTGTTATTTATTATAGCAACAAAATTTGCCAGGTGAATAAAATAATGCAGCATTAATTTAATAATTTTGATAATTAAAGCTTTAAAACGGAAATTTTCTTTACATAAGATCGCAACTAGTTTAACTTATTTCAGATTAATATTCCATCATTAAGCTTAGGTGCCATCAGAATACTTTTAAAATATTCATGATTTTATTAAAAATATCTCAACTGCATAACAATCGTATATAAGGGTCTGTATTTCATCTCTTTACATTTTATGCTCAGTAAATGAGAATCAACAAATTCTCTTGCTTTTTTCCAAAATCGTTACGTTTTGTCATAGTTTGTTAAACTTCGCAAATGATAGGCTTAGAATATTTGTGTTTATTTCAAGCAGAATTAACTACAATAATTATTTACTTTCTTTGACAGTGAAGCATTATAATGAATTAACATTCTAAATAGTAATAATTAAAGTAAGGAATAAAAGAACTTACCATTGAATTCGGCGTATGTAAGTACACTATAGAATCACGCGTGCAACAAATGTAAATAAGCGTTGTCTAGTGTAGGGGTAGCAGTCCCTGTGTAGAAATTGTTCCCTCGGAAAAGGAGTGAAAAGTTGAAACTCAGTATCATTTAATGCATTTGTAAAACGAAAACTCAAATAACTGGAAGCAATGTGGAACATTACTTTTGAATCTACATTGTGAATCAATTTTTTTCTCGTCTATTTTTGATTTTTCATCTTATTTTTCTTATTATTATTCTAATTAAACCTGGAATAAAATGCTACATTGTAGAATAACTTTCATATAATATTTTTAATAAAGTTAAATAAAACTGTCCAGCATTTTTAAAAAATTATTACTATTTTACATTTTTAAAAAATTATTACTATTTGTTATGTAGTGTTATTTTCATTTCAGAGATATAATAGTATTTTATTTTAACTAGTATAATATTATTTGAATAGCTTGTACATAAAAAAAACCCGATTTTATTGCTTTTTATAATTTTTATGAATTCATAAAAATTGTTGTTTTTTGCTCTGGAAATGTAAAATTTTTATAACAATAATTTATTATTAAAAGAAAAACATGAATAAATATTATAAATTAAAATAACTGCTCCGGAAGACATACAAGATTATTTAAAATACGTGATTATTTATTTTAAAACTTAACACTTTTTTGCTTCCTCTAACCAGTAACTTCATTTCCAATCGAAGATTTGATAGTTAGAGGATCGTACTATAGTAACTTAACTAAATGAGACATAACTATGTTATATTTTAAAACTGTAAAACTAACAATGTACATTGATTTTTTTGTGCATCAGATAGGCTGATCAATGAACCATAAATTGTAGGATTTCTATTTCATCTGAAATGAGAGTAAGAAAGATATTGTAGAATACATTCTACGTTAGGTCTTCCATCAAATCAAAAAGATTTAATCTAACTACATCCACCAATATAAACGTTTTATCGAATAACATAATATGGGATCAACACGTACATTTATTTATCTCTGGTTAATTTTAATTATTATATCGTGATTACACGTTATTTCTCAAATTTCGTGCTTATTTTTTGTTTTTCTCGTCTGCGTGGGTAAAGATTTTACATACATTAATTGGCATGCATAAATGCATGGTCTCATGATTTAGGTATCATTTTTAGTTGTTGGTGATGACCGTGTTAAAAATAATAGTTTGAAAAAATTCCTAAAATATTTATTACATAAGAAAATGCACATTTAAATAAAGAGCACGTTTTAAATCACGATTTCAATTGAAAAAAAGAAATAAAAGAGGTAATATAATGGATTTGAAAACTTTATTATAACAAAAAGGGTAAAAAAGGCCGTCGAGTTGTTAACATTCCCCGTGGATCAAGTTATTTTCATATAATATATCAAAAATTTTATATTTAATTTTAGCTGGAAGGATCCATTTTCGTTGAACGTTCCGTTTCCCCTCTTCAGTGTCTTAGATAAAAAATAAAAAAAAGGAAATTTTTATGAATCTGTTTTTTCGCTTGCTGATATTTGCCTTCCTTTTAAAAGCAATGTATGTATATATTAAAAAGATTTTGTTGAAATTGTATTCCCAGATAACACAGTGTAAACAGATAATTTGTCAGCGAACTAATGAAGGTAGGAGTTTTAGTTGCGTCGCACTAGAGCTGTACATTAGGCTTATCATCCATTTAGACTTAAATCTGAAGGGGTAGGAAATTTTCTCTAGATCCCTGTACATTTGGCACAGCAATGCGATCGACCACAGGCCTCTCGATTCCACAGATTTTAATAGCACATATATCGCATGTACTCGGTGGTGTCGAGGATCGAGCACCGTCCCCGTCAAGGACTAGAATGGCCCTTAAAACCCCTATTAAGTCGGAACTAAGTTTAAATGAAAAAATCTTGGTCAAAGAACATAGAAAAAAATTGTCGCACTAATGTCAAAATGCAAAAAGACAAATATTTAAATCCTTTTTTTTTTTTTTTTTTTTTAAAGGTGGGTTTGTTTTTTTAGGGTCTATGTAATAGCATTGCAAAATTTAGGTCTCAACTAAAATTTTTGAGGGACTTTCTCTTTCCCTAACTAAAATTTTTTTCTTTTTTCTTTATATGATCTAAATAATTAAAAACAATTTATTTAACTGCATTAACTATTTAAAACCCTCCAAGCATTGTGAGCATCTCCAAGCATCCCTAGGTAAATTCCCTGTTATGTAACATTATTGCCCCATATGGAAAAAAAAACAACAAAAAAAAACAGGCTATTCAATGCAAGAAAGCCTAAAACTGACAGTTAGGAAAAAGAAACCGAACTAACGCTCAAACTATTTTAAAAAGAACTTTAATTTCACATACACAAAAACTCACTCATAAATAATATTTTGCGGAGAAATAAAGAATTATCATTACTTGCTCCGATAAAAAAATTATTTTTCTGACATTACAACAAAACTTACAATTATTATTTATATTTTATGCTATTTTATATTATTTTTTATATTTTATAAATTTATATTTTTTTTACTATATATGATTTTCATAAATAATTTACTCATTGCAATTGAGATTTTATATTTAAATAACTTCTAGATTATAAAATTCAAGATTCAAAGCAAAATTCAATAAATTTGTAAAAATGTTGTTGTGTGTAAAAACGTTTTTTAATAACAACAAATATTTTAAAACTTCCTACACTAAATTTTACTACGAAAACTAATTATGAGAATTCCTTTTTATCTGTCTTTTGATACGTATGCTTTTTTTCTCTTTCAGTAATGAATATATATACTACTTTAAAGAAACAAGATTCATACATTTTTCAAAATACTTTAATTTTATTTTTACTATTTATGAAGTTTTTGTAAGAAAAAAACATTAAATCATTATTTTAAAATAAAGTAAATACATCTTTCATTGCAATAAGAACATGGAATTTAAAAGTAGACAAATTTCTTTGTAATTTATTATAATTATTTTTTAAAAACTCATATGGAGAGCGATAATTTCAATATAAAAAAAATGAATCAATTTTAACATAATTAAAAAAATAAGTTTTTTAATTTATGATCTTTGAATAAAAAAATTGCAAGATCTGGAACTCAACATTCCAGCGAAGTTCCGAGTGGGACCGAACCTAGGACAACGTACCTTTGAGGCGAACGCTCTAACCACTACACCACGACTCTTGAATCTGACAAAGAAGATTTAAATTTAAATCATGTGTTTTTACGTTATTATGTTCGTTACATGACAAGTTGTAACAAATTTTTACTTTATTCAGAATTTTGGAAATTCTTTAATTTCACATCTTAGTTTAGTTTCATAAGAATTAAAACTCATAGCGTCCTTGTCAGTTATTAACAGTGAGCAAACTCAATATTATCAACAAACAAATATTTATCTCCAGTTTAAATAAACAAAAATAATTATAAGTATTTAAAAATAGAATACAAATTGTAATAAAAATCTACACTGTTCAGTTTATTCAAATTTAAGGGAGACGTAAAGTAATATCCTTCTTGGGCACTCACATTCTTTTTTAGAAGCATTTTTACCATTGAATTTACGTTTATAATCCCAAAAAATTAACGTAAACATAACTATGCAACAAAGCGTAACTTTTTCGTTAATAAAACGTTTTTAAAAATCTGTAAAAAAATGGGTAAAATGTACACGTTAATATAACGTATTTTTAGTACTCATTTTTAACGAAATATTTAAAGGGAAAATTGATAGCGTTAAAATACCGTCATTTTAACGCATACGTTTTAACGAATGAAGAAATGGTGAAAATCATCACGTGAAATTGACGTAATTTTAACGTTAAGTCCAAAACCTTATACCGAACGAACGTATTTTTAACGTTTATTTGCTCCTTCATGCTGCATGGGTTGTTAATGTTTAATATTTAATCTATGAAAAAACATAACACATATTGAAATCTAACGAATAGCCCCTGATAAATTTCGTGACAAAAAAAAATTGAAGCTTGATTGATTTCCGGATTTTAGAAACACCTTCTAGTTTTACTATTCAATCAAATTGGTTTCGATGTCGTTCATCCCACCTGTCTCACTAGTGATTCAACATATATTGATATCATTTTTGTTTCGTTCTTACTTAATATTAATTTGCTTGCGACAATTATTTTTTTACGTATTAATTGTTTAAATATTAATTGATTTTTGAATTGACAATTTCAATCATCTCTTAGGTACTTACAACTGCAGCATATCACATGAAAATATTAAGTATACATCATTTTTACAATAAAGTAAAATGAAAAAGTATTCTGATCCTTAGGAACAGATATTAAATAGTCTCATGATCGAATAATGGAGCATAATTACCTTTTAAACAAATCAAATTTTTTTTTTACCTTTTAAACTAAAAATTTGCTAATTTTTATATAACTTATTAATACTCAAATTATTCAAAAGATGATATGACAACGAAGTTTTTTTTTTATTCAGTCATTTATTTACATTTTTTCCACTTCTTTATTTATTTTTATTTCATTAAATTAAATGCACACGGTTAAAATAAAAACAAAGCTATCAAATTTTTATATATAGTTTCGATTTATAACTTTAAGAAATTGCTTCGACTTTGATTAGGAAATTTAAAAGCCTTATTAATGAAAAAATTGAGAAGCCTTATTAACTTTAAACACATAATAACAACAAAAAGGAGTTAAAAATAGAATGATCAATAAACAATAAAATCGTAAGCTAACTAAATTAATTAATTTTGTGTACGAACTATAATATTACAGATTAAACATATTTCATATTTAGGGGAAACATGGAAAATTTGATCATACAGGAGTTTTAGACAATTTTTTTCTCATGTTGTAACATTTTTTTAGCTGATGATCATTTGATTTCAATGCTCTATTAAATAAAATCATATGTTGTTTCTGTCTATTAGCAGTAAGTAAAATTAAAATTAAATTACATTTGTTATATCAATTTTATCAGGAACAGACCAAATCAAGAGTTTTGGCAAACAGGCCAGTCAAAGAGGGAATTGAATAGTGGCCCGCCATTTAAATAAATAAACAAAACAAAAAATCTCAATGTATATATAAAAAACTGCTCAAATCTTTCACGTTTTGATTGATTTACCAAAATTGATTTAATAGAAACATTTGCTTACCTCCATGTGAATGATTTATGTCTTCTTAATATCCTACAAAAAGTTGATATAGAAATTCCTATTTCATTCTCTTACGATTGATTTGAAAAATTACAGAATTAAATCAACTACAATAATTAAATAAAGTAAACAATTATGCTAGTTGAAACATTTAGGATGATAAAAGGAAAGAAAAGCTTTTATAATAAATTAGAAAAAATATCTTCTAAATTTTGTAAGAGAGAAAAATTCGAATTGAACGAGTCCCAATTTAAGGACAGTATGGAAATCTCAAGACAGATTCTAACAAGACCCTCCCCCTATCCCTAGAAATGTTTTCTTCTTAGAAATTTATGACCAGAAATCAAACAAAAGGGTGTTTCTGTGGATATCTGATATTTTCGAAGTTAGGAGAAAAGAGCCCCTAGGCAATGTCAAGAAGCTAAAAACATATTCTCACAGTGTAAAGTGAGGAGGCTATTTAACAACTCTGTGGGTGGTAGCTACGAAAGGTGGGATATTTTCATCAGTAGAAAAAGCGTTTTATTGCTCTTTTGGTTAGAAAAGTGAAGAATAACAATTATTTTATGTTTGTAAGCACGTCGATTAGATTTTGAAAAGCATCCAACTATGTAAAAAAGAAAAAATAATCTGAATAAATCTCTGAATAAAACTTTAAAAAAAAAAGAAAAAAGTGGGATCTGGTGGCCCTCTTGAGTTATAAATAATAAATGAGTCAGAATTTAAAAAAAAAAAAAAAAAAAAAAAAAATTAATGCAATGAGATTTTTGACTTTTCGGGGGCCCCATCAGAACTCGGGGCCCTGGGCCAGGGCCCAATGAGCCCATCCTTAAAAATGGCTCTGGTTCAAAATTACAAGGCTACGGAGTTAAACTTTAGTAGTCGTAAACCCGAAAATTAGGTCAGCTGTTCAACGACGGATAGAATAAAATAAAATAGCAAGATATACAAATTTTTATATTATTTTGTGGAAGGTAATTTTAAATTGTAAAATACAAAATTTGAATAAAATTGATTGAATAATTAAAGATAAATGAAATTTAAACAAACCGACGTTTTTAAAATTTGAACTCAGAAACTAATCGATCGATTGCTCTGAAAGTTTGTGTTTTGAAATTAAAAGGATGTAAAAATATGTAGAACATGCAATTCAATATATTTTATTATTATTTAATAAACTAGTAAAAAATATCAAATAATTATTTAAAATTATTTTTGCTTAAAAATTTGTGCATAATTTTTTTTCTTTTTTTTTGTAATTTAATGTATACATTTTTCAATACACTCAAGAAGTTCTCGAGATATTGCGCAATAATCGAAGTATGAAGTTAAAATTAAAGGACCCAAACTTTCCATCTCTCTTTTTGCCATAACTTTGGACACTATCATCTTCCAGATTGCGGCTGTTTCCGCATTTTGAAAATTAAAAACCTAAAACTAAACTTTTGACAAACTTGCATGTTTATCCTGAACAAAATGCGCTTTAGTGCTCTTTTTCGTAAAAATATGGTATTGACTCTTTATACGTGAATATACGATTAAATCAAAAGTTAATCAAGGTGTTCCCTTTTTACATTTCATACACTGTACATAAAATAAGTCAATGAGAATCTATTATGTTGATTAATATATATTTTAAGATATTGAATACGGACAGTTTAATTGTTTCTCTGAACAGTCTTTTTACTACTAAGAAAATGATAAAAAAAAAATAATAAATTAAATCTGCCAAAAAAATTAAAATAAATTACAAATATTTTGTTACTGTTTGTTTTTCTTTTTTTTCCGACTGCTTATTTAATGCGTTGATTAAAATATAAACCTTGAATCTGAATAAGTAAATGATTTTCCTCATTTAAAAGTATTAAAAAAATGAAAAAATTAAAACTGAATTTATTTTATTTTCTTCTTTTACTTTCATTTTGCTTGAAAATTTCACAAAGCAATTATGTGATCCCATAAACCATTAATAAACATGTTACATAAAAAAGAATTTGTAAAGAGGACCTGCCTCTCTCTCTCTGTCCCTCAGGCTTTTGTCAGTTATTCTCCCAGTAAAGTGGGGTGATTATCTATCCCCTCCTCAGTTCTCGAGAAAAAAGAATAGCAGTTTGAAAAATAAGTTTCCAAGAAAATCAAGATGTGTTTGAGGGGAAAGGATTTCTATGGGTCTTCGAAAAGTCTTCAATTTCAACCATGTCTAATCGCATCCGGACTCTAGTTTAACAATGTATGAGCAAAGTTAGGAGTAGTGCAGTGAAACTACAATTACATAGAATTTACAATATATTTTACTAAATTTTGTTACTAATTCTTAAAAATAAATAAATAAAAAGTCAACTACAAAAATTTTTATTAGGCATTTGTAAATGAATTTTTGACATTTTTTAGAAAAAAAAATGTGACCAGACTATTTTCCCGACGAGACTTTAAATTTTTCCCGATGGGGGGGCTGGCCATGCCCGACGGGGGTGCTCCTGCCCCCCTGACCCCCTACTGGCGCCGCCCTTGATATAAACAACAATTTTTACAACAAAAATTAGCATTTTTCTTTATATTTTTATTCATTGAAATACCTGCAAAAAATCGTGGTATCAAAAGCCAATCAGGTTCGACAAACACGCGTGATGGCACTTCCAGGTAAGGTTAGTTAAAATCACTTCTTTTTTTGAATTGCAAGTACCCAAATCGTGATTAATTCAAAATTAAATTGTTATTTCCTTGTAAACGTATGCTAGGAATGATTTCACTTAAAAATTTAATTTCAGTCTGAACGATTTTCTACTTTCTGAATAAGAAAATGTTAAGCATAAGGGATACCGTTCTGGCCCCACAATGTTTACATCAAAAATAAAATAACAATTATGTTTTGTTAATGTGCTTTCTGAAATATTTCATTTGTATTTAATTTAAAACACTAAAATTAAACGGCTGTTTACGTGTTAAATAGAATGTTTTAGTAAAAAATACGATTTCTCCACCAACTGTTAGTTCCGCATTATCTAGGTTAGGTTCTAAGTGCGTAGTCCTCTAAATTTTAAAACAGCAGGAAAAATCCATTTGTGCTCAGATAAGCTACCCATAAGAATCTACATGGGCTCCCCATGTAAATTATCTCAAGAAAGGGATAAATGGGATACCCATATATATTGATATGGTCTTCCGATAAAAAAATATGGTTAATGGTTAAAAATAAAATTCAACGTATGATACGCATCTATCTACAAGACTAATAGATAGGAGTTGATGGGCATTTCATGTAGATCTGCATGGGTGAATATTTATGGGATTTTCTATGTGTTTAGAAAGAAGAATAAATCGAAATCATAGCTGTAATTACGATTGAATAATTAAATCAGCAAAAACGTATTAAGCTTCGACAATTATCAGTCGCCTGCCATATCCCTATATGGTGGACAAGAGAAGAATATTTGTATTTTAATAATATTCACCAAAAGATTCAGCATATAGTGAATCTTTAAAGTATTTTTGATGTTGTAAACAAAATTCTATTAGGCTTCTTAAAAAATAAAATAATATAATGTGTATATTTTTTAAAATACTGGTAGATTTGAAAAATTGCAATTATTTTGTAATTCGTTACATAGATAAAATCAAGAACAGCTCTTAGATGCCAACTTGTTTCAGTTAGCAGTGAAATGTTTTCGACTGAAAATATCAAGGTTTATGTATTGAGTAGAGAGTGGTCGACATAAGTGTCTTAAGAGAATAGATGACATTAAAGTCGTCAAGTATTTTACAGGAGAGTTTGACCATTCTAAGCGCTTTACGCAATGAAGAATATATAAGAAAATATTCACTAAAAAAAGTTCTTTCGTATCAAACGAATTTTATTTGTTGGCATGAATAAGATGAGAGGTATATAGTAGATGTATTCTCATCTAATATCAATTTAAATAGAATGTAATCATATAAAACAAAATCAAGTGTATTATACTTTATAATCAGCGTTTGACCAGCTGTATTTAACCCTTTCGAGCCGACTGTCACAAATACGTGCCAGCATAAAACCGTATCAATCAGGGTTAAAAGATAAAACTGGTAATCAAAGTATTTCTTTAGCAGTTTATTTGTGGGGGGAGTTATAATTGCTAGATTTATTTAATTCACCATTACTTTGTTCAAAATAAAGCTATTTAGTAATACTTTGAAATAACATTGATTACATATATGGTTAAACTAACAATAATTAAAGTAAAAGCAATGTAAGTCTGTCAAATTAGCAACGACTACATTTAAGTTACCGTTTTTTATTTAATTACAACTTGATTCTGATTTTGTACGAATGCTTTTCCGAATCAACAGTCCCCAAGGGAATAAAAATCTAACCATAAACGCATAAGGTGAAATTAACATTAGGAAGACCAAACTTTCAACCGCTCTCTCCTGATTAAACTATTAGAACCAAAATTATCAGATTGCGTCAACCCCTATATTTAGGATCTAAAATCCAAATATGTAACAAAATACATGTTTGTTAAGAGAAACTGCATTTTTGTATCGAATTAACTTAATAGTCAATACTAATTAGATAGCCCATTAGGATTGGTATTAAGTAAGTGAAAATCCGATCATTAGAACAAAAGTTATTCAGGGGGATATCGTTTTCATTTTGCGCATTGTATATATTTCCTTAAAAATGCATAAATTATATTTCATTAAGCGTATATGTTTCAACAAAAATATCAATTATAAACGATGGCAGATGTCAATATCAAGCAAGGAAAAAAAAAACTTAGAATACGAAATAATATAAACCAAGAGTGGCGCTAGACTTAGCCCGACAGGGGGTCAGCAATGCCCCGACAGGGGGGCTAAGATAATTTTGAAAATAAGCAATAATTTTTAATATACGAAAAATAATTAATATGACATAGACATATTTGTTCTGATAATAAATTTATAATGATTCAAATATTAACAAAGAAAAAATATAAAAGTGATATCTGAATAAATAAACAATATATGCACATCCATCATAAGATTCTACAGTGTTCTCAATTAAATATTCTACTCAAACAATGCAACTCAAACAATAAAAAATTTATGCACAACTAGAAAAAATTCCAAAAATTCGAGCTTACTACTACTAATGTTTAATTCCGTAGCCTTGTAATTTTGAACCTAATCCAGCAGACAAGAGAACTCCAGGATTAAGTAGTGGAAGAAATTTTTGCATTCGTAGAGGACGTTTTGATAGCCCGCATTTGAGTTACATGGAGAAGAAAACCACGAAATCCTCCTACGGTTAGTCTGATACCAAGGGAACTCTAAGAAATGATCCGCTTACCACTGAGGATATTTCACGTCAGCACTGTGGTCGGTAAAAGCCGGGTGTGGAATTCATATCACTCAGCCATCACTGGGATTCGAACTCGGTGCACCTCATTCTGAGGAGAATGCTCTATCCCTTGAGTCCAACTTTATTGAGTAATAACTCTGCGGCAGGTACCAATTTTCCAATTTTATTGATTGGTACCAATTTTATTGATTTACTTAAATTTAATCACCTTCAAAATGTAAATGATAATTCAATCGTAATTTTTGTAGAAAAAAAGGGAAATAAACCGGTTTTTCCTCTAAACCTGCAATGAATGCAGAAGCAACCACGAGGGTTAGTGAGTAAAATGAACAGGTAGCGGAGCCTTCCAGTTCTTTAAATAATTGTTAAATTACTAGTTATTAACATGCATACTTAAAAAAATACGAAAAACATTTTTCAGTATTAAGAAATAATAATTAAAAACTGCCATCAGCTGGAATAGAGCCCCCGATCTCACAGTTTTGTGTTAGATTTCATAATCATCAGCCCCAAATATACAAACCTGCCTTGCGGATATTTTTGAAAAAATTTTTTTAAATTCAATAAATTAAGTCATTTGGATACTTAACATTCTTGAAAAATGCTTTCTAAATTGATCAGTTCATTTAGAAGTAAACCATAATTCGGCTTATCTTATTCATTTTCAGCTTATGTATATACACCAAAAATTATTCAAAACTAGATTAGATATAACTCAAGGACTGCAAACTTAACTGTCGGATATAAAACCTTATTTAAAATTGAAAATGGTAAAACGAGGAAAAATCTACATTCCTCGAATTAAATATTTTAAAAATAGTCTGTTTTTAGGTTATAATATTCGTAATTACCTTAATAAACTTTAATCGTAATGTCGGGGTTCCGCCGATGGAAGACATTTAATATATACACACTAACGCTTTATATCAATTAGCAATTAGTTTTAGAATTACAATTATAGAATAATTATTATAAGATTATTATAGAATTAATAATTATTATAGAGTGAAAGGTTTTAAAAGACAAATATTTGTTAATGTTTAATATTTAATCTATGAAAAAACATAACACATATTGAAATCTAACGAATAGCCCCTGATAAATTTCGTGACAAAAAAAAAAATTGAAGCTTGATTGATTTCCGGATTTTAGAAACACCTTCTAGTTTTACTATTCAATCAAATTGGTTTCGATGTCGTTCATCCCACCTGTCTCACTAGTGATTCAACATATATTGATATCATTTTTGTTTCGTTCTTACTTAATATTAATTTGCTTGCGACAATTATTTTTTTACGTATTAATTGTTTAAATATTAATTGATTTTTGAATTGACAATTTCAATCATCTCTTAGGTACTTAAAACTGCAGCATATCACATGAAAATATTAAGTATACATCATTTTTACAATAAAGTAAAATGAAAAAGTATTCTGATCCTTAGGAACAGATATTAAATAGTCTCATGATCGAATAATGGAGCATAATTACCTTTTAAACAAATCAAATTTTTTTTTTACCTTTTAAACTAAAAATTTGCTAATTTTTATATAACTTATTAATACTCAAATTATTCAAAAGATGATATGACAACGAAGTTTTTTTTTTATTCAGTCATTTATTTACATTTTTTCCACTTCTTTATTTATTTTTATTTCATTAAATTAAATGCACACGGTTAAAATAAAAACAAAGCTATCAAATTTTTATATATAGTTTCGATTTATAACTTTAAGAAATTGCTTCGACTTTGATTAGGAAATTTAAAAGCCTTATTAATGAAAAAATTGAGAAGCCTTATTAACTTTAAACACATAATAACAACAAAAAGGAGTTAAAAATAGAATGATCAATAAACAATAAAATCGTAAGCTAACTAAATTAATTAATTTTGTGTACGAACTATAATATTACAGATTAAACATATTTCATATTTAGGGGAAACATGGAAAATTTGATCATACAGGAGTTTTAGACAATTTTTTTCTCATGTTGTAACATTTTTTTAGCTGATGATCATTTGATTTCAATGCTCTATTAAATAAAATCATATGTTGTTTCTGTCTATTAGCAGTAAGTAAAATTAAAATTAAATTACATTTGTTATATCAATTTTATCAGGAACAGACCAAATCAAGAGTTTTGGCAAACAGGCCAGTCAAAGAGGGAATTGAATAGTGGCCCGCCATTTAAATAAATAAACAAAACAAAAAATCTCAATGTATATATAAAAAACTGCTCAAATCTTTCACGTTTTGATTGATTTACCAAAATTGATTTAATAGAAACATTTGCTTACCTCCATGTGAATGATTTATGTCTTCTTAATATCCTACAAAAAGTTGATATAGAAATTCCTATTTCATTCTCTTACGATTGATTTGAAAAATTACAGAATTAAATCAACTACAATAATTAAATAAAGTAAACAATTATGCTAGTTGAAACATTTAGGATGATAAAAGGAAAGAAAAGCTTTTATAATAAATTAGAAAAAATATCTTCTAAATTTTGTAAGAGAGAAAAATTCGAATTGAACGAGTCCCAATTTAAGGACAGTATGGAAATCTCAAGACAGATTCTAACAAGACCCTCCCCCTATCCCTAGAAATGTTTTCTTCTTAGAAATTTATGACCAGAAATCAAACAAAAGGGTGTTTCTGTGGATATCTGATATTTTCGAAGTTAGGAGAAAAGAGCCCCTAGGCAATGTCAAGAAGCTAAAAACATATTCTCACAGTGTAAAGTGAGGAGGCTATTTAACAACTCTGTGGGTGGTAGCTACGAAAGGTGGGATATTTTCATCAGTAGAAAAAGCGTTTTATTGCTCTTTTGGTTAGAAAAGTGAAGAATAACAATTATTTTATGTTTGTAAGCACTTCGATTAGATTTTGAAAAGCATCCAACTATGTAAAAAAGAAAAAATAATCTGAATAAATATCTGAATAAAACTTTAAAAAAAAAAAGAAAAAAGTGGGATCTGGTGGCCCTCTTGAGTTATAAATAATAAATGAGTCAGAATTTAAAAAAAAAAAAAAAAAAAAAAAAAAAATTAATGCAATGAGATTTTTGACTTTTCGGGGGCCCCATCAGAACTCGGGGCCCTGGGCCAGGGCCCAATGAGCCCATCCTTAAAAATGGCTCTGGTTCAAAATTACAAGGCTACGGAGTTAAACTTTAGTAGTCGTAAACCCGAAAATTAGATCAGCTGTTCAACGACGGATAGAATAAAATAAAATAGCAAGATATACAAATTTTTATATTATTTTGTGGAAGGTAATTTTAAATTGTAAAATACAAAATTTGAATAAAATTGATTGAATAATTAAAGATAAATGAAATTTAAACAAACCGACGTTTTTAAAATTTGAACTCAGAAACTAATCGATCGATTGCTCTGAAAGTTTGTGTTTTGAAATTAAAAGGATGTAAAAATATGTAGAACATGCAATTCAATATATTTTATTATTATTTAATAAACTAGTAAAAAATATCAAATAATTATTTAAAATTATTTTTGCTTAAAAATTTGTGCATAATTTTTTTTCTTTTTTTTTGTAATTTAATGTATACATTTTTCAATACACTCAAGAAGTTCTCGAGATATTGCGCAATAATCGAAGTATGAAGTTAAAATTAAAGGACCCAAACTTTCCATCTCTCTTTTTGCCATAACTTTGGACACTATCATCTTCCAGATTGCGGCTGTTTCCGCATTTTGAAAATTAAAAACCTAAAACTAAACTTTTGACAAACTTGCATGTTTATCCTGAACAAAATGCGCTTTAGTGCTCTTTTTCGTAAAAATATGGTATTGACTCTTTATACGTGAATATACGATTAAATCAAAAGTTAATCAAGGTGTTCCCTTTTTACATTTCATACACTGTACATAAAATAAGTCAATGAGAATCTATTATGTTGATTAATATATATTTTAAGATATTGAATACGGACAGTTTAATTGTTTCTCTGAACAGTCTTTTTACTACTAAGAAAATGATAAAAAAAAAATAATAAATTAAATCTGCCAAAAAAATTAAAATAAATTACAAATATTTTGTTACTGTTTGTTTTTCTTTTTTTTCCGACTGCTTATTTAATGCGTTGATTAAAATATAAACCTTGAATCTGAATAAGTAAATGATTTTCCTCATTTAAAAGTATTAAAAAAATGAAAAAATTAAAACTGAATTTATTTTATTTTCTTCTTTTACTTTCATTTTGCTTGAAAATTTCACAAAGCAATTATGTGATCCCATAAACCATTAATAAACATGTTACATAAAAAAGAATTTGTAAAGAGGACCTGCCTCTCTCTCTCTGTCCCTCAGGCTTTTGTCAGTTATTCTCCCAGTAAAGTGGGGTGATTATCTATCCCCTCCTCAGTTCTCGAGAAAAAAGAATAGCAGTTTGAAAAATAAGTTTCCAAGAAAATCAAGATGTGTTTGAGGGGAAAGGATTTCTATGGGTCTTCGAAAAGTCTTCAATTTCAACCATGTCTAATCGCATCCGGACTCTAGTTTAACAATGTATGAGCAAAGTTAGGAGTAGTGCAGTGAAACTACAATTACATAGAATTTACAATATATTTTACTAAATTTTGTTACTAATTCTTAAAAATAAATAAATAAAAAGTCAACTACAAAAATTTTTATTAGGCATTTGTAAATGAATTTTTGACATTTTTTAGAAAAAAAAATGTGACCAGACTATTTTCCCGACGAGACTTTAAATTTTTCCCGATGGGGGGGCTGGCCATGCCCGACGGGGGTGCTCCTGCCCCCCTGACCCCCTACTGGCGCCGCCCTTGATATAAACAACAATTTTTACAACAAAAATTAGCATTTTTCTTTATATTTTTATTCATTGAAATACCTGCAAAAAATCGTGGTATCAAAAGCCAATCAGGTTCGACAAACACGCGTGATGGCACTTCCAGGTAAGGTTAGTTAAAATCACTTCTTTTTTTGAATTGCAAGTACCCAAATCGTGATTAATTCAAAATTAAATTGTTATTTCCTTGTAAACGTATGCTAGGAATGATTTCACTTAAAAATTTAATTTCAGTCTGAACGATTTTCTACTTTCTGAATAAGAAAATGTTAAGCATAAGGGATACCGTTCTGGCCCCACAATGTTTACATCAAAAATAAAATAACAATTATGTTTTGTTAATGTGCTTTCTGAAATATTTCATTTGTATTTAATTTAAAACACTAAAATTAAACGGCTGTTTACGTGTTAAATAGAATGTTTTAGTAAAAAATACGATTTCTCCACCAACTGTTAGTTCCGCATTATCTAGGTTAGGTTCTAAGTGCGTAGTCCTCTAAATTTTAAAACAGCAGGAAAAATCCATTTGTGCTCAGATAAGCTACCCATAAGAATCTACATGGGCTCCCCATGTAAATTATCTCAAGAAAGGGATAAATGGGATACCCATATATATTGATATGGTCTTCCGATAAAAAAATATGGTTAATGGTTAAAAATAAAATTCAACGTATGATACGCATCTATCTACAAGACTAATAGATAGGAGTTGATGGGCATTTCATGTAGATCTGCATGGGTGAATATTTATGGGATTTTCTATGTGTTTAGAAAGAAGAATAAATCGAAATCATAGCTGTAATTACGATTGAATAATTAAATCAGCAAAAACGTATTAAGCTTCGACAATTATCAGTCGCCTGCCATATCCCTATATGGTGGACAAGAGAAGAATATTTGTATTTTAATAATATTCACCAAAAGATTCAGCATATAGTGAATCTTTTAAGTATTTTTGATGTTGTAAACAAAATTCTACTAGGCTTCTTAAAAAATAAAATAATATAATGTGTATATTTTTTAAAATACTGGTAGATTTGAAAAATTGCAATTATTTTGTAATTCGTTACATAGATAAAATCAAGAACAGCTCTTAGATGCCAACTTGTTTCAGTTAGCAGTGAAATGTTTTCGACTGAAAATATCAAGGTTTATGTATTGAGTAGAGAGTGGTCGACATAAGTGTCTTAAGAGAATAGATGACATTAAAGCCGTCAAGTATTTTACAGGAGAGTTTGACCATTCTAAGCGCTTTACGCAATGAAGAATATATAAGAAAATATTCACTAAAAAAGTTCTTTCGTATCAAACGAATTTTATTTGTTGGCATGAATAAGATGAGAGGTATATAGTAGATGTATTCTCATCTAATATCAATTTAAATAGAATGTAATCATATAAAACAAAATCAAGTGTATTATACTTTATAATCAGCGTTTGACCAGCTGTATTTAACCCTTTCGAGTCGACTGTCACAAATACGTGCCAGCATAAAACCGTATCAATCAGGGTTAAAAGATAAAACTGGTAATCAAAGTATTTCTTTAGCAGTTTATTTGTGGGGGGAGTTATAATTGCTAGATTTATTTAATTCACCATTACTTTGTTCAAAATAAAGCTATTTAGTAATACTTTGAAATAACATTGATTACATATATGGTTAAACTAACAATAATTAAAGTAAAAGCAATGTAAGTCTGTCAAATTAGCAACGACTACATTTAAGTTACCGTTTTTTATTTAATTACAACTTGATTCTGATTTTGTACGAATGCTTTTCCGAATCAACAGTCCCCAAGGGAATAAAAATCTAACCATAAACGCATAAGGTGAAATTAACATTAGGAAGACCAAACTTTCAACCGCTCTCTCCTGATTAAACTATTAGAACCAAAATTATCAGATTGCGTCAACCCCTATATTTAGGATCTAAAATCCAAATATGTAACAAAATACATGTTTGTTAAGAGAAACTGCATTTTTGTATCGAATTAACTTAATAGTCAATACTAATTAGATAGCCCATTAGGATTGGTATTAAGTAAGTGAAAATCCGATCATTAGAACAAAAGTTATTCAGGGGGATATCGTTTTCATTTTGCGCATTGTATATATTTCCTTAAAAATGCATAAATTATATTTCATTAAGCGTATATGTTTCAACAAAAATATCAATTATAAACGATGGCAGATGTCAATATCAAGCAAGGAAAAAAAAAACTTAGAATACGAAATAATATAAACAACAATTTTTACAACAAAAATTAGCATTTTTCTTTATATTTTTATTCGTTGAAATACCTGCAAAAAATCGTGGTATCAAAAGCCAATCAGGTTCGACAAACACGCGTGATGGCACTTCCAGGTAAGGTTAGTTAAAATCACTTCTTTTTTTGAATTGCAAGTACCCAAATCGTGATTAATTCAAAATTAAATTGTTATTTCCTTGTAAACGTATGCTAGGAATGATTTCACTTAAAAATTTAATTTCAGTCTGAACGATTTTCTACTTTCTGAATAAGAAAATGTTAAGCATACGGGATACCGTTCTGGCCCCACAATGTTTACATCAAAAATAAAATAACAATTATGTTTTGTTAATGTGCTTTCTGAAATATTTCATTTGTATTTAATTTAAAACACTAAAATTAAACGGCTGTTTACGTGTTAAATAGAATGTTTTAGTAAAAAATACGATTTCTCCACCAACTGTTAGTTCCGCATTATCTAGGTTAGGTTCTAAGTGCGTAGTCCTCTAAATTTTAAAACAGCAGGAAAAATCCATTTGTGCTCAGATAAGCTACCCATAAGAATCTACATGGGCTCCCCATGTAAATTATCTCAAGAAAGGGATAAATGGGATACCCATATATATTGATATGGTCTTCCGATAAAAAAATATGGTTAATGGTTAAAAATAAAATTCAACGTATGATACGCATCTATCTACAAGACTAATAGATAGGAGTTGATGGGCATTTCATGTAGATCTGCATGGGTGAATATTTATGGGATTTTCTATGTGTTTAGAAAGAAGAATAAATCGAAATCATAGCTGTAATTACGATTGAATAATTAAATCAGCAAAAACGTATTAAGCTTCGACAATTATCAGTCGCCTGCCATATCCCTATATGGTGGACAAGAGAAGAATATTTGTATTTTAATAATATTCACCAAAAGATTCAGCATATAGTGAATCTTTTAAGTATTTTTGATGTTGTAAACAAAATTCTACTAGGCTTCTTAAAAAATAAAATAATATAATGTGTATATTTTTTAAAATACTGGTAGATTTGAAAAATTGCAATTATTTTGTAATTCGTTACATAGATAAAATCAAGAACAGCTCTTAGATGCCAACTTGTTTCAGTTAGCAGTGAAATGTTTTCGACTGAAAATATCAAGGTTTATGTATTGAGTAGAGAGTGGTCGACATAAGTGTCTTAAGAGAATAGATGACATTAAAGCCGTCAAGTATTTTACAGGAGAGTTTGACCATTCTAAGCGCTTTACGCAATGAAGAATATATAAGAAAATATTCACTAAAAAAGTTCTTTCGTATCAAACGAATTTTATTTGTTGGCATGAATAAGATGAGAGGTATATAGTAGATGTATTCTCATCTAATATCAATTTAAATAGAATGTAATCATATAAAACAAAATCAAGTGTATTATACTTTATAATCAGCGTTTGACCAGCTGTATTTAACCCTTTCGAGTCGACTGTCACAAATACGTGCCAGCATAAAACCGTATCAATCAGGGTTAAAAGATAAAACTGGTAATCAAAGTATTTCTTTAGCAGTTTATTTGTGGGGGGAGTTATAATTGCTAGATTTATTTAATTCACCATTACTTTGTTCAAAATAAAGCTATTTAGTAATACTTTGAAATAACATTGATTACTTATATGGTTAAACTAACAATAATTAAAGTAAAAGCAATGTAAGTCTGTCAAATTAGCAACGACTACATTTAAGTTACCGTTTTTTATTTAATTACAACTTGATTCTGATTTTGTACGAATGCTTTTCCGAATCAACAGTCCCCAAGGGAATAAAAATCTAACCATAAACGCATAAGGTGAAATTAACATTAGGAAGACCAAACTTTCAACCGCTCTCTCCTGATTAAACTATTAGAACCAAAATTATCAGATTGCGTCAACCCCTATATTTAGGATCTAAAATCCAAATATGTAACAAAATACATGTTTGTTAAGAGAAACTGCATTTTTGTATCGAATTAACTTAATAGTCAATACTAATTAGATAGCCCATTAGGATTGGTATTAAGTAAGTGAAAATCCGATCATTAGAACAAAAGTTATTCAGGGGGATATCGTTTTCATTTTGCGCATTGTATATATTTCCTTAAAAATGCATAAATTATATTTCATTAAGCGTATATGTTTCAACAATACATATCAATTATAAACGATGGCAGATGTCAATATCAAGCAAGGAAAAAAAAACTTAGAATACAAAATAATATAAACAACAATTTTTACAACAAAAATTAGCATTTTTCTTTATATTTTTATTCGTTGAAATACCTGCAAAAAATCGTGGTATCAAAAGCCAATCAGGTTCGACAAACACGCGTGATGGCACTTCCAGGTAAGGTTAGTTAAAATCACTTCTTTTTTTGAATTGCAAGTACCCAAATCGTGATTAATTCAAAATTAAATTGTTATTTCCTTGTAAACGTATGCTAGGAATGATTTCACTTAAAAATTTAATTTCAGTCTGAACGATTTTCTACTTTCTGAATAAGAAAATGTTAAGCATAAGGGATACCGTTCTGGCCCCACAATGTTTACATCAAAAATAAAATAACAATTATGTTTTGTTAATGTGCTTTCTGAAATATTTCATTTGTATTTAATTTAAAACACTAAAATTAAACGGCTGTTTACGTGTTAAATAGAATGTTTTAGTAAAAAATACGATTTCTCCACCAACTGTTAGTTCCGCATTATCTAGGTTAGGTTCTAAGTGCGTAGTCCTCTAAATTTTAAAACAGCAGGAAAAATCCATTTGTGCTCAGATAAGCTACCCATAAGAATCTACATGGGCTCCCCATGTAAATTATCTCAAGAAAGGGATAAATGGGATACCCATATATATTGATATGGTCTTCCGATAAAAAAATATGGTTAATGGTTAAAAATAAAATTCAATGTATGATACGCATCTATCTACAAGACTAATAGATAGGAGTTGATGGGCATTTCATGTAGATCTGCATGGGTGAATATTTATGGGATTTTCTTTGTGTTTAGAACAGTGATTCTCAACCTTTTTTTTGTGACGGCACACTTTTAACGATTTCGAAATTTGACGGCACACAATGAAAAAAATTAGTTTAAAAGTTATTTACTTAACTATAATACACTGTGTTAAATAGTTTGTGATAATAATTTTGAATGTGAAATAAAGTACTACAAAAGCACATTTATTAAGGGATTAATTATTTCTTTCGACTAATTTTTTATTAGTTAATAACAGTTATTTATGTTTTTTGCTAGTTATTAATTGTTCGCTTGTTTTCTATAGCTAGTTTTTTTGCTGATTATTAATTCTTGTCAACTAGTGTTTTTGCTGATTATTAATTGTTAGCTTATTTTTTGTTAGCTTTTTTTATAACTTTTAATTACATAGCTTACTTTAATGATTAGCTTTTATTTAAGTTTGAAAGTTAATATTTAGCTTTGCTTTCCTTTGATAATTAATAATTTTAATGATCATTGAATTTCCTACTTATTTCAACATTTTTTAAAATTGTCAACGGCAATTTAAACACTTCTTTTTTATTTTAAGATTGTCAGAGGCAAGACAATCGCTGACAAAGATGTTCCCGCGGTTAAAGAGTGGAAAAATTATAATATACACTTTTCTTTAATTTAAACTTTATTCCTAATTAAAAAAGCATTATAATTTTTACTGTATCATTTCTAATATTTGGCGGCACATTTTAAGAATTTGACGGCACACAAAAGTGCCGCGGCACAGTGGTTGAGAATCACTGGTTTAGAAAGAAGAATAAATCGAAATCATAGCTGTAATTACGATTGAATAATTAAATCAGCAAAAACGTATTAAGCTTCGACAATTATCAGTCGCCTGCCATATCCCTATATGGTGGACAAGAGAAGAATATTTGTATTTTAATAATATTCACCAAAAGATTCAGCATATAATGAATCTTTTAAGTATTTTTGATGTTGTAAACAAAATTCTATTAGGCTTCTTAAAAAATAAAATAATATAATGTGTATATTTTTTAAAATACTGGTAGATTTGAAAAATTGCAATTATTTTGTAATTCGTTACATAGATAAAATCAAGAACAGCTCTTAGATGCCAACTTGTTTCAGTTAGCAGTGAAATGTTTTCGACTGAAAATATCAAGGTTTATGTATTGAGTAGAGAGTGGTCGACATAAGTGTCTTAAGAGAATAGATGACATTAAAGCCGTCAAGTATTTTACAGGAGAGTTTGACCATTCTAAGCGCTTTACGCAATGAAGAATATATAAGAAAATATTCACTAAAAAAAGTTCTTTCGTATCAAACGAATTTTATTTGTTGGCATGAATAAGATGAGAGGTATATAGTAGATGTATTCTCATCTAATATCAATTTAAATAGAATGTAATCATATAAAACAAAATCAAGTGTATTATACTTTATAATCAGCGTTTGACCAGCTGTATTTAACCCTTTCGAGTCGACTGTCACAAATACGTGCCAGCATAAAACCGTATCAATCAGGGTTAAAAGATAAAACTGGTAATCAAAGTATTTCTTTAGCAGTTTATTTGTGGGGGGAGTTATAATTGCTAGATTTATTTAATTCACCATTACTTTGTTCAAAATAAAGCTATTTAGTAATACTTTGAAATAACATTGATTACATATATGGTTAAACTAACAATAATTAAAGTAAAAGCAATGTAAGTCTGTCAAATTAGCAACGACTACATTTAAGTTACCGTTTTTTATTTAATTACAACTTGATTCTGATTTTGTACGAATGCTTTTCCGAATCAACAGTCCCCAAGGGAATAAAAATCTAACCATAAACGCATAAGGTGAAATTAACATTAGGAAGACCAAACTTTCAACCGCTCTCTCCTGATTAAACTATTAGAACCAAAATTATCAGATTGCGTCAACCCCTATATTTAGGATCTAAAATCCAAATATGTAACAAAATACATGTTTGTTAAGAGAAACTGCATTTTTGTATCGAATTAACTTAATAGTCAATACTAATTAGATAGCCCATTAGGATTGGTATTAAGTAAGTGAAAATCCGATCATTAGAACAAAAGTTATTCAGGGGGATATCGTTTTCATTTTGCGCATTGTATATATTTCCTTAAAAATGCATAAATTATATTTCATTAAGCGTATATGTTTCAACAAAACATATCAATTATAAACGATGGCAGATGTCAATATCAAGCAAGGAAAAAAAAACTTAGAATACAAAATAATATAAACAACAATTTTTACAACAAAAATTAGCATTTTTCTTTATATTTTTATTCGTTGAAATACCTGCAAAAAATCGTGGTATCAAAAGCCAATCAGGTTCGACAAACACGCGTGATGGCACTTCCAGGTAAGGTTAGTTAAAATCACTTCTTTTTTTGAATTGCAAGTACCCAAATCGTGATTAATTCAAAATTAAATTGTTATTTCCTTGTAAACGTATGCTAGGAATGATTTCACTTAAAAATTTAATTTCAGTCTGAACGATTTTCTACTTTCTGAATAAGAAAATGTTAAGCATAAGGGATACCGTTCTGGCCCCACAATGTTTACATCAAAAATAAAATAACAATTATGTTTTGTTAATGTGCTTTCTGAAATATTTCATTTGTATTTAATTTAAAACACTAAAATTAAACGGCTGTTTACGTGTTAAATAGAATGTTTTAGTAAAAAATACGATTTCTCCACCAACTGTTAGTTCCGCATTATCTAGGTTAGGTTCTAAGTGCGTAGTCCTCTAAATTTTAAAACAGCAGGAAAAATCCATTTGTGCTCAGATAAGCTACCCATAAGAATCTACATGGGCTCCCCATGTAAATTATCTCAAGAAAGGGATAAATGGGATACCCATATATATTGATATGGTCTTCCGATAAAAAAATATGGTTAATGGTTAAAAATAAAATTCAACGTATGATACGCATCTATCTACAAGACTAATAGATAGGAGTTGATGGGCATTTCATGTAGATCTGCATGGGTGAATATTTATGGGATTTTCTATGTGTTTAGAAAGAAGAATAAATCGAAATCATAGCTGTAATTACGATTGAATAATTAAATCAGCAAAAACGTATTAAGCTTCGACAATTATCAGTCGCCTGCCATATCCCTATATGGTGGACAAGAGAAGAATATTTGTATTTTAATAATATTCACCAAAAGATTCAGCATCTAGTGAATATTTTAAAAATCTATGATGTTCCAAGCTCAACAATTAATTAACTTATTAAAAAATAATATAATGTGTATATTTTTTAAAATACTGGTAGATTTGAAAAATTTCAATTATTTTGTAATTCGTTACATGGATAAAATCAAGAACAGCTCTTAGATGCCAACTTGTTTCAGTTAGTGGTTTTTGTATTGAGTAGAGAGTGGTCGACATAAGTGTCTTAAGAGAATAGATGACATTAAAGTCGTCAAGTATTTTACAGTAGAGTTTGACCATTCTAAGCGCTTTACGCAATGAAGAAAAGATAAAAAAATATTCACTAAAAAAGTTCTTTCATAACAAATGTAATTTATTTGTTGGCATGAATAAGATGAGAGGAAATAAAATGTATTCTCATCTAATATCAATTTAAATAGAAGGTAATCATATAAAACAAAATCAGGTGTATTATACTTTATTACCAGCGTTGAACCAGCCGCATTTAAAGATCTCACCAAAAACGTATAAAGTTAAATTAACATTAGGGGGACCAAGCTTTCAACCGCTCTCCTGATTAAACTATTAGAACCACAATTTTCACATTGCTTCTACCTCTCCCCTGTATTTAGGATCAAAAATCCAAATGTGTAAACAAAATACAGGTTTATTAAAAGAAAGTGCATTTTCTAAGTCTGATTAGCTTTATAGTTAATACTAATTAATTAGCCTATTAGAAGCCTTCCTCGGAAACCATTTGGATTGATTTTCATGTGTAAACAAAATACATGTTTATTAAAAGAAAGTGCATTTTCTGTGTCTGATTAGCTTAATAGTTAATACTAATTAATTAGCCTATTTGAAGTCTTCTTCACAAACCATTTGGATTGATTTTCAGAACGGGAAAATCCGATTATTAGAACAAAAGTTATTCAAGGTGATATCTTTGTCATTTTGCTCATTGTATATGTTTCCTTAAAAAATGCACACATTATTCTTCATTAAACGTATATGTTTCAACAAAAAATATCAATTACAAAAGATGGCAGCTGTCAACATCAAACAAAATTGCGAAAAAAAGCTTTAAAATAAGAAATAATGTAAACAACAATTTGTACAACAAAAATTAATATTTTTCTTTATATTTTTATTAATTGATAAATGCCTGCAAAAAATCGTGGTAGCCAATCGGTTTCGACACACGCGCATGCTCTCACTTCCAGTTAAGATTTGGAAAAATCACTTGATTACTCGAGTTGCAAATACCCAAGTAAAGATTAATTCAAAATTAAATTGTTATTTTCTTGTAAGCGTATTCTAGGAATGATTTCACTTAAAATGTAGCTTTAATCTGAACAATTTTCTACTTTGAAAATAAAAGAAAAAACCACAAGGCACCACAATGTTTAAACCAAAAATGAAATAACAATTACGTTTTGTTATTGATCTTTCTGTAATATTTCATTTGTATAAAATTTAAAACACAAAATAACACTGTTTATGAGTTAAATAGAATGCTTTAGAAACAAATACAATTGCTCCACCAACTGTTAGTTCCACATTATCTAGATTAGGTTCTAAATGCGTAATCTGCTAAAATTTAAAACAGCAGGAAATATCCAATTGGGCTCAGATAGGCAACCTATAAGATTCTACATGGTCTCCCTATGTAAATTATCTCAAGATAGGGATAAATAGGCTACTCATATAAATGTATATGGGCTTTTGACCTAAAAATATCCATATGCGTTGAAGTAGACAAGCAATAAAGATCTATATAGGCTTCCCAAATAAATAATCTCGTGATGAAGTGAATTAGGCGACCCATATAAATCTGTATAGACTTCCGATATAATTAGTCTCCATATGGACTCAAGTGGGCTACCCATAAAATTCTTATACGGGCTTCTGATATAATATCCATATGGGCAACCCATATAAATCTGTATAGGCTTCCGATATAATTAGTCTCCATATGGACTCAAGTGGGCTACCCATAAAATTCTTATACGGGCTTCTGATATAATATCCATATGGGCAACCCATATAAATCTGTATAGGCTTCCTAAGGGAATAACCTCAAGAAATTGATAAATGGGATACCCATATATATCTATATGGGCCTTCGATATAACAATATCCATATGGATAGAAATGGGAAACCCATAAAATTCAACATATGCTACCCATCTACAAGCCCAATAGATGGGAGTTGATGTGCATTCCAGGTAGATCTGCATGGGTTGCTGATTTATAGAATTTTCTATGCTTTTTTGCTGAGGACATTCTACCAGTTTTTTTTCTCCAATTGTTTTTAAACAATTATTTAGCAATTACTTTCCAATACAGAGATCCCTATTGTTTTAGACACGCCATACGTTCTACATTATTAGATTACTCTACTTTTATTTACAAAAATTGGGCACCTGGGCCTCTTAGCGGCTCCTATCCCATACATCTAGAAATTTACAGAAAATTTATGTTAATAACATTGTCGATGTGGTAGCTAATAGAAAAACGAGCACTTTGCTTGAGTAAATATAACATTTGAATATCTGATTCATCGAATCTCAGTTGACATACATAAATGTAAACATAATTTGACCATACCTGCCAACTCTTCCGGATTTTCCGGAAGATTTTATTTTCATATTTAAAGTGGTAGTAAATATATACTATTTTTTCTTTTATAAACTTAATTTTTGAATGATTTTGATCACCACTATTCTTATAAAAATTAAGCACATATGTCAATATGCGTTACTGTCATGGTTGTCAACTTAAGTTTTCTCAAATACAACGTATTTGTTTGCTTAAAATTGAAGTTTTAATTCCATTTTAATACCACTGGGAAAAATGATAACGGAAGGGATTAAAAGTTGGCAGGTATGATATGTATAATAAGTTGACATAAATAAATATTAACATAAATTGATACATATTTCACTAATTAAATTTCTATATTTTAGCTAGCACATATTTAATTATGACATACATTGAAGTTCATTCGAATACATTGCGGTAGCATACTTGCCAACTTTTAATCCCTTCCATTATTATTTTTCCCAGTGGTATTAAAATGGAATTTAAACTTCAATTTTAAGCAAACAAATACGTTGTATTTGAGAAAACTTAAGTTGACAACCATGACAGTAACGCATATTAATATATGTGCTTAATTTTTGTAAGAATAGTGGTGATCAATATCATTTAAAAATTAAGATTATAAAAGAAAAAATAGTATATAATTTATAATATTAAATATGAAAATAAAATCTTCGGGAAAATCCGGAAGAGTTGGCACGTATGTGGTAGCCATAAAAAAAATCAAGCCGTTCGCTTGTGAAATAATAAAACAATGAAAAATTCAATATGACAAATCGACGTTTTTACATAACATTAGAAATATTGATTGTAGACTTTAATTGAAAATAAAGATATAACATGATTTGATATGTACAATAATTGATTTTTGAAAAATGAAGAACATAATTGATGAGTTTAGATTATCATAGAGGGTACAAATTTTAAAAGTCTTTGAATTAATTAAAAATAGTGGTGGATTAAAACCTAATAAATTAAATTTATTAAACCAAAAATCCCAATTAATAAACTACCTCTCGAAAATATTTATTTGCTGTCCGGAGTAAGTTGACATCTCTGCATATAGGTGTTTTTTCGATGCGACTGTATAGTTCATTTTTTAAAATTAGTTGGTAAGCACATTTTAAATGATCTAACGACATAAAAATCTAGAATTTTGAACATATAATTTTCTTAAAATTCTTTACTCTTCCATTTTGTTTCATTAACAAATTAATTTATAAAAATTTTATAATTTTTTTAAATTCTTCATTATGTTGTATAATTTATCTTTAGACCAAGGGCTTTTAGTAAAAGAATTATTGCAGTTAACAAATCATTCAAAAAGTATCAAGAGGAACGGGACGCATTAAAATTACGTTAGAGTAACAGTTGTTTTCACCGTTTTAGTGGTTAAACGGTAAAAGTCATCAGCTTCTCATAATTTTGTCTACCTTCTTGTCTTTGGACTGATGTATCAGAATTTGTTAGAAAAGATCAGGAAAAGTGTGTTTTTCGTCAAAATAGCGTAACCCGCAATGATTATACTAAAATGTTATTCCTATTTTACGAGATTATTTTGAGATATTACGAAAGCATTTTACAGAAAGAAAATACGATCAACCAATCAAATGTTATGAGGATGAACAATTTTTTCTTTTGTTAAGTGGTATGGCAACTACTCATTAATTAATATGAGGAGACATGTTTAGTGAAATTATAGGAGTCATAGCTGTAGTTACGATTGAATAATTAAATCAACAAACATGTATTAACACATTGCTGACCGGTCACAACTCGTGTTTTCAATAGCAGTGATCTCGTGGTGACCATTTTAAAAAGTGGGCGTAATTTTCCTCACTTTTCAAGTTTTACTAATTAATTCCGTACCAATTTATTATAACTTTACGAAACTTGATATGTTTGCGAAACTTCCGGTTAACTATTACTCGTAGGTGATAGTTATACTTTTTATCATAGGGCGTTAAAAGCTTATAAAATTTATTTATATTGTTTTACTTCCAGATTCGCTTTCAAAACAATATCCGGGCATATGGGGTAATTTTGAGAAAAGTTGCCGGTCAGCAATGTGTTAAGCTTCAATATTTACCAGTCGCCTGCTATATCTTTACATTGAAAAACACAGAAGAATGCTTGATATTTTATTACTAATATTCACCAGAGGATTCAACATCAAGTGAATGTATTAAATATGTATGTGATGAGATATATTCCTATTACTAAACTAGATTAAAATAAAAGTATATAATAAGTATATTTTTTAAAATACTGGTAGGTTTTAGAAATTACAATTATTTGTAATTCGTTACATAGATAAAATCAAGAACAGCTCTTTGATCCTAACTTGCTTCAGTTAGTCAGTGGTTTATGTATTGAGTAGAAGGGCCATCAAGCATTTTACAGGAGAGTTTGACCATTCTAAGCGCTTTATTCAAAGAAGAATATATTAAAAATATATTCAGATGAGAGGTATATAGATGTATTTTCATTTAACATCAATTTAAATAGAATGTAATCATGTAAAATAAAATCAAGTGCATAATACTTTATAACCAGCGTTGGACAAACCTTATTTAAAGATCTAACCAAAAGCGCATAAAGTGAAATTAACATTCGGGAGACCAAACTTTCAACCGCTCTCCTGATTAAAATATTAGGACCACAATTTTCAGATTGCCTCCACCCCTTCCCCTGTATTTAGGATCAAAAATCCAAATATGTAAACAAAGTACATGTTTATTAAAATAAAGTGCATTTTTGTGTCTGATTAACTTAATAGTTAATACTAATTAATTAGCCTATTTGAAGTCTTCCTCAGAAACCATTAGAATTGATATTCAGTAAGTGAAAATCCGATCATTAGAACAAAAGTTATTCAGGGTAATATCTTTTTCATTTTGTGCATTGTATACGTTTCCTTAAAAATGCATACATTATTCTTCATCAAACGTATATGCTTTAACAAAAAATATCAATTATAAACGATGGCAGCTGTCAACATCAAATAAAATTGCGAAAAAAGCTTTAAAATAAGAAATAATGTAAACAAAAATTTTTACAACAAAAATTAGTGTTTTTCTTTGTATTTTTATTAATTTACAAGTAGCTGCAAAAAATTGTGATATCTGTTAATTCAAGCGCCAATCAGGTTCGACACACACACGTGATGTCACTTCCAGGTAAGGTTAGTTAAAATCGCTTCTTTTTTTGAGTTGCAAGTACCTAATTATGGATTAATTCAAAATTGAATTGTTATTTTCTCGTAAGCGTATGCTAGGAATGATTCCACTTATAATGTAAGTTCAATCTGAACGATTTTCTACTTTTTGAATAAAAAATTTTTAAGCATAAGTGATACCATTTTGGCCCCACGAAGTTTACATCAAAAATAAAATAACAATTATGCTTTGTTGATGTTCTTCCTGTAATATTTCATTTGTATTTAATTTAAAACACTAAAATTCAACGGCTGTTTATGAGTTAAATAGAATGTTATAGTAAAAAATACAGTTGCTCCACATACTGTTACTTTAGCATTATCTAGGTTAGGTTCTAAATGCGTAATCTGATAAAATTTAAAACAGCACGAAATATCCATTTGGGCTCAGATAGGCAACCCATAAGTTCTACATGGTCTCCCTATGTAGATTATCTCAAGATAGGGATAAATTGGCTACTCATATAAATGTATGTGGGCTTCTAACCAAAATATATTTGTATGGGTTGAAATGGACAAGCAATAAAGATCTATATAGGATTCCCAATTAAATAATCTCGTGATGAGGTGAATTAGGCAACCCATATAAATCTGTATAGCCTTCCAATATAATTAGTCTCCATATGGACTCAAGTGGGCTACCCATAAAATTCTTATATAGGCTTCTGATATAATAATATCCATATGGGCAACCAATATAAAGCTGCATAGGCTTCCTAAGGGAATAACCTCAAGAAATTAATGAATGGGATACCTATATATATATATCTATATGGGCTTCAGATATAACAGTATCCATATGGGTAGAAATGGGAAACCCATAAAATTCAACATATGCTGTCCATCTACAAGACCAATAGATAGAATTTGATGGGCCTTCTAGGTAGATCTGCATGGGTTGCCCACTTATAGGATTTTCTATGTGTTTAGAAAGAAGGATAAATTGCTTTTTAATCAGGATTTGAATTTTATTTTGTGCCAATATGTTTTGTATTCGTTTATTTAGTAAAAAAAACTAACTAATTTTAAGTTGAGAACAGAATTTCATCATTTTAGTGAGATGAGTTGGATGTAAGCTATTGATGGAGAGATTTGACCTATAAGAACCCCACAATCTCTCCCATAAGGGACCTCATTTTTCTGTGCTGCTTGGGTTAGTTAGGTTCTGTATGTGTAATCTCATAATACTTAAAAGCAGTAACACTCACTGTAAGGCGTCGATTACACTAATCGATTGCAGCTGTCATTCATTACAGTTAATTATTGCGATGTAATCGATTACAGGTAATTGCAAGTACAAATAATCATTATTTCTGATTACATCAGACTCGAGTAAAACAGTTAAATCTTTCGATTACGGTATCAATTACTTGTAATAATGATTACAATTGTAATTGTGATTACAATAATCAATTACTTGTTATCATAATTACACGTAATTGATTACCGTAGCCGAAAAATATAGTTGTTTGCACTTTTTCCAAACTAGCACTATTACGGGAAAATCTGTAATGAAACTGTTATTAGATTACTAATAAAGAGTGTTGGTAGTAAATTCTGAAATGTATTATTTATAGAAAATGAAAAATATCTAGTTTTTAATAAACTAAAAGAAGACATTTTACGAGTTTATTTTCTCCAATTGTTTCTAAATATTTATTTAGCAATTATCTACTAATTCAGAGATAAATATTTGTTTAGCAATTATCTACTAATTCAGAGATGCTAAATGCTCTGGACATGCCAAGTAATTGAGAATTTGGTCTATATTTGACTAGTTTTGTTAACATTTTAAAAGGTTCTACTAGGATAACCTAAATAAAATAAATGGAAAATTCTATAAGCTTCTAAATTAATTAAAAATAGTGGTGAAAAATTTTACTTCTGCTAAGTGGCATAGCAACTACTCATTAATTAGTATGAGGAGATATGTTTAACGAAATTATAGCTGTAGTTACGATTGAATAATTAAATCAACAAACATGTATTAATCTTGGACAATTATCAATCTCCCGCTACATCTTACAAGGTAGGAAACAGAAGAATATTTTTATTTCATTAATAATATTCACCAGATAATTCAGCATCTAGTAAACGTATTAAAAATTTTAGACTTTGAGAAAATCGTAAATAAAAGCTGCTGTAAAATTATACAGCTATAAATTAAAATTTATAGCTTTATAAATTCTATACAAAGGTATTAAGTTCTCCATAACATATAAATATTTTAAAAGCATATATAAAATGCCAATTTGTTGCTTTTATGTCCTGGTCTTAAAGTTGCAAAATTAAATATAGTTCTGCTAATTTTCTTTTTTGAATCAAATTTTATCAAATATTTTGGCGCAAAGTAGAACAGATGGCTTTCATGCGTATATACATCAGACAACTTTTAAACTTTGAGAAAATTAATGGTGATGAGTAGTTTGTATTTAAGAATAAAAGCTTAATTTTATCTCCACGCAAACCAGCTAAAACCAAATGGTTTAGCAGCAACTTCTTCTTTTTTTCCCCTGTCTTATTTTCAGTCCTGGACACAATAAAAAATTTAATAATTAAATAATTTTATTCCTAAACTTTTAACTCATTGCATTCGGGTAACTTTTCCAAAAATTTGTTACAACTGTTATACATTAAAATTTTAGAAAAGTGGTTGGCAAGTTTTTGTTAAAGTTGGAGCATACTTGTCACAATAGCTGCAACTTTAATTTTAAAAAAAAATGCAACGACCGATTGTAGTACTGATTACATGTATACAGAATTGTTTATATTTGTAGCAATCACGAAATAACCATTTCTTTGATAAACAGAGCAGAAACGAAGAGTTTTTTTACCACTTTTTAAACTTTAGTATATATCGTAGAAATTTCAAAAATGTATTTATACGTGACCCGTTTTCAATGTATTAAAAACACTTCTAGAGGAGGGATGTCAACTGCTCCGCTTTTTTTGAAAGTTTTAATAAATTGGTAGCGATAAGTAGTGGTGAAAGGTAAAAGTAACAAAAATTTTATTAATTCTAGAAAATATTTTTTTACAAAATGAAGCAAGCTGGCATCTCTGCAAGTTCATGCGTAAATAGTTCGATAACGCTCGTAGCGACATAGACTGTCAGCATGCTGACCATACCTTTAGATGTCATTACTTGACTTGACTTGATATAAATTGTAGCAGACAACCTGTCCGCGGAGCTGGTGTCTCACTCCTTCATCTGATGATATAATATAAAAATTGAGACTAAATGGCTTTGGCAAAGAAAATGATTCGAGTGATGGCTGTGAAGCCTCTGTTAAATTAGAGTCAAATCTGAGTATAGATGTCATTTTTTCTTTCTTTATTTGAAACAAATTGGGTACCAGGGCCGCGCAGCGGCCCCTAACCCATACATCATGAAATATTTACAATGAGTTAAAACATTTTGAGTTATGCAACAATATAGTGGCATGAAGAGAGAAAAAAAAATAAAAAAATTAAAAAATATATAAAAAGAGAAATTACAGGCATTGTTTTTACATAGTTGAATATTATTTTTATAATTATTTATATTGGTTATCACATTTTTATTTTGTAGTATTTGAAGTATTTATTGGTTTTTAAAGTTCTATTGAAAGTTCAAAGTTCTTGATACTGTATTTTCAGGAGGCACTGGATGATGGCCGGCAGGATGTAGGAAGTAAGGATGCAGTGAGGAGTAGTTGATTTTCTTGATGAATGATGATTTAATGCATTATGGCTGTTTCGGAAGATATTTTATAAAAGTGATGTCAGTTGGGGTCGAACCAAGGACCTTGATGGTTGTAGGCGGGTGTGCTATTCATGAGGCTATGGCTGTTGGCTTTTATTTGCGTTGATAATGATGATATGAGGCATCGGATGTGTAGAAGGCTGCTATTGGTCGGAGATGGCTGTCTTTTTTGTAGTTTTCAAAGGAGAGGATCTGGTTGAAATTTGCTGCTTGACATTTTTCTGCTTTGAGGTAGAAATCGGCATTTAATTTATGGATGAATTCAGAAAGGAGAGGAATTTTGAGATCTTTGTGGATATTTCTGTTTCTAATGAACCAACTTGTGCGCGAGTGATTTTTCTGAGGATTTTATTTTGACATTGATTTAATTTTTCCATTAGATGGTCAGGTATTGTGGCCCAAGCTGGTCAGGCATAGGTTAAGATTGGTCGGATCATTTTTCGGATTTGCAAGGAGATGTTAGGATTTTGTAACAGTGGTTGAATGATATTTGTTGCTGCTGTTGCTTTATCTATAATATGTTTGATGTGATTTGACCAGGAGAGTTTGCTATTTATTTTTAGACCAAGATAATAGATGTCATTAAAGCATCTTCTAGGGCTTTAAGTAAGACGAAATAAAGAAAATATTGGTAGTTTCGCATAAAAACTTTTCATTTATTGCTGGCATTCAAGATCCTACTTAATTATAAACTATCCACCATTATTTACTTTTTCTATGATATGAAACAGTCCTTCATGCATGTAACCACTGTTGAGAAAAATATCTTAGTTATCATGGGTATTTCGGTCTTCAAGAAAAAAGTTGGCAGCTCTGCAGAGGAAGAGAACTATTGTTGTAAAAAACACTTGGTAGTTACTGATATTTTATTTTTCTCGAAAAAAATGCTTGCATGAAAACATTTTTTATGCCAGTTTTTGCTCTTTTCCTTCTTGATATAGGCTTTCAGCCTTGCTTTTGAATAAATCTATAATATAGTTCGGAGGCCGCTATTTTTAACGCGTTGAATGCCATAGGGGTCACTGGTGACCGACGAAGCCAAGACTATTGGAAACACATAATTCGAGTAAATTTGTAATTTTTTTACAATATTATCGTTACTTGAAATTGTAACTGTTTTCATGGGCTTTGGACAAATTCTGGTACTTTTCATCATCACAATATGTTTGTTACCTTTTTTTTTCTTTCTAATTGATGCCTCGCCTGTTATGTTTGAACACTCAAACTCCTAAATTTTATTTTCTGAGTAACTACTATTGTTAATTTTAAGATTTCACTAAATTCTTTGAGGCCATCTGCTGTTGCCATGGTTCGCCACCAAGCCTACCTTTCTGAATCCTCTTTTTCTTTTGCTGAGAGGTCACGTGCGCGCACCTAGAGCCTACAGTATTCTCCGGATGCCCCATGACGGGGTTAAGCTTTGATTATTATCGTTACCAAAATGGTTTGAAGAAATTAATGCAAGATAGAACACACAAAATAGTTTTATTTATATACTCAGAGATGCCAACTTGCTCCTAACATCGAATAATATTTTCAAGTGGTAGTTTATTGTGATTCTTGGTTTAATAAATTCAATTCGGTAGATTTTTATCCACCACTATTTCTAAACAATTCGTAGGGGTATATATTTCATTACTTTATTAAAATATATCACTTTGTTATTTATCTATGCTCATCAATCATGTCTTTCAATTTTCAAATATAAATTTATGTACATATCATCAAATCATGTTTTATCTTTATTTTTAATTTAAGTCTACAATCAATATTTCTAATGTTATGTAAAAACGTCAATTTGGGATATTGAATTTTTTTCATTGTTTTATTATTTCACAAGCAAACTGCTTGATTCTTTTTATGGCTACCACAATGTTTGCCAAATAAAAGTATTTTACCTTACTGTATGTAATTTAATGATGAATGGGATAGGTGCCCAGTTTATTTAAATAAAGCAAAGCAAGCAAAATATGTCATGCTAAACCTTTTAAAAAGCTAGCATAATCTGTTTATATTTGCAAAGTTAGTTCATAGTTATTTACAGTTTGGGCAGACGGGCACCATGCAAAATTAGTGTGGCATTCAACGTGTTAAGAGTGTCAATTGTCAGGAGGGAAGAAATTTATAGCAACTATTGAGGCAGAGAATGTTCTTAAAATTTGAAAAGTAAATAAATCCACACAATGTTTTTTTACAAGCAAATTTTGATATTGTATGTTTTAAGCGCTTAAGAACGTTAAGTTCCCAATTAAAGTTTTGTATAAAAGGTTGGAGACTGCAAATATTTTTCAAATTCTTTATTTTTAAAGTTTCAAAATAGATATTAAACAATTAATGAAACGCCAAATTATTATAATTCCGGCAAACATATCTCCAATTAAATTTGTAGATTCACAATAGATCAAATTTGTAGATTCATAATAGATTGGAAGAATTATAAGGAAAACGAGTTTATAGATGATCTTAACTAACAAGAACATCTGTTAGTCATTGATTGGTTTCTAAAACGAACGACCTACAAATGTTTTCGGAGAAAACACAATGGCCCGAGGAAAATATTTCCTACATCAATTGCTGTTGTAAAGAATTGAATCTTCCAATGGCTTTATAGAAGAACGAGGTTAATGGTGCTTTTAAAATGGGTTTGTTTGTGAAAACGTATTACAGGTTTCATTGAAATCGAAACGTTATGGCCTTAAGGTTAAATAACCGAAATTTATAGAAAGTGCTCAGGATGCGCCAACTATTACGCTTCTTGCTTATATTACATATAATGGTGGAGAACTAAGAGCTTTTATAATTACGGTTGATTTTGTCATCACCGCATTTGTACAGGCAGATAAAAACGCAAAAAATGGTAATTAATATAAAGCAAAAATTTTTTTCAAGCATATCTTGTTAACTAATGATATTTTTCGTTTTTAATATGAATACTATACTATGTATATTATGGTGGTAGTTACGATTGAATAATTAAACATTAACCCTTTTGCATTGACTATCACAATTACGTGCCAGAATAAAAACGTATCAATCAGGGTAAAAAGATAAAACTGGTAACCAAAGTAGAGTTCTTTAGCAGTTTAGTTGTGGGCGGGGATGTAATTGTTTGATTTATTTAATTCACAATTACTTTAGTTCAAAATAAAACTATTTAGTTGTACTTTGAACTAACATTATCAATGTTATATATATTTGTGTTTATATATATGTATGAATGTTTATATATATGTATGATTAAACTAACAATAATTAAAGTAAAAGCAAATTAAGTCTGTCAAATTAGCAAAGCCTAAATTTAAGCTACTGTTTTTTATTTATTTACAACCTGATTCTGATTTTGTACGAATACTTTTATGAATCACCCGTCCCCAAGGGGTTTACCCTTTCGAAGGCCGTGGGAAGTATACCACTTTTAATTTAGGTTTCCATTTGTTAATAACTTCAGCTTTCTTGAAGTGCGTTTGAATAAAATTGGTAACCATTTGTTAGTTTAAAAAAAACGTATAAAAGTTATAAGATACATAATTTCTATTGAAGTTTGTAGCATTTATAAAATTTATTTTATAAATAAAGAAAAATAAAAGTCAATAAGTTCCTAATAGGTCGTGTTAAATATATTTACCACCAAAAAAATGCCATTTTTAAAAACTAAATGTGTTTTTTTTTCTTATATCAAATACTATTCTTAAAACAATTTCAATTCCAAAAATACTTTAATTTGCCCTTACTGGAAATAAATGGCCCATTAAAGGGTTAAATAAATAAGAAATGAATTGGCATTATAGGACTTCGTGCGTTTTTAGTTGCTTGTAGCATCCGTTAGTTGTTTTAAAAGCCTTACTACCAGAAAACTAAAAGAAAGTTTTTTAAATTTTTATATGAACATTTAAATCATTCACATGCATGGCTGCCAAGTTTCTGCTCGTTTTGTAAAATTTTATTTTAGTGAAGTGATACATTAATTTTTTAATGTATCATTTTTTATCCTTTTAAACTTACTTTCCGCACCACTACATATAAATGTTTTATAGGTTCATATGCTACACCACTTGGTTACCGTTCCTTTGCTGGGACCGATATTATACATATTATACACTTATGATTTTCCTATAAACAAAGCCGATTATAACAGCATAACAGCCTATTACGCAGACGATACCGGTATTATTATTAAATCCAGAAACCCAAATCATGCTCTTCAAAAACTACAAGACCATATAGACGAAATAGAAGACTGGTGCTTAAAATGGAAAACTGCAGTAAATGCTGGAAAATCACAAATATTAATTATACAAAAAAGAAGAATTGAAATACTTCCACAACTTCAACCAAAAATGTTCAACATACCAATACCAATAGTTAAAAAAGCAAATTATCTTGGCCTTATAATTAATAGCAAACTCACCTGGAATGATCACATCAAAAGCACAATAGATAAAGCAAATGCAGCAATAATAGCCATACAACCATTAATATATAATCAGAATATGTCACTTAAACTAAAGAAGCTACTATATACAGCAATGATCCGCCCAATACTTACCTATGCCTCACCTGCCTGGACAACGATACCTCAACATCTACTGAAGAAATTAAACCAATGCCAAAACAAGATCCTTAGAAAAATAACCTGTGCAAGATGGTTCATCCGGAATACCAATATACATGCAGACCTCAAAATACCAACTCTATCACAGCATATATATAAGCTAAACGCAGATTTTTTCGATAAAGCCATAGAATGTAAAACAGCAAATTTTAATGAAATCTTTAAATTTGAAAATTATATCAAGGATAAAAACTACAGACCAATAGCTGCACATTTCACCTCCGACGCCTCATATCATAACTATCAAAACAAATAATTTCATCAACCTTTCTGAAAATAACGTTTCCTCATGCTGATACAATTCTGAACAACTCCAAAATCAAACAAACACAGTTTAGAGCAAGCTGCTCAATTAATTTTTGATTCCTTTTTAGTTATTCAAGCAAAGAGCTTGAAACATTCATAAAAGTAACTCTATTGCCTGCTTACCTCATTGCTCAACTAAAACTGTTCAAAAATTCCAGATGAATGGGATAGGGGCCGCTTCGCGGCCCAGGTGCCCAATAAAATCTAAACACTAGGACTAGGACCGTTCCTTTGTAATAAGACTTTTAAAATGTTGGGAAAGCTACCAAAAAAATAACTTTAAATCAACTTTACAAGATGAAAAAACATATCTTGAAACATAAACTTAGCTATAACTAAAAGTAATTTTCTCACGAAACATGGTAAATTCGGAGCTCCTCTTTTATTATTGTTTGATCATATTTTTTTGAGCTATAAAGTTTTCTTAACATAGCCTTTTTTTTTGTCTTCAATCAGTTGCGTAGCTGCCAACTCTTCCGGTTTTCCCGGAAGATTTTATTTTCATATTTAAAGTGCTTGCGAAGTTCATGTTATTTCACTAAACTTTTTAAATTATAATAATAATTTCAAATCAGTTTGACCACCTCTACATATAAATAATTACAACAAATATATAAAAGCATATTATTCCTTACGATGGAGAGGGCGGTGGTCATGGTCAGGGAGTCACTTACTGGCTTTGACTTGAGTACTTCAACTATTGTCATTCGCTCATCGACCGGGATTCATGGACCTTGCATTCAAGATTTCGGACCATTTCATGCTGACTGCTGATCGACCATTTTCCTTTACGAGTGAGTAATACGTATTTCATTCTCTTGCAATTATGTTTGGATGTAGCAAAGGAGGTAAAGTTTAGATTTGACCATTTCATTTTAATTACTGCAAAAATGCTATCTCGGCGCTACGGACGTGGCGGCAAGATTACTCACACGCTCATCAAGAGAATTGTAAAACCGGTGATATATCCCAACTACATTAAGCCAGATGCTAAGCCCGGTGAAATTTTTGAAGATGAATATGAACACTTCCATTGCTGGTCCAAAAGAGGAAGTTATTGCACGCTCAGCGATTTTAAAGTGCCCGAAGGAGCTATAAGACCATATTATTCGGCCAATTCAATTCCGGTACCTCAACAAATTACGCCTGAAACGCCGACTACTTCAGCTGACGCCCCAGCTATGGAAATCAACGACGGAGACCAGTATACGGAACAGACCTCTGACTCAGAAAGTATTTACAAAAACAACACAGAACCTCCTACAAAGAAAAGGAAAAAGAAGAAAAAGCCAGCTGATGTCAAAAAGGCTGAAGATAATTACGCAATCACGACTACAAATAGCTGCTCTTCTTCACTGCTAGAGACCTCCACTATCTTAGCACCATCAGAATCCAAAGAGTATTTCAACAAAGCTCCAGATTCACCCACAACTTCAGTGAAAGTTCTACATAACAAGTTTACAAAAGTTTTAATCCGTGGACTACCACTTGACTTCAAAACAGAGGATATTTCCATTGAATTAGGGAAATTAAACATCGAAACCCACAACGTAATACAGTTTAAAAGAAGAGTGGGCGGGACCTACAGGCTCCTCCCACTTTTTCTCACAATCCTTAGAGTAACGGAGAATCACCGGCAAATTTTCACCATCACAGACATGCAGCGGATTCCAGTCCGAGTAGAACGTTTTCGTGGCGGTCGGGGACCGCTGCAGTGTTTTAATTGTCAGGAATATGGCCACGCTCAACGGACATGCAATGCACCTCCCAGATGCGTGAAATGCGCTGATAACCACCGATCCTTCGATTGTCGTAAGGATAGACTCACACCACCAAAGTGCTGCAACTGTGGAGAAATTCACACCGCAAACTACACGGGATGCAAAGCCCGCCCCAGCAGGAAGGGCCCTTGTGCTGTTCCTTCCACACCAGCTAAATTGGCTCACAGACTTGTATCACTAGTGAAAGAGCTGAAAGACCTACTAAAAAATGAAGAAATGATTCGTCTTTTGCAAAGGATCCTAGGGTAGACCGCTCTAGTTCAGTGACATTTTTTTTTCTCATTTCCGGATTTTTCATTCAACAACTTTCAATATATATCTTAATTAAACGTGTGCCAGCTAAATGTAGAAATTTAATATTTATCAATTTCTGTTTATACTTATTCATGTCAACCTATGTATATGTAATACAAATTATGTTTAGATTTAAATATGTCAACAGGTGTCAATTTAGATTCGATATTCAAATGCTATATTTACTATATTTATTTATGTCAACCTACGTATATATATTTCCAATTATGGTTATATTTATATGTGTCAATTTAGATCCGATATTCAAATGTTATATCAATTATATTTATCTATGTCAACCTATATATATATATATATATATATATATATGTATATATATATATATACATATATATATATATATTTCAAATCATGTTTATATTTATATGTGTCAATTTTAGTTTCGATATTCAAATGTTTATTTACCCAAGCAAAGTGCTTGTAATTTTGTATTAGCTACCACATCGACTGCTAAATTCAAAATGTTATCACTTTAAACTTATGTATATTTCTAGATGAATGGGATAGGGGCCGCTGCGCGGCCCAGGTGCCCAATTTTTTATAAATAAAGTAAGTAAAGTACGATGGAGAATTTCAACCTCATTAAAATGTAAATATATTTTAGAGGAAGATAGTTTTTCGGTAATTGGTTTACTACCACTTGGAAACTCTGTTTTCGAAAAAGTGAAAGTTGGCAAGTATACAGTTATGTCAAGACATGCCTGTCAAATAATGAGCTTTTTGCAAAATATCTAATAGAGTGGTAGCCTGTTAAAACCCAAAGTTTTCAAATCTTTTGGTAATTTTGCCATCATTTTAAAACCCTCACCACAAAAGAAATAATCTCATCTCATATGCGATGGTTATCTTAGCATCAACCCAGCGAGGGGCTCTAAATAATTCATCAGAGTGGGAATGTATAATAAATCGCCAAAGCACAATTGAATGGTAAAAGTTGGCGTTCGGTAACATTTACTGAGAGAAAATTAAAATAAAGTAGCGAGATTAAACAAACAAATTTAATAGAGAGAAGAGGTTTTTGTGGCAGACTGCCTAGCCTCCCCTGGAGGTAAAAATAATTAATTTAAAGTGGCGTTGCTTATGAACTTTTAAATTTTTTTTATATAGTGGTGTAAAAAATAAGTTTAAATGAATAAAAAACAATACGCTAAAACATTAACTTAGCTACCACTAGAATAATTATTTACAAGAAGCATGGAAATTTGGCAACTCTGTAAAATTACATTAATAAACCCAAGAATTGAAAGGAAATTTATAGGATTCATTACCAATTTAAATATAAAAATGAAATACTACAGACAATCCGTAGCTAATGGCACCTATGACTTTAAAGCAGGGATGGGCAAACTTTTTTTGTCGAGGGCCAAAAATCAAGGAAAAAAATGCTTGGTGGGCCAAGTAAAAACTTCAAAATTTAAAAAAAAAAGCGATATACAAGTTTTAATTAAAATCTTTAGTGAAATGACGGAAATTGCGATTTCATTTTTTAAAGTTCCTTATATTAAGGTTCGAAGTGAGATGTGCTTATTTTAAGGAACAAGGCTTTTCTGTTAGTCTACTTCTGAAATGATTTTTTCTAAGGTTCATAGTTGAAAACTCTTGTTCACATATATAAGATTAAGCAAACATAGTACTGATTTTCTGGGCATGAAATATTAAATTTTGGAAACTAGCTTTTGGTAATGATTTGTAAAACTTTGGCATATTTAGAAACAACTGCTTCAGATGATTGTTAGATTGTCCGCTCTTTGGAGCGTAAAATGCGCAGTCTGCCAAATGAGAAGTACAATTTACCTTTATTAGATTCCATAAGTCAGCTTCTTGAGAAAAACAAATGCTAGTTGGAGCCAATCTACGGCTATTCTATAAAGAACTTCTGTCTTCAACATTTTACCAATTGAAGCGGTCTGTGCTAACTATTTCCATTAATTTATGTTTTGTAGAACAAAAATAGAGAAAGTAAAAATGTCATCAGTACTTTGTTAAAAAAGGAAAAACAAAAATAATTTTAAACATAGTCGTCAAGAAAGTGGATGTATATTGTTTATATTTGCCACTGATCGGCAAATAAAAATTCAATCCGCGGGGCGGATAAAATCTTCCGGCGGGCCACAGTTGGCCCATCCCTGCTTTAAAGTATCGCCTCGTTAACTTATCTCCTTCTTTCTACTACTTTCAAAGTAGTAGAAAAGTGGAGTCACTCAGTATTCACTGAAATGAATTTGAAAAAATCCTTGGTTTAGAAAATATTACTGAATTGAATAAAAACTGTAGCTTGTTGAGAAGAATCGATTTCAGATTTGAAATCAACTTCGCGAAAATGTCTAATATTCATTTAAAAATCTAATGTGGCAGAAAAAAAATGTCGCTTAGAGGCTTTTTACAAGAAATGATTTTTTCATCAATTTCAAGTAATGTTATGATAAATTACTATGGAAATATTTCTTAATATAGTTTTGAAAAACTGTATTTTTGTACATGAATTTTCTTATATAATATTATTTTATGCTTTTTTTACAAATTATCTTAGAACGTTTCATTAATATTTAGAGAGAACATTTAAAACTCTAGATACTTTCTTTTCAATATAATACAATGTACTCCATAATAATGCTCAAAAAGTATAATTTTTTAAATTTTTGTTGTTGAAAGTTTTAGGGATTTTTGTGATTTAAGTAGTTTTAGTAATTTGTTACATATGAATATTTTATATAGAAAAAAAGAACACCAATGGTCGAAATAGAAAAGTTTAATATTCAGAAAAAGGCGGTTTCATCACAGTCAACATTTTATAGGATGTAATTACACAACATTAAATGGGATGTTTATTACATACATAATGAATATACATAAAAATGCTACAGACAAAGAGAGAGAAAATATTTACAACATACATTTTCAAAAGATATTTAAATGTTGATGAATTTTCTATAAGTGACAAGGAACTTTTAAATGAACAAAAATCGGTTAAAAATCTGGTTGGGAATTATTAGTAAACTAAGCAATAATTTTGTAAAAAAAAATTGCTATATCTAAACTTTACTATCTCTTTTAACTGTCAAATTTAGTTTCATTTTTCGCAGATTGTTTCATATAACTATTAGTTATGCATACATTATTAAAAACTAGTTTATAAGGTTTTATTTTTGATGATTTCGTTCCTGCTTTATTGCTTTAATGAAATTACATACATTTGCCGGTTTCTATGCTCAATTTAGGCTTTTAAACCTTTTTTAAGTAGAAGGGCATATAGAACAATTCAGGGAAAGACATCACGAAGAAAATATATATATATATATATATATATATATATATATATATATATATATATATATATATATATATATATATATATATATATATATATATATATATATATATATATATATATATATATATATATATATATTGTTAAGAACAATTTTTGTATGTAGTTTAGTGTGCAATATTTTATAAGAATTTTATTATTTTGACGCGAGACGAATAATTTAAAAATCCTTTTAAAATAATTTTTTTAATTATTTTTAAATTTTGGAAAGTGTCTTTAAGTTCTTATTAATGCACTAAATTTTTCTCTTAGTTTTATTAAAATTTATTTTATTTTTTTAGTAGAGCATTAATAATGTAAAACTGCTGTGTTGCTAAATGATACTTTGTAAAAAAATTTGATTGTAATTGTCGCCTTCGACTGGGATAGTTTATTTTCTACTAAAAGTAACGAATTTGTTGAAATTATCATAATCTGAAAAAAAGCCAGTTTACCTCGATACTCAGTTAAGAAACTTAAAAAAAATAATTCAAAATAAATATTTTATACATTAATTAATTTCATTAAAATAAAAATTGAATTCATTCTTAATATTTAGAATATGTTCTTAATATTTAGGGAATAGAATTTATTCTTAAATTTTACATGGTTTAAGTTTTTAGCAATATCCATGGTTGTCTCATAAAACGAAGTAAAAACTATAACTTGAAACTGAACATCAAAAAATTCTTTACTAATTACAACTTTTGCTTAATTCTGCAATAGCACTTAGATCTGCATTAGCAATAGATACATTTCAGCGTGAAGGTCTACTGGAGAATCGTTTTTTATTTCATTTTATTCTAAGTTTGGGACTTATGACTTAGTTGCTAACATATACGCATTTTCAGTGAGATTTTATTTTTATATTTCAAATGATAGCAGAATTTTCACTTTTCTTTACAGTTTTTCTAATTATAAATTTACTTTATAATCGCTACGTATCGGAACTTATTTGGGTCATACATTGGTTATGTTTAAACTCAGTCAAGAAAAAAAAAGCGTTTGTAAGTGTAATTTAATAGACATATTGGTACTTATTTAGAAAAATTAGCCAAAAAAAAAATAGCTGGTACCTTTCGACTACTGCTTTTTTGCTAAGTGGATCAAGTAACGATTGCTCCCTTGAAATTAAAATCATAAGTTCTATTGCAAATAATACTTGTATTATGCTTTTTCACAACATTAAAATTTCGGCCTCTATTTATGAGACATTCTTTATGAAATTTATAGCAAATATTCTTGATTTTTAAACCATAGTTGATGGTACAGTTGATAAATTATAGTTTAGTCTTGCAATATTTGCTTACGTCGCAAAAATTTTTTAGAGCATCAAAGTTTTGCATTAATTTATTTCTTAGATTAATATAGAAAATGCTTTGAGTTTTCTGTTAACATTTATCTGAAATAGGTTTGAAATTATTCATCCCATTAATCGTAAGGTTTTTGCATTAATGTTTTTTCCCAACATTAAAGTTTCTGGTTCTATTTATAAGACATTTTTGACATAATTTATAGCATTCGTGAATTTTAAATTTATATATTATAACTGATGTTCTTGCAATATTTATTTACGTCACAAAAAAGTTTTTTAGCGAATCAAAGTTTTGCATTAGTTTATTTTATGATTAATTTTAAGACATTGTTTGGTTTTCCTGTTATTATTTGATACAAAATAGGTGAGTAATTCATCCTATTTGTAAAAATATTGATACATTTCTATTTTAAATGAATTTTTTATACCTTAGTTTTGAAGTTTAATAAGGTATCAAAACTATTACTAATATATTACATAAAGATAACAATCAACGTATCAACAAACAACAATGCATAAATTTTTTCTTTATTTAGAAACAATGATATGAAGAAAATGATACATTTGATATGAAGAAAATATCACAAAATTTATTTACAGCATAATTTTTGAACCACATAGCAGTGCCAGCACAAAGGAATTATTAGCAAGTAAATGAGTAAAATATCAAAAGTATTCGCCAATTTTTGAAAATCTTCGTCAACTGCAAATCAATTTGTAATGAGAAATTTTTTTTCCATAGAAAACTATTTCACAGTAGTTTTTTTCAGACTAATATTATTTGGACCCAATTCTATGTAATTGGTTAGGCGACGCATCTGCCGAAAATTACTGTAATCGAATAAAAAATACTGCAATGTTTCGAAAAATTCATTTTGATGTAATTTTAATTTCTTTCCAGTGGAAAAAATCATTTGCCAATACTTTCGTCAAAAAAACAATTATAATAGTTAAATTTACAATTTTATCGCCTTTGGCGAGGGGGGGGGGAATGCTTAGCGCGGACCCTGACATAGGTAATAGGTCATAGTCAGAATGACATAGTCAGAATGACATAGGTCAGAAGGAAATAGCTGCAGATATAAATCAAAAATGGTTTTAATTGGATGTGCAGCATTTTAATCTATTCCGAATCTTCAGAATAAAAGATTCGAGTCACTGAAAGCTTGAATTTACAATTAAAACTTATTGATTACTCTCAGCAATTAAATACATTTATGTGTTGACTACAACAAGGTTAATGTGGCATAATTTAATTAAATGGCACTAAAACAATAAGTCATTTTCAAACATGACTTTTATTTTGAAAATAGTTAGTAAGTGATTATAATAATTTGAAATGTTTTGAGTAGTCTTTTGATATTAGTGTTACAGATTTCGTTAAAGCATAGATTTTTATTTCATTTTTTAAAGCATAAATATTTAAGAATAAGATGTCATATAAATCTACTCTTATAAAGAGAAATTTAATTCTAATAACTTTTCTTAACTACAGTAATATTTATCAATTTAAATTCTTAGTTACGTAATTGATTTGCAAACAATTCACACAACATATTGACGACAGATACAAAAGTTCTCGTTAAGAGTAACATCGGTGTTTTTTTTATTAATTTTTTATTTTCAATTTACCTCAAAATGTTTGTTTGTGAAGATGGGCACAGTTTGAAATGCTCGCTTGAAGTGATTTCCATAATTCAAGAATTCTGTTTAAAAAATTAGACTTGTTTGAAATATGTTTTTGAAAAAAATTACCAAAGACTTAAATGCGCGTCTTAGAAAATGGATCGAACACTAAATGTTTTGTTAAATGAAAAAAAAAAAATTGTGACATGCTTTACGATTGGAAAAATCTTGCTTTATTTTAGTTTGATTAGTACATTTTGAGTTCATTTAGTTTATTAGTTTTTAATTCTTTTAACATACAATGATCATTATAATAGTTTTGAAAAAAGGAATTAGGTGAAAAGAAAGTTTATTTTCGTCAACGCGCATTTTGATTCACGCAAATTGTTTCAATTTGCATTTTAAGTTGTTTATTTTCTTAAACACGCATTCTTTGTTATGTTCATTTTCAGCACGCTCATTTTGAGTTATGTTCTTTTTTTAAAATAGGTCAATTTCATCAAGGTCAATAGGCAATTTTTTTAAACTAACATTGTGAGTTTTGTCTAAAATAATAAGTTTTTTCTCTTCAATTATTGACGCAGAAACAACACGTTTTCAGCTTTTAATAATTTCTACACCTAGTAGCAATAAGTATGACACTTACGATTTGGTTTCTTTTTACCATTTTTTCCTAATTTAAAATATATATATATATAAACAAGATGTAATGATAACTTTAATAGTAAAAATTAAAAATCAAGTAAATAAATCAACAAAATTCATTCCTTATTGTGCTGAAAATAATGTATATTGTCAATTAAAAATAGCAAGTATTAATTAGTATATTAATAAAAAGCTTTATACAACATTTTGTTGTAATACATATAAACAGTTAAAACAATATTTGCTTACTATATTTTCTCTACGGAAGCGATTGAAAGCTAATCTAAAATAGAAGAAAATAGCAAAAGTGTTGTGCAATACAATGATAACTGTAACTGTGATTATTATTCAAGAGACATAGTAAGGGTTATTTACAGATGAAGGTAGCAAATATAAATATATATATGTAGAATATCTGAAATATTTGTTTACATCAGTTTTTTCTACACTCTAGAAAATTTAAAGGAGCAGAGAGTTATTTAAAATGGTCATTTGTAAAGTAACACATCTACTGTACGGACATAACATTTTTCTAACAATTCATCACCACTTTTTTGCACTTATGTACGTACAAAACATATGTACACATTAGAATATGCACACATGCATGTGCAAATACTGCCTGAGCAAAAAAATAGTGATTTATTTTGAGTTCTAATTTGTTTAATATTATAGTTTATACATTAAAAAGCAAGTAAATTATCCTCTATCCATATAAAGCTCCCAAATAATCATTCATATATAAAAATAATTTTCATGCATAGATTTCAGAACTGTATAGATAATTATTTTCCTTCCAAGTTAGCTATACTCTTTTTAGCACTATTTATTTGGCTCTACTATTTAAAAATTAATATTTTTTATAGTAATAAGTATTTACTGTGATTATAAGGAAAGGCACGCTTTTTTATAGCTTTCAGATATAGTACTATGTTTAAATAAAAATTTAAAAAAAATATTTAATTGATTCGGTGATTTATTTACAGTTTTTTTAAAATGTTATTGCTTTTTGCATTTATTGTTATTAAAATGTAATTAATTAAATTATTAAGAATTGTATATGTTCTATAATTTTAAGTTTATGCTTTTTTTTATTTGGTTAAACTAAACGTTATACACTTACATCAATAAAGTTCCCACTACAATATGATGGTACTACTAGTACGGTGGTCAGTATTACTAGTACAGTGGTCTAATTTTGCTCCAAAACCTTCTCTCCAGCAAATACAGGTTGCTTTCATATCGGAAAAATATCAACTATCGTACGCAAAGCACTGTAATAGCACATAATTGGAGAGTTTAGTGGAAGAAGCAGGTAAGTGACATTTTTCAGAAATATTTAACAGTCAGGAAAAGCAGCATAAGGTGGTCATATCAATGTGGATTATTTTTGTTGTAACAAAATTGTTTTCTCTGTCTTCTTTTAATGTTGACATAACTAATCAACATTAGTTATGAGTAGGTTTTCATTATTATTATTTCAAATTAAGTACCGAAAAATAAAATAAGGCAAACAATTATTATTTCCACCTTCTAACAAATCTAAAATGAAATAGTTCATTCCACTTTTTTTGTTCCTATCCTAATTATATCAATCTGAAAATGTCACTTACCTGGTTTTCCCACTATGCTCTTAAATGATTTGAAAAATTCAACCATAACGTATATCTTACAACCAAGGTTGCCTATTTACAGAGAGGATTATTGAGATTATTTTCTCCTTTTAGTCCTTAATTATTATTTACTTCTTTTAAAGAAAAATTCAAGATAAAATTCAATTATAATCCCATATCAATATTTCCCATATCAATAGTTAAAAATTAAGCTTAAAAGAAATAAAGATCTGAATAATTCAGAATTATTTAGAAAATTTTCATATTTTAAATTATCCGAAGATATATAATTTCAGAATACCATCTCTAATATAAACACAATCACAGATATACATATACACATTCTTATTCTTTTATTTAAAATATATTGGTAAGATATTATTTGAATTTGTTTGTTTGTCTTATATTATAATATTTTTATTTATGAGAGGAAAATAATTTTACTTTTTAGTCGTTTTCCGGATATATTTTTAATTAAACATTTAACATATTTTTTTTTAATTAATCGTATTTAAACAGAAATTTAGACGTTATTCTAAAAGCAGTTTTTACATTTGGATATGTTTAGATCGATACTATAACTTTTTAAAAAATATGAGAAATAAGTTACAATAAAAATCATTTTTGTTTGAAATATAAATGAAATTCAAATCCTTCGTTATATGTGCAGCAAGGTTTAATTGTGATGGATTCTATGATTGATACCTACTTAGAGTTTCGCAGAACGCGAGAAAAATTTGTAGGTTGATAGTTCTATTCTATTTGCTTGAGATTTGCAAAAGTTTAGATATACTTTGGCAGGTAAAAGGAGAATTGTTGGTAATATGCGTCATGTTAATGTGATTTATTACTTTATATTTTCAAAATTGTGTTACGAAAATTCTAAAAAAAGGTATAGGGTTTTTGAAATAGTATTTCCCTGAAGAATTCATCCTGAAGAATTCATCTTATTATAAGGGTCGTAGTTCTGTTCCGATAAGTCAGAATAGTGTTATAACAATAAAAAAAAGTTGCTAATATTTGACGAATATTATTTAGATATTTCATATTAGCTTCTTATTTCCTTTTAGAATATGCAGTAGAACATTTTTTGTGCATATGTTAGTGCTTCAGAATTCTTCAAAAATCTACATGTAGCTTAAAAATATGATACCAGGGAAGAATCATATAGGAATGTATGGTCACAATGCAAATGTGCAACATGACATATTCAAAATTGCTTTCGCATAAAGGTTTATCAGCTAATGCATCATCGTTTCAAATAATTACGTCATTAACCTCACTCATTAACGTCGTTGCAACCAGTACATAATTTTAAACTAAATCGTGTTAACTCGTTGATATGTAATAAATAATTATTATTTGTAACCTATCTCACAAATTAAAGTGTCTGGTTTTTTGAACATGTTGGGGCATTTTATTTGCGACCATAAATTTCATCATGGTTCTTACTTGTTATTATATTCCTTACCTACAAGTAGATCTTTCAACAATGATTCCAAATCATGGAATACGTTCTTTTACCGTTTAACTGCCGGATTCATATTTTGCACTAATGGAAAAAATGCCTTTAAGAAAAAAACATATCAGGTTTGCATTTAAATTAAATGAAGATTTTCTGCAGAGAGCGACTAAATTTATTAAAAAATTAAACAGCTGGTTTGATTTCAGGACATAGTCATAGCAGTGCTCTAGAACTGGTTGAACAAAGCACCCCTATCCCATCCGTCATGAATTTGTTAGTGTGGTTGCTGGATACGAAATTTTCTGCATGCATCTTAATTTTTTTCCGTGTTTCACTGAAGTTAGAAAATAATTTCCATAAATCCTCATTGTAAGCAACTATGCTTGAATTTATGGAATAAGACTTTATCTCAAGAGGCCCTAAAATTGATGAATTCTTCAAGTTGAAAGGAATAGTTTGAATTAATTTTATTAAATTAGGTACCATTTTTCCTATGAATTAGGTCAATTTTATTCTGCATACCTTAAGAAATATTTAAGTTTATCTCCTCTAAAGTGATAAGGACTCTTACGTTTTGAAAAAGAGTGCAGTGATCAAATGTATATAAAAACGATAAGACTCATAAAAGTGATAATACTTTCATTGCATTACTTATCTTGTTTCTCTCCAATATAATATGTTTTAAAAGTTGAGCTGTGTCGAATTGGAAGTCTGATCAGATCTCGAAACATTTTGGTCCTAGAGGTACAGCAGCTGTAGCAGCGTTCATATACAATATTATACGACAATAACATGGAATATTTTCCTGAAGGAACTCTTTGTTAGCGTTTTGTTTCATTTTCCACGAAAGGAATTTTGCCTTTTAAGTCAGGTTTGTTGTTCTATCGGCTTGGATCCTGTTGACATAGCATCGAATGGCAATTTGGCTTATTATCAGACAAAAGTTCCGTCTTTGTCGCCATCGCTGCCATCACTGTTTTCAGAGGCTGCACCTGGAAGGTTGTCCTCTTGGGTTGACTTGTTACTGCCTCGTTTCTTTTTGTTGGGAGATTTTATTCGAATGGAACCTCTTGTTAAGAAAACTTTTTTACTCCAGATGGGACTGGGTCGAATGACGAAACTGACAAAAGTAAATAATTAGGATAAAATAATTATTTGAGTAGAACAAAACATGTGTAAATTTTTAATTATCTGGAAAGATAGTATAAAAAAAATGCACAGAGAAACTATTCGGTTTTTATAATGCATATTTAACTCACTAATAAGAAAATGGCAAAAGCGACTAAAAATTATGTGAAAACTGGATAACGTTTTGTATTAAAATATGTAGGCCTCAAATTTATCTCGTTACTTAAGTTTTAGTACTTTATTTACCATATTTTAAAAACAAATGACAGTATTTATGTTGCTAACATGCAAACAATTATACGATCTGACCGTTTAATAAAACTACAGCGATTTTAAAACGAAGTAATTAGACAATTTCTTAATAAAACTTCACTTTCTGGTTTTTCACGCAATTTATCTTTTAGATTCGTAAACTCAATAGCTGGAATCTTGGATAAGAAAACGCAAAAAAATATTGAAAAATTAACAAAAAAAAAAACATATTTAATTATAAAGAAATTAGATTCCGGATCCACTGATTCATTAGTCCTTGATTCGCCCCTTAACAGATTCTTTAATCAGCCGGTTTATTGATTCTTACATTCATTAATAAGGCAATTTAATGCTTTATGAATAAGTCGGCTTATTAATCATTACATTCAATGAAATTGTAATTCATTGATACTCCGCTTCATTAATTATTTGATTAATTAATACTTGAACTCACAGCTTCACCGATTCAGAGATTCCTCCTTTCACTAGAACGCCAATTCAATGATTCACATTTTTACTCGTTCGTTAATTTACTCTAATTCTATAAGACATTGATACGCTTACTTTGTTTTTTCTCTGGCTATAACAAGAATCAATCACAGTAAAGATCATAGATGCATAAATGCTTTACTATGCTTTTAAAATTAAAACTGCACAACCATACAGAACAACATGTGGAATAAATCAACCACAAAAAAGAATTTAAAATTAGACCTTTGTACAAATTATATGCACAAAATAGCAGTAAGATTACATTACATGATGGTTAGTGCAAAAACTGATCACAGATTAAAATATTTTTGTGCTTATGTGTTAAAATTCAGCTAAAATTTATAAGAAAGCGAAAATATTACCATAACATACAAGGGTTGGACAACTTGAATTAAAATACATAATAAAAATTAAACTAGGAAGTATGATATTTCTTTTAATAATTTGAAAAGCACTGTCAAATTGCATTACATACTTTATTCAAACAATTTATACTTACATAACATCGCCTTCTTCTAATGGAAGATCACAGCTTGGATTTATCATAACATAGGATAAACTGTTTCTTTTCTCAGAACACTCGTCTAAGAAAATAATAAAAACATATTATGTCACTGTCAGGAATTTTAACTCTTTGCACTGTCTAAAATATTGAAATACCTAAAAAGTTAAAGCGTTTAAATGTAAAAAGGTTATTTTACTCCTATTCTGTTTGTTTCTAATAAATGGCATTTATGAAGAACTGTAACACACCATTCTCAAATATGTTTTTAACTATGAGGTTCATAAAAATTTCCTATTTCTCGTGCCAGTGATATTTCCGAGCAAGAGCGTTCAAAAGTAATGCACTAAAAAGGTTTTAATATATCCCTCTCTTGTGCCCGGATTTTTATTATTTTACTATATATATATATATATATATATATATATATATATATATATATATATATATATATATATATATATATATGTAACATAAAAAGCTTCAATTAATCTTTTTATGTTAGTTTCTTTTATAAAACTTCATCCTAATTAATTATTCTAAACGAAATACTTTCTCACACTTTTAAAAGCCTCATCCTGTTCTTAAATCTATTTTTGACTCAAGTATGCATTTAATTAAGAGCAGGACATTTTTCCCTTTGCTCTGCGTGGGAAACATTCGATCTATTTCATAAACCAATAGCAACTACTAAGATTTCCCTCTTTCCCTAAATTAAGACATTTTACGGATTTTACTTTGCAAGATTTTCCCTAACATATAACCAAGGAGCGCAACTTTTCGTGTACACTTTCACTCAATCTCATGACTGCTCTTGTCTAATAATTAATAAATAAATTTTGTACCCTCCTTCCCGACCTATGACCTGTTTTAATCCTTCCACTCGGCAACGACGTTATAAGTCGACAGGATTGAACGGTCGGGAAGGGGTACAGTTCGTATGGTACATTAAAGATATTAAATATCTCATTTGAAAATAAATAAATCATTTTCGGAAGAGGGTACATCAAAAATATGGAATAATTTCGAATCATTTATTCAAAGAAACAGCTGATAAATAAGCAGTCAAATTCTTCTACAACTCTGATGTCTATGCTGCATATTTTGTCTACGTTCCTGAGACTACTAGAAAGCTGAGCTTCAATTCCTTCCTTGGACTAAAAAGAATAACTGCATCGAACTCTTGATAATTAACATGTTTTATTGAAACCCTATCCCTTGGAGAAAGCGTTGATTTTGCCACTCTTAAGTGCTGAGCTGGATCTTATCGTCGATGAATAATTGTTCTCACACCCACGATGGTCTACTTAAATATTCGACATTCAAAAGAAAAATAAGCTTCAATTTCTCCGTCACTATTGGTGTTAATTTACGATTCATCTTAACGAAGAAACAAATTTTTTCCCTAGCAGCTCTCGTCTTTGCTTTTGGAATTGTGTTCACGGAATTTCAACGCACTTTCATCGCTAATGTTGTGGTTTTCAAAATATCTTGGACTAATTCGAACTTTTTCACGTATCCTTTGAGTTCATTTTTTTTTACAATTCTCATAAAACAATTTCTTAAATGATTATGATTTTAATTTTTCCCATATTTGATGTTTCAAAGTGAAACTACTTTTTATATATTGATAGTATTTACTGTTGAAATTTTTATTTCTTTAAATTTTTATTTTCAGTTAATTGATTTATTTGATTGAAAAGTGTTTCAAGAAATTATTTTCATATTGTTTTATGTGTTACAGCTTCTATGATTTTTTGAGTAGTAGAAATTATATTTTTGTTTTACAGTGATTGGTGTTTAAATGAAAATGCCATTTAAATTTTTTTTTCTCTTCGTAATGCAACTGCAGTAATTATTGAAATTCAATTTTAATATATGAATGCAATTACGGTGTGGCAAAAATTAAATTAAGAAATGTTAAAACTCACACAAATAATTTGGAAAAATGAATAAAATATTTGTTTTTAGAATTTGAATTGAAATGTGAAACCAGACATTAATGCTTTAGTTCAACGTTGGTAAATTGTTCATAGCTCAGCTCTTGCTCAGACATTTCCATAGATAAACAACATAAAGATAGGAAAATAATCAAACAAAAATTTAAAAGTAATAGTAACCAAATTCACTTCAAAAACACGTTTAAAATAGAAATGAAAATATTTGAATTCATAACAATTGCGACAAATTAAATTATCAATTAAGATCTCTGCATAAAAATTACTTTAAAAAAATATCCGAACTAAAATTCTTGAAAAAAAAATTATGTCCAAAAAGAAAGGTAGAAATGAAAAAAAAAAAAAGAAGAAAAGGTAATTTGCAAATTAACCAAACTTGCACTTCAGATTAAAATAAGGAAAATAGCTAGATCAGTCAAAAATTGAAAACTGATTTACCTTAATACCATATTAAATTTGAAAGCTTTGTTTTGGATTTCAATTTGTGATAGAGTGTGTTGAACTAGTTGTAATGCAAAATCAGAGAAAACTGATCACTTTTTCGGATTATAAAAGCAACTTGTCTTTACACATTTCTCCTGAAATCCAGGTTAATGATTGCAACAAAAATACCAAGAAAGAAAATAAAAGTACAAATAAATAAATATAAAGAAAGTAGAAAGAAAAGTAAAATAAAAGAAGGTAGAAAGAAAAATAAGAGAGAAAAAGAAAAGAAAAAATGTTATAGAAGGCAAATTTTGGACATAAAGAAAAAAAATTTCCGGATATTTTGCTACTAAAGTGATAAATATGTAAGGTAAATAATAAATAAAGTGAAATAAAGACAGAACTGAAATCTTGGACTTGACAATAACAACCACTGTGTCATTTTTTTTTCAAACAAGGTAAACAATACTCAAGTCTAATTCCAGATTGAAATTTTTCCTGTAAAAATGTTTTTTGTGTTTTACATTTTAAATTACACATTTTTAACAAATGTTTATAAATTTTTGTCATCATGATTGAAGAGTTAACTTAAATTGTATTATTATGAAGAATTCTTATCGTGAAAAAGCTGTGTCGTGATCTTTAAACAAAAGACTTTTGAAACTGAAAAAAACTGTTAAGTAAAAAAAAAAAAAACTGTTGAAAATGAAAATTTTAAAATTGCTGATAATGCTACTGCAGATTTTTGATTGTGTTAAATTTTTTACAATGAGAACATATGTAAATGTTTTAAAATTTATATTACTTTTATATATTGTTACCATTACAAATTTGGTTATATTATTTGTACTTCTACCATAGGGAAGATTTTGCAAATGGATAATTTCAAAATTTTGGGATTCTAACTAAACATTTTTGGCGAAGGGGGATGTAACATAAAAAGCTTCAATTAATCTTTTTATGTTAGTTTCTTTTATAAAACTTCATCCTAATTAATCATTCTAAACGAAATACTTTCTCACACTTTTAAAAGCCTCATCCTGTTCTTAAATCTATTTTTGGCTCAAGTATGCATTTAATTAAGAGCAGGACATTTTTCCCTTTGCTCTGCGTGGGAAACATTCGATCTATTTCATAAACCAATAGCAACTACTAAGATTTCCCTCTTTCCCTAAATTAAGACATTTTACGGATTTTACTTTGCAAGATTTTCCCTAACATATAACCAAGGAGCGCAACTTTTCGTGTACACTTTCACTCAATCTCATGACTGCTCTTGTCTAATAATTAATAAATAAATTTTGTACCCTCCTTCCCGACCTATGACCTGTTTTAATCCTTCCACTCGGCAACGACGTTATATATATACACAAAGCTGTAACCTGATCTCAGTTCTTAGATCCGTCAGTTAGAAGTCGCCTTAAGCTAGAAGTTCCGCAAGTCAATGTAAGCCGCAAGCTGATCCCTGTGCACGACTAGGAAGCAATGGAAATTTCCCTAAGACATTAGAGCGCGGTTGAGAACGAACCGAAACAGACGGATATGGACTCCAAAGAGGAATTATGATCGCAAGACGAACTCTTACTCATTTATTATCTTCTGTTATTTATGTGATTGTTAATCGTCCGTGTTTATGTAAATTTAGTCTTTAATATATGTTTTTGTTAAAGAACAGTGTCTTTTATTTAAGACGACCACTCATGCCGTCCCCATATATACACTGACTGAGCAAAACTCATGGGATAGCAGGGCTCTGATTTGTGGATGGACAGCACGTGTGACCAACGCCACCTTGTGGCCTCCTTGACGGTCTCAGTTGTGTGTTAGACATTGCTTGAAGTGGCTGTGTGAGTGATCGGGTAAAATGCAACGTCGTCGTGAGTTGACGGCATTCGAACGCGGCATGATTGTAGGTGCCCGACGCATGGGACATTCCATTTCGGATGTGGTGAAGGAATTCGGCTTCCCAAGGTCAACCGTGTCGAGAGTGTACCGTGAATGGGTGAATGAGGGTGTCACAGTCCACAACAGACACCATACCTGGCGACCACAGGCCCTAAATGACCGAGACAGGCGAAACCTGAGACGAGTGGAAACTCAAGATTGGAGAGCAAATGTGCTACAAATCACGACAAAATTCAACACTGGCCGTGATAGAGACGTGTCCCAGTGGACAATCCGTCGGAACATACGTGTTCTCGGGTATGAGAGCCGTCGCCCCACACGTGTGCCACTGCTAACCCAGCGTCATCGGACAATTCGGCTTGCATTTGCCACCAATCACCACGGGTGGACACTGCAATAGTGGCGTAACGTGATGTGGTCTGACGAATCACGTTATCAACTGTTCCATGCAGATGGGAGGCACCGTGTGTGGCTCACACCGCATGAAGCGATGGATCGTGGCACAGTACAGGCCGGTGGCCTATCAGCCATGGTGTGGGGTGCATTTTCGTGGCATGGAATGGGCCCCCTGGTCGTTCTGGATGCCACATTGACTGGTCAGAGGTATCTTCAGCTGCTTGGAGACTATCCCCACCCTTTTGTCATGTTTCAGCACCCTGATGACATTGCTATGTTTCAAGATGACAACGCAGCCCCACATTGCGCCAATATCGTCCGTGCCTGGTTCGACGAGCATGCAGGTGAGATCCAACGACTGAATTGGCCACCTCGAAGTCCTGATATGAACCGTATTGAACATATCTGGGATGCCCCCGACGTCAGGCTCAGGGCATTGAATCCTTAACCCACGAACAGGCCACAATTGGCTGCCGCTCGTCAGGATGTGTGGTGCCAATTACCTCCAGACGTGTTCCAGAGCCTTGCAGACTCACTTCCACGCCGTATCGTTGCACTCCGCAGGGTCAGAGGGGGCCCGACCAGATATTAGGTGGGTATCCCATGAGTTTTGCTCAGTCAGTGTATATATATATATATATATATATATATATATATATATATATATATATATATTCAAACACTAAAAATTAATACATTTATTGTACACACAGCTGTTTACATAATTTTCTTGAATAAAAAAAATAGGCATTTTTATGACGTATACGCGTTTTCTTGAAAATAGAAAGATCATTGGAATCAGCTATTTCCATTTTTTTAAAACTGTTTTTGATTTTATTTATAGTTTCATCAAGTAATTAATGTAAAGAATGAAAATAGTCCTACCGTAGTCTTCTGTCGGTAAACAGAGATCTTTCATCCTATTTCGCACCAGATTTCCAATTTCTTGTCGTTCCACATCTGTCCGAATAGCGATTTGATCTTCATCATCCATCAGATCGAGTGACATCTGGAATGAAAAAAAATTTCTTAAACAGTCATCAGTTACAGTTTACAGCACTGGACGGATCTATATCCTGAATGAGGATTTTAAAATACTAACGGCAACCACTGCTTCAAACTGTGCTTGTACACAAGCCACTCACGAAGCGCAAAAATATCAAACTTGTCTCACAACTCACAGTTTTCCAGTCATGGCACTAATGAAATTATATTAATTTTCAACTTCCTATAGCATTAGTCACTTTAGACTACACACGACGACCTAGTAATCACTTACTACAATTTATAGTCTCAACAAGGTTTGCTGTAAATCAAGACTACAACTATTCAAACGATTAATAGCAGTTTAAAGTGCAGTCATTTCTTTATCTCTTGCAGAAATATTCACAATTCTGTGTATAAACCTCATTCTTTGCTGTAATTTGTGAACATTACAGTAAAGAATGAGGTTTATATACAATTTATAATCTCAACAAGGTTTGCTGAAGACTATTACTGTTCAAAAGATTAGTAATAGTTTGAACAATAGTTACCTGTTTATCTCTACCACAGACACATTTATAATTCTGTATATAAACCTCACTCTTTACCTTAATTAATGAAAATATTTGGAAAGTTTGGAATGCTACATGTAGTCTGAGTAGACCATACATGTCAATACTTAAACTTTTGTGACAAGAAACGAAAGTAAAAATTAAAAATACATAATATTACTTCTATTTATACGCTTGAAATTTAGTACTTTTCTTTAGGCAAAATATATACTACTTTTATAAATACTGCCTTATAAATACTTATGTTATGTATAGCAATTTGTTATTGTCAATAAGAAAAGACTATTGCTAGCCTAAATACACAAACACTAATAAATTATTTTAATTGTTGAAGGAGATATGGTAATGAAAGCAACGTACTGAAGTAGTTTCTGCCAGTGTAGATTTTTGAGTCCTGTAGACTCCAATAGGAATTTCATAAGTTGTGGAAGAGAGTTTTTGGTATAATCGACCATATGTCTTGATCCAAAGGTCATCTTTAGTGATTCGGATCTGAAAATTTAAAAAAATAAAATATTTTATGGAGTGAAAAAGTTACGAGTTATTTTTTTCCCGTAGTTTTTAAAATACTATTTAAGCTTAAGATACTAATAAAAAATTTTTTTTTTAAATTTGCAATAAATTAGCCGTCATTAACTTAGTAAAATAGCAAAACATTGAGACAGGTTTGAAGATTTAGGAAATTGTATTTTGTAATAAACGTTGAGGGAAAAAATCATTGATAATTTTTTTTATAAGTATTAAATATTATTTTTTGTTTATCTTTGTAGAATTAGTGTTCTCTTAATTTAGGTCACCGAGAGCATACAAAATCTATTTTGAAGCTCTCAAAGACAACTTTTTAACTTATGCTGAGAAAAATACTGTGATATACTCACAGAAGATAAAAATCCGGAGCCAGGAGCTTGATCTACACCCAGTAGAAGTCGGACGAACGTGATCATATAATCTTTCACAAAAGCCTGTAACATAAAATTTAAAACATTAAAATTTAAAAGAGTAATTTGCAACTGATTTATAAAACTACGTAATTTATAAATAAATTACAAAAAAAAAATACAATTTATAACTACCAAATAATTTGTTTTATTATCACTTAAAAAAGTAACTTATAGTCAATATTATGTGTATTTCCTTATGAAAGCCTATCAGACTGCATGTTCGTTCATTAAAATGTTTCTTTGTTTATTAAAATGCAACAATGTGCTTTAATATATAAGTCTTAGTTTTTAAAAGCTTCTTACATTTTTTTTACGTCCTATATTGCAAATCAATAATTATAACTTTTGTTTTGATAAGATCTAAATATTATGTTGTTAAGTATTGACAAAGATGCTTAGTGTTTAGAAAATTCTTTTTACCTTATTCGGGATTTTCACAGTTAAACACGTGGGTGGATCTAATCACGTTGACTTGCATGACGTATAAATCTTAAGGCTCGGATTTAGTATCACACTTAAACATTTTTTGGATCAGATTTACTTGGATGCCAGCAAGAGACGGCACGCTTGTGTGTGGTACCTCATTGGCTAATCCATTGGTGTGGTACCTCATTGGTAAAGTAAATATGTTTTATTTTAAATTTATAACCAGCGTTAAACAGCCGACCCATTTTTAGGTTTACGACTACCGATGTTTAACGTCCTTGCAATATTGAGCACAACCAAGAAAACTCTTGGATAAAGCATTGAACCAAACTAGCCTTCGAGGAGTATTTCTGATGAAACTAACTAGTGTTTGTGTTTCATAGAGAGAAAAGCCACGAAAACCTCCAATGGTCAGCCCGGTGGCAAGAGGACTCAAACCTATGATCCGTCTACCACTGAGGATATTTTACGTCAGCGTTGGGGTATATGAACAGAGCCATTGCTTGGATTCAAACCTAGATCATCTTACAATAAATATGATTAATGAAATTATTCAAAATAATTTGAATGTGAGCTTAAATATTAGTATGTAAAAATGTGAACTAATCCTTCGGATTGTTAAATAGAGATTTGAGAATCTGAGAGTTGCCACTGCTTTGAGAAAAGTAATTACTTATAGTCGCTCAATTGTATCAATCTATGTTTTGTGATGAATATAAAAAAGAATAGAATATGACATTTAAGAAACAGGGGTAATATAAACATGAAATTGTAATAATACTAATTCTACCAATAGAGTGCAACAAATCTTCACAACATTGAATATTCGTATAGATAATATGAGAGAAGCAAAATATTCACATCATTTTGTTTATTGTATTAATATTATATTCATTATAAAATATATAAATTGTTTTTTTTTTTCTGTGATATTGTAGCGAGCATAAGGGTTCGTATGGATTGGGAATGAATAAAACAGTCCTTAAGGCACCAAAAATTTATTGGTAGAATCTTTCAGAAAGTACAAAAATTTTCAGTGCTCTATTACAGCACAAATATTAGTGCAACACATAAAACACTGGCTTCACAATCTCAGATTGTACAATGTGCGAATCCGAGTTCCGAGGCTATTTAGATAAATATTTTTATAACAATAATATATTATTAGAAATAATACTTTCAAGTTCTTTTTCGAAAAAAAAGTACTTGAAAGTATCATTTAAATAAGGCCTTTTTAAAACCTTTGCACTTTTGTTCATTTTGAGCTACAAAGCCGTAAAGAATAATGAATGCATTATTAATTTATAATTTGATCTACATTGTCCATTGTTGTCTGCAAAAATAAGCTTGACTGTGTACAAGTTATAGAAAAAAAAAAGTACTTGAAAGTATCATTTAATTAAGGCCTTTTTAAAACCTTTGCACTTTTGTTCATTTTGAGCTACAAAGCCGTAAAGAATAATGAATGCATTATTAATTTCTAATTTGATCTACATTGTCCATTGTTGTCTGCAAAAATAAGCTTGACTGTGTACAAGTTATAGAAAAAAAAAGTACTTGAAAGTATCATTTAAATAAGGCCTTTTTAAAACCTTTGCACTTTTGTTCATTTTGAGCTACAAAGCCGTAAAGAATAATGAATGCATTATTAATTTCTAATTTGATCTACATTGTCCATTGTTGTCTGCAAAAATAAGCTTGACTGTGTACAAGTTATAGAAAAAAAAAGTACTTGAAAGTATCATTTAATTAAGGCCTTTTTAAAACCTTTGCACTTTTGTTCATTTTGAGCTACAAAGCCGTAAAGAATGATGAATGCATTATTAATTTCTAATTTGATCTACATTGTCCATTGTTGTCTGCAAAAATAAGCTTGACTGTGTACAAGTTATAGAAAAAAAAAGTACTTGAAAGTATCATTTAAATAAGGCCTTTTTAAAACCTTTGCACTTTTGTTCATTTTGAGCTACAAAGCCATAAAGAATAATGAATGCATTATTAATTTCTAATTTGATCTACATTGTCCATTGTTGTCTGCAAAAATAAGCTTGACTGTGTACAAGTTATAGAAAAAAAAAGTACTTGAAAGTATCATTTAAATAAGGCCTTTTTAAAACCTTTGCACTTTTGTTCATTTTGAGCTACAAAGCCGTAAAGAATAATGAATGCATTATTAATTTCTAATTTGATCTACATTGTCCATTGTTGTCTGCAAAAATAAGCTTGACTGTGTGCAAGTTTTAGAAAAAAAAAGTACTTGAAAGTATCATTTAAATAAGGCCTTTTTAAAACCTTTGCACTTTTGTTCATTTTGAGCTACAAAGCCGTAAAGAATAATGAATGCATTATTAATTTCTAATTTGATCTACATTGTCCATTGTTGTCTGCAAAAATAAGCTTGACTGTGTACAAGTTATAGAAAAAAAAAGTACTTGAAAGTATCATTTAAATAAGGCCTTTTTAAAACCTTTGCACTTTTGTTCATTTTGAGCTACAAAGCCGTAAAGAATAATGAATGCATTATTAATTTCTAATTTGATCTACATTGTCCATTGTTGTCTGCAAAAATAAGCTTGACTGTGTACAAGTTATAGAAAAAAAAAAAGACAGAAGTGTCTTGCATAAACACGAAAATGAATATATAAGTCAATCGTATCTTATTTTAAGTTGGTTGGACAACGATTCAAATAAGGCCATCAAGCAATAAATATCGATTCAATTAATTGAAAGTTAAATCTTACCTGATAGAGCAAAGTATCCAGCATGCTGGCACTGAAGACACTCCCAGCCGCAAAAGGAATACGGAACATATACGATATATGAGATCCCCTATCCTTCTCTCTCTAAACAAGAAACAAAATGCAACGCATAAGCAATTTTGGAAATCTATAAATATAAAAGTGAATGTTTGTCTGTGCATATGCCCTTCATTATTCTTTACGGTTAAACCATCCAACCGAAATCGATGAAATTAGGTATACATATAGTTTGAAGCATGAGGAAGGTCACTTAAGACAATCAACGACAAACGTATCGGATGAGCTAAAAACAAACTGGAATTTTCTGATGGGTTAAGCATTAGTCATTGTTTTAGATCTAAATATGAACAATTCAATAAATCTCATATTTTAAAGATAACATCAGAGATGCCAACTGCTCCGGACGCTCCAAAATAATTTTAAAAACGGTAAATAACTACAATTTAAAATTTGCTAATATTTGACTAATTTTGCTTGCTTTTTAACAGGTTTAACATGACTTAACTTTATAAAGTGGTGAATATATAAGCCTACGAGTTACTTAGAAATAGTGGTAGATAACAATCTAAAGAATTGTGTTTATTAAACAAAGAAACACAATTAATAAACTACCACTCGATAATATTTATTTGCTGTCCGAAGCAAGTTGGCATCTCTGTAACATCAGTGATATTTGTCTTAATTTAAAATTAATTATTAATGGTAGATAAGTAATGTTAATACTAAAAAAAATCCTTTTTTTTTACTTTACCACTTTGTCGTTTAAAATCTGACAACTTTGAGTCAGAGATGCCAACTTGCTACGCTTTGTAAAATAGTATTTTTGAGTGGTAGCGAAATTTAAGTTACTTTTAGTTTAGTATTTTTCAATTTAAGTAATGTTTTCACCACTAAATATCAAAAATTATAATATGAAATGCAACGTTAATTCATCTATTTACTCTATTAAAAAGTAGGCGTAACCATCTTTCTTTAACGAAATTTACAATACATATAATCAGGGATGCCGACTGTTCCGAAATAACTAAATAAAACGCGGTATAGCTTTACAAAGTAAATTTCGCTTACATTTGACTATTTTTGATTACCTTCTTAAAGGGTATAGCTTTACAAAAGTAACATACGGTGGTGAAATATATAAGCTTACGAATTATTTAGAAATAGTGGTTGATAAAAATCTACTAAATTGAATTTATTAAACCAAGGATTATAAACTAACAGTTGAAAATATTTATTCGCTGTCCGGAGCAAGTTGACATCTCTGTATAATTTCCAACCACTTTATTAAAACTTAAACAGAAAGCGGAGCAGTTGGCATCCCTGCTTTGAGTTTTCATAAAATGGGCATCTCTTAAAAAAAGAAAAAAGCGTAGTGATCATTAATATTTTAAACTAATGTATGATGTTATTCATTCACTTCCAATTTTGTTTTTTAAAAAAAAAGTTGCAAAGAAATTTAAGGAAATAAATTATTTAGGTTTTAGTCCTTTGCGACGCCATATACCCAGTCTGAAATAACTAATTTTAAAAGTATTACAACGGTATTTACCTGTATTACTCTACTTTAATATCGTCATTTCATTCATTTAGTCACCATCTCTTAAAAATCACAAAATTCGTGTCACTGTATTTGTTTAAGAAAAATAATGATGATAAAACGATATTTTTTAAAAAAATATACCATAGTAATAGTACATTATTTACGTCACACTAGAGCTGCCATTTGGGTTATTGATGACAGCCTCGGAAACATCTCTGAAGATCATCTGAAGACATGCCATCATAGTTTTGATCGTTTGCGGGAGGGGATTGCTCCCCTGTTTTTGTAGCTCGACGATTTACACGCAAAGTCGAGTATTTTATGATAGAACAGTTTTACGTTTTTCGAAGCTTCGTCGACAAGGAAAATAAAAAAGACACAGTTTAAGTGCCTTATACTTGAAGTAAAGTAATGATTTTTAACTATGTACATTATCTTGCCGTAAAGAATTATCTGGGATTTAGAACGGACAAATAACTTAAATATTTCAAAAATTATTAAACATTTATTTAAAAAATCGCCAATTTGGTGACAATTTTCCACCTAGATGAAAAGTATCAAAATCTATGCCTTATTCTCAGTTATTGCAAATTTTTATGAGCCCAGGTAATGCAGCATTAGAGTAAGTTATTAAATATTTAAAAACTAGACTCAAACGTTTTCCAGTTTCACAAAACTGTGGCTTTTTTATATAATGACATCTTGCGCCATTTTCAAAATATGGCTAGACAGCGCTGGTGTTAGATAGGCTGAACTTGACTCAACTGTCGTGTGGCAAACTGAAGGCAGTTATAAAAATAGCATATTATTGAAAGACAGCCTTAACAAGGGCTAAAAAGGAGCACACTCCGGTCCCTTCCACTTCGCAGGCTCATCACTTCAAATTTTCCACAAAAACAGTTTAAATTTTTGTAAGAGTTTATGATATATTGGCGATTGGAAGGTGAAAAGTTCGTCTTATGTGAAAGCTCTGAAAATAATATATTGGCGAAACTTCTAATCAAGAAAGAACTTCTTTTTCGCAGAATTATAATAATACGAAACAAATCATACTGACGAATTCTTCTACGTAAGAGTTTTCACGGCATAATAATTCATTGTAATATGATGATGTTACATTACAATGTAGGGTGACAAATGTTCCATTATTTTGACTGAAATTTTAAAGAATATAATTTCATTTTAATTTTAGGGATTCAGATAGTCTGTTATTCCCATCTAACAATATTTGAGTTTGAAAATATTTGTTCATGTTGAAATTTGTAAAATTATTCGATTATTGCAAAGGAGAATGCCTAACATTTCTTAACATTTTCTCCAGACTGCAGCAACACTGAATGTATACCAAATCGAAATAAATCAGGCTCTCGTTGTCAGCTATTTCATACAGAACTTATGTGCCGATTCTGAAAATTGAGAAAAACATTTGCTTTTTGATACTCACTTTTTCCATTTTAGAAAGATGCAAGGCATAAGCATCTCTCGCTCTGAATTGCATGAATCTCATGTTACAAGACTGGCTCAGCTCTGTGATGATACGAACACTTGGAAACAATCTGCAGAGTTTGGAAATATATTGAATAAAGGTAATAAAAAAACTACAAATTCACATCGAATCATTCAAATTTTTATTGTTTTTTTTAAATGTTTGTGAAATAACAGGGGATATTCCCACATCGTGCTCTGTGGCGTCAACTACAATCGCCAAGAAGCCCAATAAATTTTAAATTTGTTTTTAAAAAAACACATAGATGTTTGCCCGGAGTGTAGCTACGAGCGAGAATTTTCTAGCTGGTCCCTTCCTGGCATGTTCTTTTTTTTCTCCTCCTTTTAGTTTCTCGGGGGTGCTGCTAGGAAGTTGCTTGACTTCGCGATTATTCTGCCACAGATCACGATACAGAAATCTTCCCAAATAACAATAAACGAAACTTAAGTTTATTTTTAATCCTTTTCAGTTTCTATACGAGACGCACTTACAATTATTGAACAACAGAGAAACATATCATGATAATTTGCGTAATAACAAATCATTGTTTAGAAAAGATTAAATTAAAATATACTCTTAAGAAGATCTTTTTATAGCAACAAAATGATAGCATATGTTATTGAAATTACTTAGAATTACTTTCTATTACTTACTATTTCTATTACTGAAATTACTTACTATTTTGAAATTACTTAGACAGATTAATGTGGTTCACGAAGTGCACCTCCAATGGATTCTCTCGCATCTGGGGATTTACGGAAATGAGGTCGCTGACGACTTGGCAAAGCAGGGCTCGGTTGAGTCATTGTATTCAGTTGCCTCATCGACTTTCGACGAGCTTTACTCCATCAGGAAAAACAACGACTTAAAGTCTTGGAAGGTCCCTCCATCCCATGATTGGTATTGGCGGTGATGTCCTAGGGGCTCGATTGGCCTTTTCTGCGATAGAACTGACCAGATGATGCTGTCGAGATTTGCCAGCGGCCACCTGAGGAGTGGCTTCTTTTGCAATGGCAACAGGGTTTTCCCGGTTTGTGCAAAGTGCGTCTCCAGAGCACATTCTAGCTTGTCTTCGCATTTCTAAGGAGACTTTCGCGACGGACCCTTTGCTTTCCCTGGATTTTTTGAGAGTGTATGAACTCATGGATAATGTCCAGCTGCCGCTAGACAGTGAGGGGATTAGTCACACACACAAAAAAAAAAACATAAAATTAAGATTAATAGCTGCTCACTTTACATCCAACCCCTCATATCACAATCATCCAAATAAATAACTAATCACAAATCCACCCATAGCATCAGATTCAACAATAATACCGATAACTTGATCAAGCATTTCCCCACGTTGACCATCAATCTACATTCAAAGTCACACATAGTTTAAAGCAAGCCTGCTTCTTATTATTTCCATTATTATTATTTATTCAAGCAAGGTGCTTGAATCCCAATAACAGCAACCATATAGACTACTAACCTTAAAGTTCTATCACAAATATGAGAAACATGATGGAGGGGGTGGGAGCCACTGCTCTGCCCAGGTGCCCAGCTCAAATTTCAATACAAGACAAGTAATTTGACATATTAAAAATATAAAGTTTCGTAAGAAATGCAAAATTATTACTATTGTCTCGTGGCGACACTTTTAAAGAGTGGGCGAAATTTTCCTAATTCTACATAGTTTACTCTTCAATTCGCTACTAATTTATTAGAATTTTGCAGAAAGCGGAGAAGTTTCTATTTCTAGTTTACTATTGAAAGTGGATTCTGAGAATGGTTTTTCTTAAAATTTCAACTAAAACAATTTGAAATGTATCTCGAAGTGTTATTAAACAAATAATAAATAAATAAAATTTCTACCACTTTTTACGTTTTATTTGCCTGTGACGTCGTTGCATACCTTTTGTAAGGAACGTGCGTGCTAAATGGTACCTAGGAATTAATAATATTCGTTTGTCATGGAAAAAAGTAATATAGATTATTTTTCCATTACAAACTAATATAATTTATCGCATCGCAAACGTATTATCTCCTTCTTCCTACCACTTTCAACGTAGCAGAGAAGTGGGAACTCTTAATAGGCTCACAAATTGAATTTTAAAACATTCCGTAGAGAAATATATTATTAAATTGCATAAAATTGTATCTTGTAGAGTGAAACCGATTGCGAATTTGAAATCAGTGACGAAAAAATATCCAAAATTGGATCCATCTAAAAGAAGATTGCTTATCAACCATTTTTCTGAACTCATAAAAATTCATTTTAATGTTAATTATCATCACAATTTCATAAAAATTAAAAGAAAATAAACTTTTTCTAACCATCTCCATAAATGAGGCAATATATGGAAATATTTTCCTTTTTTTATATTTAGTATCTACCAGCAAAATATATTGCTATTAGATACTTTCATTAAAAGAGTTTTTACAGATATTTTGGATATATTTATTTCAATAAAATTAAAATTTATAATAAATATATTTTATTTTCTAAACCGGTAGGTCCTAAAATTTGAATTTCCTCATTTCTATCCCTACATTTGTCAAGTCAAAGGAAGCAGTAGGTTTTTTATATATTTAAAATTACATTTCTTAAAATGATTTAATAATTCACATACCTTAAAATTCAAAATTTTTTGAAACGTTTTTACAGAAAATAATAATAAATTATAAATAATTATTTAAAGCTAGTTGTCGCATAGAATGATCTTTGGGTAAACTAATTTTATAACTGTGTGTAAAATGTTTCGATCAGCTTAAAAATTCAGCGATATATTGCGAAACACGCAAAATGTAAAATTAAGAGAATTAAACTTTTGACCTCGCTCTCTTGACCATAGCATGGGAATTGGAGAAAATTCGAATTTAACGGAAGAGAAACTTAAAAAAAAATTTGCTATTATATTACTGATATTGTTTCTTAAAATATTGTCTGCTGCTCTAATTAATGAGTGCAATTAAATAAAGCAAATTTAAGTTTCGGCCCTTGAATCATTAAGATCGGTTCTAAGTCTAATTCCGTTCATATGTTATTCAGAGTTTTTATTTTTGTGCTCTTTATGCACTAAATGCTAATCATGAGCCTGTTATAAGGGTGATTCTTTGGAAACATGACAATTCGAATCAAAAAATTTCTTCACATTTAAAGTCTTCAAAATAATTTAAATTTATTTTTGTATACTTCTTTAGTTACATTTATTAATGTCTTACAGACAGCAGTGTAGTTTATTGACATTTTCTCGAGAAAAAAAAAATAGAAATTCACCAAATTTTGAATGCTAGGAAGATGACATATTAGTTTAGAAGTTTAAAAAGCAGTCATATTGAGTTAATAGTAAGTAACTCAACTTAATCTTTGATGTTACATGGACCATAAATTGCTTAAATTAGTTATTTTATTCCCTGTAGAAAGAATAAAAAAAATTTTGTTCCTGATATGTACAGAATAAAATGGTGTATAATAATTAATTATTAAATAAATAAATAACTTTGATTACATTCAAGCGTATTATAATCATACATAAACTTGGTATTATGTTAATATTTGCTTTCCCTCTTTACAATATACTGTTTAAAAAGTTTTCTGGTAACACGTCAATGTCCATTCATTCATAAGCCAGGAAAATGACAGCCAGGATAATGACAAATTTGCCATTTTGTAGCATTTAACTTTAATTTAACACTTTGGCCTAAGACGTTTACATTCTGCAGAAAACAACAGGATTTCTTGAAATAACTCTGATAAATGCATGTAGTTTATGTTATTAATGATTTCAAGAAGACAGGAAAATGACAACATATAATTCTACTCACCTTGAAAAATTTCTTGAAATAGATTTTGAACCAGAAAGTTGGTTCTTTATTTATGCAATAAGCCATGCTCAGATAGGATCTATCTGATCAATCTATTACCATAAGGTATTGATTGCTGGCTCTGTCTATTTTGGTTATAAATCACTAAATAAAAGTAGCCAGAAAAATGACAGATTTTCATGTGACAAACAAATTATTGACAGAAAAAATTATTTTAAACGAAGTTTTAGTAAATAATACCCTCAGCGTATATTCTAGAAATGCTTACATAGGTTGAGATAAAAAATATTAGATTTTAAAAAATGTATGGGAAGTTTTGAAGCTAGTTATTAATGGAAATATTGTTTGTGATACGCCAGGAACATGACATTTTGATATTTAAATAAATTTGTGATATGCCAGGAACGTGATATTTTGATATTCAATTAAATTTTTTAAGTATACAAAACAGCCAATGCTAGTGCAAAGTTATTTTAAAATGCTAACAGCAAAGTTATTTATTACTTTTTTTTCTTCAAAAAAAAGTTCTTTTAGTATTATAATATTAGATCTTGGAGCAAGGGACAATGATTTGTCATATTTCGATGAGAATCACCCATACGTTATAAATAAATCATAGAAGCTATGTTTTCCCGGAAATATGCAAGAAATGATTTTATTTCTGGTACCTTCAAACTTCCGAGTTCTGGAGGAAATGTTAACATGGTGTTTAGTAAATATCGCCAAAGTAGCAGTCAAATTACAATTCGTCATGAAAATGTTTTAAAAATTTGTCTGAAGTTGATGCAATTTTTCAAGTTGATTAAAATGAAGTTTTGATTCATTTGAAAGTATTTTTATTCGGGATGATCATAAAATGTTTGCAGATTGAAGAATGCCACTGGCACCAAAAAATGTAGAAGTGACTGGCGAAAAGGAGATCATCTATTAACACTTTCATCTGGGCAATGACGCGCTTTTGTACCAGCATCTGCGCTTAGAACTCTCCCACAACACTAAAATTGAAGCAAAACGCAAATTCTTATAAAACTTCTTGAATTAACTTGTACAACAATAGAAGGCAGCAAGCATACTTGGAAGATGAGTTAGAAAACACTAAATCATGTTCAATGTAAAGTGCCAAGTTAGCTAGAGCATGCATGGTTTTGCTTGTAATTTAAATATATAAAATTTACAATATAAATTAAGGTGGTAGTTATGAGTAAATAATTAAATTAATTAAAGTAAGTTGAGTTTTTACCACTGCTAAAATTTTTAGTCGTCTGTAACATTCCTGCAATTTGTAGTAAGTATTTAATAGATGATTAACCCTTTCGCGCCGACTGTCACAAATACGTGCCAGCATAAAACCGTATCAATCAGGGTAAAAAGATAAAACTGGTAATCAAAGTATTTCTTTAGCAGTTTATTTGTGGGCGGAGTTATAATTGTTTGATTTATTTAATTCACCATTACTTTGTTCAAAATAAAACTATTTAGTTATACTTTGAATTAACATTGATTATATATAAGATTAAACTAACAATAATTAATGTAAAAGCAAAGTAAGTCTGTCAAATTAGCAACGACTACATTTAAGTTACCGTTTTTTATTTAATTACAACTTGATTCTGATTTTGTACCAATGCTTTTCTGAATCACCCGTCCCCAAGGGGTTAAGTCATATTTTCTCATCGTATATCTTAGCAACATTTAAATAAAGCGATACATGTTTTTGACGTTTAGTGGCAATTATGTTTCGATAACTACATAAATGAGTATAGTGATGATAATAATTCAAGCAAAGCATCTTTACATACTAAAAAAAGTTTTTTTGTGTGGTTTGTAAAAGCCAGAATTCAAATTTTTTATAGAAAAAATACTTTACCTTAGCAACGGATGGATAGCAACAAAGCGAAATGCTTAAAAGCAGTAGTATTTCAACTGATTTTAAATATACCTTTAACTTACTAGAACGTAACTGAATTAGAATTTAAAAGATAATATTGAAGATAACTTAACACGGTATCCACGTATTTTTTATTGAGACATGAATTTTATTAAATTGTTTCGAAAAATGGGATTGTGAGTTTTTTGGACTAACTACAAATTTGCTCCGAGTACAATGTTATTTTAGTTCCGAGAAGCTATTTTATCTAAAGTAATTTAAAAACCATTCCAAACAAAACTAAACTACCGAAATTAATAAAAAGAAGAGACGGAATACCTGGCCAATGAAGCCATCTCCGTAAATTGTGAAATGTTTATTAAATCAATGTCTGTGATATTAAAATAGGGGAAAAATCAATTAACTCAATAGTTTTGTTTAAAACATTTGGCACTTGAGACCGCTATTTAAAACAACAGATGCAATACTTTTATATAATAACGAACAATCATAAAATAAATCAGTTACTAAACATCAAGGTTTAAAAATTTCAAATTTCAGAATGGCGACTTTTGATTTTCCATTAGAGAGGCATTGGACTGCAAGGAATTAAAAAGTTGCACCGTCAAAACACCTTTCCTTATTTTGTACTCATTAACTGATTAATGCTGCTTGTTAATTATCAATCTCAAAACTATTTCTGCAACCAAAACAATATGATAAACTGCAATAACTACTAAACAATATGATATTACAGTTAATTATTGATTAAAATTGTTTACACGATACAATAGTTTAGTTCAATTTGAAAGTAGAAATTGTTATGTAGGGAACAATTCTTTTTAATGTTATTGACAGGGCAGCGAAATTTTTACTTTTTTGTAAACATTTATTCTAGTTATTATATATTAAGTTTATTATTTTTGTTGTTTTCGTGTCCATGGATCTTCAGATCACATCAAAGGTCTGGAGTATTGCGGCTGCCAGCTTCGGCGGCGCCTTATGACTGTAGAGAACAGTTCTTAGATTGTACTTAATTGGTACCCATCCCAATTTCAAAACATGTGTGGTGAGTGCGGGGCACTCGAAAATGTGTTTTGGTACCAACATGACATCCGGACAGTTTCTGCAGGGAACTTATGTCCTGGTCTTGTCCGGGAGAATTTTGAAAAATTTATGTTGAAATATTTATTATTTTTTTATTCATTTCAACTTACTTTCTACACCACTACACATAAATGATTTAAAAATTTATACACAACACCACTTCGTGCCAGCTGTGTCGTCAGAGTTCCGCAGTCCTTAAAAAGTTTTAAAAGTGGTAGTAAATTTAGGGTAATTCTACAATATATGTCTTATTTTAATATACCATTTTATGGATAAGTGCTGGAATTTTGATGCATATATGCTTTCTTTGGGAAACAATTTTTAGTGGTGGCTACACAGAAATTTAAATATCAGAATTTGTTTTATTTTCGTTAACACTTTTTAAAGTTTTCAAAGCCCGTGGGAAGCCTGATCATGGTGAGGATTTTAAAATGTTAGCAAAAATATTTTAAGTTTTTACTTTTAAAAGTTTACCATTCTATAAACACACTAGGAGACAGAAATGTAAGGTTTTCAGCGTCCTACTTGAGAAAGTGGTTTATTCTTCCTCCCCAGTTTCAAGCATTGGCAAGACAGAAAAATATGGACAGTATATTGTTTATAGTGTAGGCCAAGTATCAAAAATCATCACTTCGCTAAATTTGTTTACAAATAGTGTTGTTCATTGAGAAAGCTAGAAAACAATGTTTTCAAAATAGCCACTATTACAATAATACTGAATCTAAGCTGAATCTAAAGAAAATATAACATTCATAAAAATAACATACTACTTCAGCTGGAATGTTCTGACGTGAAGCAGAAATTTTTTTTATAGAATTTTTAGCCAGGTACGTTCAAGAGTCAAATTTTATAACTAAATTTAAAATTAGATAAGAAATTATTCTCAAATTTTCTAAAGCAGAATGCCGCAAACATTCACGTTTCCTTTTGTTTATATTTAATTGATTTTTCCATTTTTCCAGTCACTATTGGGAATATTAATCGGGAATATTCATGCAAATATTGATTGAAGCATTCATGCAATTATTGTTGAGGATGAGGGTATTCTTGCAAGCATTCTAGGGGGTATTCCAGCAAACTTTGATAGAAATATTCATGCACTTTTGGCAGCATTCATGCAAACTTTGTTGGGAATATTAAATCAAATATTTTGAGATTATTCATAAATCATTGTTGGGAGCGTCCAGGAAAGCACTGTTAAAGGGTAAGTTTAAGGGTAATTGTTGGGAGAATTAATGCTAACGTTGTTGAGGGTGAGGGCATTCTTGCAAGCATTCTTGGGAGTATTCCAGCAAACTTTGTTAGAAATATTTAACCAAATATTTTGAGAGTATTCATGCTATCATTATTGAGAGTATTCATAAAAGTAATGTTAAGGGTAATCATATAAGCATTGCTGGTAATATTTGCTCTGCTTTAATCATGTATATTTGACATTGTAAGATTTACTTGAACATGGTTTGCACAGCTACGATGGTGTTGCAATCAGCTAAGTAGTCTTCTTCGGCTGAATTGGAAGATTCTTTATTTACAACGACGACGCTGTCAGCCAATGTAATTCCAGCGCGTAACAGGTCATCCAGACTAAAAATAAGTAAATACAATAAACACACAGAATGCACAATATTCAGATACAATAATTTAAATTCACAGAAGTGCACAGAAGTGTTGAGTCATGAGTTAAAAAACTACAATTTATATATGAAACCAAGCTTTCTTTTCGTTTAGTTTAGTCTAAGTTATCCGGTTTTTCAGCTTTCTTTAACACTAGGTTTACGGACGTTTCTTATGTACCTATCTCTACGAACACGCGTCAATTTGACGAATACATGTAACACACCTGCCAACTTTTACGCATTTGGCGTAAAGTTTTATTTCTATATTTAAAGTGGTAGTAAAATATATGCTTTATATATATTCCTTGCATTAATAAACTTAATTTATAGCATTTTTAAAAAAATTATCCATATATATTAATATGTAGTATTATTTTAGTAATCCGCATAAGCTTATTAAAAATACAGCGACTGCTACTACCTAAATTTGCATTTTAAATTTAAATTTACTACCACTGGGGAAAATCATTCTTGAAAGGTTCAAAAGTTGGCAAGTATGCATATAACAGCACTTACAGAGATGCCAACTTACTCCGGACAGCAAATATATATTTTAAATTTGGTAGTTTTTCAATTGTGATTCTTGGTTTAATGAATTCAATTTAGTTGATTTTTATCCTCCGCTATTTCTAAATAATTCGTAGGCTTATATAATTCACCACTTAATAAAAAATTTGCTTAGTAGTTAATTGCCGTTTTTTAAATTTTTTTGGCGTGTCCGGTGCAGTTGGCATCTCTGCTTGCGCTTAGAAAGCTATGTAATTAGTAATTATGTACTATAAGAAAAAAATTAAAATATGAGATATATATTTATAAAATTTTCTAGTATTTTATTTTTCAATACTCGAACTAAGCAACTGAAACCTTCACTATCTGACACACTGGCATCAATTGACATTCTGCGTTTGTTCTTTCTATTATTGCTTATCGGCAACAGTTGTTTATCGCTTGTTTAATTTAAGATAACGATATCGGATAACAGATCAAAGTATTGTCGGTAAATTCCTATTTTTTATTGATGTGATATTTGCATGTTTACTCAAAATTTTGTCTAAATTACGATTGCGTCCAATTGACGCATATACGTAGAGATAGGTAAACCACAAAGAGAATATCTACATTTTAACGCTTTTGAAGAAAATAGACTTCAATATATATTTACCTCGATCAATGGATAAAAGTCATTACAAGAGATAAAATAAAAATTCAAATGGGTTTTGTAATTTTCCTTACAAAACTCGAAATGCGTCAAAATGACGCGTCCCCTAAACCTCGTGTTAAGAATGAATACCTTGCCCTTTGTCCCCTGTAAGATACTAGTAATAACTACCACCATTTGTTATTTTTGAGAAGCGTTTTTTCTAGTGGTTCAATTACAAAAATATTGATAATTGTAGACAGAAAAGTTTTCGAATTCCATTGGAATCGAGAATTCTATCAAATGATCATCAATTCTTCAGTAATTTTGCAAATATAAAGTGGTGAACTAAATAAGCTTAAGAATTATTTAGAAATAGTGGGGGATAGAAATCTACTAAATTGAATCGAATAGTTGACTGTTGATGATGATGTGGGGGGGATCTCTGCTGCTCGCTTTGATCCCCCTTGCTGTAAGGTGTATTTTTTGTGAGTTGAGTTGTTGATGCTGAAGATGATGACGATGAGGTGGTGAGAGTACACGCTGTTCTTGAAGTAACGAAACAAATTTACAGTAGAGATCAAAATTAAATATTTTTCCAAAACACTTTTGGAGAGGTAGATTAGAAAAAATTAAAATCTAGCATTTGGTGGTTCCAATACTTTTGGAGAAACACGTTCATCAAAACAAAATTCTCAATAAATAAAAAAAACATACTCTTTTTCCCAGGCGCTCAGAGAGGCTTAAACTAAAACTTAAAAATTTGTAACTGCATTTAATTAGGGATTTGAAAACTGGAGACTAGAAACGCTTAGTTGAAATTAAAAAATCCACTTAATTTTTGAGAAGATTGTCATATTGGTTATAACTAAGAAGACCGAATCGAAAAGTTTTTCAGAGAAATTTATCATATATATTTAAGAATTGAATTTGTAGTGGTTGACAAGTATATAAAACAAACCAATCGTATTCATAAATTAAAAAAAATTTTAGACATATATTTGCTACCACTTTCTTATTTTTACTAGATTTTCTATTAAATGGCTCTTTCGTTAACTGATTTAACTTCAAAGTGGACAGATCGAATTACTTACAAGAAATCGTGTGGAGTTACAGAAGGTGTTTGGGACATTGATATATTTCTTTTTGATTTCGTGTATTGTTTCTTTTTGTTTTCGTGTATTCATTCTATTTGAGTGTATTGTTTCTGTCAGTGCAGTGTAGCCAAACCTTATGAAACAGATTTTATAACATTGACTATTGCCTCTTCTAATGTGAAATTTTTGTTCGTTGATGGTGAGTTAAGTTTTTCCGAATACCCATGTGTCAGGGATCTTACGCTAATAAACTGGCACATCTGAGCTGGCCACTTGGGTTATTAAAATTGCTTCGTAGTTTGAACAAATTTGATAATTAGATCAAAAGTTACAATTACCGTTTTATTCTGTTCCGTATACAGTGTGCCAAAAAAAAATTAAATAAACGGACCACTAGGTGCAACTCTTGATCTAATGATATGATTTTCATGTTGTAAGACTCAGTGTTAAGGGTTCGTGTGGCATCAGCCAGATTAACTGTAACTGTGTAGTAACTGTTTAGTTTTAGTTTCAGTTTACATTTATGTTTAGTTTCAGTTTGTGTTTGTGTATCTCGTTAAGTTGTTATTAAATGCGTTTGCGAGATGCTAGATCCTGCTCGTTTATTTAATATGTACTGAAATAATACATAACAACACATGGTGGCAGCGGTAAAAGAAAACAAATTAACGCAGTAAGTTTTGACTCTCCTTCGATATTCCGAAATTGCATCATGACATCAGCTCCTGCATATCACATAACGCCGCCAGAATCATTTCCTTTTTCGATTCCCTCGGAATGGCCTAAATGGAAGCAAAGATTTTTACGTTTCCGAACTGCTTCTGGACTAATAACAAAAACAGAAGAGGAACAAGTGGATGCTCTCATATACGTCATGGGCGATAAAGCCGAGGACATATTTCTTTCGCTCAGTATATCGGAAGAGGATAAAAAGAAATTCCAAGAGGTTTTGAATAGTTTCGACACTCACTTTGTTGTTAAACGAAACATAATATTCGAACGAGCTCAGTTCAATCGGCGAATTCAAAAAGAAGGTGAGTCTGTCAATGATTTTATTACTGCTTTATATGCTCTTGCTGACAAGTGTGAATATGGTAATTTACATGACGAATTGCTTCGTGACCGTATAGTTGTTGGTATTAAAGATCAAACTTTAAGCGAAAAATTACAACTTGATTCTGAACTTACCCTGCAAACTGCAATTGACAAAGTACGTCTTTCGGAATCAGTTAAGAAACAACAGTCACTACTAGTTGAAAATTATACAGTTAATGCTATTAGTCAAAAGAAGAAATATAATAAAACAACTAATGCAGACAAAAGTAATTTTCATGATTCAAAAAGTAAATATCAAGATTCGAAGACTAATTATCAGCGAAAAAATTGCAAATGGTGCGGTAAACAGCCACATGAAAAAAGAAACTGCCCAGCAAAGGACTCAAATTGCAGAAAATGCAAGAAAAGAGGACATTGGGATAATGTTTGTTTATCTACTATTAAAAGAGTCAATGAACTTTGTGATGCTGGTTTTGTAGGACTAGTGGGAAGTACACAAAACACAGATGAGTGGGTTGTTCCTGTTAAAATACTAGGAAAATGCATCCAATTTAAAATTGATAGTGGTGCAGACTACTCTGTTATTCCAAGCAGTATTGCCTCCACAGTACTCAAACATGCAGAACTGAAAAGTGCAGATAAAGTGATTTTTGGGCCCGATAAAACACCCTTGAAGTTAATGGGAAAACTGCTTGAAAATGTTGAATATAATGGAAAAAAGTGTTTAGAAGAAATTTATGTTATAGAAGGACTCCAAACATGTTTATTAGGAAAACCTGCCATAAAATTTTTTGGACTTGGTCCCAATATCCAATCTCAGTCTGTGCTCAACATTACAAGTTTTAATCCTTTTCACGAATTTCCTTCGTTATTTCAAGGACTTGGCTTACTGAAAGGAAGTTACCATGTTGAACTTAATAGTGATGTTAAACCATATGCCCTAACTTCTTCACGCCGAATTCCAATACCACTTCTGGAGAAAACTGAACTAGAAATACAGAGAATGCAAGAATTAAATGTTATTCAGAAGGTAGAAAAACCTACTGATTGGTGTTCTCCTGCAGTGGTAGTACGAAAAAAAGATGGAAGTGTGCGAATATGTGTCGACTTGACGACACTCAATAGAAGCATCAAAAGAGAATGGCACCCATTGCCAACAACAGAATACAATTTATCACTTTTGGCTGGGGCGAAAATCTTTTCGAAATTAGATGCAAACTCTGGGTTTTGGCAAATTCCTCTTGATGAAGAATCTTCATATCTCACAACATTCATCACACCCTTTGGCAGATTTCGTTTCTTACGTCTACCATTCGGAATATCATCTGCTCCAGAACATTTTCAACGTAGAATGTCACAAACTTTAGAAGGTTTTCCTGGTATTATATGTCACATGGATGATATACTCGTCTGGGGTTCAAATCAAAAAGAGCATGATGAACGTCTGACATCTACTTTAATCCGTCTGAAAGAAACAGGAATCACTCTTAATAAACAAAAATGCTGTTTCTCTGTTAAGTCTATAAAATATCTAGGTCATGTCATTGATGACTCAGGAATACACCCAGACCAGGACAAAGTAAAAGCCATACAAAATTTCAGAAGCCCAACAAACAAAACTGAACTGAAACAGCTACTTGGAATGGCAAATTATTTAGCAAGATTTATTCCACGATTTTCAGATATTATGGCACCTTTGATTTCTATGTTATCCACAAAGAATAAATTTGTTTGGAACTCTCCTCAGAAAACCGCACTAAAAAAGTTAAAAGACATTTTGTTATCTGAACCTATACTTACCATCTATGACCCAAACAAACAATCAATTGTTACAGCCGATGCTTCTTCTTATGGATTAGGAGTCACACTGTGTCAGAAGCATGATTCTACAATCAAGGTGGTAGCTTATGCATCCAGAACTCTAACTCCTACAGAACAACGTTATGCTCAGATAGAAAAAGAAGCCCTCGCACTTACATGGGCATGCGAAAAATTTTCCAATTATCTAATGGGTACCAAGTTTCTTTTGGAGACAGATCATAAACCTCTTGTCCCAATACTTACTAGAAAATCTTTGGATGATTTAACACCTCGCCTACAACGTCTCAAAATGAGGCTCATGAGATATTCTTTTGATGTTTTCCACACTCCTGGGAAAAATCTTTGCGTAGCAGATGCACTATCTAGAGCACTACATCAACAAGAAACTCCAAATCTGGAATTGGAAGAGGAAGTTGAAGCTTTTATCAATCAAGTTTTAGAATCTGTTCCGATGTCTTCAGAGAGACTTTCCCAGATAAAACTAGAACAAGAGACTGACTCAACATGTAATATGTTGATCAATTACGCTTCTCAAGGTTGGCCGGAGAAAAACCAGATAGTACCATCCTGTTTACCCTTTTGGCCTCTAAGATATGAAATCTCCATACAGAATGGCTTGTTAATGAGAGGAAACCGAATAATCGTGCCAAATAGGCTACGACAAGAAATATTGGGCAAAATCCATGAAGGGCATATGGGAATTAATAAATGTCGAGCTTTAGCGAATTCAGCAGTATACTGGCCTGGCATCAGTAAACAAATAGAGGAATTAGTTCGGGACTGTCCTTCATGTATACAGGAAGCTAAAAACTGTTCTGAACCTTTGAAACCAACTAGTTTTCCTCAGAGACCATGGGAAATTGTAGCTATGGACTTATTTAAACTCCATGCAGAATGGTATTTATTAGTTACAGATTTTTACTCACGTTATCCAGAAGTGGCAAAACTGGATAGTTTAACATCAAAAGAAGTAATTTTACACTGCAAATCTATTTTTGCCAGACATGGAATTCCAAATGTTGTAAGATCAGATAATGGACCACAGTTTGAAGTTACTAGAACAGCAGAGTTTCAAAACTTTGCAAAAGTATACGGTTTTAAGCACATTACTTCAAGTCCAAGGTATCCTCAAAGCAACGGTTTTGTTGAAGCAGCAGTGAAGATAATTAAATTAAGATTCAAAAAGTCTAAAGATCCTTACTTGGCTTTATTGAGTTATCGGACAACACCTTTAAAGAACGGCTACAGTCCTGCTGAATTGTTGATGGGTCGTCGACTACAGTCAACCTTACCTTTAGCAATCTCACTACTTCAACCAAAGCTAATAGAGAAGGAGATATTGGAAGAAAAAGAAGAGAAAAGAATAGAAAGACAGAAAAAGGATTATGATCGGAGGCACAATGCTCATGAATTGAAACCAATACATCCGGGTGACAAGATATGGATAACTGATAGGAAGGCTGTTGGAACTGTACAGAGAAAAGCTGAATCACCAAGGTCATACTTTGTTAAAGAAGGCAAACGGAGTAGGAAACATTTGATTCCAGGATCTCTAAACTACGGATTCCACCGCTAAACGATGATTTAGAGGAAGCTCTTTCAGAAGGAGCTTACCAGAAATAACGGATCCTACAGTGTTAACTCAGAAGAAGGATGTATCTTCAAAAACTCGCTCTGGAAGAATTGTGAAAGCTCCCAATAGACTATATCTTTAAAGGGGGGAGATGTGGCATCAGCCAGATTAACTGTAACTGTGTACTAACTGTTTAGTTTCAGTTTACATTTATGTTTAGTTTCAGTTTGTGTATCTCGTTAAGTTGTTATTAAATGTGTTTGCGAGATGCTAGATCCTGCTCGTTTATTTAATATGTACTGAAATAATACATAACAACACAGTTGGAGTTGATCTGTAATATACTAATTAATTAGCGCAGACGATATTTTAAGTTACGAAATCAGGCACAGAAACGTATTTTCTCTGTATTAACGTACACGTTTTCATTGTATTTGGATTTCTGTTCCCTGATGTATACGGTGTAGCCGCAATATGGGAAAAATGGTCCCAAAAACCGATCAAGAGAGCGGAGCAAAGTTTGGCCCCCTTAATGTTAATTTTATTCTTTTTTTTTTATTTTGTCCTATCTTAAGAAATTGTTTGAGCGAATTAAAAAACAAACTTGCACAAAAATATAAAATTCATTTATCCAAAGGTAATTCCATGCAAAATATAACTTTTTGTAAGTATTTATTACTTTTTCATATTTTATTAAATAATAATTCGTAAAACTTATGAATAGCAAGGTACACACATTTTTACATCATTTTAAAGAATGTAATTTTACATGATAAAATACAAAATTTGAGCAAAATCAGTTGAATAGTTCGGGAAAAAACAAATTTTGCATTAAAAACCTTTATTTAAAATTTGATTTCTCACGAACTATTTGACCGATTTGTCTCAAATTTTGTATATTTCAGTTTAAAATTGCTTCTTTAATATTATGTTAAAAATTGCATCCTTTACAGTTTAAAAGTATGAATAAAATAATGAAAAATTATAAATATTTGCTAAAACTTACATTTTCCATGGAATTATCAGTGGCTAAATGAATTTTATAATTGTGAGCAAGATTTTTTCAATTTACTTTAAATGTTTTCAAGATACGGCAAAATACACAAAAAATAAAATTAACATTAAGGAGTTCAAACTTTTAATTGCTCTCCTGACCAAACTATTCAGACTATATTTCCCACACTTTAAATCCGAATCTGTCGAGAAAAAAATGTTTATTCAGAGTAAATAAGCATTTGTGTTTGATTTCATAGTTTAACCCATTGAAGTTTACTACAGACCCGTTTTACTACTTTTAATTTAGGTTTCCATTTTTCAATAACTTCAGCTTTCTTGAAGTGAGTTTGAATAAAATTGGTAGCCATTTGTCACTTTTAAAAAACGTATAAAAGTTATAAAAATACATAATTCCTTTCGAAGTTTGTATCATTTAAGGAATTTATTTTACAAATAAAGAAAAATAAAAATCAGTAAGTTCCTAATAGGTCATGTTAAATATATTTACCACCAAAAAAATGGCATTTTTATAAACTAAATGAGTTTTTTTCTTTTATATCAATTACTGTTCTTAAAACAATTTCAATTCCAAAAATACTTTAATTTACCTTTACTAGAAATAAAGAGCCCGTTAAAGGGTTAAAACATCGTCTGCACTAATTAATAAGCATTTTTGAGCTCACGTTTCGAACCTTTGAGATTGAGTACCACAGTGAGAAGATTCGTTCATTAGATCAAAAGTTATTCAAGGTGGTTCGTATTTTATTTTGCGCACTGAATACACATAAATCTCATGTCGGAGGCATTTTAATAAATTTGTAATTTTGCCAAAATTTTTTTTTCACGAACGCTGAATTAAGTACTTTTTTACACTATTTATTACATAATATAGAGTGTGCTTTGTTCTACGTATGCAGACATGCTAACTTGCTCCGGACAGAAAATAAATATTTTCGAATTGTAGTTTATTAATGCATGATTCTTAGTTTAATAAATTCAATTTATTAGGTTTCTATCTACCACTATTTCTAAATAATTCGAAATTTTATATTATTCGTCACCTTATTGTTCCATTTTAACCGTCACGTTAAAGAATCTGCATCACGTCAACGAAATTAATACAATATTTGCAAATTTTAGTTTGTAGTTGTTAGCCGTTTTTTAAATTGTTATGGCGCGTTCGGAGCAGTTGGTATCTCTGTGTATGGGTAAAACAAGAGAACTTAAATAAAGCACATTTTTGTCCTATTATTTGTGCTTCTTTCTCGCTGTTTGGTTTTAGTCAATTCAATATACTTACTCATCAATAGATCCTTGCATCCAATACACTAAGGGAAACCAGGATATGGCATCGAGAAACGCTGGATGAGGTCTGTAAAAAAATTGACAGTTTATTTTTGAAAATATACATAATTGCATGCTCATATATATACTAAATTCAAAATCAATGTTTAAATTTAAGCATGTAATATTCTCTAGGAAAGGTGGATATTTGTATCCTTTGCTTTTATTCAATAAAATTTTCTTGCGAAAATTTTCCATATTTTTAAAAAGCTACTAACGTTTTCCAATTACACATTTTATAAGCATTAAATCTATTATACGACGATCTGTAATTTGTAAGGTGCCTGCCCACTTCAGCGGGCACCAGACCTCTTAGTCTATGTTATGCCCTAGGGCGATTGGATCTAATGGCATATAAATCTAATATACAGGACTGTCAACTTTCTTCGCTTTTTGAAAAAAAAATTTCTAGTGGTAGCTCAGTTATTCTTTTACTGTATTTTTTGTAGTCTATTTTTTGTAGTCTATGTTATGCCCTAGGGCGACTGGATCTAATGGCATATAAATCTAATATACAGGACTGTCAACTTTCCTCGCTTTTTGAAAAAAAAAATTTTCTAGTGGTAGCTCAGTTAATCTTTAACTGTATTTTTTTCATTTAAACTATTTTCCATACCGCTACAAATAAATGATTGAAAAGCTACTTTCTTTCAACTCTTTTTTTTGGGGGGGGAGGGCAGCGTTTACCTATTCGAAGGGTATCGCCCGCCAAGCGTTGAGCAGGGCGTGTAGGTACCGGGTTCAAATCCTAGGATGTATCTTCGTGTTGGCCTTCTACTGTGACAAAGGTTTCGAAGCTTAAACTGAGCACACAAGACTGCAAATGTATCCCGACCTGCAACTACTACGCTTTTTGCAAAATATTTTATAAAGTGGTAGACGTTTAATAACCAATAATTTCGAAATTCATGATCATTTTGACAAAATTTTAAAAGACTCAGCACAAAAGATTTTGAAAAACGTTTAAATGGGTAAAAAATAATTCATAATAGCATTAACCTTTAGATGGCAACCTTTAGATGCCACTAGAATTAATTTTTACAAAAAGCGCAGAAAGGTGGTAGTTCTTCAGAATAATACGCAACACTTTAAGAGCTTCATTATGAAATATAAATGTGCACAATGGCGTTTCAGAAATATGTTTGATTTATATTTATGTACTTTTAGATGAAATAACTTTTTATCTAGTTTAATAAACCAAATTTCATGCATTCATTCGTAAACTGTACTAGCGTTCAGAAGAGTATTAAGCCTGCTAAGGAGCAAGCTGTCATGATTTATTTTGTTTAGACAATATGTTTCCCTGAAAATAAATATAAAATACATACCTGCCAACTTTCACTCTTTCTGAGAATGGATTTTCAGAGTGGTTGCAATACAATTAACGAAAAACAATCTGACTCAAAAATATATTTATATTTTGATCTCGTTGAAATTCGCTTGCACAAGCATCATTGTGCTTTTATATATTTATTATAATTATTTATATGTAGTGGTGGTCAAACTCATTTATAATTATCATTATATTTCAAAAAATTAATAGGAATAACATGAGTATTGCTACCACTCTAAATATGAAAATAAAATCTTTCGGAAAATCCGGAAGAGTTGGCAGGTATGAAAATAATATACACTATAAAATATATGTTCTTGATAAAAAGTGGTAATACAAAAATTTTATATTTGTCTAATATTAAAGGAATGCAAACAGATCTCTGAATAAAAATTTACATATACATATATATATTTTTTGCTGATTAGTATTTCTGAGAAATCGAATTTAAAAAACATGAATTTTTGAAAATCAGATTTCTCAGGAACTATTCAACCGATTTCGCTCAAATTTTGTATATTACGAATTAAAATTGCATTCCTTAAAATGACGTTAATAATTGTATGCATGAAAATTCAAAAGTTTTTAACTATTACTTATTTATTATTAATAAAATAATAAAAATACTCACTAAAAGTTATATTTTGAATGAAATTATCTTTGAATAATCGAATTTTACAATTGTCCGAAAAAAATTTTCAAATTGCTTTAAAAATTAGCGAAATATCGTGGAAAAAGGCAAAAAAGGTAACATTTATATTAAAGGGTTCAAACTTTGGACAGATCTTCTATTTGGGCCATATTTCCTAGATTGCAACTCCCCATTATATTTTAAGGGTCATAAATCCAATTCCGCCTACAACAAAAAAATTTTTGTTCTGAAAAGTACATTTTTGTGTCTGATTTCGTAACTTAAATTACTTTCTGCAGTAATTTACAAATTAGTTGGCATATTTGAGATCACCTTCTTTAATTATTGATATTCGGTCCTAGAAGGTCCGATAAGAGTTTAGGATTATCAATATTCAACTCCGTAACCTTGTGATTGTGAACTATATCAGGAAGACAATAGAACTGCTGGATCACGCATTGGGACAAACCAGGAATCAGCTTTCGTAGATTGCGGTTTGAAGGAACTAACCCATATTTGCATTACATGGAGACGGAAACCACGAAAACCTTCCACGTCTAGCCCGACGGTAAGGGAATTGTAACCCATGAACAGTCCACTTCTTAGGATATTTTTCGTCGGTACTGTGGTTGGTACTGGTCAAAAATAGAATTCGCTAGGATTCGAACAGGATTCACCTCATTTTGAGGTGTCTTTATGAATCATATTTTATTAAGTTCTTTCTGAGTCATATTTAAAAAAGTAAAGCATCGTTGTACAAAAATGCGGAATAAAGAGGCAAACCAAATTTTTAATATCTGTTAAGTGAAAAAATTTCGGGACAAAATTTCTAAATCTAAAATTGAAAAATGCTGTCAATAACTTCGGCACACAGAATAGTCACACAGAAATAGTGTGCACTATTGCATTCAAAATTCGCTGAAATTTTAGCAGAATATACACCAAAGAGCCATTACATTATGACCACCCTGCTAATATCATGTAGGACCACCTTTAGCCCTCAAAACTGCTAGCACCCGCTGTGGCATTGATTCCACAAGGTGCTGATAGGTAGCCTGAGTTATCTGGTACCAAGCGCTCACCAACTGGTCCTGCACTTCCCTCACATTGCGAGGGGGTAGCATGGCAGCACGGATATGGTTTACGAAGTAGGATCACAAATGCTCTATTGGATTAAGGTCAGGTAAATTTGGGGGCCGAGACATGTCTTGAAAGTCACACTCGAACCAATCCATGACGATTCGACCCTTATGACATGGTGCATTATCCTGTTGTTAAACACCATCCCCCGCAGGAAAAACTGTTGCCATGAATGGGTGAACCTGGACTGCAACTATGTTCAAGTAGCTTACAGGCGTCAGGGATTGTTCTATGAGGAGTATGTGTCCTAATGTGCCCCATGAAAACATTGTTCCTGGGCGAGAAACCATGAAAACCTGGGCGAGCCCATTGTTATAGATGGAGGGTGGTCATAATGTAATGGTTCTTCGGTGCAATTCATAGTTATGAACAGTTTTTGTGAAGTAGCATACTATAGCTGTTCCATAAGATAAGAACTGATTTATTTTATTAACTGTTATGCACCTCGCCATTCAATGAGGAGAGCCCGGGGCGAATCCTAGCGATAGCTGATCGATTCGAATTTCTCGCCCGGTACACACCGACCACGACCACAGTGCTGACGTAAAATATTCTCAGTGGTAGACGGATCATGGGTTAAAATAGCCTTTCCGTCAGACTGACCGTGAGAGATTTTTCGTGGTTTTGCTCTCCATGTAAAGCAAATGTGGGTTAGTTCCATCAAAAAGTCGCCCATGAAGGTAAATTTCTCCCAATACTTTATCCAGGAGTTCCCTTGTCTTCTGAATAGGGTTCGAAATTACAAGGCTACGGAGTTGAACATTGGTAGTTGTAAACCCTAAAATGGATTGGCTGTTCAACGACGGCTATAAAGCAAAATAAAATACCTCTAGGAGTAATAAATTAAGAGATTGAATGTTCTCTACGATTGTTATTACGATCTGTGGGTGAATGGATAGAGTATGCATGGGTCCTCCCTGAAAAACGGGCTGTGACGTGTGTGTGGCTGAAATCGCATTCTTGGCCATAGATGGCGGAACAGAAAAACAAGAAACGTAACCTCTGCCTTGAATTCATGTGGTTTTCCGTAACAGGCTTGCGTAACAGTATAGGCGAATAGCATACATAACAACAACAACCCTATACATGATGTGCTATAGTTCAAATGGGAATTTTAGAACCCAAAGGACTTACTTCTTTTCTAGGAGTAGAACAATGGGTCTGAGTGTCTGCGGACTGTGAAAATGAGCTCTGAGTGGAACAATGAAGTTATAGATTCCGTTGCTGGCATAGTCAGCAGCAAGGATAATACAGCGATTTGGCCAGTTGTAGTTCTTGGCTGTGCGAAACGTGCAGTGATCACAGACCTACAACGCAACATCAGAACATGTTCTTAGACTTTAAAATATTGTGATCATTATATTCCTTAAGGAACACAAAAGTACTGAAACAAATTGTGAAATGACTTTACATCAATTACAGTTTAATGGGTTATTGCTATAAGTATTCACTTACCATCACGAGAAAAGCTTCCCCAAAGAGCCTAATCCGGAAAAAAAAACTGGAAAATTGTACATTGCAAAAAGTTGCAGAATTATTTGTTTTTTTTTATTGCTTTTAGGATATATTGTTTGTATTGTTTTTTATTGTATTGTGTCTTAAGTATTAAAAAAATCGTAACTATTATGAATTACGCCAAGATGGTGCAAACTGTCAAATTGTTATTGTGAAAAGCAGGGCTCAACCTCTGGTGGTGGCTTGTAACCCACCTAACTTCTGTTCGATGGTTAGTAAAGGCGACCACGTTTCAATCACGTTGTCATCATCTAATTATTTAACATGAAATTATGGATTGTTCAAGTACATGATCTCCTGGCACACAAAAGGCTGTTTTTGATCTATAATACTGGACTTCAACCTCCTCTTCAGATATAGTATGACGTATTATTTATGGCGGCACTGCGATATTTGCATCCGCATTCTATAAAATCATAACTTAAATATAAAGAATCGAGCTGCTTAAGCATGTTATATCATGTTATTTATTCATTTTTCAATGTCTAAAGAATCAAGTAAATTGAATCAAACTTTTGAGATAATGAGAACGAGGCAAACAAGCACATTACCCAAGAAAAATGTGTGTGTGTGCGGAAGATCTTGATTCGACACTTTAACGACTCTAGCTATTCAGTCTACAGATTACCTATTCGGAAATGCCAACTTGCTCCGGACAGTAAATATATATTTTAAAGTGGTAGTTTATACATTGTGATTCTTGGTATGATACGTCCGATAAATTCAATTCAACCGATAATTCAGTCCGATAAATTAAATTCAATTCAATTCAACTTAGCAGATTTTTATCCGCCACTATTTCTAAATAATTCGAAGGCTTATATAATTCACCACTTTCTAGAACTTATGTCATGCTATACCTTTTAAAAAGTAAGCAAAAATAGTCAAATATTTACAGAATTTACTTACCATTTTTTTAAAAATTATTTTGGCGTGTCCGGAGCAGTTGGCATCTCTGCCTACTAATGTGCACTAAAATGAACTAAATTATACAAACAACATAAAATTAACAAACTTTTTGCGACAAAAATTAAGAATGAAGCGTCGTATATAACTCGATTAAAAAAGACCAACTTAAATTATGAAAATTGAGAATCTATGATGTAGATTCTGTTTTAAATTATTTAAAAAAATTTATATTAGCTTACCTGTGATAATTGCAGGCAGCATAGATCTTTCTTAACTTTGAGCAAATAACAGAAAGTTGGGCTAACCCCAACGTATGGTGTGACGGGAGGAAAACCACGAACAATCCTGAAATAAATTATAGTTTGCTTCTTATTTAAAAAAAACCCAACTTAAATCAATAAAGAAATTAAAGGTAAAGGTTTCCAAAGCACCAAGTAATAAGATGTTATAAATATATTTACGATTAGATTTGTCTAAATTTCCTCATCAAGTGAGATTGATAGACTTTGCAACAAAAGCTTTTTACAGTTATAAACCCACTTTCGGTTCTGCGAGTAAAATTCTTTTTTTAACCTGCAATTCTCTCCGCACAGCAAAACTGGTTTTTTCATACTATCAGATTGGGAAATGATGTATAGGGCAGAAATATTCTTCCAATTTTGCCTATTTTCTAAACAGCCAGTGGGTTAATCCTTTGCACTAGAAATTTTTTTAACGATTAAAAAAAAAAAAAAAAACTGGCGTAGTAACTATAAGTTTACAAGACAAAATTTATTGTTATCACGTTTACCATATGATATCTGGGGACCGTTTACTAAGGCAGTTAATAAACATTAAGAAGTAAATAAATTAAACATTTGAGCGTTTGGAAATCCAAATATCTGCAGTTACTTTAAAAACTTGAATTAGATATTTCAGCTCAATAGCATACCTGCCAATTTTTACGCATTTGGTGTAAAACTTTATTTCTATATTTAAAGCGGTAGTAAAATGTATGCTTTCTATGTGTTCCTTGTATTTATAAGCTTAATTTATAATCTTTCTGACCGCCACTATTTTCTAAAAAAAATTAAGCACATATTTTAATATGCAAAATTTTTAGGGTAGATCGCATTAGCTCTCTCAAAATATAGCGTATGATTCTGTCTAAGATTGCAATTTAAGTTCCATTTTACTACCACTGTGGAAAATCATTCTCGAAAGGATTAAAAGTTGTCAGGTATGCAACAGTAATTGTTATTTTGTTGAGAACAATATCTGTCACCTTATGGATTAGTGACTGCTGAAAATAACGTCTAAGAGTATTGCGATCGCTGCGCAAGCACAGAATGGACTAATGACGTAGATTTTTTTTCACCATTAAACGTGGCATCCCAACGGGACTGATTGGATTACGATAAAGTACGAAATCCAATGAGTCACGTTGGGATGACACGTTTGGACATGCGCATTCGAAATTATAAGCTGAGATATTACCGTCGGAGTCCACTGTAAATCCACCATATGATACTTACTCGCATGTCTCCGCTGGCGTCACCCATGGTATGTCTAAATATTTTTCTTGTTCTGCTTCCAGGGCGTCTTCCATGCCTTCCGAGGAAGTGTGTGTCACGTGGATGCCCGGTGGAGCAAAACTGTTGACAATAGGCACGATCCCGCTTTTTTTCATACCCCCGATGCCTATGGCTGCTGGTATGCACTCAGAGAGGGGTACCTGAAGGTGGCTGCCGAATCTTCTAGTTTGGAAAACATTCCCTTTCAGTTCAGCTGCGATAGAAAGTTGGATGAGCTATAGTACTATGAGTAAGAATTACGGCAAAACATTTAAACATTAAATAAAATAAATGTTTAAATAGAAATTTAGAAAATTTGCTTAATGAGTTTTTTTTATACGCTCGAATACAAAATCTAGGGAGAATACTTGTTCCACGCCTTTGGCTTTCCCCCTTTTTTTTCCTCCTCTTGTATAGGAATGTACGACGATTTTTTTCCTTTTCTGATTATTTTTCGTAATTAATTGTTAAAAAAATATGTAATAAAATTTCCATGGGTCTTTCTTTTAGAACTACGTTTAATGTAGTTTTCAGTTCCATATAGTTTCCTAACTTAAAAGATTTTAATCTATATGAAAATCAAGAGAGAAACTAATGTACTTCCTTCTTCTATGACTCTCCACACGCTATTGATGAAAGCATGCGAAGTGTTACCATAGGTAGAGAGATCTGCTCTGAGCCACCTGTAGTCCATTTTGGTCGTCAATACGAAAGAGACTTTAACAGGAAGCATAAGAGAAATTATATGAAACAGTCCACATGGTTATAAAAACAACAAAATCGATGTTTTTATAAAATTTTGGAAAGCTCCAGCTTCTGGAAATGTTATCATAAATTTTAATTTTGCAAATGAAACCATTTTTGTCTATCAATTATAAATAATTATGCATATCAGAAATGTAATTAGTTACTTACGAGGCTCATCATTGAACTTATCTCCTACCTTAATAAAAATTGCTCGCAAAGCGCAATTATTCTACAAAATATTAAGAAAAACTGTCGAGAACTAGATACCAAAACTTGCAAAACATTTTCAACTTTTTAAAAGTCTCAACATGGCTAAAATGTGGAAAACAGAAGATGGGTACCTGGCCAAGAAGGCAGGCCTCCGTAATGAAGGTGCATGGAAAATGTTGAGTGCTGCGATGTAAAATGATACAGGAGATAGAACTGTCCAGGGGCTGAATACCCGAAGTGAACAGTTAAAAAGGAAAGTTGAAAAACTGTTATTTGTCATGTAATGCTGAAGTTGAAGAAAAAATAAGGCAGAAGAGATATTTTCAGTGGTAGACCGATGACAGGTTAGAGTCACCTTGTGCCAGGCTAACCACAGGAGGTTTTCGTAGTTCCATGTAATTCAAAAGCAGATTATTTTTACCAAAAAGTGCTGCACGAAGACAAAATTTTCCTAATATTCCGGAGATGCGATAGCTCAGGGTATAGAGCGTTTGTCTTCAAATTAGCTGAACCGGGTTTGAATCCAGCGATGGCTAGTCGAAACGAATCCGCATCCGGCTTGCACCGACCACAAGGCTGAGGTGAAATATCCTCAGTGGTAGACGGATCACGGATTAGAGTCCCTTTGCCGTGAGGCTTACAGTGGAAGGTTCTCGTGGTATTCCTCTTCATGTAACGCAAATGTGGGTTAGTTCCATCAAAAAGTCCTCCACGAAGGCAAGATTTCTCCCAATATATGGTCCAGGAGTTATCTTGTCTTCTAGATTGGGTTCAAAATTACAAGGCTACGGCGTTGAACATTAGTAGTCGTAAACCCAAAAATCGGGCTAGCTGTTCAATGACGGTTATAAAATAAAATACTTGAGCTAGGAGTTTTCTTGTCCTCTGGACTGGGTTCTAAATTACAAGGCTACGGCGTTGAACGTTAGTAGTCGTAAACCCAAAAATCGGGCTAGCTGTTCAATGACGGTTATAAAATAAAATACTTGAGCTAGGAGTTTTCTTGTCCTCTGGACTGGGTTCTAAATTACAAGGCTACGGCGTTGAACATTAGTAGTCGGAAACCCAAAAATCGGGCTAGCTGTTCAATGAAGGTTATAAAATAAAATACTTGAGCTAGGAGTTTTCTTGTCCTCTGGACTGGGTTCTAAATTACAAGGCTACGGCGTTGAACATTAGTAGTCGGAAACCCAAAAATCGGGCTAGCTGTTCAATGAAGGTTATAAAATAAAATACTTGAGCTAGGAGTTTTCTTGTCCTCTGGACTGGGTTCTAAATTACAAGGCTACGGCGTTGAACATTAGTAGTCGGAAACCCAAAAATCGGGCTAGCTGTTCAATGAAGGTTATAAAATAAAATACTTGAGCTAGGAGTTTTCTTGTCCTCTGGACTGGGTTCAAAATTACAAGGCTACGGCGTTGAACATTAGTAGTCGTAAACCCAAAAATCGGGCTAGCTGTTCAATGACGGTTATAAAATAAAATACTTGAGCTAGGAGTTTTCTTGTCCTCTGGACTGGGTTCTAAATTACAAGGCTACGGCGTTGAACATTAGTAGTCGGAAACCCAAAAATCGGGCTAGCTGTTCAATGAAGGTTATAAAATAAAATACTTGAGCTAGGAGTTTTCTTGTCCTCTGGACTGGGTTCTAAATTACAAGGCTACGGCGTTGAACATTAGTAGTCGGAAACCCAAAAATCGGGCTAGCTGTTCAATGAAGGTTATAAAATAAAATACTTGAGCTAGGAGTTTTCTTGTCCTCTGGACTGGGTTCTAAATTACAAGGCTACGGCGTTGAACATTAGTAGTCGGAAACCCAAAAATCGGGCTAGCTGTTCAATGAAGGTTATAAAATAAAATACTTGAGCTAGGAGTTTTCTTGTCCTCTGGACTGGGTTCAAAATTACAAGGCTACGGCGTTGAACATTAGTAGTCGTAAACCCAAAAATCGGGCTAGCTGTTCAATGACGGTTATAAAATAAAATACTTGAGCTAGGAGTTTTCTTGTCCTCTGGACTGGGTTCTAAATTACAAGGCTACGGCGTTGAACATTAGTAGTCGGAAACCCAAAAATCGGGCTAGCTGTTCAATGAAGGTTATAAAATAAAATACTTGAGCTAGGAGTTTTCTTGTCCTCTGGACTGGGTTCTAAATTACAAGGCTACGGCGTTGAACATTAGTAGTCGGAAACCCAAAAATCGGGCTAGCTGTTCAATGAAGGTTATAAAATAAAATACTTGAGCTAGGAGTTTTCTTGTCCTCTGGACTGGGTTCTAAATTACAAGGCTACGGCGTTGAACATTAGTAGTCGGAAACCCAAAAATCGGGCTAGCTGTTCAATGAAGGTTATAAAATAAAATACTTGAGCTAGGAGTTTTCTTGTCCTCTGGACTGGGTTCAAAATTACAAGGCTACGGCGTTGAACATTAGTAGTCGTAAACCCAAAAATCGGGCTAGCTGTTCAATGACGGTTATAAAATAAAATACTTGAGCTAGGAGTTTTCTTGTCCTCTGGACTGGGTTCTAAATTACAAGGCTACGGCGTTGAACATTAGTAGTCGGAAACCCAAAAATCGGGCTAGCTGTTCAATGAAGGTTATAAAATAAAATACTTGAGCTAGGAGTTTTCTTGTCCTCTGGACTGGGTTCTAAATTACAAGGCTACGGCGTTGAACATTAGTAGTCGGAAACCCAAAAATCGGGCTAGCTGTTCAATGAAGGTTATAAAATAAAATACTTGAGCTAGGAGTTTTCTTGTCCTCTGGACTGGGTTCAAAATTACAAGGCTACGGCGTTGAACATTAGTAGTCGTAAACCCAAAAATCGGGCTAGCTGTTCAATGACGGTTATAAAATAAAATACTTGAGCTAGGAGTTTTCTTGTCCTCTGGACTGGGTTCTAAATTACAAGGCTACGGCGTTGAACATTAGTAGTCGGAAACCCAAAAATCGGGCTAGCTGTTCAATGAAGGTTATAAAATAAAATACTTGAGCTAGGAGTTTTCTTGTCCTCTGGACTGGGTTCTAAATTACAAGGCTACGGCGTTGAACATTAGTAGTCGGAAACCCAAAAATCGGGCTAGCTGTTCAATGAAGGTTATAAAATAAAATACTTGAGCTAGGAGTTTTCTTGTCCTCTGGACTGGGTTCTAAATTACAAGGCTACGGCGTTGAACATTAGTAGTCGGAAACCCAAAAATCGGGCTAGCTGTTCAATGAAGGTTATAAAATAAAATACTTGAGCTAGGAGTTTTCTTGTCCTCTGGACTGGGTTCAAAATTACAAGGCTACGGCGTTGAACATTAGTAGTCGTAAACCCAAAAATCGGGCTAGCTGTTCAATGACGGTTATAAAATAAAATACTTGAGCTAGGAGTTTTCTTGTCCTCTGGACTGGGTTCTAAATTACAAGGCTACGGCGTTGAACATTAGTAGTCGGAAACCCAAAAATCGGGCTAGCTGTTCAATGAAGGTTATAAAATAAAATACTTGAGCTAGGAGTTTTCTTGTCCTCTGGACTGGGTTCTAAATTACAAGGCTACGGCGTTGAACATTAGTAGTCGGAAACCCAAAAATCGGGCTAGCTGTTCAATGAAGGTTATAAAATAAAATACTTGAGCTAGGAGTTTTCTTGTCCTCTGGACTGGGTTCTAAATTACAAGGCTACGGCGTTGAACATTAGTAGTCGGAAACCCAAAAATCGGGCTAGCTGTTCAATGAAGGTTATAAAATAAAATACTTGAGCTAGGAGTTTTCTTGTCCTCTGGACTGGGTTCAAAATTACAAGGCTACGGCGTTGAACATTAGTAGTCGTAAACCCAAAAATCGGGCTAGCTGTTCAATGACGGTTATAAAATAAAATACTTGAGCTAGGAGTTTTCTTGTCCTCTGGACTGGGTTCTAAATTACAAGGCTACGGCGTTGAACATTAGTAGTCGGAAACCCAAAAATCGGGCTAGCTGTTCAATGAAGGTTATAAAATAAAATACTTGAGCTAGGAGTTTTCTTGTCCTCTGGACTGGGTTCTAAATTACAAGGCTACGGCGTTGAACATTAGTAGTCGGAAACCCAAAAATCGGGCTAGCTGTTCAATGAAGGTTATAAAATAAAATACTTGAGCTAGGAGTTTTCTTGTCCTCTGGACTGGGTTCTAAATTACAAGGCTACGGCGTTGAACATTAGTAGTCGGAAACCCAAAAATCGGGCTAGCTGTTCAATGAAGGTTATAAAATAAAATACTTGAGCTAGGAGTTTTCTTGTCCTCTGGACTGGGTTCAAAATTACAAGGCTACGGCGTTGAACATTAGTAGTCGTAAACCCAAAAATCGGGCTAGCTGTTCAATGACGGTTATAAAATAAAATACTTGAGCTAGGAGTTTTCTTGTCCTCTGGACTGGGTTCTAAATTACAAGGCTACGGCGTTGAACATTAGTAGTCGTAAACCCAAAAATCGGGCTAGCTGTTCAATGACGGTTATAAAATAAAATACTTGAGCTAGGAGTTTTCTTGTCCTCTGGACTGGGTTCAAAATTACAAGGCTACGGCGTTGAACATTAGTAGTCGTAAACCCAAAAATCGGGCTAGCTGTTCAATGACGGTTATAAAATAAAATACTTGAGCTAGGAGTTTTCTTGTCCTCTGGACTGGGTTCTAAATTACAAGGCTACGGCGTTGAACATTAGTAGTCGTAAACCCAAAAATCGGGCTAGCTGTTCAATGACGGTTATAAAATAAAATACTTGAGCTAGGAGTTTTCTTGTCCTCTGGACTGGGTTCTAAATTACAAGGCTACGGCGTTGAACATTAGTAGTCGTAAACCCAAAAATCGGGCTAGCTGTTCAATGACGGTTATAAAATAAAATACTTGAGCTAGGAGTTTTCTTGTCCTCTGGACTGGGTTCTAAATTACAAGGCTACGGCGTTGAACATTAGTAGTCGGAAACCCAAAAATCGGGCTAGCTGTTCAATGAAGGTTATAAAATAAAATACTTGAGCTAGGAGTTTTCTTGTCCTCTGGACTGGGTTCAAAATTACAAGGCTACGGCGTTGAACATTAGTAGTCGTAAACCCAAAAATCGGGCTAGCTGTTCAATGACGGTTATAAAATAAAATACTTGAGCTAGGAGTTTTCTTGTCCTCTGGACTGGGTTCTAAATTACAAGGCTACGGCGTTGAACATTAGTAGTCGTAAACCCAAAAATCGGGCTAGCTGTTCAATGACGGTTATAAAATAAAATACTTGAGCTAGGAGTTTTCTTGTCCTCTGGACTGGGTTCAAAATTACAAGGCTACGGCGTTGAACATTAGTAGTCGTAAACCCAAAAATCGGGCTAGCTGTTCAATGACGGTTATAAAATAAAATACTTGAGCTAGGAGTTTTCTTGTCCTCTGGACTGGGTTCAAAATTACAAGGCTACGGCGTTGAACATTAGTAGTCGTAAACCCAAAAATCGGGCTAGCTGTTCAATGACGGTTATAAAATAAAATACTTGAGCTAGGAGTTTTCTTGTCCTCTGGACTGGGTTCTAAATTACAAGGCTACGGCGTTGAACATTAGTAGTCGTGAACCCAAAAATCGGGCTAGCTGTTCAATGACGGTTATAAAATAAAATACTTCAGCTAGGAGTTTTCTTGTCCTCTGGACTGGGTTCTAAATTACAAGGCTACGGCGTTGAACATTAGTAGTCGTGAACCCAAAAATCGGGCTAGCTGTTCAATGACGGTTATAAAATAAAATACTTGAGCTAGGAGTTTTCTTGTCCTCTGGACTGGGTTCTAAATTACAAGGCTACGGCGTTGAACATTAGTAGTCGTAAACCCAAAAATCGGGCCAGCTGTTCAATGACGGTTATAAAATAAAATACTTGAGCTAGGAGTTTTCTTGTCCTCTGGACTGGGTTCTAAATTACAAGGCTACGGCGTTGAACATTAGTAGTCGTAAACCCAAAAATCGGGCCAGCTGTTCAATGACGGTTATAAAATAAAATACTTGAGCTAGGAGTTTTCTTGTCCTCTGGACTGGGTTCTAAATTACAAGGCTACGGCGTTGAACATTAGTAGTCGTAAACCCAAAAATCGGGCCAGCTGTTCAATGACGGTTATAAAATAAAATACTTGAGCTAGGAGTTTTCTTGTCCTCTGGACTGGGTTCTAAATTACAAGGCTACGGCGTTGAACATTAGTAGTCGTAAACCCAAAAATCGGGCTAGCTGTTCAATGACGGTTATAAAATAAAATACTTGAGCTAGGAGTTTTCTTGTCCTCTGGACTGGGTTCTAAATTACAAGGCTACGGCGTTGAACATTAGTAGTCGTAAACCCAAAAATCGGGCCAGCTGTTCAATGACGGTTATAAAATAAAATACTTGAGCTAGGAGTTTTCTTGTCCTCTGGACTGGGTTCAAAATTACAAGGCTACGGCGTTGAACATTAGTAGTCGTAAACCCAAAAATCGGGCCAGCTGTTCAATGACGGTTATAAAATAAAATACTTGAGCTAGGAGTTTTCTTGTCCTCTGGACTGGGTTCTAAATTACAAGGCTACGGCGTTGAACATTAGTAGTCGTAAACCCAAAAATCGGGCCAGCTGTTCAATGACGGTTATAAAATAAAATACTTGAGCTAGGAGTTTTCTTGTCCTCTGGACTGGGTTCAAAATTACAAGGCTACGGCGTTGAACATTAGTAGTCGTAAACCCAAAAATCGGGCCAGCTGTTCAATGACGGTTATAAAATAAAATACTTGAGCTAGGAGTTTTCTTGTCCTCTGGACTGGGTTCAAAATTACAAGGCTACGGCGTTGAACATTAGTAGTCGTAAACCCAAAAATCGGGCTAGCTGTTCAATGACGGTTATAAAATAAAATACTTGAGCTAGGAGTTTTCTTGTCCTCTGGACTGGGTTCAAAATTACAAGGCTACGGCGCTGAACATTAGTAGTCGTAAACCCAAAAATCGGGCTAGCTGTTCAATGACGGTTATAAAATAAAATACTTGAGCTAGGAGTTTTCTTGTCCTCTGGACTGGGTTCTAAATTACAAGGCTACGGCGTTGAACATTAGTAGTCGTAAACCCAAAAATCGGGCCAGCTGTTCAATGACGGTTATAAAATAAAATACTTGAGCTAGGAGTTTTCTTGTCCTCTGGACTGGGTTCTAAATTACAAGGCTACGGCGTTGAACATTAGTAGTCGTAAACCCAAAAATCGGGCCAGCTGTTCAATGACGGTTATAAAATAAAATACTTGAGCTAGGAGTTTTCTTGTCCTCTGGACTGGGTTCTAAATTACAAGGCTACGGCGTTGAACATTAGTAGTCGTAAACCCAAAAATCGGGCCAGCTGTTCAATGACGGTTATAAAATAAAATACTTGAGCTAGGAGTTTTCTTGTCCTCTGGACTGGGTTCTAAATTACAAGGCTACGGCGTTGAACATTAGTAGTCGTAAACCCAAAAATCGGGCCAGCTGTTCAATGACGGTTATAAAATAAAATACTTGAGCTAGGAGTTTTCTTGTCCTCTGGACTGGGTTCAAAATTACAAGGCTACGGCGTTGAACATTAGTAGTCGTAAACCCAAAAATCGGGCCAGCTGTTCAATGACGGTTATAAAATAAAATACTTGAGCTAGGAGTTTTCTTGTCCTCTGGACTGGGTTCTAAATTACAAGGCTACGGCGTTGAACATTAGTAGTCGTAAACCCAAAAATCGGGCCAGCTGTTCAATGACGGTTATAAAATAAAATACTTGAGCTAGGAGTTTTCTTGTCCTCTGGACTGGGTTCAAAATTACAAGGCTACGGCGTTGAACATTAGTAGTCGTAAACCCAAAAATCGGGCCAGCTGTTCAATGACGGTTATAAAATAAAATACTTGAGCTAGGAGTTTTCTTGTCCTCTGGACTGGGTTCTAAATTACAAGGCTACGGCGTTGAACATTAGTAGTCGTAAACCCAAAAATCGGGCTAGCTGTTCAATGACGGTTATAAAATAAAATACTTGAGCTAGGAGTTTTCTTGTCCTCTGGACTGGGTTCAAAATTACAAGGCTACGGCGTTGAACATTAGTAGTCGTAAACCCAAAAATCGGGCTAGCTGTTCAATGACGGTTATAAAATAAAATACTTGAGCTAGGAGTTTTCTTGTCCTCTGGACTGGGTTCAAAATTACAAGGCTACGGCGTTGAACATTAGTAGTCGTAAACCCAAAAATCGGGCTAGCTGTTCAATGACGGTTATAAAATAAAATACTTGAGCTAGGAGTTTTCTTGTCCTCTGGACTGGGTTCAAAATTACAAGGCTACGGCGCTGAACATTAGTAGTCGTAAACCCAAAAATCGGGCTAGCTGTTCAATGACGGTTATAAAATAAAATACTTGAGCTAGGAGTTTTCTTGTCCTCTGGACTGGGTTCTAAATTACAAGGCTACGGCGTTGAACATTAGTAGTCGTAAACCCAAAAATCGGGCCAGCTGTTCAATGACGGTTATAAAATAAAATACTTGAGCTAGGAGTTTTCTTGTCCTCTGGACTGGGTTCTAAATTACAAGGCTACGGCGTTGAACATTAGTAGTCGTAAACCCAAAAATCGGGCCAGCTGTTCAATGACGGTTATAAAATAAAATACTTGAGCTAGGAGTTTTCTTGTCCTCTGGACTGGGTTCAAAATTACAAGGCTACGGCGCTGAACATTAGTAGTCGTAAACCCAAAAATCGGGCTAGCTGTTCAATGACGGTTATAAAATAAAATACTTGAGCTAGGAGTTTTCTTGTCCTCTGGACTGGGTTCAAAATTACAAGGCTACGGCGTTGAACATTAGTAGTCGTAAACCCAAAAATCGGGCTAGCTGTTCAATGACGGTTATAAAATAAAATACTTGAGCTAGGAGTTTTCTTGTCCTCTGGACTGGGTTCTAAATTACAAGGCTACGGCGTTGAACATTAGTAGTCGTAAACCCAAAAATCGGGCCAGCTGTTCAATGACGGTTATAAAATAAAATACTTGAGCTAGGAGTTTTCTTGTCCTCTGGACTGGGTTCTAAATTACAAGGCTACGGCGTTGAACATTAGTAGTCGTAAACCCAAAAATCGGGCTAGCTGTTCAATGACGGTTATAAAATAAAATACTTGAGCTAGGAGTTTTCTTGTCCTCTGGACGGGGTTCTAAATTACAAGGCTACGGCGTTGAACATTAGTAGTCGTAAACCCAAAAATCGGGCCAGCTGTTCAATGACGGTTATAAAATAAAATACTTGAGCTAGGAGTTTTCTTGTCCTCTGGACTGGGTTCTAAATTACAAGGCTACGGCGTTGAAGATTAGTAGTCGTAAACCCAAAAATCGGGCTTGCTGTTCAATGACGGTTATAAAATAAAATACTTGAGCTAGGAGTTTTCTTGTCCTCTGGACTGGGTTCTAAATTACAAGGCTACGGCGTTGAAGATTAGTAGTCGTAAACCCAAAAATCGGGCTTGCTGTTCAATGACGGTTATAAAATAAAATACTTGAGCTAGGAGTTTTCTTGTCCTCTGGACTGGGTTCTAAATTACAAGGCTACGGCGTTGAACATTAGTAGTCGTAAACCCAAAAATCGGGCTAGCTGTTCAATGACGGTTATAAAATAAAATACTTGAGCTTGGAGTTTTCTTGTCCTCTGGACTGGGTTCTAAATTACAAGTCTACGGCGTTGAACATTAGTAGTCGTAAACCCAAAAATCGGGCTAGCTGTTCAATGACGGTTATAAAATAAAATACTTGAGCTAGGAGTTTTCTTGTCCTCTGGACTGGGTTCTAAATTACAAGGCTACGGCGTTGAACATTAGTAGTCGTAAACCCAAAAATCGGGCTAGCTGTTCAATGACGGTTATAAAATAAAATACTTGAGCTTGGAGTTTTCTTGTCCTCTGGACTGGGTTCTAAATTACAAGTCTACGGCGTTGAACATTAGTAGTCGTAAACCCAAAAATCGGGCTAGCTGTTCAATGACGGTTATAAAATAAAATACTTGAGCTAGGAGTTTTCTTGTCCTCTGGACTGGGTTCTAAATTACAAGGCTACGGCGTTGAACATTAGTAGTCGTAAACCCAAAAATCGGGCTAGCTGTTCAATGACGGTTATAAAATAAAATACTTGAGCTAGGAGTTTTCTTGTCCTCTGGACTGGGTTCTAAATTACAAGGCTACGGCGTTGATCATTAGTAGTCGTAAACCCAAAAATCGGGCTAGCTGTTCAATGACGGTTATAAAATAAAATACTTGAGCTAGGAGTTTTCTTGTCCTCTGGACTGGGTTCTAAATTACAAGGCTACGGCGTTGAACATTAGTAGTCGTAAACCCAAAAATCGGGCTAGCTGTTCAATGACGGTTATAAAATAAAATACTTGAGCTAGGAGTTTTCTTGTCCTCTGGACTGGGTTCTAAATTCCAAGGCTACGGCGTTGAACATTAGTAGTCGTAAACCCAAAAATCGGGCTAGCTGTTCAATGACGGTTATAAAATAAAATACTTGAGCTAGGAGTTTTCTTGTCCTCTGGACTGGGTTCTAAATTACAAGGCTACGGCGTTGAACATTAGTAGTCGTAAACCCAAAAATCGGGCTAGCTGTTCAATGACGGTTATAAAATAAAATACTTGAGCTAGGAGTTTTCTTGTCCTCTGGACTGGGTTCTAAATTACAAGGCTACGGCGTTGAACATTAGTAGTCGTAAACCCAAAAATCGGGCTAGCTGTTCAATGACGGTTATAAAATAAAATACTTGAGCTAGGAGTTTTCTTGTCCTCTGGACTGGGTTCTAAATTACAAGGCTACGGCGTTGAACATTAGTAGTCGTAAACCCAAAAATCGGGCTAGCTGTTCAATGACGGTTATAAAATAAAATACTTGAGCTAGGAGTTTTCTTGTCCTCTGGACTGGGTTCTAAATTACAAGTCTACGGCGTTGAACATTAGTAGTCGTAAACCCAAAAATCGGGCTAGCTGTTCAAAGACGGTTATAAAATAAAATACTTGAGCTAGGAGTTTTCTTGTCCTCTGGACTGGGTTCTAAATTACAAGTCTACGGCGTTGAACGTTAGTAGTCGTAAACCCAAAAATCGGGCTAGCTGTTCAAAGACGGTTATAAAATAAAATACTTGAGCTAGGAGTTTTCTTGTCCTCTGGACTGGGTTCTAAATTACAAGGCTACGGCGTTGAACATTAGTAGTCGTAAACCCAAAAATCGGGCTAGCTGTTCAAAGACGGTTATAAAATAAAATACTTGAGCTAGGAGTTTTCTTGTCCTCTGGACTGGGTTCTAAATTACAAGGCTACGGCGTTGAACGTTAGTAGTCGTAAACCCAAAAATCGGGCTAGCTGTTCAATGACGGTTATAAAATAAAATACTTGAGCTAGGAGTTTTCTTGTCCTCTGGACTGGGTTCTAAATTACAAGGCTACGGCGTTGAACATTAGTAGTCGTAAACCCAAAAATCGGGCTAGCTGTTCAATGACGGTTATAAAATAAAATACTTGAGCTAGGAGTTTTCTTGTCCTCTGGACTGGGTTCTAAATTACAAGGCTACGGCGTTGAACATTAGTAGTCGGAAACCCAAAAATCGGGCTAGCTGTTCAATGAAGGTTATAAAATAAAATACTTGAGCTAGGAGTTTTCTTGTCCTCTGGACTGGGTTCTAAATTACAAGGCTACGGCGTTGAACATTAGTAGTCGGAAACCCAAAAATCGGGCTAGCTGTTCAATGAAGGTTATAAAATAAAATACTTGAGCTAGGAGTTTTCTTGTCCTCTGGACTGGGTTCAAAATTACAAGGCTACGGCGTTGAACATTAGTAGTCGTAAACCCAAAAATCGGGCTAGCTGTTCAATGACGGTTATAAAATAAAATACTTGAGCTAGGAGTTTTCTTGTCCTCTGGACTGGGTTCTAAATTACAAGGCTACGGCGTTGAACATTAGTAGTCGTAAACCCAAAAATCGGGCTAGCTGTTCAATGACGGTTATAAAATAAAATACTTGAGCTAGGAGTTTTCTTGTCCTCTGGACTGGGTTCAAAATTACAAGGCTACGGCGTTGAACATTAGTAGTCGTAAACCCAAAAATCGGGCTAGCTGTTCAATGACGGTTATAAAATAAAATACTTGAGCTAGGAGTTTTCTTGTCCTCTGGACTGGGTTCTAAATTACAAGGCTACGGCGTTGAACATTAGTAGTCGTAAACCCAAAAATCGGGCTAGCTGTTCAATGACGGTTATAAAATAAAATACTTGAGCTAGGAGTTTTCTTGTCCTCTGGACTGGGTTCTAAATTACAAGGCTACGGCGTTGAACATTAGTAGTCGTAAACCCAAAAATCGGGCTAGCTGTTCAATGACGGTTATAAAATAAAATACTTGAGCTAGGAGTTTTCTTGTCCTCTGGACTGGGTTCTAAATTACAAGGCTACGGCGTTGAACATTAGTAGTCGGAAACCCAAAAATCGGGCTAGCTGTTCAATGAAGGTTATAAAATAAAATACTTGAGCTAGGAGTTTTCTTGTCCTCTGGACTGGGTTCAAAATTACAAGGCTACGGCGTTGAACATTAGTAGTCGTAAACCCAAAAATCGGGCTAGCTGTTCAATGACGGTTATAAAATAAAATACTTGAGCTAGGAGTTTTCTTGTCCTCTGGACTGGGTTCAAAATTACAAGGCTACGGCGTTGAACATTAGTAGTCGTAAACCCAAAAATCGGGCTAGCTGTTCAATGACGGTTATAAAATAAAATACTTGAGCTAGGAGTTTTCTTGTCCTCTGGACTGGGTTCAAAATTACAAGGCTACGGCGTTGAACATTAGTAGTCGTGAACCCAAAAATCGGGCTAGCTGTTCAATGACGGTTATAAAATAAAATACTTGAGCTAGGAGTTTTCTTGTCCTCTGGACTGGGTTCAAAATTACAAGGCTACGGCGTTGAACATTAGTAGTCGTAAACCCAAAAATCGGGCTAGCTGTTCAATGACGGTTATAAAATAAAATACTTGAGCTAGGAGTTTTCTTGTCCTCTGGACTGGGTTCTAAATTACAAGGCTACGGCGTTGAACATTAGTAGTCGTGAACCCAAAAATCGGGCTAGCTGTTCAATGACGGTTATAAAATAAAATACTTCAGCTAGGAGTTTTCTTGTCCTCTGGACTGGGTTCTAAATTACAAGGCTACGGCGTTGAACATTAGTAGTCGTGAACCCAAAAATCGGGCTAGCTGTTCAATGACGGTTATAAAATAAAATACTTGAGCTAGGAGTTTTCTTGTCCTCTGGACTGGGTTCTAAATTACAAGGCTACGGCGTTGAACATTAGTAGTCGTAAACCCAAAAATCGGGCCAGCTGTTCAATGACGGTTATAAAATAAAATACTTGAGCTAGGAGTTTTCTTGTCCTCTGGACTGGGTTCTAAATTACAAGGCTACGGCGTTGAACATTAGTAGTCGTAAACCCAAAAATCGGGCCAGCTGTTCAATGACGGTTATAAAATAAAATACTTGAGCTAGGAGTTTTCTTGTCCTCTGGACTGGGTTCTAAATTACAAGGCTACGGCGTTGAACATTAGTAGTCGTAAACCCAAAAATCGGGCCAGCTGTTCAATGACGGTTATAAAATAAAATACTTGAGCTAGGAGTTTTCTTGTCCTCTGGACTGGGTTCTAAATTACAAGGCTACGGCGTTGAACATTAGTAGTCGTAAACCCAAAAATCGGGCTAGCTGTTCAATGACGGTTATAAAATAAAATACTTGAGCTAGGAGTTTTCTTGTCCTCTGGACTGGGTTCTAAATTACAAGGCTACGGCGTTGAACATTAGTAGTCGTAAACCCAAAAATCGGGCCAGCTGTTCAATGACGGTTATAAAATAAAATACTTGAGCTAGGAGTTTTCTTGTCCTCTGGACTGGGTTCAAAATTACAAGGCTACGGCGTTGAACATTAGTAGTCGTAAACCCAAAAATCGGGCCAGCTGTTCAATGACGGTTATAAAATAAAATACTTGAGCTAGGAGTTTTCTTGTCCTCTGGACTGGGTTCTAAATTACAAGGCTACGGCGTTGAACATTAGTAGTCGTAAACCCAAAAATCGGGCTAGCTGTTCAATGACGGTTATAAAATAAAATACTTGAGCTAGGAGTTTTCTTGTCCTCTGGACTGGGTTCAAAATTACAAGGCTACGGCGTTGAACATTAGTAGTCGTAAACCCAAAAATCGGGCTAGCTGTTCAATGACGGTTATAAAATAAAATACTTGAGCTAGGAGTTTTCTTGTCCTCTGGACTGGGTTCAAAATTACAAGGCTACGGCGTTGAACATTAGTAGTCGTAAACCCAAAAATCGGGCTAGCTGTTCAATGACGGTTATAAAATAAAATACTTGAGCTAGGAGTTTTCTTGTCCTCTGGACTGGGTTCAAAATTACAAGGCTACGGCGCTGAACATTAGTAGTCGTAAACCCAAAAATCGGGCTAGCTGTTCAATGACGGTTATAAAATAAAATACTTGAGCTAGGAGTTTTCTTGTCCTCTGGACTGGGTTCTAAATTACAAGGCTACGGCGTTGAACATTAGTAGTCGTAAACCCAAAAATCGGGCCAGCTGTTCAATGACGGTTATAAAATAAAATACTTGAGCTAGGAGTTTTCTTGTCCTCTGGACTGGGTTCTAAATTACAAGGCTACGGCGTTGAACATTAGTAGTCGTAAACCCAAAAATCGGGCCAGCTGTTCAATGACGGTTATAAAATAAAATACTTGAGCTAGGAGTTTTCTTGTCCTCTGGACTGGGTTCTAAATTACAAGGCTACGGCGTTGAACATTAGTAGTCGTAAACCCAAAAATCGGGCTAGCTGTTCAATGACGGTTATAAAATAAAATACTTGAGCTAGGAGTTTTCTTGTCCTCTGGACTGGGTTCTAAATTACAAGGCTACGGCGTTGAACATTAGTAGTCGTAAACCCAAAAATCGGGCCAGCTGTTCAATGACGGTTATAAAATAAAATACTTGAGCTAGGAGTTTTCTTGTCCTCTGGACTGGGTTCAAAATTACAAGGCTACGGCGTTGAACATTAGTAGTCGTAAACCCAAAAATCGGGCCAGCTGTTCAATGACGGTTATAAAATAAAATACTTGAGCTAGGAGTTTTCTTGTCCTCTGGACTGGGTTCTAAATTACAAGGCTACGGCGTTGAACATTAGTAGTCGTAAACCCAAAAATCGGGCTAGCTGTTCAATGACGGTTATAAAATAAAATACTTGAGCTAGGAGTTTTCTTGTCCTCTGGACTGGGTTCAAAATTACAAGGCTACGGCGTTGAACATTAGTAGTCGTAAACCCAAAAATCGGGCTAGCTGTTCAATGACGGTTATAAAATAAAATACTTGAGCTAGGAGTTTTCTTGTCCTCTGGACTGGGTTCAAAATTACAAGGCTACGGCGTTGAACATTAGTAGTCGTAAACCCAAAAATCGGGCTAGCTGTTCAATGACGGTTATAAAATAAAATACTTGAGCTAGGAGTTTTCTTGTCCTCTGGACTGGGTTCAAAATTACAAGGCTACGGCGCTGAACATTAGTAGTCGTAAACCCAAAAATCGGGCTAGCTGTTCAATGACGGTTATAAAATAAAATACTTGAGCTAGGAGTTTTCTTGTCCTCTGGACTGGGTTCTAAATTACAAGGCTACGGCGTTGAACATTAGTAGTCGTAAACCCAAAAATCGGGCCAGCTGTTCAATGACGGTTATAAAATAAAATACTTGAGCTAGGAGTTTTCTTGTCCTCTGGACTGGGTTCTAAATTACAAGGCTACGGCGTTGAACATTAGTAGTCGTAAACCCAAAAATCGGGCCAGCTGTTCAATGACGGTTATAAAATAAAATACTTGAGCTAGGAGTTTTCTTGTCCTCTGGACTGGGTTCAAAATTACAAGGCTACGGCGCTGAACATTAGTAGTCGTAAACCCAAAAATCGGGCTAGCTGTTCAATGACGGTTATAAAATAAAATACTTGAGCTAGGAGTTTTCTTGTCCTCTGGACTGGGTTCAAAATTACAAGGCTACGGCGTTGAACATTAGTAGTCGTAAACCCAAAAATCGGGCTAGCTGTTCAATGACGGTTATAAAATAAAATACTTGAGCTAGGAGTTTTCTTGTCCTCTGGACTGGGTTCTAAATTACAAGGCTACGGCGTTGAACATTAGTAGTCGTAAACCCAAAAATCGGGCCAGCTGTTCAATGACGGTTATAAAATAAAATACTTGAGCTAGGAGTTTTCTTGTCCTCTGGACTGGGTTCTAAATTACAAGGCTACGGCGTTGAACATTAGTAGTCGTAAACCCAAAAATCGGGCTAGCTGTTCAATGACGGTTATAAAATAAAATACTTGAGCTAGGAGTTTTCTTGTCCTCTGGACGGGGTTCTAAATTACAAGGCTACGGCGTTGAACATTAGTAGTCGTAAACCCAAAAATCGGGCCAGCTGTTCAATGACGGTTATAAAATAAAATACTTGAGCTAGGAGTTTTCTTGTCCTCTGGACTGGGTTCTAAATTACAAGGCTACGGCGTTGAAGATTAGTAGTCGTAAACCCAAAAATCGGGCTTGCTGTTCAATGACGGTTATAAAATAAAATACTTGAGCTAGGAGTTTTCTTGTCCTCTGGACTGGGTTCTAAATTACAAGGCTACGGCGTTGAAGATTAGTAGTCGTAAACCCAAAAATCGGGCTTGCTGTTCAATGACGGTTATAAAATAAAATACTTGAGCTAGGAGTTTTCTTGTCCTCTGGACTGGGTTCTAAATTACAAGGCTACGGCGTTGAACATTAGTAGTCGTAAACCCAAAAATCGGGCTAGCTGTTCAATGACGGTTATAAAATAAAATACTTGAGCTTGGAGTTTTCTTGTCCTCTGGACTGGGTTCTAAATTACAAGTCTACGGCGTTGAACATTAGTAGTCGTAAACCCAAAAATCGGGCTAGCTGTTCAATGACGGTTATAAAATAAAATACTTGAGCTAGGAGTTTTCTTGTCCTCTGGACTGGGTTCTAAATTACAAGGCTACGGCGTTGAACATTAGTAGTCGTAAACCCAAAAATCGGGCTAGCTGTTCAATGACGGTTATAAAATAAAATACTTGAGCTTGGAGTTTTCTTGTCCTCTGGACTGGGTTCTAAATTACAAGTCTACGGCGTTGAACATTAGTAGTCGTAAACCCAAAAATCGGGCTAGCTGTTCAATGACGGTTATAAAATAAAATACTTGAGCTAGGAGTTTTCTTGTCCTCTGGACTGGGTTCTAAATTACAAGGCTACGGCGTTGAACATTAGTAGTCGTAAACCCAAAAATCGGGCTAGCTGTTCAATGACGGTTATAAAATAAAATACTTGAGCTAGGAGTTTTCTTGTCCTCTGGACTGGGTTCTAAATTACAAGGCTACGGCGTTGATCATTAGTAGTCGTAAACCCAAAAATCGGGCTAGCTGTTCAATGACGGTTATAAAATAAAATACTTGAGCTAGGAGTTTTCTTGTCCTCTGGACTGGGTTCTAAATTACAAGGCTACGGCGTTGAACATTAGTAGTCGTAAACCCAAAAATCGGGCTAGCTGTTCAATGACGGTTATAAAATAAAATACTTGAGCTAGGAGTTTTCTTGTCCTCTGGACTGGGTTCTAAATTCCAAGGCTACGGCGTTGAACATTAGTAGTCGTAAACCCAAAAATCGGGCTAGCTGTTCAATGACGGTTATAAAATAAAATACTTGAGCTAGGAGTTTTCTTGTCCTCTGGACTGGGTTCTAAATTACAAGGCTACGGCGTTGAACATTAGTAGTCGTAAACCCAAAAATCGGGCTAGCTGTTCAATGACGGTTATAAAATAAAATACTTGAGCTAGGAGTTTTCTTGTCCTCTGGACTGGGTTCTAAATTACAAGGCTACGGCGTTGAACATTAGTAGTCGTAAACCCAAAAATCGGGCTAGCTGTTCAATGACGGTTATAAAATAAAATACTTGAGCTAGGAGTTTTCTTGTCCTCTGGACTGGGTTCTAAATTACAAGGCTACGGCGTTGAACATTAGTAGTCGTAAACCCAAAAATCGGGCTAGCTGTTCAATGACGGTTATAAAATAAAATACTTGAGCTAGGAGTTTTCTTGTCCTCTGGACTGGGTTCTAAATTACAAGGCTACGGCGTTGAACATTAGTAGTCGTAAACCCAAAAATCAGGCTAGCTGTTCAAAGACGGTTATAAAATAAAATACTTGAGCTAGGAGTTTTCTTGTCCTCTGGACTGGGTTCTAAATTACAAGGCTACGGCGTTGAACATTAGTAGTCGTAAACCCAAAAATCGGGCTAGCTGTTCAATGACGGTTATAAAATAAAATACTTGAGCTAGGAGTTTTCTTGTCCTCTGGACTGGGTTCTAAATTACAAGGCTACGGCGTTGAACATTAGTAGTCGTAAACCCAAAAATCGGGCTAGCTGTTCAATGACGGTTATAAAATAAAATACTTGAGCTAGGAGTTTTCTTGTCCTCTGGACTGGGTTCTAAATTACAAGTCTACGGCGTTGAACATTAGTAGTCGAAAACCCAAAAATCGGGCTAGCTGTTCAATGACGGTTATAAAATAAAATACTTGAGCTAGGAGTTTTCTTGTCCTCTGGACTGGGTTCTAAATTACAAGTCTACGGCGTTGAACATTAGTAGTCGTAAACCCAAAAATCGGGCTAGCTGTTCAATGACGGTTATAAAATAAAATACTTGAGCTAGGAGTTTTCTTGTCCTCTGGACTGGGTTCTAAATTACAAGTCTACGGCGTTGAACATTAGTAGTCGTAAACCCAAAAATCGGGCTAGCTGTTCAATGACGGTTATAAAATAAAATACTTGAGCTAGGAGTTTTCTTGTCCTCTGGACTGGGTTCAAAATTACAAGGCTACGGCGTTGAACATTAGTAGTCGTAAACCCAAAAATCGGGCTAGCTGTTCAATGACGGTTATAAAATAAAATACTTGAGCTAGGAGTTTTCTTGTCCTCTGGACTGGGTTCTAAATTACAAGGCTACGGCGTTGAACATTAGTAGTCGTAAACCCAAAAATCGGGCCAGCTGTTCAATGACGGTTATAAAATAAAATACTTGAGCTAGGAGTTTTCTTGTCCTCTGGACTGGGTTCTAAATTACAAGGCTACGGCGTTGAACATTAGTAGTCGTAAACCCAAAAATCGGGCCAGCTGTTCAATGACGGTTATAAAATAAAATACTTGAGCTAGGAGTTTTCTTGTCCTCTGGACGGGGTTCTAAATTACAAGGCTACGGCGTTGAACATTAGTAGTCGTAAACCCAAAAATCGGGCTAGCTGTTCAATGACGGTTATAAAATAAAAAACTTGAGCTAGGAGTTTTCTTGTCCTCTGGACGGGGTTCTAAATTACAAGGCTACGGCGTTGAACATTAGTAGTCGTAAACCCAAAAATCGGGCCAGCTGTTCAATGACGGTTATAAAATAAAATACTTGAGCTAGGAGTTTTCTTGTCCTCTGGACTGGGTTCTAAATTACAAGGCTACGGCGTTGAACATTAGTAGTCGTAAACCCAAAAATCGGGCTAGCTGTTCAATGACGGTTATAAAATAAAATACTTGAGCTAGGAGTTTTCTTGTCCTCTGGACTGGGTTCTAAATTACAAGGCTACGGCGTTGAACATTAGTAGTCGTAAACCCAAAAATCGGGCTTGCTGTTCAATGACGGTTATAAAATAAAATACTTGAGCTAGGAGTTTTCTTGTCCTCTGGACTGGGTTCTAAATTACAAGGCTACGGCGTTGAAGATTAGTAGTCGTAAACCCAAAAATCGGGCCAGCTGTTCAATGACGGTTATAAAATAAAATACTTGAGCTAGGAGTTTTCTTGTCCTCTGGACTGGGTTCTAAATTACAAGTCTACGGCGTTGAACATTAGTAGTCGTAAACCCAAAAATCGGGCTAGCTGTTCAATGACGGTTATAAAATAAAATACTTGAGCTAGGAGTTTTCTTGTCCTCTGGACTGGGTTCTAAATTACAAGTCTACGGCGTTGAACATTAGTAGTCGTAAACCCAAAAATCGGGCTAGCTGTTCAATGACGGTTATAAAATAAAATACTTGAGCTAGGAGTTTTCTTGTCCTCTGGACTGGGTTCAAAATTACAAGGCTACGGCGTTGAACATTAGTAGTCGTAAACCCAAAAATCGGGCTAGCTGTTCAATGACGGTTATAAAATAAAATACTTGAGCTAGGAGTTTTCTTGTCCTCTGGACTGGGTTCTAAATTACAAGGCTACGGCGTTGAACATTAGTAGTCGTAAACCCAAAAATCGGGCCAGCTGTTCAATGACGGTTATAAAATAAAATACTTGAGCTAGGAGTTTTCTTGTCCTCTGGACTGGGTTCTAAATTACAAGGCTACGGCGTTGAACATTAGTAGTCGTAAACCCAAAAATCGGGCCAGCTGTTCAATGACGGTTATAAAATAAAATACTTGAGCTAGGAGTTTTCTTGTCCTCTGGACGGGGTTCTAAATTACAAGGCTACGGCGTTGAACATTAGTAGTCGTAAACCCAAAAATCGGGCTAGCTGTTCAATGACGGTTATAAAATAAAAAACTTGAGCTAGGAGTTTTCTTGTCCTCTGGACGGGGTTCTAAATTACAAGGCTACGGCGTTGAACATTAGTAGTCGTAAACCCAAAAATCGGGCCAGCTGTTCAATGACGGTTATAAAATAAAATACTTGAGCTAGGAGTTTTCTTGTCCTCTGGACTGGGTTCTAAATTACAAGGCTACGGCGTTGAACATTAGTAGTCGTAAACCCAAAAATCGGGCTAGCTGTTCAATGACGGTTATAAAATAAAATACTTGAGCTAGGAGTTTTCTTGTCCTCTGGACTGGGTTCTAAATTACAAGGCTACGGCGTTGAACATTAGTAGTCGTAAACCCAAAAATCGGGCTTGCTGTTCAATGACGGTTATAAAATAAAATACTTGAGCTAGGAGTTTTCTTGTCCTCTGGACTGGGTTCTAAATTACAAGGCTACGGCGTTGAAGATTAGTAGTCGTAAACCCAAAAATCGGGCCAGCTGTTCAATGACGGTTATAAAATAAAATACTTGAGCTAGGAGTTTTCTTGTCCTCTGGACTGGGTTCTAAATTACAAGGCTACGGCGTTGAACATTAGTAGTCGTAAACCCAAAAATCGGGCTAGCTGTTCAATGACGGTTATAAAATAAAATACTTGAGCTAGGAGTTTTCTTGTCCTCTGGACTGGGTTCTAAATTACAAGGCTACGGCGTTGAACATTAGTAGTCGTAAACCCAAAAATCGGGCTAGCTGTTCAATGACGGTTATAAAATAAAATACTTGAGCTAGGAGTTTTCTTGTCCTCTGGACTGGGTTCTAAATTACAAGGCTACGGCGTTGAACATTAGTAGTCGTAAACCCAAAAATCGGGCTAGCTGTTCAATGACGGTTATAAAATAAAATACTTGAGCTAGGAGTTTTCTTGTCCTCTGGACTGGGTTCTAAATTACAAGGCTACGGCGTTGAACATTAGTAGTCGTAAACCCAAAAATCGGGCTAGCTGTTCAATGACGGTTATAAAATAAAATACTTGAGCTAGGAGTTTTCTTGTCCTCTGGACTGGGTTCTAAATTACAAGGCTACGGCGTTGAACATTAGTAGTCGTAAACCCAAAAATCGGGCTAGCTGTTCAATGACGGTTATAAAATAAAATACTTGAGCTAGGAGTTTTCTTGTCCTCTGGACTGGGTTCTAAATTACAAGTCTACGGCGTTGAACATTAGTAGTCGTAAACCCAAAAATCGGGCTAGCTGTTCAAAGACGGTTATAAAATAAAATACTTGAGCTAGGAGTTTTCTTGTCCTCTGGACTGGGTTCTAAATTACAAGGCTACGGCGTTGAACATTAGTAGTCGTAAACCCAAAAATCGGGCTAGCTATTCAATGACGGTTATAAAATAAAATACTTGAGCTAGGAGTTTTCTTGTCCTCTGGACTGGGTTCTAAATTACAAGGCTACGGCGTTGAACATTAGTAGTCGTAAACCCAAAAATCAGGCTAGCTGTTCAATGACGGTTATAAAATAAAATACTTGAGCTAGGAGTTTTCTTGTCCTCTGGACTGGGTTCTAAATTACAAGGCTACGGCGTTGAACATTAGTAGTCGTAAACCCAAAAATCGGGCTAGCTGTTCAATGACGGTTATAAAATAAAATACTTGAGCTAGGAGTTTTCTTGTCCTCTGGACTGGGTTCTAAATTACAAGGCTACGGCGTTGAACATTAGTAGTCGTAAACCCAAAAATCGGGCTAGCTGTTCAATGACGGTTATAAAATAAAATACTTGAGCTAGGAGTTTTCTTGTCCTCTGGACTGGGTTCTAAATTACAAGGCTACGGCGTTGAACATTAGTAGTCGTAAACCCAAAAATCAGGCTAGCTGTTCAATGACGGTTATAAAATAAAATACTTGAGCTAGGAGTTTTCTTGTCCTCTGGACTGGGTTCTAAATTACAAGGCTACGGCGTTGAACATTAGTAGTCGTAAACCCAAAAATCGGGCTAGCTGTTCAATGACGGTTATAAAATAAAATACTTGAGCTAGGAGTTTTCTTGTCCTCTGGACTGGGTTCTAAATTACAAGGCTACGGCGTTGAACATTAGTAGTCGTAAACCCAAAAATCGGGCTAGCTGTTCAATGACGGTTATAAAATAAAATACTTGTGCTAGGAGTTTTCTTGTCCTCTGGACTGGGTTCTAAATTACAAGGCTACGGCGTTGAACATTAGTAGTCGTAAACCCAAAAATCGGGCTAGCTGTTCAATGACGGTTATAAAATAAAATACTTGAGCTAGGAGTTTTCTTGTCCTCTGGACTGGGTTCTAAATTACAAGGCTACGGCGTTGAACATTAGTAGTCGTAAACCCAAAAATCGGGCTAGCTGTTCAATGACGGTTATAAAATAAAATACTTGAGCTAGGAGTTTTCTTGTCCTCTGGACTGGGTTCTAAATTACAAGGCTACGGCGTTGAAGATTAGTAGTCGTAAACCCAAAAATCGGGCTAGCTGTTCAATGACGGTTATAAAATAAAATACTTGAGCTAGGAGTTTTCTTGTCCTCTGGACTGGGTTCTAAATTACAAAGCTACGGCGTTGAACATTAGTAGTCGTAAACCCAAAAATCGGGCTAGCTGTTCAATGACGGTTATAAAATAAAATACTTGAGCTAGGAATTTTCTTGTCCTCTGGACTGGGTTCTAAATTACAAGGCTACGGCGTTGAAGATTAGTAGTCGTAAACCCAAAAATCGGGCTAGCTGTTCAATGACGGTTATAAAATAAAATACTTGAGCTAGGAGTTTTCTTGTCCTCTGGACGGGGTTCTAAATTACAAGGCTACGGCGTTGAACATTAGTAGTCGTAAACCCAAAAATCGGGCTAGCTTTTCAATGACGGTTATAAAATAAAATACTTGAGCTAGGAGTTTTCTTGTCCTCTGGACTGGGTTCTAAATTACAAGGCTACGGCGTTGAACATTAGTAGTCGTAAACCCAAAAATCGGGCTAGCTGTTCAATGACGGTTATAAAATAAAATACTTGAGCTAGGAGTTTTCTTGTCCTCTGGACTGGGTTCTAAATTACAAGGCTACGGCGTTGAACATTAGTAGTCGTAAACCCAAAAATCGGGCTAGCTGTTCAATGACGGTTATAAAATAAAATACTTGAGCTAGGAGTTTTCTTGTCCTCTGGACTAGGTTCTAAATTACAAGGCTACGGCGTTGAAGATTAGTAGTCGTAAACCCAAAAATCGGGCTAGCTGTTCAATGACGGTTATAAAATAAAATACTTGAGCTAGGAGTTTTCTTGTCCTCTGGACTGGGTTCTAAATTACAAGGCTACGGCGTTGAACATTAGTAGTCGTAAACCCAAAAATCGGGCTAGCTGTTCAATGACGGTTATAAAATAAAATACTTGAGCTAGGAGTTTTCTTGTCCTCTGGACTGGGTTCTAAATTACAAGGCTACGGCGTTGAACATTAGTAGTCGTAAACCCAAAAATCGGGCTAGCTGTTCAATGACGGTTATAAAATAAAATACTTGAGCTAGGAGTTTTCTTGTCCTCTGGACTGGGTTCTAAATTACAAGGCTACGGCGTTGAACATTAGTAGTCGTAAACCCAAAAATCGGGCTAGCTGTTCAATGACGGTTATAAAATAAAATACTTGAGCTAGGAGTTTTCTTGTCCTCTGGACTGGGTTCTAAATTACAAGGCTACGGCGTTGAACATTAGTAGTCGTAAACCCAAAAATCGGGCTAGCTGTTCAATGACGGTTATAAAATAAAATACTTGAGCTAGGAGTTTTCTTGTCCTCTGGACTGGGTTCTAAATTACAAGGCTACGACGTTGAACATTAGTAGTCGTAAACCCAAAAATCGGGCTAGCTGTTCAATGACGGTTATAAAATAAAATACTTGAGCTAGGAGTTTTCTTGTCCTCTGGACTGGGTTCTAAATTACAAGGCTACGGCGTTGAACATTAGTAGTCGTAAACCCAAAAATCGGGCTAGCTGTTCAATGACGGTTATAAAATAAAATACTTGAGCTAGGAGTTTTCTTGTCCTCTGGACTGGGTTCTAAATTACAAGTCTACGGCGTTGAACATTAGTAGTCGTAAACCCAAAAATCGGGCTAGCTGTTCAATGACGGTTATAAAATAAAATACTTGAGCTAGGAGTTTTCTTGTCCTCTGGACTGGGTTCTAAATTACAAGGCTACGGCGTTGAACATTAGTAGTCGTAAACCCAAAAATCGGGCTAGCTGTTCAATGACGGTTATAAAATAAAATACTTGAGCTAGGAGTTTTCTTGTCCTCTGGACTGGGTTCTAAATTACAAGGCTACGGCGTTGAACATTAGTAGTCGTAAACCCAAAAATCGGGCTAGCTGTTCAATGACGGTTATAAAATAAAATACTTGAGCTAGGAGTTTTCTTGTCCTCTGGACTGGGTTCTAAATTACAAGGCTACGGCGTTGAACATTAGTAGTCGTAAACCCAAAAATCGGGCTAGCTGTTCAATGACGGTTATAAAATAAAATACTTGAGCTAGGAGTTTTCTTGTCCTCTGGACTGGGTTCTAAATTACAAGGCTACGGCGTTGAACATTAGTAGTCGTAAACCCAAAAATCGGGCTAGCTGTTCAATGACGGTTATAAAATAAAATACTTGAGCTAGGAGTTTTCTTGTCCTCTGGACTGGGTTCTAAATTACAAGGCTACGGCGTTGAACATTAGTAGTCGTAAACCCAAAAATCGGGCTAGCTGTTCAATGACGGTTATAAAATAAAATACTTGAGCTAGGAGTTTTCTTGTCCTCTGGACTGGGTTCTAAATTACAAGGCTACGGCGTTGAACATTAGTAGTCGTAAACCCAAAAATCGGGCTAGCTGTTCAATGACGGTTATAAAATAAAATACTTGAGCTAGGAGTTTTCTTGTCCTCTGGACTGGGTTCTAAATTACAAGGCTACGGCGTTGAACATTAGTAGTCGTAAACCCAAAAATCGGGCTAGCTGTTCAATGACGGTTATAAAATAAAATACTTGAGCTAGGAGTTTTCTTGTCCTCTGGACTGGGTTCTAAATTACAAGGCTACGGCGTTGAACATTAGTAGTCGTAAACCCAAAAATCGGGCTAGCTGTTCAATGACGGTTATAAAATAAAATACTTGAGCTAGGAGTTTTCTTGTCCTCTGGACTGGGTTCTAAATTACAAGGCTACGGCGTTGAACATTAGTAGTCGTAAACCCAAAAATCGGGCTAGCTGTTCAATGACGGTTATAAAATAAAATACTTGAGCTAGGAGTTTTCTTGTCCTCTGGACTGGGTTCTAAATTACAAGTCTACGGCGTTGAACATTAGTAGTCGTAAACCCAAAAATCGGGCTAGCTGTTCAATGACGGTTATAAAATAAAATACTTGAGCTAGGAGTTTTCTTGTCCTCTGGACTGGGTTCTAAATTACAAGGCTACGGCGTTGAACATTAGTAGTCGTAAACCCAAAAATCGGGCTAGCTGTTCAATGACGGTTATAAAATAAAATACTTGAGCTAGGAGTTTTCTTGTCCTCTGGACTGGGTTCTAAATTACAAGGCTACGGCGTTGAACATTAGTAGTCGTAAACCCAAAAATCGGGCTAGCTGTTCAATGACGGTTATAAAATAAAATACTTGAGCTAGGAGTTTTCTTGTCCTCTGGACTGGGTTCTAAATTACAAGGCTACGGCGTTGAACATTAGTAGTCGTAAACCCAAAAATCGGGCTAGCTGTTCAATGACGGTTATAAAATAAAATACTTGAGCTAGGAGTTTTCTTGTCCTCTGGACTGGGTTCTAAATTACAAGGCTACGGCGTTGAACATTAGTAGTCGTAAACCCAAAAATCGGGCCAGCTGTTCAATGACGGTTATAAAATAAAATACTTGAGCTAGGAGTTTTCTTGTCCTCTGGACTGGGTTCTAAATTACAAGGCTACGGCGTTGAACATTAGTAGTCGTAAACCCAAAAATCGGGCTAGCTGTTCAATGACGGTTATAAAATAAAATACTTGAGCTAGGAGTTTTCTTGTCCTCTGGACTGGGTTCTAAATTACAAGGCTTCCGGGGCAAACGACTGCTCAACAATGGTTATGAAATATATAAATAAAATATCAGTTACAGAATTGTTGCAATAGATAGATTTAGAGCAGATAAATACTTAGAACTTACATTCACAAGGCAGCGTGTAATATCCAAATTCAATCACACACAATCATGCATGCTACATTCTTCCTTTTAAAAGAGAGTTTTTCTCGGGTATTTAAAGCCCCAATAAATTTCTTTACAATAAAATAACATGAAAAAGTTCAAGTATTTATAAACAAGTGTTTGAGAAGAATCTTGAGTATCAAGTGGTTCCATAAAATTTGTAATGCAGATATCCTCAGAAAAGCAAAACAGAATCCGATTGCTCGGGAAATAAAAAACGTAAATGGTAATGGATTGATCATGTTCTACGTAAATCTGAAAAATTTAAAGTGAAACAAGTTTTTGATTGGAACCCTCAAGGAAATAGAAAAAGAGGAAGACCTAAAAATACACATGATAGGACGATAGTATACGAATTAAAAACAAAAGGAAAACCATGGAGTGAGGCAAAATATCTGGCCACAAATAGAGAGAAATGGAAAGCTATGTTAAAAACCCTATGCTCCGATTCAGAGTGAAGAAGAATATGTATGTACCCATGTAATAAATTTCTTTCTTCACTATTTAAATTTAAATTTACAAAATCTGATTAATTTAATATCGTATTTACCCCTCTATATTAAAAAAAATTACATGCCTGAATGATCTATTTCTTATAAAATATTACACCTAAGGATCGCCCAAAGAAACAGTTCAAGCTATACATTATCTGATATTTCGCTAACACTTTAACCTTTTTCTTTCGAAATCTAATAGAACCTGCTTTTCGTGACCATCAGTTGTGCCAGCCGAAAGCAAAAGGTCAAATATTGTTAGAATATTTGACTTCCACTGGGGCATGTATGCATCAGGTAAAACTACAAGTTTTTTTTATTTTTTTTTATTTTTGCATAACTATCAGAAAAAAACATACTCCAGTAAGTCTAATATTTTATAATATAGAAGTAATATTACTAATAATTTTAATCACTTAAAATAATTAAGATATATATTTAGTTATCTGCTCTGAACCCTATTACACAGATTGTAATTGCAAATGTGACTACGAGAAAATTTTAATTGATTTTCAGTAGATTATTGACCTTTTAGGGCAGCTTCATTTTCTTGGGCAGCGTTTGTATCCGGGTTCGGGTCCGGTGCCAGTCCCACTAGACTTTCTCTTTTCAGAACATGTTCTGCGGGTAGAAAAGCGCTATTCTCTTCTTTTGTGATATTCATGTAAAAGCAGATGTCTGAAGGCTTTAGGACATAATTTGGACCAGGATTCAAGAGAACGGGCCATGTTCCACTCATTTCTGTTTTCACACCAACAAGAGCCACACCATACCTACGTAGATAAATTTATGCATGTGAAATTGGGTTGTGTACAGTACAGGTTGATGTGTACAGTTAATATACAGTTCGTATAAATATATTTAAAAGAAAAAAGGAAACACCCTGAATAAATTTTGATTAAATGATTTCAAAAAAGTTAGAAACTATAAATTCGATTTCTCAATAACTCTTCGACAGATTTAGCTCAAATTTTGTATTTTGCTATCTAAAATAACATTCTTTAAAATGATACAGTAAATTGTATACCTTACAATTCAACATTTTTTCGACCATTTTTAAATGAAAAAATAAAAAATAATAAATATTTTACTAGAAGTTATTTTTTGCAAGGAATTATCTTTGGATAAATGAAATTTATAATTGTGTGTAAAAAAATTTCTATTTGCTTAAAAAGTTCTCGAGACATACCGAAATACTCAGAAAGTAAAACTAACATTAAGGGGTCCAAATTTTGGAGCACTTTCCTGATCAAACTATGGGGACCATATTTCCCAAATTAGAGTTACCCCTTATATTTTTGGAGTCAGAAATCTGAATCCGCCAGGAAAAAGGTATGTTTATTCAGAACGTTTTTGTGTCTGGTAGAAAAGTACGTTTTTGTGTCTGATTTCGTAACTTAAAATATCGTCTGCACTTTTTTTTTTAGCATATTTGAAGTCACCCCTTCGAACCATTAAAAATGAGTCCTAGATCAAAAGTTATTCAGGGTGGTCTGTTTTTTTCTGACGGCTTTTATTTACATAAATCATTAAACAGGAACTAACATTAAAACCACAGACACCCCTATTAGCTTCTTAAGGCCCGTTCCGTGTTTTTTTTACTTAAAATAAAAACATATGGTAAAACAATTATTTAACAATTAACATATTACATTCAATGTTAATTTTTTTTTTGTCATGCCTTGAATCTTAAATTTCAAAACGTTGATTTATGCACGTTACTGTGAATGACCGTTGTTGTTATCCACTGGTGATTGTTGACTACCACATTGTCGCTTTGGTAAATATCCAAAATATATACTAGGTCTGGTTAAGTGCCACTGCTTGGTATACCCTACGCTGACGTTTTTTTAGAGTTTAGTGTAATTTCCCGGTATACATTTGCCAGGCATTCCCTACATCAATGTTTTTTTAAAGTTAAGTGCCAAGGCTCGGTGTGCATTTAACCGAAACTTCGAACACTGATGTTTTTCCTAATCTATCCTCAGCAGATATTAAAATATCGAATGAATATAATAATATCAACCAATAAATTAATATCTAATCTTATATAACAGATATTTCGGACAATCACAAAAGCGACTACGTGATTGTTGACATTCACCGGTGAAAGTCGACATTCTCTTGGTTTCCGTCATTCACGATTACAGATACACAAATTGTTTCGTAATGCATATAAGTAGATGAAATATGGTACAAAAACCTTTTTCATTCAGATCCTATTTTAATAATTTTTAGTTCTGAGTATAATAAAAGTCTTGAAAAAATTGCTATAAATAAGGTCAAAAAATTATATTTTGCTGTAATAGAATTTTTTTTAAATTTGTTTTGTTCATTCGTTACTTATTTATTTATTGGGAAATATTAAATTTTCGAAATTTTGTAATAATCAACAAGAAAACGATATAAAATACTAAACCAATGTTTTGGTTTTATAGTCATGCTGGGCAATTATTAAACGGAATTTAATAAAAGACATCACAAAAGTACAAGTCTTCCCAATAAAATATAAAAAATGGTTTTTATTTTATGACGCCATGATATGAAAAAGCAAATTTTCGCATACAGTTTACTAGATATGCCTTCTGAACCATCCAAGTATATTTGAGTAGTTACGAATAAGATTTTAATTTGAGAAAATTTAAATTAAGCAGTTTCAATACCACTTTTGATGTTTTTGAGCGCAGTTTACATTTCTGCCTATTGTATAACATGAATCTTAAGGAGAATCTCAGCTGACCAATATGTCCTAGAAATGAGAAAACCTCATCACGGGTTACAATAAACAAAAATTTTGATACTTTTGTAGTCCAAACGTAATGACATCTTTCGTATTTACCATCACTGCGCAGCTTAGAAGCCCGAACGTAATGACATTTTCCTGATTTTTCATCCACTGCGCAGTTTATGTTTGTTACGACGAACTACTAATTTGATCCGTGCTGAGGCCTTCTTTCTTCTAGGAGGTGTTGAGCTGACTTGATCTATTTGTGCACGTAACGGTACCATCGGCGCTCGGGCTCGCAGTAGTATTTTATCGTCTTTGTCTGAAACTTCTAAATGCAGAATCTGTAGTTAGAAATCGTTGAACTACAGAAGGGCTCACATTTAGTCATCTGGCTACATCGATCTGACTTTGTCCCGCGGCTAGATTTGTATGGATCTCCCTTGCAGTTCTTCGGACAAAAGATGCTTAACACTAGGTTTACGGAATGCGTCATTTTGATGCATTTCGAATTTTATAAGGACAATTACAAAACTCGTTTGGCTTTTTATTTTATCTTCTTGTAATGACTTTTATTCACGGATCGAGGTAAATATATATTGAAGTCTATTTTCTTCAAAAGCGTTGAAATGTTGAAATTCTCTTTGTGGTATAGTACCTATCTCTACGGATATGCTTCAATTTCTATCGATCGTAATTTAGACAAATTTTTGAGTAAACATGCAAACCTCAAATCAATAATAAATAGGAATGTACCTACAATACTTCAATCCGTTATCATATATCGTTGTCTCAAATGAAACAAGCGATAAACAACTGTTGCCGATAGGCAGTAATAGAAGGAACAAACGCAGAATGTCAATTGATGTCAGATTTTGAAGGTTTCAGTTGCTTAGTTCGTATATTGAAAAATAAAATGCTAGAATATTTCATAAATATATATCTCATGTTTACATATTTTTGTCTTATAGTATATAATTACATTGCTTTGTATGGGCAGAGATGCTAACTGCTCTGGACACTCCTGAATAATTGAACTTGTGTTTCTTTCTGAGTGCCTGTCAGCGAAGCAAACAATTGAGTTTTTCATATGAGCTTGTGCCCGAGGGCGTCTGTAATTTTGTACTAGAATAATTAAAGAAAAACGATAAAAATCTACTAAGTAAATTTTACAAATATAAAGCGGTGAATTATATAACTCTAGGAATTATTTAAAATAGTGGTGATTAAAAATCTACTAAATTGAATTTATTAAACCACGAATCACTATTGATAGACTACCACTTTAAAATATATATTTGTTGTCCGGCGCAAGTTGGCATGTCTGTAAATGTTGTTATATGTATTCGTTCGTACAGATAGGTACATAAGAAACGTCCGTTAACCTAGAGTTAAAGGTTACAGAATGGCTACCTCAAATTTTTAACTTCAAAAACAGCTCCATATGTCACTCGCGAGTCAAAGTTTTCGATCACTGAACTAAAAAATGTTTATCATAGCCTCGATTTTGAAGTGCATTGAATAATAATATTTTGAATTTCTTTAATCCGAACGAGATTAAACTCTTTAACTTATAAGATAAATCTTATGATACTCTTTAATCTTTCCTCTTAATACACTTTCCTATTCTAAGGAAGCTATATTATACAAGTCCATTTAAAAGTAATTTATGATACAATTATCGAAAATGAAATGCCCTCTTTTATAATGAATCCAGAAGATGCTGTGTTAAATGGTATTTCGAATGACTATATTAAAGTAATAAAAATGACTTTTTTGCGGTTATTAAACATGCATGAGGAAGTTAACTGTCGTCTAATAAGAGGTCGTTTTGTTTTCAAGGTACAGGTATGTGTCATCTATTATAAGTGGCGTATTATATTTTTAAGGCAAAAGTACATTTTTCTCGATATTAAAACTTTCAGATAGATGATGAGAGTGGACGGAAGAATTTACGAACTTTTCAAGCATCATATTTAATTTTTGTCGTAAGGATCAGAATTTTATGACCAATCTTTCTGCTTAAAATTATTGATCTCAAATATGATTATTAATTGGCGACATATAATTAAATATGTAGCCAATTACATATTTAATTAAGTACATATTTAACTACATATTTAATAAGATATTATATACAAATGTACTTTATACAAATCTCTATACAAATATTCTCTGAAATAGCAGGCCCCTTTTTTTTAAAGATTCGAGTTTTCATCACCAAAATTTATGGGAAGTACTTTTACGGAATACTTTTGCCAGAGAAGCTGTCAAAACTTTGGAACCCTAAATGCTGGCATCACTTTTTCCTTAGAAGTTTTATTGGTGAATTGAAACCCTTTTACGCCTCATTATGAAATCTATTTATCCAATGAAACTTGCAAAAAAGAATTTTAAAAAATATTTTTATTTCACTTAACATTCTTGAATTGCAAGACATAAGAATTTTTACGTAACTTCAAAAAGAGTAAAACAAAATTCAGTCTTTTTTGAATTTTTAACTCCGAAAATATTAGATCGATTTGTCTTTATTTGTTTGAAAAAAAAGAAAAAAGATTTGGTGCGTAATGGGTGCAGTGTACGAGCGCCACGCTTTTTCATTTGCATTTGTTTATCAAAAAATGACATAATCGAAAGTATCATTTCACCGAAATTGATTTTAAAAGTAATTTTTAATAAAAAACATTCAGTAGGCAAAATTACTATTATATACTATACTATACTAAATAATTACTATATAAATAATTACTATACTATAAAATTACTATTACTATAATATACTATATATCTAGCTATACTTTAATTTTGTTACCAGGATCTCTATTTTATTTTAAGAAGCGACTATGAAATTTTTTTTTTATTTCCATTGACAGACATGAAAGACAAATTTGTAGTCAGCGACTATGAAAATAGACATAAACATTATACATCTATGCTATAAGCCCTCTAAGTGTCGAAATTATATCGCTCTTTTAAATTGATAGTGAATTACATGTATATTATAGTAGATTAACAGGGCAAAGTAATTTCTTCTGACTGTACAAACTGTAGCACTAGCTCTGTCTAATATATTTAATAAAATAGAGAAGACGCATTCTGTATATAAAAATCTTATGTCGTGTTACATTAATAATATTCTTACTTCCTGTGAGAATGAAAGGATGCAAAAGTGAAAGGCTTTCCTTCATACTCGCCAAAGAAACGACTGTCGCCAAGTCTGATGTGATAGATTTCATTTCCAGAACACTTTCCGTACAGCCGTTGCCAGTCTTCAGAATTAACTTGACCTTCCCTAGAGAAAAAAAGTAAGAATGATCCAATATAATATGCTGTCATACACGAGATCGAAATGCACATAATAGATAACTCATGTAGTATTTCAGTTTTTTCAGCAATTCCTTTTAAATCAAAATTTAAAAGATTAATTTTTAATAAAAATAATTATTAATGTATTGCGCAAAATAAAAAAAACGGATAATCTTGAATAACTTTTGATCGAAAGTTCAGATGTTCACATTTTAGGACTCAATCTTAAATCGATTAGGTGATCTCAAATATCCAAATTAATTAGTGCAGACGTTTTAGTGCAGAATTTTTTCCCTGTAGTAACAAAAAATAAGGAAAATTAATAAAAAGTTTTACATCTGACGTAGTGTTTATTTACTCTGTAGATTACTTGCGCGTGCAGTTCGAGATTAATAATTCTGTTCAGTTGACTACTTAAGCGTCTCAATGATATTTGAATGAAAGTTAAAATACAAAAACAAAAAAAATGGTTACATAGGTGTGCTATTGATGTGTGAATTTATTTCTTGTCGTCAAGCATTTCATCCGACTTATTATCCCAATTGTAAAAGAAACAATTCAGGCTTATTAATCTATTAATTATTAATTAAGGTTGTAGTATAAAAATGTTATAATCAAATATTTGAATCACCTTATATTAATGATAAATAAGTAGTAAAAAATAACCGATGTAAGTTTATTAATCAAACAGTTAAGGTTAAAGTATAAAAACGATTTTCCTTGTATTTTGAAATGATAAATAAGTTGTAAAAAATAAACGATTCAGATTTGTTGATCTAACAATTGGGTATAATATAGCCTACGTCACAGGTTGTGTTGTTCCTACTAAATTTAACCCATGAACGGCATTTTCTGCGAGCCTAACTTTAAGCCACAAATAAACAAACGAAGTGTTCGATCGTTTAAATAGCTGCTCGCCAGATTTTATTGCATTATAAGGAAAAGTTATTGAAACTAAATACAACTAAATAAACAACAACAACTAAAACAAATAACAACTACTACTAATAACAATAACTAAATAAACAACAACTAAATTCCATTCGTTTAGCATTGCGTCATATGTTGTTCCTACTAAATCGAAGTAGTTGTGTTTTTTTCATATTATACCCAATTAAAGTTTAAGGATAAAAATGATTTCTCTTCCATTTCATGAAAAGATTAATAAATTTAAAAAAATAAGGGATTCAGGTTTATTAATATAAAATAAGGTTTGAGTACAAAAATGATTCACGGTATATTATGCAATGGTTCAATTTAAATTATGGTCAAATATATAATTTTGTCACATTTTTGTTGGTTTCCTATAAGGAGAGGTTTCTTATAAGAGAATTGCAACGGAAATTAAAAACTTACATATAATTAATGGATAAAAAAGAACGAACCCTAATCAATTCTTTCTCAGAATTTATTTGCATTAATTGATACAAAATTATGTTTCACAAAAACGAAGAATTGGAAATAAAAGGAAGTATGAACTCTGGTCTCCGAATGTAAGCTATTGTAATTGTTATGTGAAGATCAAGAAAAGGATACTCATTTAAATTATTTAAAGCCTGAAAACTTCAAAAGAAAAGTATCTGGTAAAAAGGATTCAATTTCGTCTTACTTGAGAATGAAATATGAATATCTAACTTGAAAATAAAACATCTTTATCCGAATAAAATACGAGTCATAATTGAATCAAACATGCAAGAATCAAAGTCCGATATCCCAAATGTCTGGGGAATTTCACGGTTGTGTTAAGGATGAAGGAAATTTTATTCATGGCAGAAATATATGAAGAGAGAAATAAATTGAAATTTTACATTTATGCTTCATAAATTTTGTATAATGTTTTTGATTATAATTTCAAAGAGAAGTTTAAACGAAATTACCAAATTGTTGTAATATTATAGGATTCTTCAAAACCTAAAATTCATGTATACATATACTTAGTTTATAGGTTGATAGTAGCTATTTCTTATTTATTCCAAACCACATATGTTTTTAACTTTCATTAATATTCAATATACTATTTGAAATATTAGTTTTATAGTTAGTGAAAGTAATAATCATTTTATAAGTTTGCTAGAGAAGATATGACTCCATGTCATGGACAAATCAAGATGTTTATATTTTTTCTTTTAATGACGTTTACGCAAATAAAAATGTTGCGAACAATTCCCTTCTCAAATCCCTACATATATCAGTGGGATAAGCAAAATTGCGTTTCCTTTTACTGATTGTCAATATTATCCTATTATTCACGCTACTGCATGTCCAGTTTCTCAACACCCTACTCTGGATAAACTCCTTTTAAGACTACAATAAAAAGTTTAGATGTTGTGCCCGTCACTTATCTTCAATAACATCGAGATAATTCTTTATGCGATCATTTTTCTCATCTGGTGATCAAAATGTAAAACAATGTTTTTTTTATTTATTTTTATTTTATTTCGAATGAGCTGCACAATCGGTCTTGCCGATGAGCAGACATAGTGCGTTCTCCAGAGGTGGTATCCACTCTTTCAGGACCACCACAATGGGTGAAATACCGTTGGTCATGTTAATTTGGACGTCTAGTTTCTGCCACACTAGATGGCAGCACCGAGACTCTATTTGGATGCTAAAGTGCACTAGGAATTTAATTTTGCCGGAAATGTCAAGAGCCAATAAGGCACGTAATTCAATGTTTTAAAGCGGTTTTTCTCTATGGTGTAATTATATTTTATAACCGCCGTTGAACAGCTGACCCATATTTGAGTTTACCGCTACCAATGTTCAACTCGTTGTAATATTGAGCCTCGTAAGATTGTACCTAATCTAGAAGTCAAGGGAACTCCTGGATCAAGTATTGGGAGAAATTTCGCCTACGTGGAGAATTTTTTGATGAAAGTTGCCCGTATTTGCGTTACATGAAGAGGAAAATCACGAGGACCTTCCACGGTTAGCCGGAAGGCAAAGGTACTCTAACCCATGATCCGTCTACCACTGAGAATATTTTACGTCGGCACTGTGGTCGGAGTGAACCAGGTCCGGATTTCTTTCGACCAGCCATCGCTGGGATTCAAACTCGGTTCACCTCATTAGTACGCAAGCTCTCTATTCCCTGAGCCACCACAATTCTCTATGGTCTATTTTATTTTACAACAGTCGTTGTACAGCCGACCCAATTTCATGTGTTTATGACTACTAATGTTCAACTCCATGACCTTATAATTTTGAACCCAATCCAGAAGACAAGGGAACTCCTGGATCAAGTATTGGGAGAAATTTGCTTTCGTGGAGGATTTTTTGATGGAACTAACCCGTTACATGGAGAGGAAGACCACGATCCGTCTACCACTGAGGATATTTCACGTCAGCACTGTGGTCGGTGCAAGCCGGATACGGAATTTGTATCGACTGGGATTCGAACCCGGTTCACCTCATTGAAAGGCGAACGCTCTATCCCCTGAGCCATCGCGGCTCTCTCTATGTAATATATGTACCAAATTTTATGGGCATCTGATGACCAGAACGTACTCTATGGTTGTCTAAACAGAGCAGCTATAACTTATTAAATTGATGTATACTACTTTTATGTAAATGTGATAATACTTACTGTCCTCTAGAAGTGTGAAGTAGAAGCGTGACTAAAGTTGAAGTTCCAGGACAAAGGCAATTATTAGCTAAGAGAGCATATTTAAACTCATCTTCACAAACAACATGTTCTGAAACAAAAGAACAGTAGAGATTATTTGCTTACTAATTTATTTGTAAAATGAAGCAGTAATTACAACATCGCACATATTTTTATGGATGCAAGAAAGTTATTAACGGTTTTGTTAACCCCTTCCGGTGTAGCGAATTTTGATTTCAATTCTTAAACAGCATTAACAGCTACGTCTGCAGATAATGAGTTTTGTGTAAAGAGATGTACTTGATCTCAACGGTGTTTAAAAAAATAGTGATTGCAAAAACCGAAGGACCTTTATAAGCAAATAATTAAGACTTTTCTTAATACATTTTTATTAGACATACTGCACCGGAAAGGGTTAAAAAAGAATATTCTTTAAGACAATCTATATGTTACCGGCAAAGTATGAAATCCGGCATTATATATAATGCCTGAAACTAGCCGGCAAAGTATGAAATGATTTATATTTCACACATTGCCTAGGCATTATTATATAATGCCGGATGCTATGTAGGCAAAATATGAAATAAACGTCGCGACGAGGTTATAATGAAGGCATACTACTGTTCTTTGTGTGAAAGACTTTAAAATACGGTAAACAATTAATACAAAAATTTCAATATTACTTTTAGTTATAAGAGACTCATATAGATTGACTTGACTTGATAGGAATCTCACTTCTTCATCTGGTCATAATGATAGTAGTGGTGACTATTGGCATGGGTTGTGAAGTGGTTAGAGTGGTGGCAATGTAGCCTCTGTAAGAACTTATAGTCATATCTGATAACGGGCTTTTTTAATCAACTTTTGAATTGAAAGAATTTAGTGGTAGGTAAAAAAAACTTTTTTATCAAATATAAACTAAGGATATTATATTAAAACTTAATTTTTGCTATCATAGAAAACAATTTTACCATAAAAGAGGAGCAAGTTGACATTTATGGTATATTATCACAGTTAAATAATAAAATAACTAAGTGAAACCTTTTAGAATAAAAATTCAGTTATATAATAGAACTTTAATTTATAAGAAGTCTACTTTCAGAAAAAAATGTAGAAAAAGACGAATTACGAATAAGCGTAATTTATAAAAATTGAAACGACGTTTCTAATGATATTATGGCAATTATTAATTTTTCTAAAATAGCTAAGAATTTCAAAACCATTCTATTACAGATAATATAAATAATAACATTTCTTAACAATAAACATGTGAAACATTTTGAATTGTAATTCTAGTTTATTTTGTATAACAGGAAGTATTTCATTTCCCGATTTTATTTGACGAGGATTTAAAACAATTATTCTATATGAGAAATGATGATAATGAAATTCAGTTATTTGTTGAGAATAAAAATATGTAGTTCATGATTCATTTTCTCTAAATGTATTCTTGAAAAATATCAATCCTCAGTATTAAAATCTCCCAAAAAATGTTTAGATAATATGAAATTTAAATACAGACAGTAAAAAGAAATTCTTACACGGATTGTTTTGGAATTTTGAAGTTTTATAATTTGGAAAAAAATATTTACATCAGCTCAAATGCATTAAATTTAAAAGATTGAAATATTGCTTCAGCAAATATTGCATTAAAATTTTTATTAATATGTATAAATGTAAGGGAACTTAAATATTTTAGGAAGTAGTTAATTTAAATCATTAAAATAATTTAATTATATTTTTAAATTATAGATATTAATGTAGAAAGATAAATATTACACAGAAAAAAAAATTAGACTAGTCAAAATAATAAAAATTTCATATGCTAAAATAAATTCCTAAGTCACATACAAGTATTTTTATATTTAAATGCTAATTTACGTTCTCTAAAAACTAAGAAAAACATATTTGATTTGATTGAAAATACAAACTTTAATTATAACAGAAAGAAAAACAACGTGGTTAAGAATAGTTAACATAATTAAGTCTATTGAAAATCCATATGTAAATTTACACGAATTAATTATGTTCTTGATATGAAAACCAATATTTTATGAATACAAATTTAATTTCAAAGCTTAAAAACTTTATATCATTTAATCTAATTTTAAATGTAATTGATAATTGGGTTTTATTTTTACTTCAGATTTGTCTTTTATCTTTTAACATATGAAAAAAGTTTTTGATGAGACAACTCGTAAACGTAATTAAGATGCACATTCACATCTGTATAGTTTACAGGGTTATCTCAAACTATATGATCTATACAGAGTACTAAAAAAAATTTTTTTGTTTTGTGAAAAATGCGTCATAAAAACAGAACGATATGAAAGTTCGTACAGTTTCTTAACGGTGTCACTTAACTAAAATTAATCAACTAAATTAATTAAAACACATGCTACCTGCAACAAATTTAAAATTGTTCTCTATAAGTCAAACCTCGGATTTAAAAGACTCTTATGATCAAACCTATCCTCAAATATGCCTCTTCTGCGTGTGTTAATATCATCAAATCTCTTCTAGATAAGATTGTAATAATGTCGAAACATTGCTCTTTGAAAATTAACAAAAGACAGATGGTATATCTCATATTTTTATTACCTCCATGGAACATCCGATCCAATTATGAGTTTACGACTACTACTGTTGAATTCCGTAGCCTAGTGTGGCGCCAGGCATGGTGCGTAGGCGCCAAAAGAATCAACGGGATTACAAACACACGATCGGCAACCTTGGAACTGCCTCAGTATTTAAGGAGCTTCGAACTTTACTCAGTCTCTATCCCACACAGTCTTACTTAATTTTTATGTTTCTGTTTTTAGCTTGTTATGTTCCGTTGTTAAATAAATGTTTAAGTTTATTGTTGTCATAGTTGTCTTCAACTTACTATGAGAGGGTTCCTCCCCCTCAATTGGTGACCCTTGTGTTTATTATGTTTTTGGATACGCTATTATCCGTTGTTTTACAATTTGGAATAACTGCTTGAATTTGGTAATGTACAATTTCCTCTCTTATTTGGTCAACTGCTTTGCTTTGCACTACTTAAAATTTAAACTTAATGTATAGTAATATCTTTTTATTGTATAATGTTAGACTGAAATTTTTAAACATTATTGTAAGAGACTTTAATTAGTAGTTATTGAATTTGAATATACGAACTTTAAATGCTGTTGTATATATTCCTTAGTATAATATTTGTAGTTTTGAATCATTCTTAGTTATGTAAATACTTATTTTTATTGTGAATATTTCCATATATTCTCTAGTTATTGAATTGTTCTAATGTATATATATACAACTAGTTTAGTTTGAAAATTTTCATGAGTGAATCTTTAACTAGTTGCTTAGTTTTGTGTTACAATGACTGATAAAGATAAAACGGGAACTGAAACTGAAATTCATAAAATTGGCCTTCGCTTACCTGGATTTTGGATTGATAATCCAAGTCTATATTTTACGCAGATTGAGGCTAATTTTAAATTATCAGGGATTACTTCTGAATCTACTATGTATTGCTGTTTAATCTCTATTCTTGATCAGAATATTATGCAAGTAATTGCGGACTTGGTCAGAAACCCAAATTTGGAAAAGCCTTACACTGCCGTTAAGGATAGACTTATTGCAGAATTTTCCTTGTCCGAGAGTAAAAGAATTCAAACTTTACTTCAGGACCTTGCATTGGGGGATTCTAAGCCGTCTGCCTTGTTGCGACATATGCGAGAATTAGCAGGATCTAATTTTTCAAATGAGGTTATTAAATCTATTTGGCTATCTCATTTACCCTCATCTATTCAGTCTATTTTAAGTGTTAGTACGGAAGGTTTAGACACTTTGTCAACTTTGGCAGATAAGGTTTCTGAAGTAACTAGTTTTTCTGCAACTTCAAGTTGTAATGAAGTTGTAAGTAGAGATTCACTTATGGAAAAAATAGCTCAAATGTCTACGGATTTGGCAGAGTTGAAGAACGAAATTAAATCTATGCGTAGATATCGAAGTCTATCCCGTAGTCGTTTGCGTTCCAAATCTAATGTTTCGAAAGGTTTTTCTCACACTTCTAAAGGTGAAGCAGAGAGTCAAACTGCCGAAACGGAAATGTGTTGGTATCATAGGAAGTATGCTAAAAAAGCACACAAATGTATTGAGCCTTGCAATTTTAATTTAAACTGATGAGCTCTACTATTAGTCCGGTGGTTAATAGTAGTGAGAATTTAAAATTTAGCCACCGACTTTTTGTTTCTGATCGCAAAACTAAGTTAATGTTCTTGGTCGATAGCGGATCTAATGTAAGTTTATTGCCTATAACATTTAAAGGTTGCAGGCCAACATCAAATTATGTGTTGCATGCTGCTAACGGCACTGCTATTAAAACATTTGGTGTTAAACTTATGTCGCTAGATTTTGGTTTACATCGAAAATTTGATTTTGCATTTATAATTGCGAATGTTTCAAAACCAATTTTAGGCGCGGATTTCTTACGACATTTTGAGTTGTTAATCGATCTTAAAAATAAGAAATTAATTGATACGAAAACGTCTTTGGCTCATCAAGGTAAAATCTTTCCTTCCTCAATCCAAAGTGTTAAAACAATATTTGGCAATACTAAATATCACGATTTAATTCAGGAATTTTCTGAAATTACTAGAGTTAGACCTAATTATCTTAAAATTAAGCACGATACAGTGCATTATATTAACACGATTGGTCCTCCGGTCGCTTCAAAAGTTCGCAGATTGAATTCGGTTAAACTTCAAGCTGCCAAATCTGAATTTGATTTCATGCTGCAACATGGTATTTGTAGGCCATCCAAAAGTCCTTGGGCCAGCGCCCTACACATGGTCCCAAAAAGTAACTCTGATTGGCGACCTACCGGCGATTACAGAGCTTTAAACGCCTGTACTCGGCCTGATAAATATCCTTTACCAAATTTGCAGGATTTTTCTCAAAATCTGTTTGGCAAGAAAGTATTTAGTATTATAGATTTTGTTAAAGCATATAATCAAATTCCCGTAGCAGAACAAGACATTGAGAAAACTGCAGTTATAACACCTTTTGGGTTATTTGAATTTTTGTATCTGCCTTACGGTTTGTGTAATGCACCTCAAACCTTCCAACGTTTTATTAACGAAGTTTTATATGGTTTAGATTTTGTATTTGCTTATATTGATGATATTCTCGTGGCAAGTGCTAACGAGACTGAACATTTGTATCACTTACGTTTAATATTTGAACGTTTAAAACAGTATGGTTTAACAATTAATGCTTCTAAGTGTATTTTTGGATCTTTTGAAGTACCCTTCCTTGGACATTTAGTAAATGAGCATGGTGTTAAACCCTTACCACATAAAGTAGATGCAATTGTTAACTATTCTAAACCCAAAACTCTAAAAGATTTACGCAGGTTTCTTGGGTGTTTAAATTTCTATAGGAGATTTATTCCCAAAGCGGCAGAATTGCATGCCCCGTTAAACGCTTTACTTGGGGGTAGTAAAAAAGGCGATAGTAAAACTATTAACTGGACTGCAGAGTTAGAAAATTCTTTCGAAAAATGCAAAGAAAGTATTGTAAACATTACTCAGCTATCTCACCCGGCACCTGATTGCCAGTTAGTGCTGTTTACGGACGCTAGTGACATTGCAGTAGCAGGCGCCTTACATGAAAAAACTGGATCTGGTTATATACCTTTATCCTTTTTCTCCAAAAAGTTAAATAATGCCCAAGTTAAATATTCTGTTTATGACAAAGAACTTTTGGCGATTTATTTGTCAATAATTCATTTTCGTTATATGTTGGAAGGAAGGGTATTTCATGTTATAACTGATCACAAACCTTTGACACACGCCTTTGCCCAAAGTTTTGAAAAGTGCTCTCCTAGACGTTTACGACAATTAGAATTTATATCACAGTTTACTTGTGACTTACGATATTTAGCAGGCGCAGAAAACTTAGTGGCAGACGCTTTGTCAAGGGTAGAAGAAATTGCTTTTCCTGACAAAATTGATTATGTGCAAATTGCAGCTGAGCAGTTGACTGATGAGGAATTGCAGGTATATTTAAAAAATCCAGATGTTACTAATCTTAAATTTAAATTAATTGTTTTGCCTAATTCTGATGTAAATTTGTATTTTGATGTTTCCCAACCTAGTGCTCGTTTGTATGTACCCATGAAATTTCGAAAAATGATTTTCGATTCTGTACATAACCTTGCACACATCAGTGCCCGATCTACTTTAAGACAGTTATGTAGTACATATGTTTGGCCTTCAATTCGAAAAGACATTGTTCAGTGGTGTCGCACTTGTTTAAGTTGCCAAAAGGCTAAAATACATCGACACGTTATATCACCATTGGGTAAAATTCCTGTGCCTAATGCTAGGTTCCAGCACGTGCATTTGGACCTGATTGGCCATTACCGGTGTGTCGAGGATATAAGTACTGCTTAACTTTAATTGATCGGTTTACACGATGGGTTGAGGTTGTACCTCTACAAGATATCACGGCAAATACAGTAGCACGAGCAGTGATTTTTAATTGGGTTTCACGGTTTGGTGCTCCTGTTAGAATTTCAAATGATCAGGGAAGACAACTGGATTCCTTCACTTTCAAGAAATTAGCACAAATTCTGGGTGTTGAAATTATTCGTACGACTGCATACAATCCTAAGGCCAATGGGATGATTGAACGTGTTCATAGAACATTAAAAGCAGCCCTTATGTGCTATACTACAGATTCTTGGCTTGATAATTTGCCACTAGTTCTCCTGGGTTTGAGGACTGCTGTTCGGAAGGATTGGAACTTCTCTTCTGCTGAGTTAGTCTATGGGCAAACATTGAGAGTTCCCGGAGAGTTCTTTACTAACTCGGGAAATGACATCTCGCAGTCTGAATTGATTTCCCAGTTGCGTAAGGCATTTAGTGAGGTCAAGCCTGTAGCTTCTGTTTGGCATGACAAACGAGTCGTTTATGTACCAAAAGATCTTCAGACTTGTACGCATGTGTTCGTGCGACATGACGCCGTACGGAGACCATTACAACCTCCGTATGATGGTCCATATTCAGTTCTTAAGAAAAAATCTAAAATCTATCTTTTGCAGATCTCTACGAAGAAAAAGTGGATTTCTATTGACAGGTTGAAACCAGCGTATTTGCCAGTGGACGAGCCCCATACTTTATTCCACGATGATTCTCCTTGCCAGTCTGACCTTTCTTCAACTACAACTACCGAGTCTCCTTTGCCAGAAAAGGTACCGGACCCAAAGAAGTACGTTACTCGGTATGGTAGAAGAGTTCGTTTCAGAATCTGACGACTATGAAACTCCGGTGGGGAGTGATGTGGCGCCAGGCATGGTGCGTAGGCGCCAAAAGAATCAACGGGATTACAAACACACGATCGGCAACCTTGGAACTGCCTCAGTATTTAAGGAGCTTCGAACTTTACTCAGTCTCTATCCCACACAGTCTTACTTAATTTTTATGTTTCTGTTTTTAGCTTGTTATGTTCCGTTGTTAAATAAATGTTTAAGTTTATTGTTGTCATAGTTGTCTTCAACTTACTATGAGAGGGTTCCTCCCCCTCACTAGTAATCTTGAACCTAATCCAGAAGACGAGGGAACTCCTGGATTATGTATTGAGAGAAATTTGTCTTCCTGGTGAACTTATTGACAGAACTTCCTTGTAGTTGCTTTACATGGGGAGGAAAACTACGAAAAACCTCACACGTTTAACCTGAGGGCAAGATTGCTTTAACCCATGCTCTGTCAAACACTGAGGATATTTTACGTCAATACTGTTGTCGGTGAGAAGCAGTTTCAGAATTCGTTTGGTCCAGCCATCGCTGGGATTCGAACCTAGGTTATCTAATTAGGAAGCGTAGATGGTATATCAGAAATAATAATATTTACAGGGACCTCTGCGTTAATGTATTATGTAATCCGTATTGTTATCTCAACGCATTGTTACAGTAGTATTTAAAGATTGTTTTCCAATCTTTTAATTGAGCTCTTACATAATTTAATTTTGAACTTAATTTTCTTATATATAGATTTCAACTCTAAATGTAAAAATATTTTAGTTAAACTTCAATTTCGCAATTTTAACCGTCAGAACCTGTACTTGATGTAAATCGCTCTTAATCCATTTAAACTTGATTCTTCCATACTTTAAATTTGAGACATAAAATATTCATTAAGAAGTTGATATTCATTTGACTAAATATAAGACTGGCAAATGGCGAAACAGCGAAAGTTTAAAGCTGAATAAATATTTGTTTACTGAATGTCGTTCATCTTTTCAGAAGAGTAATTTAATATGCCAACTCGAAACATTTCTTTCTTAATAAAGATTTATTTCCTTGAAAAATGTCATTTATTATACTAGATTATTTTATTAACTTTGGGAGAAATTTTTATCCTCATTAAGCTTTATAAAATCTTACTATAATTAATTAAGTAATTATCGAGTCAGAAAGACTCATACGTTAGCCGGCTTAAATTTTCTTTCATTTTACTAACATCAAGCTTCTGTAGCAAACAATATAAATGCTTAATGAATGCATAAATAGTAATATATTTATGAATTTCCCTTTAATCATTTGGATTTTGCTTTCGGGAAATTGCACTTTACCTGCATCTTACTTAATTATTGCTTTTAATTGAGAAGAAGAGAAGTAGTAGAAATTAAAGTTATTAATTATGCCCAGCTATTTAAATGAGAGGAGAGATAAAAGGGACAATTTAAATTCTAAATTTAAAAAGAAAAATTATGTAATAAAAAAGAATATATATGTATATATATATATATATATATATACATACACAAAAATGATAAAAAGAAAACAAAAACGAAGAAAATAAAGAAAACAATAAATTTTAAAAAATAATAATGACAATTAATAAAACAATTATTAATTGTCAACTTCTTTAAATTATCCAGTATAATATTACCTTGCTGTACATCTATTTTCGGGCCGCCCATGTTTGGTAACTAACAAATCAAACGCACTTCAGTACTGCAGTAAGAACGCACTATACAGCAAAATCCCTCTATTTACGCTTTTACCTCAATTTGCGTTTCTGTTTTCATATTTTGTAACCTCGCAATCTTGTTACGAAACTATTTTAGTGCTCGACTTCGCGCGCAGGTCGTCGGGCTACCGAAGCGAGGGTGCCATCCCCTCTGCAGAGGATCAAAATTGTGATGGCATGTCTTCGGATCATCCTCAGGGATGTTTCCCAGACCGTCGCCAATAGCCCATTGTGCAGCTCTAGTGCGACGTAAATTAACAATAACAATAATAACGAAACTATTTTAAATCATTCTTGAAAAAAATTCCCGTTTATGTAAGTTCATCTGAATACATTACTCGCTTTATAGATTTCGTTTTATGTTTTATTTTATTTTTTTTTCTTTAAATTTTATTATCAGTTTTTACATTATATTTTTACTTAATGTGTTCTTTTTTATTTGTTGTAAATTTTTGTAAATTTCTTAGAGTGCTCCTCACACTATTGTATTGATGTATTGCTTTGGCTATATTGATGCAATATTAGAAAGCACTCCTTTTTGCGGATATAATCGAGTGAGCTGATGAAAAGATTATATCTTTTATTTTCCGGATTTGTATTAATTTGCCCCCCTTTTTTTGGTTTTTGTTATTATATTTCTTTTTTTAATTGTTCTGTACTTTTTTTCATGTTTTATCTACATTATGAACTAAGGACCAGGTTCCCCTTATCATGGTCATTAAGGGCCGTATTAGTTACATCATGGAAAAAGCCACGCATTTTCCATTGTATTATGGGTTTTCCATTGATAGACAATATATGCACAGTGCGCAAAAGAATAAACGGATCGCAGTGAATAACTTTTGATTTAATGATTGGATCCTCACCTTCTAGGACTCATTCTTAATGATTCGGAAGGGTAACCCCAAACGCGTTAATTAATTTGTGCAGACGATATTTAAGGTACAAAATCAGACACAAAAACGTATCTCTCTGAATAAACATACCTTTATTTCGACAGATTCATTTTTCTGATCCCCGGAAATGTTAGGGGTAGCTGATATTAGAAAAACATGGCCCCTATAGTTTGATCAAAAGATGAAGAAATGAATTCCATAAAATGAAGAAACCTTAGTTTTACTTTTTGCTTTTGTTGCCATATCTCGAGAACTTTTTTTAATTTTTGCACACTGTTACAAAATTTGTTAATCCAAAGAAATTTCATGAAAAAAGTAACTTTTAAACAAATATTCATTACTTTTTAATGTTATATTTTAGGATTAGTTTCCCAGATTGCGGCTACTCCCTATATTTTGGAGGTCAGGAAATTGCATCCGTCAAAGAAACAAAACGGTGAACTTATTCAGAGAAAGTACGTTATCGTGCCTGATTTCTCAATGTTTAACTCTTGTTTGCACTAGTTATTTAATACATTTGATATGTCACCCCCAGCAACCCTTGAGAAAGAACGTAAAGATCCAATCATTAAATGAAAAGTTATTCAGGGTGGTCCATATATCTTTTTGCGCACTGTACTTTTTTAAGATTGCTTTTAGTGTAATAACAGTTGCTACGAGGATTTCATGCAGATAATTTTTTCAGAACAAAACTGCATTGTGAACAGAAATCTTTGTTTTAAAATTTCTTCAGCACTAGAAATTTGGTTTTAATAACATTGAGGCTTTCTATACAGTATTTTTAACACGTTGCCTCACGCTTTTAATTTAACAAAATAGGGATCGAGCTCAGAAACGCATCTTCTTTTTTTATTTTAGTGTCAATTATATGTTTGTAAGTGAATGTTATCACATTTTGTTATGGTTCTTCCCCGAAAACTCAAGGAGTTTATAACCGTCATTTCTTCATTACGATATTTTTTTTACACTTCCCCAACAATCGGGAAAAAAACAATCCATATGTTATATGCAATGTTCTATCTTTTTTTATTAATGTATTACAAAATAATTAACAAATAAATGTATTAATACATTTCGTACTAATAATATTCCTTTTCTCATTAAGTAAAATGTGCAAGATCAGACTCTCTACCGGTCATGAAAATTTTCGTGATCTTTATTCCAAAATTCGGCAATTCAAGTATTTTTGAGCTAACTAATTTTCAAGATAGTAGAACAATTTAACGAGGACCAATATCGCACACCCTTGGTCCCTTAGCAGAATCATCAAAAAGAAGAAATCTCTCCCAAAAGCGTAGAAAATAGTCAGTCTTGGTAGAGGAGTCAAAAAATAATTACTCCTTGCTGGTGGGAGCTCGGTATTTGGCCCGAGGTGTCACCAACCGATTCATCTATACTTGGTAATCATGTACTTACAAATCATGAAGCTTACGAAACTTATTCTGTATAATTATTCCATGAATCCGTTATTCAGCAATGTAGGAATTATTTTTAAGAAGCACATGTAATTAACATATCCACTAAAAGAGTTCTTTTTATGAGATAATGGTTACTTTGAGGACGGCTATGGCAGTCACTTACTAACATATCACTGAACATCAGACGGTTATACTTTCTATAGCTGTAATTTGTGGCAACGTATTACTTTATGGTGATTAAAACCATTATAAAACAATTTTATTACATCAAAAAACGAAGTTCAATATGATTCTTAAAATTCAAAACATTGGGACGAAGGTTCACCAAAACTATAATTATTCTTGTAGACCAAAAAATTAATAATCACTTTTTTTAAAAGAGCGAAACGGGAAATTTCAATAAATCATTTTAATCTAAAATTTTTCCAGAAATGAAAGCTTTTCGACCTATCGCATTATTTCTCTGCAATGACACTATTTTTTTTCACTATTTTATCGACCAATAATGTAGTACGTGAAAATATATATATGATACTTATATAGATATACATATAATTTTATTTTATGATTTTACTACACAATAGATAGAATTTAGTTATTTTCTTTTTATGTTCATAATTGCGTTAAACAGCTGTATGCATTCCATCTCAAAGCTATACTATAAATGCGCAAAGGCCCTACAGTGCCAGGCACCTAGTTCCTCCAGCAGGAGAAAAACAATTGCGTTTGGTAGCCAATTCCTCCGGGTAAAAAGCTGAAGAGTTGGCAACTACGCATCTGCAATGATTATCAATATTTCATTTATATGCGTCGAAATTATTAAAACACAGCTGGTCTATTTGAATTTAGATCAAAATTATTTACTCAGAAATGCAATGCATACATACTGATTTTTTTTTTGTAAGATTTTGTTTTTAAAGTGAAAACAACGTTCAAACTTAAGAATTTTGATTCGATATTCAATAGATTTCCTTGAAATTGCACTTAATTAATGAATAATTTTAACACCTATATCTACGTCCTTGCAGACCTCAGTATTTGTAAAAATTTTGCGATAGGCAATTAAAAGTCTGGAATCAAATACATTACGTAATGTGTATTGAAGCAAATTATCCTTTTTAATTTTCTTCTGTAGATCTAGACGCTAATGTTAGGAAATTAATTTTACACAAATACTTTTCACGTTTATCAATAAGGGAGTTATAAAGTAATGAGCATTTTTAAAGTAGACCTGGAATGCAAATTTGTAATTGTATTCGTAATGTATTCCTAAATATTTAGGTATCTCCTGAAACATTTCTAAATTTTAATTTTAACACATTGAATGCCATGGGGATCACCGGTGACCGGCACTGAGTTTGTTCGTAGCGCCACGGGGTCACGAACCAAGATTATTAGAAACACATAGTTCGAGTAAATTTTAATTACTTTTAATTTTTTAATATTATTATCGTTACTATAATGGTTTGAAGAAATGAATGCAATATAGAACACGCAAAAACAGTTTTATTTATCTACGCAGATGTGCCAACTTGCTCCGGACAGAGAATAAATATTTTCAAGTGATAGCTTATTAATTGTGATTCTTGGTAGATTTTCTATTAAATGCTTTTTTCGTAAATTTGTTTACTTTCATAATGGTCTGATCGGACTACCTACAGAAAAACCGTGTGGAGGCTTACAGCTACAAGAGGCTTTGTTATAGCCTTAAAGGAGAGGTCATAATAGTCTAAGGTTATAGCAGGCCTGAAAGCGAAACGGAAAAGAGAAAATATTCAATTCAATTTAGCAGATTTTTATCCACCACTATTTCAAAACAATTCGTAGGCTTATATTATTCACCACATTAAAAATATGTCTTGTTAAACCTTTTAAAAATGTAGCAAAATCTGTCTAATATTTGCTAATTTAGTTAGTAGTTATTTACCGAGGCATTCAACGTGTTAAAGAAGTTTTTATAGACATTTACTGATATATCAAAAACTTAAAGGGATCTGTATCTTCTCCAAGCAATATCTCTAATGCTTTTAATGGCTCAAATTGCTAAAGGCTAAAAAAAATAAATACGAAACATGGACACATTTTTCCTATGGGAATATTTTCTGCACGTAGTACGAGACAAAAACGCGCTGGACTGACATTTCAGTGAGGCATTATACCGTGTGCCTCAGTGTCATTGTTTATGGCAGAAGCTACAGGGCAATAAAATTCTTCGTTTCATTCTCGGCGGGGAAATGTCCCTTAATGAAAAGAAGGAAACGTGGACATAAAAATACTTATATTTCTTTCCTGCCTTAAAGGCTGTATTATCGTTGGATGCGAGAAATGCTAATAAATGAATAGATTGAATGTTTTGTATTATGGACTTGTAAATTAGAAGATAGGATTTATAACTCTACAACCAATCGTAGTTTAAGGTACGAAGCAGTGGCACAACCATTACCAAAATGCATAGTTGTGAGTTAGTACATAGTGATTTTTTTAATACTAGGAGGGACTGCTTTTATTTTATGCTGATTTTTTTAAATATTTTTTATTGACGCTTCGCTCACCAACCTCTGAAAACTATTCTCATTCCTCATTGTTTATTTCGCTTTAAAAGTAAATTTTTACCTCAAAAACACATTTTGGTTTCAAAATATAATATTATTGCAGGGCTGCCAACTTTCGACGCTTTTTGTAAAATTTTATTCTATTGGTAGCTGTGTTTATGTTTTAATGTATTATGTTTTATCCATTCAAACTTATTTTCCACACATTCAAACATTCTGAAAGCTTTAGTTTTTAAATGTATACCACTCAATAAAATATTTAGCAAAATGCGTAGTTGTTGACAGGCCTGTTATTCTAGTTTAATGTAAGAGCCTTATGTTAACCTCTTGGGGACGGGTGATTCAGAAAAGCATTCGTACAAAATCAGAATCAGGGTGTAATTAAATAAAAAACGGTAACATAAATGTAGTCGTTGCTAATTTGACAGACTTACTTTGCTTTGACTTTAATTATTGTTAGTTTAATCACATATATAATCAATGTTAATTCAAAGTATAACTAAATAGTTTTATTTTGAACAAAGTAATGGTGAATTAAATAAATCAAACAATTATAACTTCGCCCACAAATAAACTGCTAAAGAATTACTTTGATTACCAGTTTTATCTTTTTACCCTGATTGATACGGCTTTATGCTGGCACGTTATTGTGACAGTCGGCGCGAAAGGGTTAATATAGCTTTAAGTAAGAAATATTTGCAAATGTGAATAATTACGTACAATACAGCTTAAACTTATAAGGGCAATATCGTACATCACTCAGACACAACGTCATATTGACGTGAATTAGTGACTATTTTCAACAATACATACCTTTCAGACAAATTTGGTAACTACTTGCACACGGAATGACGTCACTCGGATTATCGTGAAAGAAACCCTATACCTGTTGCCAGCACACGACAGAAACTTAATTCTGCTAATTCAATAAGGTCAGAGGAGTAACATACCACTCCAACACTCTTTACCAGACAAATTGAAGTTTATTAAGTAAATAATTGTAAATAATTAAGGAGTAATGCTTACCAGCAAATGCAACATGCACTTTGTTTTCAGGACGGAAAATTTGTACATACTGAGGCACACTCGGCGCAAAATCTCTCACAGCCCATGACCTGAGAATTGTATGTTCATCCTGTTAAGGGTGAAAAAACATATTTAAGGTTAACAGGATGAGTAACTACAATAACTGAGGGCATCCTGTTAAAGGGAAGAAACATATTTAAGGTTAACAGGATGTGTAACTACAATAATTGAAGGCATCTACTACATTGAGAACAAAAGAATACAAATAAAAATAGTATTTAAATATTAGCAGATATAATGCGTGAAAAAAAAAACAATTAGTATTTTCGGAGTTGTTGTGGCTCAGGGGTTAGAGCGTTCGCCTTCCATTGAAGTGAACCAGGTTCGAATCCTAGGTATGGCTGGTCGATACGAATTCAGCACTCGGCTCACACCGACCACAATGCTGACGTAAAATATCTTCAGGGGTAGACGGATCATGGGTAACCCTTACAGTCAATCTAACTGCAGGTCCTCGTGGTCTTCCTCTCCATGTAACGCAAATGCGGGTTCGTTCCATCAAAAAGTTCTCAACGACGGTGAATTTTCCCCAATACTTGATTCATGAGTTCCCTTGTCTTCTGGATTGGATTCAGAATTACAAGGATACGGAGTTGAACATTAGTAGTCACAAATCCAAATACTGGGGTTTAACGTCGGTTGCAAAGTAAAATAAAATTAGAAGTGCCATACACGTGTCAGTTTAAACTCTCTTTTTGGTTACTACAATTAAATTTATCCACTTATTTAGATGTATAGCACAAAGATGTATAACATAAGTAACAAAAAAGAATAAAGAAAATTAAAAATAAGTTTCTTATACTGAGCATAAGCTTCAAGTATATAAAACCCGTAAAATAAGTTAAATATACAAGGAAAAAAAGGAAGAAAAAAAACATAAATAATTTAAAAGAGAAGAAAAAAATATTAATAAATAAAATTTTTGTTAAAAAATATTTAAATATTAAAAATTAAAAAGCCGTAAAAATGAAATAAGGAAACGATGTAATAATCTCGTTTTCAACTCACACGATTATGTCCTATAAAAAGAGAGGTACTATAGTACATAAAAGTCATTAGACGTTATTCAGCATTCAGCTGGTATTGGATAATTAAGCATTATATTATTAACACAGGATAAAAATGAAAGGAAGAAATTTTTTAACAAACTGCTGTTGAGGTTTTACATTGAGCCAAACTGTGTCATAAACACGGGTAATTTATAACAGAAAATGAAATCTCTACTTACTGCTGCTGAGCGATCTGCATAATTTCTGGCTGCAAGTATGAAGCATGCTTCCGCTGCATTCATCCTAAAATATGAAACAAGAAATTTAAAGTATCGTAAATTAAAGCACAGATTTAACAAGATAATCTGTTCAGGACATTAAGAATTCTACTATGGAAAGAGACCATTAGTAATTTTAGCGCTAATGCTCTAAATTTGAAACATCTTTAGCACTGAAAAAAAAATTGCTTTTTTCAGTGGTCTCCAACTAATGATCCATGAAAATGTTTAATCGAAAATACTCTGAGAAGGAAAGTTTTCCTTAAAAAATATTGTAACATTATTCCAAAAAAGGAAAAATAAAAGAATTTGATTAGATTTCTGAATAGATTAGGAATCTAATTTGATAAAAAATGTAATCTAGCTGAAAACAAAAATTATAAATACACGTTTTTCCTTCATAATTCTCACAAAATTCATGACACAACGGATGGTGTCTTATTAATTGTCATTAAAACACTTAATTCTATTTAATCCATCTCTATAGCTCCAATAATCACATAGAACTATTACCAACTTCTAATGAATCTTGAATCTATCCCAATGAATCATTAATGATGTACTTTTATTGTACTTATGTAAAGTACTTATAAGATCTGTATGTACATACGCCTCGGAATGATGGACAATGTTCTCAAAAATTGAATGTGCATTTGGTGTATTCGATAGAAAAATCCTTCGATGTTCTGATTTACTGACTACAGTGAAGAAGACTCAACCATGAACTTTACCACCTTTATAAATAACATGATATTACTAAATGTAGCAAAATTCAAAGCATGTAATGGACTGACCATCTACTGCGGTCACCAGGTGAATGTACATCAAAAAGAATTTTTATGACCAGGCCATCTGGAAATCGCCCAAGAGGAAAACATAAACTCAAATGGTTTGATTCTGTACATAAGGACTTCCTCGTATTGAACTGTAAAACTGCAGAGCCATTGCTAAGAATTTAAAGATCAGGATGGAAGAGAATCTTCGAGAAGGCCAGGACCCATCATGGGCTGTCTCGCCAATAATGATGATACGTTTATTGGTGTCTATCTACTAAACTGCATGAAGTCATTCGTGATTCCAGTTATTTGAAATGTAGAAACTAATTTAAGGCGGAAGGAGGAATTATTATTATTCAAAATAAATAAATTAAATAATATTATTAATGTTCATTTTAATTTTCAAAAAGAAGAAATTAGTAGCACAAGTATTTTATTATAATAAAGTATCCTGCAGACTCAATATTATTTTTTTTGACATTAAATTTTAAGATAAATAACCATATCTGCATCTGAAGCCAATGCTTATCATCCTTTTTAAAAATAAAGTGCTTGTTAGCAGAAAGGAATATGCAAAAAGCGCGCAAAATAAAATACGGACCACTCTGAATAATTTTTTGGATCTTCACTATCTAGGACTCCATCTTAATGGTTTGAGGGGGTGATCTAAAATATGCTAATTATATGGTGCAGATGATAAGTTACGAAATCAGACACAAAAATGTACTTTTTCTGAATACTTTCTCTGAATAAACATACGTTTCTTACGACGGTTTCGGATTTTTGACCCCCAAACTATAGGGGGTAGCCGCACTCGGGGAAATATGGGCCCTAACGCTTGGTCAGGAGAGCTATAAAAAGTTTGGACCCTTAATATTAATTTCATTTTTTGCGTATTTCCCCATTCGAGACCTGTTAATTCAGAGCCAAGAATTCATATGGCCTCACTATTCCCTTCAGGGTTGAAGCTATCTCAATCCAAACAAACAGTGTTTTAATTAAAACCAAAACGAGTTACGCAAACATTGTGTCTAACTCAAAATGCTAAATGGAATTAGCCATTTAACGCACGTATGTTTTTAAAAGATCAGATTGTTTGAAGTTAATTTATCTAACTAAAGCGTAAAAATATATTTCATCTGGTGTTACGCTTTAGCGTTACGGAAAGATACATTTTGGGTAATTCTAAGTAATTAAGCGTAAATGAAGAAATAAGCCAAGCGTTAATGAAAGCGTGATGTGGATTCTTTTGTCTCTGACAGTTCGTAAAATGTTGATTTGCAGTTCATTCACATTTGTGTAAATAGAGTGCTCTGAAAAATGCAGGGCTTCGAAACGTCCAATTTAATTTGGCTACTTGCCATGCTAGATGCAACTGAATAAGGCAACTAAAATTGTGGAGATGCTCGCTATTTCTTTTAATCATGCATTTGTTTCACTGATCTAAAGTTGACGAATTATGTAGAACACATAAAATAAAGAGAAATTTAAATAAATAAACAAATAAGTTAAAAACCAAGTTATTTAAATGTTTTAAAAGAAGCAAATTATTTATTTATTTATTTAGGTTTTGGCAAATCCAAAACAAAAACGTAGGGCGAAAAAGGTAGGAAATTTTTGAAATTTTCGCAAAAAACTTCAGTAGTGATAGTAGTGATTTTCAGTAGTGATAGAAGTTAACGAAATGTTACAGTCTACGCTATTCTTCCTAAGTCTGACAAAAAAAAGTTATTTTTCCTTTTTAATTCACTTGAATTCATTTTCTATGGTATTTATATAATTTTTCTTTTTAGTTCAAGTAGTTTGTTTTTGTCGGAAAGTAATTGAAAATTCCATTGGAGATAAACTTTGATATAACCAGCTTAAAAAAATCCAGTTAAAATTAGAGCTCCTTAGCTAATTGGAAAGTGGCCAAAACTTTGATTGGCGATAATATAGCATTTAATTCTGCTTGTATTACTCAATAAAGAATTAAAACTCGTATTGTCATTAGGCGAAATGAAAATTTCAAGTCTGTAAGTAATTAGTTTTCGAAATTTTAACTGCCGATAAACTATATTTGGTGATTCATAGTCAATATGTTTTGCTCGCACTGGTCGAAAAAATTTTAAAACATGCGTTGTTGACCGTTTAAATGCCTAGTAGAGATTTGATTGATTAAAATATTTGAAACTGTCAAAATTTCCCCAACGCACGAGAGCGAGTAAATAATAACGTTGTATCAGTTTATTGCATTTATGCTTTTAAAATTACCTAGTTTATACACCGAAGAGCCATTACATTATGACCACCCTCCATCTATAACAATGGGCTCGCCCAGGTTTTGGTTTCTCGCCCAGGAACAATGTTTTCATGGGGCGCATTAGGACCCATAATCCTCATACAACAATCCCTGACGTCTGTAAAATACTTCAACATAGTCGCAGACCAGGTTCATCCATTCATGGCAACAGTTTTTCCTGCGGGGGAGGGTGTTTACCAACAGGATAATGCACCATGTCATAAGGGTCGAATCGTTGAGGAACATTCCAGTGACTTTCAAGTCATGTCTTGGCCCCCAAATTCAACTGACCTTAATCCAATAGAGCATTTGTGGTCCTACTTGGAAAACCAAATACGTGCTGCCACGCTACCCCCTCGCAATGTGAGGGAATTGCAGGACCAGTTGGTGATTGCTTGGTACCAGATACCTCAGACTACCTATCAGCACCTTGTGGAATCAATGCCACGGCGGGTGTTAGCATTTTTGAGGGCTGAAGGTGGTCCTACATGTTATTAGCAGGGTGGTTATAATGTAATGGCTCTTCGGTGTATATATTAGTTACAAAGTTCAATACATTAACAGTAGTACACACTTGCAGAAACTTGATTTCAGTATTGTATTATTTCCATCTAAAGTATAATAGTATTGTATTATTTTTATCTAAATTTGAATTGAGTAATGCATAAACGTATTATTTCGCATGTATAAACGTTTCGCATAAATAAATATTTCGAATATATAAGTGTAAAGTAGTATCGTATTTTTCCTATCTGAATAAGAATTCAGTATTGTATAAACGTTGCAACAATATATTTCATTTAGGCTTTTAAAATTATCTAGTTTAAATGTAATAATTTTAAAACGTGTGATACATTAACAGTACTACACACTTGTAGAAATTTGGATTCAATATTGAACTATTTTTTTCTAAGCATTGAAGTACTGTATTATTTCTATCTAAATATGGATTCAGTAATGCATAAATGTATTATTTCGTTTATATAAATGTTTCGTATAAATAAACGTTTCGAATACATAAACGAACTGCAAGTATTGTTTATTTCTAGAGTTTCAATTCAGTATTGCATAAACATTGTAACAATATATTTCATTTATGCTTTTAAAATAATCTAGTTTAAATGCAACAGTCTTTAAAATTTAATTCCAGTAGTTAAATTTAACAGTAGTATACGCTTGCAGAAATTTGGATTAAGTATTTTATTATTTCTATGGGATTATAACTTCTATTCAACAAAACTATTCTGTAAAATTTCATGGTTTGAAAAAATATTACACAGTGATAAGGGTTAATTAATAAGCATTTTTGAGGATCGTATTCGTGTTATTCTTTTTACTTGTACTTGGTTGAGAGTGAGTGGTTTGTTTTGAACAAAAGATAATTTTAAAATTATTGTTTTTAAATAGACCTAGTTTTTTTTTATTTTTTGTATTTCTATTCATTTCAACCACCAAATTTTCAAACCTCAACTTCTTTGGATTTTAAAGCAGTTTTTCATTTCTTTCCAAATTAAATTAAAGCGGCAACAGCTTATCAGCTTATTGTGGGTCGAAGGGGTTACAGAAATTAAGGCTTCAAAATTTCGTGCCAAACCATGAGGTGGCAATCTGGTCAGCACAGCGCACCGGGTAGCTAATTTACAATCCAACAGTCTTTAACGATTCGTTTTCCTCTTTAAATATTTTTGTCTTGGTTGTAGATGGTTTCAATTATAATTCAAACTTCTATTTCTTTTAAAATTTGTTACCAGAGTAAAAAAAAAAGTCAAGAATTAATTTGTTTTACTTAAGAAAATGCCCAACAGGAGAGCGGTCGTTAAACGCTGCTGGATTGGAAAATCGCCATCGGGTTTCTTTGTTTCACAGACAAGCCGATACTCATCGATCTGAAACTTGGCGATCTTCAAACTTTTCCCAAATGTAGTAATTCAAAAATAATGACGCAAACAATTTGTAGACTAAAGAAGGAATGAATGTCTCAATTTTAGGAATGTATCTTTTTTAAAAAGTAAAAGAAATCGTTAATTTACAAATTGAAACTTATAAAATAAAAATAATAGTTATATACGCAATTAGTTTTATTCTTTGATTGACTTTAAATCTTTAGAGGGAAAAAAACCATGTTTGTAATCGCTCTTGTTGTTTGTAAATCGGATTTCATTTTAAAGAAATTGTTTTAAAAAAGTTTCAAATGAATGAAAAAAAAACCTGAAATGAGGCCTTTAAAATAAATAATGATAATTTTATTAAAGAAATAGAGAGGAATAGAATTTTGAAAATACCTTGCCCTTGCCAAATCAAAGTCTTTCAGTGCTGATCCTTGAATGTAAATAACTCTCTGTGCCCACATTGGAACTTGCAAGATCATTTTCATAGTTGCATCCAGCTCACAGGGTGATAAAAGCACCACATAATAATCCTGAAAACGAAAACAGATTTTATTACTCATAGAAATTTATGAATGAATGGAAGCATCATACAATTTATACTGTTTGGTTTGACCCCCACTGCAGTTAAGTCCATAAGCGTGATATCATAACAATACAATAAATGTGATCACATACCAAAAATGAGATGTTATTTTAATTCCCATTAGAACGTTCACACTAAATCATTCAATCTACTATAGAGACCAAAATTTAGTCGTTTGATTTAAAAAAGTTTCAAAGAATTTATTTAAACCATCCTTTGATTTTACTACACATTAAATGTGAAACACCTTTAATACTCTTTGAATGAAGAAAGAGTAACAGGACAATCTAAATTCTTATCCTAAGTCCAAGGTTGAAATTTAAGGTCATTTATAATCTGACCTTTTAACCCTTTTGAATCTTACGGGACATATATGTCCCATCAGACAATCCAAGTATGCTATTGGGATAAATAGATCCCCTTTTAACATAGGATTTGCACATTACAGTCTTGAACTTCTGTTCAGATGGTTAGCGTAGCTTTGAGGACATCACACGTTTGTGAAGATTTATGCATCATTTCATGAGGAAAATAAGTGAAATAAAACTAAGTCACCGTCGAGCATCATAATATTTATATCCTTTTACGTTATTTTTAGTTGCATGATTTTCTAAATTTATTATATGGAAATAATTTTTAAAAAATTACTTTTACGTAGTTGGGATGTCTATGTCTCAGTAGTCTTTTTTCATGGGACATTATTGTCCCACCAGGTCTGAAAGCATAAAAAACACTTTCCAGCAAGCTTTTATACATATTATTTGTAAAACTTCTTAGCAGTATTATCTATGGTAAAAAAAAACAGTGTGTTGCCAAAAGAAAATCTTTAGCCATGAAAAATTAGAAATCAGTTTTAAAAGGTTGAAATAAAATTACTTTTTTGAGGGATACAATAAATTTATAAAGAATACTTTTATTGCTTGAAAATTATTTTCAATCTAGGTTTGTGAATTGTCAGTCCTCTTTCACTGTTCAATTTGAGCTAAAACATAGGTGGTCGTTGCTATTATGTTGACGAACGTTATTTATCGGAAAAAGCAGCTCCGAATTAGTATATTATTTTTACGGCATTTTTCTCCAATGAAGTGGTCATTTCAATCCTTTTCGGTGCAGTGCAGCCAGTCTGTTAACACTGATTCAACAAATGTTACAAACCACTAGAAATGTAAAACTGAATATTTTTGAATCGAGAATGTTCGTGCTGATTTTCGATTGACGGTGCTCCCAAAGGTTCACCTAAAATATTCAAATGTTAGCAAAATTTTTTGTGTTGTCAAAAGTTTGTGAAAAACGTTACTTTAACTGATAATCTTTAAAAAATAAAATGGAATTAATGATAAATTCTTAAAGAACTTACTGATGTATTTTGTCATTATTAAATAATAATCTGTCTAAACAAACCCCTTAAAATAAAATTCCGTTTCTTTTTTTTTAAAGTTCAATATTGTACATTTGAAAATTATTCTATTTAAAACTTATTAATTCAGTGCACATGTGCACATCTTACATTTATTTTACTTTTAAAATTGTTCAGATACAGATAACACTGACGAGCAAATTTTTTGTTGGTTCAGGTTAGGAGAATTCAAATATAATTTTTTTTAAATGATATTTTTTTCAAATTTTTTTTGTCGAAATGTACAAGTTTAAAATGTAAAGTTATATGTAACAGGAGGAAGCTTGGATGTTGCGAAAAAAACTGTTGGGTGAGTTATGACACATCATCTGGATTAAAATTACTTAGAAGCACATGCCCGGAAATGTCATCGTAGAAGGCAAAGGACGGTTACGACTTGTTCAGAAACACACGAAGTAACAGTTCATAATAAGGAAGCGCCCCTAGAAGCGATGACGACATTTCCTGGTTCGGGATACTATGAAATTTTATTTATGATGCAGAGGTGCCAACTTGCTCCGGACAGCAAATATATATTTTAAAGTGATAGTTTATAAATTGTGATTCTTGGTTTAATAAATTCAATTTAGTAGATTTTTATCCACCACTACTTCTAAATAATTCGTAGGCTTATTTAATTCACCACTTTATAGTACTTATGTCATGCTATACCTTTTAAAAAGCAAGCAAAATAGTCAAATATTTGCAAAATTTACTTATTTACTAGTTATTATATTACTAGTTATTTACCGTTTTTTTTGTTATTTTGGCGTGTCCGGAGCAGTTGGCATCTCTGCTGATGTCGTGCTGTAACTCCCCTACATCTGTAGATACAATATATCTGCATTGTATCTACCGGACTGTGGAAAAATATTTTCGAGTGGTAGTCTTTTAATGTATGATTCTTGATTTAATAAATTCGATTTATAGGGTTTTTACATACCATTACTTCTGAATAATTCAAAGGTTTAAGTTATACGCACTTTTGCTATCAACAAAGCCGTTAACGTCGATACTACAGGCGCCTACGGGCACTACATTATGATGAAGGCATACCTGCCAACTTTCACTCTTTCCAAGAATGGATTTTTAGAGTGGTTGTAAAACAATAAACGAAAAACAATCGGACTTAAAAATATATTTATATTTTGATCCCGATGAAATTCGCTTGAGCAAGGATTACTATGCTTTGTTATATTTATTGTAATTATTTATATGTAGTGGTGGTCAAACTCATTTATAATTATCATTATGATTCAAAAAGTTAATTGGAATAACCTGAGTATTGCTACCACTTTAAATATGAAAATAAAATCATCCGGAAGAGTTGGCAGGTATGTGAAGGAGTGGAGTGTCCGCTTGGTGGACAGGTGCTCCGTATAATACTTCAGCCTACCAACAAAGCCGTGTTGAGCCTTTTAAAAAGTCGGCAAAAATGACCTAACATCTGCAAATGTTAGTTTTAAGTTCTCTACCGCTTTTTGAAATATTGCCCGAGTCTTGACCAGAGCAGTTGGCATCTCTGGACACATCTATATGATCTCATGTTTTATATTGTTACTGTGAATAACTGAAATTGGTGGTTGTTGACTTCCACCAGTGAATGTTGACAATCACATAGTCCCTTTGGTAAATGTCCGAACTAGGTCTAGTTTAGTCCAACTGCCCTACACACAGTGATGTTTTGTTACGGTCAAGAACATTTGTCCGGTACTTCGCACACTGATGCTTCTCCCAATATACCCTCAGGAGATATTAAATAATCCAATAAACATAATAGTATCAATAAATAAATTTATCTAAAATCGGACTAGGTGATTATTGACATTCACCGGTGAAAATCGGCATTTTCTTGATCATTCACGATATTATATGTACCAATTTTAAACGTGTACAATTAAAAAAAAATAGATTAAATAGTCATTAAGAAAACTGTTGCTTGCAAAGAGAGAAATCGATTACAGACATGAAATAAGTGATACGAAGATATCTAAGATCTGTTAAGAAAATATCATGCTACATAAAACGAAAAACAGTTTAGTTTAATTAATTATCGTTATTCTTCGTAAATTATTTTAAAAAGTTGGCACTTCATACGTAATTTTTCATTCTGAATAGGAATAAAAAATCATAATTACTTTTATGTTTGTTCTAGATTGATTTAGTTATGGTGAATTTTTCCAGTTTTTAAGATTTACATTTTTCTATTGCGGGTTCATTCATTATAAAGTATTGGTTTCTCACACTAATTAAATTTTTTGAATGATATCGGGTAGAAGTCCAAATACTCCAACAACGTGAAATTTTTTGGTTCAACAAACATTCAAAGAATTTTAATTAGTTTATTTATTGATATTTTTAGTTCAATTTAAGATCCGCAACATGGTTAAATTATGAACTTATATCGATGAGGAAATTATAATCTTGATAATAAATATTTCTAAAATATCAAGCCTGTTCATACTTCATTTAATAAAGACAGCATAATGTCGGCCGTGAGATACTCTGGAAATTTTTCACGGTTAGTATCAAATTTCGGAAGCTTTATATTGTTTACACTGTGTAAAGTATTCAGAATAATGAATGACATGTTGAATTAATTAAAAACATCAATAAAGCTATATATTCCTACAATCTTATCTAACATCTAATAACTTATTTATAAAATAACAGTATATGAAGTTTATATGAGTTATTAAAAGAGACAAAACATTACGTTTACAAGTATTTTTATCGTTCGAGAAGTTTCGCAGAAGTTGCGAATCAAATTAACACATTATGAAATACACTGTCGTACCCAACATGTTGCAACACGCTCAGAGGTTGTTTGGCAAACGACGTCAATATATCTAAAGCTGCTCTCAATTTCACAATTCTAATAGAGTTTCGTTAAGGTCTGTTTTGAAACTGCCCATGCGCGGAGTACGTCTTGTCAATTATCAAGGGGAACGTAAACACAATTCACCAACCTGGTCTAAATTGAATAGCTGAGAGAGGGAGTTTATTTCACTCATTTGTTACAAAGATATAATAGCGGAATAAAACGGGTTTGTGTCATATAATTTAATCTATCATATATATATATATATATATATTGTATATATTATGCATATAAGTTAATTATAACTATAGAAAAAACATGTTAAAATAAAATATTTTTAAAAAAATTAAAAAGCCGGAAAACAAAATAATAAGATTACGTAATCACGTCATCAGCTCACACGATTATATCAAAAGAAAGGAAATGCATTCTAACATTGTATTAATACAGCCAAAGCAAAATACATCAAAACAATCGTGTGAGGAGTGCTCAAAAATGGAAACGAAAATGGAACATATTAAATAAGAAGTGTATCAATATAAATTATAGTAAACAACTCACGTTTTAATCCATGCTATAATTTTAGTTTCTTTCATCATTGAATTTTTTTACGTATTATTTTTTTCCGTGAATGATATTTCGTATTTTCAATACTGTTTCCGATCCACGTTAAGTCGGAAAGAGGTAATTGTTTATAAACCATCCCTTAAAACTAGCAAAATAAAAAAAAAGATCAAAGTTCGTGCTCTAGTTCCTGAGTTATTAGCAAACATACATGCAGGCAGAGTTTGCCTTAATATATAGAAAAAAATGAGAAATTAAAACAAGAAAAAAAAATTAAAAAACTTTTTATTAAAAAAAATTACGATTAAACTCTGAGTAAAGTTCTCTTTAATCCGAAACGAAGCATGAAAATAAAAATAAAGATATTTCTTACACAATTTTTAAAAAAGAAAACAAACACGCATGAACGTGTATTTCGTTGTCACAAATCGTCTTTTTTTGTCTGCTCGGATAAGCGTTGGGTTTACGTCTTTTGTTAGACTCGATGTTTTTATTTTAGGAAGTGACATTTTATAAGTTATGAAAAATTGTACGGTAAAGACTAAATCATGATACATGAATAAATTTAAATCCTTATATCCCGTTTTACTTTAAATATGCAGCATTATACTCCGAAAAACGATTTTTTGAATAAATTTGACTGAAAACGAAAAGAAAATATTATTTGGCAGCTCTCTTCTCAGATAGTTTCCTGGGTATGAAAGGAATATTGAACCGAAATATATTAGACATCTGTAGCAGATCGATTTTCTTGGTGCATAGACACAGTAACATGATGAAATTTAAATAGTTTTTCTTTTATGACAAAGAAACGTAATTTTAAAAATTTATACAAATACTTTTAAATTAATTTCTAGGACTTTTTAAACAAAAGCAGTTTTCATAGTAAACAGAAAAAAAAGTATACATTTGATTTCTTTTGTACGTATAAATATATGAAAAGTCAAATCCATGAGTCAGCATGAATTTTAAACCAAAGTTTTCCAAATCCCTAAATTAAAAAGTGGTGACGAACTTTTCTTAAAACTACATTAAAATTTACATTTCATTTACTATTATAAAACTATAGTTTTGTAGATTTAGCACTATGATAAACGAAATTAATATACTTTTAACAAATATGGACATTAAAAAATATGTATTTTTTTCCAAAATTAGCTACCAGTTTAAGAAAATCTCCAAGTCGAGCTGACGAGGTTAATTTTATTCTATTTTTATATGACTTTCAAAATCTTAACAGAGTTAAACGTGTATTTTGTATGAAATTTTGAATGATTTATATGTAGCGATAAGTATAATGAATTTAAAACGAAGATGCTAATTATCTGTCTTTTGGTAAAAGATTTTGTAAACTGGCAGAAATTGAAAACTAAAAGTTTCATATAGTTTTGTTTAATTTTGTCAATACCTATAAAATTAATTCAATACCTTTTCGTCAATACCTTTTAAAGAGCCGCGATGGTTCAGTGGAGAGAGCGTTCGCCTTCCAATGAGGTGAATCAGGGTTCGATCCCGGCGATGGCTGGTCGATATGAATTCCGCATCCGGCTTGCACCGACCACAGTGCTGACGTGAATAATCCTTAGTGGTAGACTGATCATGGGTTATGCGAGCTGGACTGGTAGCCAGACGTGGACTATACGGGAAAGGGTTTTGCAGGTCTAGGTACGTGTCCACGTCTGGAGGAAAGAAATAAAAAAGTCCCCTTGCCGTCAGGCTAACCGAGGGAGGTTCTCATGGTCTTCCTCTCCATGCAGCGCAAATGCAGGCTAGTTCCATCAAAAAGTCCTCCACGAAAGCAAATTTCTCCCAACACTTGAACCAGGAGTTCCCTTGTCTTCTGGATAGGTTCAAAATTACAAGGTTACGGAGTTGAACATTAGTAGTCGTAAGCCCCCAGAAAAATTGGGTCTGCTGTTCAGCGATGGATATAAAAAAAATACCTTTTAAAGAGCCGTGATGGCTTAAGGGATAGAACGCTCGATTTGCAATAAACTGAACTGGGTTCGAATCCCAGGGATGGCTGGTCGACTCAAATTCCTCACCTGGCTAGCAACGGATCATGGGTAGGCAGGTCATGGGTTAGAGTCCCCTTGCCGTCAGACAAATTGTGGGAGGCTTTCGTTCTTTTCCTTTCCATGTAACACAAATGTAGGTTAGTTCCATCAAAAAGTCTTCCACGAAGGCAGATTTCTTGCAATACTTGATCCAGGAGTTCCTTTGTCTTCTGGATTGAGTTCAAAATTACAAAGCTACGGAGTTGAATATTGATACTCGTAAACCCTGAATTGAATTTGCTGTTTAACGACGGTTATAAAATAAATACTTTTTAAACGTTTAATATACGTTATATATAGCAAATTTTAAAATTTAATGACTCCGACACTACTTCAAATCGCATGGAAGTGTATTAGCGTTGGATTACATTTTACAATTGAAAATTATAATCCGTAGCAGTTGCATCAAGACATATATTTTTTATATGTATTAAAATATTCAGCTAGTTATTAATTTAACGAAATACATTTTTCCTTAATACAATTACTGTATCTTTTAGTATTTTCGAGATACGTATGAACCATAAGTTAAACTAATTTTCGATAATTGATTGATTTGCAAAGTAAGAGAAAAATTAAAATTCCCTTTTCTACAATTGCATAGCCACTTAAATAATAAATAAACGAGAGTATAGTAACACAGCAAACAGGTAAAATATGTTCTTGAATTTTTTTAATGTTTATTCCAATATTTAAACACATAATAAAAGGAATAATATTTTTGTTTTATGTGTCAGTAAATCTTCTAAGACATCCAAACAAGATGATAAAACTGGGTCTCTCATTGAAGATAAAAGTTCCGCGAAATTTATCATACTTTATTATATAAAGATGGGGGTTTTATAGAAAGGAAATGAAACTTTGTCAAAACACGTCACCCAGAATGACAGGTCACAGCATGAGCATTTTTCAGATTCTAAATAAGCCCTATTTCTTTTATAAAAAATTTATAAAAGTATATTTTAGTAAAAAAGCAATTTTTTTTCCACATTCTTTTTCATTCCTTCCAACAAATGCATTTTACAAGAGTTCACAATTTTGGCCTAAATAAATAAAATATTATGTATAATTTTTTTCAATTTGCGCTGGGTAGAATTTTAGGTTGTTTTTCGTCGCTTAAATAAATAGAATATTGCCGTCTAAAAAAATAATATAAAAACGGAGAAAAAGACTGCAAAAAAAATTTTTTGGAGCGCTACTGTTTAGCTTGATCTGTCTTACTAACTTTTATTTTGAACATGATTACTATTTTTTTTAAAAAAAATTAGAACGTTAGACATCAGTTTGAATGATACGAAATCTAATTTTGATGATATAACTTTTCGATGTGCTAACTATTATAAAATCTTCTTTCACTTTTTTTAAAAAATAAAATAACTATTTTTGTCCATAGTAACCCCACATCCTAAATGCCCCTACTCCATTAAAAAATTCTTTGACTCTTTCAACTTGACTTTAAAGCTGTAATCAAACTGCATGGAGAAATAACAAGGGATAATTAGTTGAGTAAACCTTTAGATGCCTCACTGTTCAATTTTACAGTACTTTATATAAATACCATATGAAGAAAAGCATTATCACAGTCGGATTTTTTTTGTAACTGGGGCAATGCCGCTGTTTCCACCGTTGAGATAAACCTGTGCAAGATATGCCTACCACCCATAGTCTCATAGGCGTAATAGATACGCCAGATCTATATTTGAAAAGCTTAAATTATTGTAGAAGCTGCTACCATCTGTAATTAAAAATATACTTTTTTGATACGGTATATCGAAGCGTAAGTAGAGGAAATGTTTACCAGACAGCGCATAAGTGGTAGTAAAGGATTATAAATCTAGATCTAGCTGTAGCAGCTGTAGTCTAGCTGTAGACACTATGCGGTCCACATATATTTAGTGATAAGTTTACCATGTAACCGGTTCCGTGTAATTTGCTCCGCTTTGTAAAATAGTATTTTCTAGTGGTAGCGAAATTTAAGTTACTTTTAGATCAGTATTTTTCATTATAGGTAATTTTTTCACCACTAAATATCAAAAATTATAAGTATGATATAAAATGCAACGGTTAAGCATCAAACCACTGGTTACTATATTAAAAAGTAATATCTAACTATCTTTCTTTAACGAATTTTACTCTATAATTTGCTACCACTTTATTAAAACTATTCCAGAAAGCGGAGCAGTTGGCATCCCTGTACTCTATTGTCCCTTGACAAAATGTCACATGAATATCAGGTTGCAAAGCGCGACATCTATGTGTTGTCACCGGCCACTAACGTTTGGCTTGGACATGACACCAACGTGTTGTCACCGGCTGCTAGTGTATGGCTTGCGTATGGCACCAACATGTTGTCACCGGTAGCTAACGTTTGGTTTTCACGTGACAACACGTTGGTGTCACCGGATATGAAAGTGTTAAATTTAAGAAATATCCGTGTAGGCAATACCGGTCAATCATACTTTATCTTAAAACATCAGTGCATGGTATATCGAGCTGTAGCTTTTAACCAAAAAAAGTATAAGTGATAAAGGGCAAATCCACATAAACATTAGCATTTTCATTAAAAAATCATTAGTGTAGGGTGTACTGGGCATTGGGACCAAGCAAGTTTAAACCTGAGAAATGGCACTAAAGAGTATTTGCATGCATATTCAAACTTGTCAGGAAAGTAAGTGACAAAACACATCGGTACATACACTTATGGGTAAATACACTACCTTTTATTTTAAAAACAATACATCAGTTTTTATCATTTTTTAAAAAAAATGCACTAAAGAGTACGAGATATTCTTTTTTCTAGACATTTGAAGTTAGAAACAATAAATATTTAGGATTAAAGCAATTGGGGAAAACAAACATTTGATTTATTTATTTTGCAGTGGCAGAAAGAACAAAAAGTTATAAAACCAATAAAAACATAATTTGTTCAAATATCGATTACATTTTTAAAATTCTCAAAAGCCATTTTAAAATGATACTTACAGTTTAAATTGTGTAGATGATTTTGAAAAATCTCTATAAATATAAGGATTGATAGTTTTCTTTTTAACAAAGCTCATTTGAATTCAGTTTATCAAGTTATCATAATCTAGCGATTGATAGATTTTTATCCAGGCAAATTTAAATTCAGTTTATCAATTAATTCTTAATGTATATGATTATTTGGTTCGCTTAAAAAATCAACTTCATCGCATAAATTGCCTTTAAAGTAATAAATGATGTTAGTATTTTGTATTTAAATTCTTTAAAGAGACAAATGCTTGGCATTTTACTCAAGAAAAAAGAAATAGCGGAGAAAAAATTTGATCTGAAAGAAATAGTCAGCATAAATATCGTTAAAGCTTTTTGAATGTGTCAAAAGAATTTCAAAAGATAAAAAGCTCTTCGCAAAAAAACAGACACGTTTCATCACTTTTGGTTTAGCTTAAAAAAAATCTGTATTTACCACATTCCTTAAATTCAACCAAAATAAAACGAATTATTTATTTTTATATTTTTGTAAGTTTCTGTCCTTGGTTTGGTAAAAGTTCTTTAAGATACTGCTTTTGATTGGATTTTTTCCCTGTCTTAAGCACGCTAAAGTTAGTTTAATTATTAAGATTTTAGATTCTTTCGAAACTTGTTCGTTTAAAATATCATATTATTCAAATGTGTAACAAATTAATTCGATGTTTGGTATTTTATTTCTATTCAATGGAAATAAATTAATCATTTTTAACTTTTTTTATAGACGTTTACAAGTGGAAAAAAACGAGCAAAAAACATATAAATGAATATACTTAAAACAAATATTGCAGTTTTGTTGCTGTTGGAAAAGTACTATATTATTTCCACAGATTCAGTACCATTGATATCAGTATTAGTACCACATTTAGCAGCAAAAGTACTTGATATATGTGTTGCTAACATACTAGTTTTATATAAGTTGCAAATATCTGTACTTGAATAGCATATAACTATAGTAAATGCTACAATAATTTACAATTTTTATTGCGTGGGATCAAATGAGGTAACTTTTTTAGTGGTAGCAACATTTTTTTTCAAAATATAAATAATTTTTTTAAAGATTTACCGGACTCTTATTTTGCACAGACTTTACTTACTTTATTTACAAAAATTGGGCACCTGGGCCACTTAGCGGCCCCTATCCCATACATCTAGAAATTTACAGAAAATTTATGGCAATAACATTTTGAATTTAGCAGTCGATGTGGTAGCTAATAGAAAAACAAGCACTTTGCTTGAGTAAATATAACATTTAAATATCTGATTCATCGAATCTAAGTAGACATCTATAAATATAAACATCATTTGACATATATATACATAAGTTGAAATAAGTAAATATTAACATAAATTGATTATTTTGCACACACGAAGAAAGTGCCTTTATTAAAAAAGACGTGGTAGCAGGCCTTAATCATAAATTAAGTTGAAATTTTTTTCAGTTAGCTACTATTTTCGTTGAAAGAAAATGCAACAGCTATTTAATTTCAGAACAAGACGTATATCACATGATAAGTAATTTTATATAATTAATAAATTTGGCTGTAAGGAATACTAATCTTTACAAATGTAAGTGCCAAGAATAAAAGAATCGAATTACTAGTTTTTAGCGTCTTGAAAAGAGACTTGTTCCAAAAAGGTAACATCGGCATTTAATCGATGACATGCCAGACTCGTATTTTGCGCTAACGGTAAAAGTGCCTTTATGAAAAATGTAGTTGGATCACACTGTATCAATATTTTATTGAACTAACAACCACTTTAATTTTAAAAACGTAACAATTGCAATAAGAACAATTAGAACAGGATATATATCACAAAATATATAATTTTATATTATTAATATGTTCTGATTAATAGGAATATTCATCTTTCCTAACTGTAATGGCCAAGATCTGAATCTAGCCAACAAAGATTTTACAAGCTCTTCTTTAATTGTTAAATAAATTTAATTTACATGTTCAGAATTCAGCTGATTGTTTCTCAGAATTACCTTTTCGCTAACCCATGAATGAATTAAATTGGTTATGGTATATCATGTTATCTATTAGCTTTTCGATGGTTCTCTCCTTTTTTTTATCTTTTTTTTTTTTATCATCGCAATAATTTCCTGCGGATTCTTAAGAAGTAAAAAGGAGGAATCTTCCTTTTATGTATGTCCTAGACATTTCCAGTAAGGAAACGGCGCTATCTCATAAATTTTAAGCTTGCATTAAAAATGGCCATAATTACCCCATTTTAGTAATAAAAAAGGGAGGCAATTATAGCCAGATGCTTTTAAATAACATTGTTTAATATTGAGAGAAAATAACAGTTAAAAATATAAATATGGGCTTAGTTATACACCACTTTGCCCTAACCGTCAAAATTTTCTTTGAGTATTGAAATTACTTTAAATTATTTTGTGCCAAAACTGCTTATTAAAAATTTGTAGTTATTTAGAATTACTTTAAACATGACTCAATGTTTTTAATAAAATATCCATATTTTTATTAAAATAAATAAATATAAAATATCCTCAGTGGTAGACGGATCGTGGGTTAAATTCCGTGGTGGAAGGTTAGTTAGTCAAGCTACCCATGGAAGTTTTTCGCGGTTTTTCCCTCCGTGAAACGCAAATGCGGGTTAGTTCCATCGAAAAGTTCTCCACGAAAGCAATTTTCTCCCAATACTTGATCCAAGAGTTCCCTTGTTTTTTGGATTGGGTTCAAAATTACAAGTTTATGGAGTTGAACATTGGTAGTTGTAAACCAAAATTGGGTCTGCCATTCAACGACGATTATTACACTGAAGAGGCAAAAAAACAGGTATACCTGCCTAATATCGTGTAGGGTACCCGCGAGTACGCAGAAGCGCCGCAACACGACGTGGCCTGGATTCATGTCTGAGGATTTTGGAGGCCTCTGGCCTCCAAAATCCTCAGACATGAACATTATTGAATATATTTGGGATGCCTTCCAACGTGATGTTCAGAAGATATCCCCACCCCCTCTTACTCCCACTGATTTATGGACAGCCCTGCAGGATTCATGGTGCCAATTATCTCCAGCACTACTTCACACATTGATCGAATCCATGCCACGTCGTGTTGCGGTGCTTCTGCGTACTCACGGGTACCCTACACGATATTAGGCAGGCATACCAGTTTTTTTGGCTCTTCAGTGTATAATTGAGGGGATTTGAAAAAAAGTAAGGTAAGTCTTTAGTTTCATTGTGTAAAAAAGGAACATTACCTGTAGTAGAGGGTGTGCATAAAATTCATTCAGGAAGTCCATTACAGTGTCTGACCTTAACGTCGTACTGCAGACGACTACGTGCCTTTCATTCTGTGCCCGATGGCGGCTGTACGCGAAACCTAACTTCTGTCTCTCCATCCAAGTGTACGCAAGCTGTTCAAACTGGAAGATAAGAATAAACATTTTGTTGTTTTGGAATTCTACAAACATTAATAAAATTCAGTTTTACACCTGACTGATGTTTGTCAAATGGATGGTTGACTGAATGCAAAGAATAACAAGCTTTCTAAAACAGGAGGAGGAAATTTAGAAGACTTCCTGTGTATCCTTCTGCTTATGTTATGCTCACAAGATGATGTGTGAACAGGCTTAATATTCTAGGAAATTTTATTATTGTGATTTGTGTTTAAATTTTCGCGTAATTTTACCATTCATAGGAATTTTCTCTAATTTATACATTCTGACAGGCCGTGAGCCCCCAAAAAATTAACAAAATTAATGCCACAGCATAAATCAAGTGTAATTTTAGCATGTTTTGCGTGATAGCTCTTATTTGGCTTGATTTGCGTAAAATAACACCGTTTCTTATTTCTTGGGTATCATCATAACAAACTTGAGGAGTGTTGTTTGTTTCGTGTCATTTTTATACACTAAACTTCATACACAGATGTTTGCTTGTGAAATAATTTGTTGTTTGTTTCGTTAAAAGTTAGATTGAAAGAACGCGTTAAAACAAGAGGAAGTGGTAACCCGGAAGTCTTACGGCGAACTGTAACGTCTAACGCCAACTGCGCTTAGTTTTGCAAGCTCATCCGTCCATAGAAAAAATATAATTAACATTTTGCAGTTATATTAAGTCATACAGGTCAGAATTAATTCGTTTGTATGAGAGAAACACTTATTTTACGAAGAAAAAACGCGATTACACCTAAACACGATCAGTAGAATATTATTTTGTACTTAATGAATCATGATTAATAAAACATGGTCTGTAAAATTAACATGATTACTAAAATATTATTTTCAATCTCAAAAATCTAATAGACTTAACTGAACAGCATTATTTTATTTTATAAGATCAGTATTGAGATGGCTGAGAGCATATGTACTTGAGAAAGATTTGTTGGCTTATAATGTACATACGACCGCAAAGAGTCAAATTATTTTTATAGAAGGATGAAAATTATTTCAATTGTACTATTGCATATTTTTTGAAAGATTCTATTTTTATATATAAGTGGAAGCAAAATTTATGCTTTATTTTCGTATTTTGAAATAATAAATTTAATTTAAAATTATTTAGATATGTTAATAATGTAATATATGTGAATAATTTAAGTATTAATTTAAAGGCAACCTAGTCAGGCCATAGTGTGTGTGATTTTTGGTAAATTGAAAAATAATTCTGCCTACTACTATAAATCAATTGTTATCAAACTACCTCTAGGGAATATTATTTTCGGTGAGAGTAAAAGTTATCAGGTGTGTATTAGGATAAATTTTTTGCAATATAGGATATATTTTGCAATATAGTTTTGCAATATAGGATATATTTTGCTATATAGTTTTGCAATTTAGGATATATTTAGCAAGTTTCATCTGCCGTAATATATTATTAGTACTAGAAATAATTTAATTTTGGCATTTTGTCAATGCAAAGTGCCGTAAAAAGCTAAAATAAAATTTAAAAAACAGAAATATCCATAAATTTATACTTTATAACTTTTTCTTGTAGTCATTTTTAATATATTTTTGTAGTTTATAAATAATGATTTCTGGTTCAGACTAAGGCCTAAAAAAGTTGGCACTTATAGGAGAGGATTTGATTACCTGCGTGGGAAGCACAATTAAGGCGACGCAAATCATGACCACCATGAAAAGCTGCGATGGCCAGTTGTCAGGCTTGTAGTCGCCGTAGCCCACTGTCGAGAATGTCACGACCACAAAATACAAGCTCGCAAAAAGATTGACATGCTCTGCTCCTGCTCTCTGGAAATGTTGGAAGCCACACACACTGTAAAAATAAATAAACATTATTATTCTATATAATACAATATTCCATACAGTATATTATGTAATATAGAACAGAATAATTTTAAAAAGTATTCTTTATTAGATGATCTACATATATAAAAATAAATGTGTGTCAGTCTGTCCTTTATAGATTACATACCGACAATAAAGTAAATTAAACCAATAAAAGTAAATTACATATACCGACAGAAAGCTAAGAAACTTCGCATACAGATAGTTCAAAGCACGAGGAAGGTCACTGTCGACATTAGAACACTCTGCGACAAATCGTTCCTGCGGTATCAGTGAAAATCAAAATGGAATTTTCTGATTGGTTAAAAGTTAGCCATTGTTTTAAATTTTGCTATAAACGATTCAGTTTTCAAATATCTTGAAGATAACAAAGTGATATTTTATATCTTAAAGCTCTATTCATTTAGAAAAGTAAATTACATATACTTTAATATTTAATTATAATTCGATGCAAGTTTCCTTACGTCAGGTGAACACGAGCACGTAAAATCAACGAGAATAGGTTTCGTAATTATTGGTCGTATCACGGATTTAGTAGTCGTGATCGCAACGAACTATAGGGGGCATTGTTGTATGAGACGAATACCTGCGATTTCTGTATGAACAGTCATTCATTTACTCTAGAGACGTCTCTAATGTAGCGTGTAGCATTGTAACGGTCCTTCTTTATTGTGGCTAATTAAATTTAAAAAAAGAAAATATTATTGATATTCTTTCTTATGCAAACGAAAACAAAATGGTATCTCTTTTTTTTTTTTAGAGAAGGAACATCCAAAACACATCGGAAAAATATTTGTAGATAAACAGAAAAAAATATGTATATTCTTATAAGAGTGAAAATCTAATGCCCGAGAATTAGTTTTACTAAATTTAATGATATAACATAAGGCCTATTTAAACTTTACATTCCATAGTTTTAAGAGTCATATTACTTCAAAAATTAAAATGAACAGAAAGTATGCATAAGCCTCATAATTTTATGAAATTTAATTTTGTAAAAAAAGGTTTTGACAACAATTTTTAACAAGAAATTTCAAGTTTCAATAAAAATCATTATTTAATAACTATAAAACGTAAAATAAACAATGCTGACGAAAAAAAAAAAAAAGATTCTTTCTTGTCTCCATTCTTTAGTGCTTCGAAAATTCGTCTTTGGGATTTGCCAAAAACAAAACAAGATGCAATTTTATTTTTTCAGGAGCGAAATATTTTACCGAAAAAACGAAAATGTACCAATTCCCACAACATGAAACTTGCAACGTGCTTCTTGGTAAACGTACGTTTTGGAAATGTTATTTCATTTGGAATCTTATTTATCAGAGTTAATATGGCGATATGATTGTTTTGAATCTATGATAAACTCTATATCGGCCCATTGTCCACCGAAATCCGATAAACTACTTTGATTTTAAATAAAGTGTTTTATTTTATGATTTGTCGCAAAAATTTTAAGTGTAGATTGGCGGCACTTAAAAACCGTCAAGTCTGTACCTGCGGTGGCGTTAGTACGCAAGTACCGAATTTTAATTCCATATTTTCTGAATCATATTACTTCAAACATTAGAATGTACAAGAAGTGTACATAAACACATAATGTTATACCATTTAATTTTTCAAAAAAAGTATTTTGACAATAATTTTTATCAAAAAATTATTAACTAAAAAACGTTAAATAAAGAATTCTTAGGATAAAAAACGATTTTAAAAATTCTTTATATTGAAATAAAAACTTTCATATTGTTTCTTTTTTTTATTCTTATAGTTCTTAATCAGACGTAAAAATCCATTCTGTATAGAACTATCATCAAATAAGAAAAGAAAATAATTACAAGCAAATTTTTTATTATAAAAATCATAACACTCACTTGTTTTATAAATCCGCAGAATTCCAAATGAAATGTTCTTCGCTTGAAAATTTTATTTTCAAATAATATATGCATAGATTATCCCTTCATTACTTTTAGATAACATACCACACATCAAAATTTTATAATTGTAAGATCTCGATATGAATTTGAATCTGTATCTTAAAAACAGAATAGCTGAATTCTAGTTGAAATTATTCTTTCAAAACTAAAAAATACTTACCAACAATACGATAAAAAATAATTAATAATCAGCACAAATGAAACTATTTCAAGTAGTTCGGATGATTCTTTATTATTGCTTTCCGAATTATATAGATATAGAAATATATACTATTCTATAAAGAGGAAGAATATTCTATAACTATTACAGTTCTGTAAGTTCGGAATTCACTTTGTTCATTGGAATGACAAAAGCAATGATGCCTTCACTTTAATTTGTAATGAATTGAAGACAGAAAAAATTATTTTACCGTAATACACACATCTGAAACAGCAAGTGATCATGAAATTGAAAGTTATGTTATTGGTTATTGGTAATAGAAAAGTAAAAACTATTGAGATATTGTTCTTCAAATGCTTGGCGTGTTCTGCCTCAATGTTTGGCTTGTTTTGGTTAGTTTTTTCAAGAAGTTCTACCTTTTCCTTAGGTAAATTTTGCTTCGTATTTCCTGCTAAGAAAATGGCGTCCGTCATTGCCCGATATTTTCAGGCTCCCGCTAGAGGGCGTACTCGAGCGTTGCGATCGCGAATTGTGAAAACTGTTAAATAAAAATAAAGGCAAAGGCAAATTTTCTTCAAATTGCACGTCTTCAATGATTATTTAGATTTAGTATGCAATTTTAGGTTAGCACAATTAAATATAGTTTTTGTATGCTTCATTGCTGACAGTTGTCATTTGAAAACTATTAGATTGTTTATTATTACAAAGTTTTCGAATTCACATTCATTTTATTTCTTTCATTTAAAAAAATAGATTTTGGTTTTAAATTTATCATTTTTATATTTCTTATTTAATTTATTTCATTTTTATTGTCTTTTTTATTATTGAAAATAAGTATGTGAATTTTTGATTTAGCAAATTTGTGACCACTGTCAACTTTTACGTTTCTTTTTATTTCTGAGAGAGAATATTTGCAAAAATATGCAGCCTAAACGAATCGCTCTTAGTCGATCAACATCTCAGGCACGAAAAAAGAGAACTTTCCGTGTTTTAGAAACATCGGAGCAACGAGAAAAAAGACTTGAAACTAATCGAGAACACAATGCTTTTGCCCATTCCTTAGAAACGTTTGAGCAGCAGGAAAGAAGACTGTTAACAAATCAACTACGCACTACTCAAGCCCGTTTGTCGGAAACATCAGAGCAACGGAGAGCAAGAACTAAAACCGATCGAGAACGCACTACTCAAGCCCGTTCGTCGGAAACATCAGAGAAACGGGAAGCAAGAATGAAAATCAATCAAGAAAGCACTTCGCTATTCAGACACTGCCAATACTCTGATTTGAATCTCAGTGCATTTCACTATGATCCGACAACCAACTATAGTCTTCACCCAAATGCAATATCGGAAAATGGATCAATTATGTATGTTTTGTAGGGCTCTCAAATTAAAGAATGAAACAGCTGGAATTTTCTGTTCTGGAGGCAAATTGAAACTACCAGATTTAACATCGCCTGCCGAGCCATTATCAACGTTCTTATCAAGTCAAACAAATCAATCGAAAAAATTTTTGGCGAAAATACGCCGGTACAATTCGTGTTTCCAAATGACTTCATTCGGTACTACAAGTATCGGTGCGCATATGGGCAGCCAGAGTTATTTATTCACGTACATTTCACGTGCAATCCTGCTTGAGCTGAAATTAAAGAGCTTTTGTAACCTAGGCAAACATCATCGAATCTTCGTGATATTAGCGCACGTGAGTTAAACAAATATTAAGCTCTATACTTGGTTTCTTTGCGAAGCGTCATGTTTTTGGAGAGACACAGTGTCTGATGTATTCTATTGAATGGCAAAAAGGAGGATTGCCACATGATTTGGCTCATTGAAAAAATTACTCCATGTCAAATTGGTCAGCTCATATCAGCAGAAATACCTGATATCGTCATTGATCCAGACTTATTCCAGATCATCATCCAAAATATGTTTCATGGTCTGTGTGCATCCCCATACATGTCTGTTTGAAAATGCACTAACGATATCCTAGAGAATTAACTGCTGAGACTATCACTGGTTTTTTCACCATTAAATAAAAGTCTCATTTCAAATCATAATCGAAAATCTATTTTACACACTTAAATGCAAAATTAAAATTAAAATTGAAAGCGTTGCAAAGCACGCAGGGTACAGCTAGTATTCTATACAAATAAGAGCAGTTAAAAAGATGTTAAGCAACAGACAATTGTTAGCTCGAAGAAACATAATAAGGCTCTACGATTTTGAGACCAACAGCACGATATGTTAATAACGTGATCAGCATTGCGCCACTCGCTACAGCTAGGCCCCAGACAAGTTGGCGTCCATGGATCTGAAGCTGGGTGGTGTACACCCAACTACAAATATATATATATATATATATATATATATATATATATATATATATATATATATATATATATATATATATATATATATATATATATATATATATATATATATATATATATATAAATATAGTAGTTGGCAAGTATGCTAAAAATAAGAAGATAAATTTTAACAAATTAATAAAATTATTATTAAAACTACGATCATAAAATATTCAACAGGCGGTTATGAATGTAGATTATTAGATCTTTAGAAGAGAATTTTGAAAAAAATGCTACTTATTATAACCCGTATGGAAAATGTTATTGCTATAAATTTTTGAAAGTAAAAAAAAATTAGTAACTTTTAACTACCAGTTTAAAAGTTCAAATTATTTTATTACATAAAGTGGAAAAATTATTGAATAATTAATCTTATGGTAATAGGAAAAGCTTACATTCAATAAATGCGGAAAAAGATCTGCATATGTCTTTAATATAGTTCACCACGAGCGAGCTGGAACAAATTCATTAAAATTCGATTTCTCAGGAGCTAATGGACCAATTTTACTCAAGTTTTGCTTTCGTTAAAATGATGTAAGATGCGGAATACCTTACAACTCAAAAGATTTTTATCTCTTATTAAATTAAATAATAAAAAATAACTAGTATTTATTAAAAGTTACTTTATGCCTGGAATTATTTTTAGATATGTGAGCATTATAATTGTGCTCCAATACAGGGATGCTAATCGCTCCGCTTTCTAAAAAAGTTTTAAAAAACTTGTCCTCTAGTTAAAAGTGTCACTCCGAGATAACAGTATAAAGTTGCATTTCATATGATACTTTGAATCATTTATAAGTAGTAAACGAAAAATACTAAACTAAAAATAACTTATTTATGCTACCACTAAAAAATAATTTTTTACAAAGCGGAGCTGACTAACTGAACTGATACGGAGGTATCTAACCCCCGGGGGTTATCTTTTCCTTCAACGGAATTAAGACAGGAATTCCCTTGTCTTCTGGTTTGGGTTCAAAATTACAAGGTAACGGAGTTGAACATTAGTAGTAGTAAACCCTAAAATTGGGTCGGCTGTTCAACGATGGTTAAATTGAGGGGGTATGAAAAAGGGGGGATTCTCGTGCGAACGACTATGTGTAAATGAACTCTGCGAGATCGGAATCTGTGAAATATATGAAAATATGCAATAAATTGAAATAAGGGCATAGGTTAAAATTGAAAATATTTTGAATGTTTTAATACAAAATGATGTCCTTACCTGGTGAAAATGAGGCAAAGCAGAGTGGCTGAAAGTATCATGAGACGATGTGATAATGCTGACTGAGAACGCTGCATGGCACGATGAAGATCATGCTGTAAATACATCATCAAATAAATTATCTAATTCCTCATCATAACAATATTCCATGTGATTAAAAAAAAACTGTCTCTCACGAACCAATGAGGCTAGTTTATTTACGCTACTTTCCACACAAGAAAAAAAATGCAAGTAATAGAGTGACATTCATTGGACGTGTCCTTTTAAGACCTGATACAACGCTAAGTACTAATCTTTTCTTGTATAAATGGCTCAAAACGTAAAAAAGTGCTAAGGAAGTTATTCTGTTATAAACATCAATCTAAGAATGCGCACTAACATATATTATTAACAATTAGATGAAATTTTATGTTCGTAATGGGTAGTTTTAATCTTAAAATGGCAGCTATATTAGAGAAAAAAGTTTATACTCAGTTTAAACTTGTTTTAAAATGAAAATATTACTGTTACTGTGAATGACGAAATCAAGAGAATGTCTACTTTCACCGGTGATTATTAACAATCTTATTAACAATCTACTTTGGAGAATGTCCGAAATATTTGTTATATCCGAATTAATATTAGATATTATTATATTTATTCGAATATTTTAATATCTGCTGAGGATAGATTAAGAGAAACATCAGTGTTCGGAGTACCGGTTAAATGTATACCGGCCAGTGTTACAGAACCTTAAACAAAGTTATGTAGGGCATATCGGGCAAATGTATAACGGGCATTGGCACTTAACCCTTTGACGGTTATGAACGAGTTCAGCTCGCAATCGAATCGTACTTCATAATGCGCGCAAGCGAGTTCCGCTCGGGAGCAAAATTTCGCCCGTAATGGTTAGTAACGAGCACTACTCGCGTAGTGGAATATCTCCGCAATGCGCGCTGACGAGCTGAGCTCGTTCGACATTATTATTCTGCATTGACTATGTTAAAAACGAATCCTACTCTTGAAACATAGTTTAGTTTCGCTGCCTGCAGAAGGCAGTTCGGGTTCCATGAATTTTTTTTTTCATAATGAAGGAGAAATTATTTTTTTTACCTTGTTCTTTTTATGCGTATTTTGGTGCGTTTTTTAGGGTGCTTGTGAAGTAAAATGGGTGAAAAGCGAAAGTTAGATAATTATGATGATGATTGTGATGCAGAAAGCCTATCAAGTTGTTAAGTTTTGAGTCTGATGTAGACTTTGTTCAGAGTATTTAGGTAATAACAGTATTTAAATGTTTCATAAAGTTTTACATTAGTTGTATTTATGTAGTCCTTTCAATTTAATATTTGTCTTATATTTATAATTAACTACTATATATATAATCTATATATATATTTCTCTTACACGGCACCAAAAAAAAGCCTCATTACAACTCCCCGAATGGCAACGTTAGAAAATTGACCAATGATTGCTGCTAAAAATGTCACATAGCAAATGTCAGATGAGGTGGCTCAACATATAGCTCTTTTAAAAACGGAAACAATAACCAGAGTGAGCATTATCAGGTTGTTCAAATCAGATTCATGCCCTGAAAACATGATAATATTTAATTTAAACTCAATTAGGAATTAATTAGGCTGGCCTTCTCCATGACTATAAATAAGTCACAAGGTCAGACCTTTGAGAAAATCAGTTTAGTATTTCTCGGGTAATGCTAACAGCCATGCATTTTAATTTATTGTATGTAAAACATCCTTATTTTGTTCTAAAATGTTATGTACTTTATCACAAATGTTAATTAATATAGAAATTGATTTCAATAATGCTGATCGCCAAAAAATATTTCATTTGGCGATAAAACAAATTTTTGTGTTCTTGAAAATGAAAGACTTTTTGAGGGTTATTATCTCACCAGGAAAAGTTAGGGTTTAAAGTTTATATTTTAAAATAATAAAAAAAATTCTAAAACTTTCAGAATTTCTAGCGCTAACTAATTTATTATACACATTTAGTTGAATTTAGGTGAGTAACTGCAATATTTGATAATTTATTTTGCTAATATGTTTCTCATTTAGCTAATGTTTTGATTTTTTCACCATGTACAATCTAAATAGCTAATCTACTTTTTTAAAAGCCAATAAGAACATTGATAGAATTCTTCTACATAAATACAATAGTATGTCTTTGATGATAAAATACTATGACTTTGATGATAATATACTATGTCTTTGTGCTAGAACATTGCGTTCAATGGCGAGCGAGCGCAGCGAGCCATGGTTCACGGCGCAACCACATAGGATTGCGTAGCAATTCTCGGGAGTTGGCGAGCGTTAGCGAGCAGGGGGCAGAGCCTCCTAGTTTATTATAATCATTTATAATTTACTAATAATAATTATTATTTTAAAGTACGTAAAAACTGTTATTTATGTACTACAAATACTTTAAGAAATTTTTAAAACGCGTGAGGCGAGCTGTCTACGGCACCGCTTTGTAAAATAGTATTTTCTAGAGGTAGCGAAATTCAAGTTACTTAAAGTTCAGTATTTTTTCTTTTAAGTAATTTTTTCACCACTAAATATCAAAAATTATAAGTATCATATAAAATGCAACGTTAAAGCAACAGTCTACTGGTTACTCAATTAAAAAGTAAGCGTAACTGTCCTTCTCCATCTAATTTTACTACATAATTTGCTACCACTTTATTTTAACAATTCCAGAAAGAGGAGCAGCTAGCCTCGCCGGAGAAGGGTGACATTTTCGGAAGTACGGCGGGATAAAACAGCTGCCACTTTCGACTACTGTTTGCTCGTATTACTGCATGAATAAATGAAACGAAAACTGCTTATTTCCCTGACCGTCAAAGGGTTAACTAGAACCAGTACATATTTCGGACTCTTACCAATGCGACTATGTGTTTGTCAACATTCACCGGTGGAAGTCAACAATCACCGATTTCGTTCATTCACAGTAACATTATGCACGTATTTGGTTTATAAGTAACAAGTACGATCGTGCTTGTTGGGTCTTAAAGGGTTGTGGTGGAAAGAACGTGTGATTGCATAAACAGGACAGGAAATCAGTACCCTGAATAGCTGTCTTTATCAGCAAACTGGCGGTGTGCAGCCTTTTCTGGAACCGCAGTCCATAGTACATGCATTTTTAATACTTCATCTGCAGTCGTGAATTGTGACTAGTGGTGTGAAGGGCTGTCTTAACACATTGCTGACCGGCAACTTTTCTGAAAACTACCCCCATGTGCCCGGAAATTGTTCTGAGAGCGAATGTGGAGCTAAAACAATATAAATAAACTTAGAAAACTTTTAATTTTCAATGCCGTATGATAAAAACCATAACAATCACCTACGGGTAATGGTACACCATGATATACCTGCAAACTCTTCCGGATTTTCCGGAAGATTTTATTTTTATATTTAAAGTGGTAGTAAATATATACTATTTTTTCTTTTATAAACTTATTTTTTTAATGATTTTGATCACCACTATTCTTACAAAAATAAAGCACATAAATTAATATGCGTTACTATCATAGTTGTCAACTTAAGGTTTCTCAAATACAACGTATTTGTTTGCTTAAAATTGAAGTTTCAATTCCATTTTAATACCACTGGGAAATATGATAATGCAAAGGATTAAAAGTTGGCAGGTATGCCATGAGTTTTGCAAATATATCCGGTTTCGTAAATTTATAATAAATTGGTATAGAATTAAATAGTAAAACTTGAAAAATAAGGAAATTACGCCCACTTTTTAAGATAGTCACTACGAGATCACTGCTAACATGATTACTATGACTCGTAACCGGTCACCAACGCTTGGCCACGAAAACAAGAATTTACTCGTGACCGGTCAGCAATGTGTTAATTGCATGCAAGTCCCCCGGGCATAGAAATGTTATAATATGTCACATTGTTTGAAACCGAATTAAAAAATTACATAGACATAAAATAATTTAGCAAATTTAAACACATTTTGATAACCTCTAAAATTCAATGTATATAAGATAAAGCATAAATTATGCATAATTTTCAAAAGAAAGATTAAGATGGTAATCAGTTGCAATCTTTGAATAATAACATAATTTTGAAAACCATGGAAATTAATTAATTTTAAAAAAAGCATAAAGGTATAACAAAAGAAAAAGATCGAAATGTATGAATCATTTTGCCTTACTTAGCAGTTATTGAAACATCTTTCAAAGCACATCAAGCACAACCAGCTTAAAAGTTGTTGTCCCATAGTACTGTGTAATTCTAAACTCTTTCGATTTTTATTTTATTTAACTTATCTTAAATTCTAAACAGAGTTGGTGGTGGTCGAGCATTTTTCGAGACATTACGGCTTAACATAAAACTTACTCACATTAATTTATTTTGCATCGATAAAGATTAAGGAACGCAATGATGTGTCAACATTTGCAGGAAGAGAGAGTTGAATACCTAAACCCTTCATCGCAATATAGAAAAATAGATTTTTGGTTAAACTACTTAATTTATTGGTGTGTCTTATGATAATCAATTACTATTTGTAGGAAAAAAAATTCATACTTTATGCGAAAGAATATATATATTTTTAAAAATATATATAAGTCAGTGTTGGTTACCCTCAGTTTTTTTAATACAATTTATGAATTCTTTTATTAAAGAAAGGCTCTTTTCTAAGAAAATGTTTCAAACAGATAAAGTATGTGTTAGCAAGTCTTTCATCAACCCTCGACAGACGGGCTTGGTGTAGGATTGGTCACTAGATGCTCAGGACTGTACACGTGTCCTCTGGGTGACGACTGTGTGGTTTTCGCGTCCGATGGGCCTGGGTTCTGACGACCATGACGGATGTGAAGGGGAGAAGCAGCGCAATGACCGCGAAAAGTCGTAAGCGCGCTTCGTGGGTCGGCTATCCACCTGCGGTGGCCAAGCAGAAAAATTATGGTGACTTAACTCTTTTCATTTTGGAAATCTCTCTTAACAAGACAAAGACATTCGTATTAATAAATTATGGATGCCAGGGATAAGTCATATTTATTTATTTAATTATTCAATGGTGACTACCACCATGCCTTATATTGCAGCAAATTATTCATATTTAAAGTAAAAGTCATTTTTTTAAAAAAAAAATACTTTCAAAATAAAACTGCAAGAAAAATACTAGAACAGTTGCTAATTTTGGTTTCTTTCAATAGATTTTTACTATGTATTAATCACCACTTTTTATATATTTTGTAGCCAGGAGCATCCCTGATAAAAATATATTAATAATGCCAAAATACATATTTACATTAACACCTTGCCATGTCTTATTATAAAAATAATTTTTATGTCACTTCGGTAATGTGATAATAAAATTGTTTGTTCACGAGCTTTCTGTCACCATTGTGTATAATCTTCCTTTTATACACATCTCTCTATCTTCCATAACATGTCTTATCCATTCCAATGTAAAGAGATAAGCTTTCTTTTCACTCTTTCCCTTCTATTGACGTTCTTTTAAAAGACATTCCTTATTGATCTGACATTCAGGATTAGTATCACTTGTGTTATAGAGTGGAAATGCGATTCAGATGACGTTTGCCGAACGGAAAAGGAAATTATCGCCATTTTCTATCCACTTCAACACAGTTTGGCGATAAATGATGATTTCTTTCCATTAATGATAAGATTTATGATTTGCTCTTTTATTTTGTAGTATTGAAAAATAGTTTTAATAAAAAAGCAATGAATTTAACTCGTAACGTGAAGAGCAATGCAACGAAAATAATTTTTCAGTAATGATATCTCGATAAATGTTTAATTTAGTGTAAAAGTGATTGATATAATTTTAACCACAGCCTGAAATCGATTTACTAAGTTCGATTTTAAAAATATATTATGCTGCAAACTTATATAATTTATATCACAGAATCGATTTTTCACAAGGCGTCCATCTATAACTACATGCACATTTTACAATTTCTGTCTGTAAATCTTCTTGTCTGCTAACTTTTGCTTTTACAGAAAAATTATTTTCCAAAGTGGTAGTAAGTTGCCGAATCTTAATGCCAACTGTTCCGCTGTCGCCAAATTAATCAGAAAAGTGGTACAGAAATAAAAATTTCAGCTAACGTTTTACAAGTATCACCACTACCTCATAAGAAGAAAACTGACGTTTTATGCATTTAGTTAAATTATTTAAAGGCAATGGTTGGCAAAATAGTTTTAAATCAAATTTTCTAAACTGAAAAATAGTGCATTAAGACATAAACGATGCTACCATAAAGAGCACACAAAAATATTTTCTTTCTCCACAAAGCTGGGTAAATTGGCATCTCTGGTAAAACCACCAGCGCATGATCATCATTCATTTGTTCAGAGATGACTGACGAATTATCTTGAAATCATCTTCAAATAGGATAAATAAATTCGCCGGTATGTAATAGAGATAAAATTTAGGAACACAGTTCTTGCAACCCATGATTTGAAATGCTGTGGCGTTTAACGGATTCAATCCAAGAAAGAAAAAGCATTTAACTAATGGGTAAACAGTGACCGAAATGAAACTATCACAACTTTTACCTTCTTATGTTTTTTTCAAAGAAAAATTCTAGACATAAATATAAAAAAAAGAATGATGAGAAAACTTCACATGCATTGTTCTTATAAACATATCATTCCTTTTTTAAATTAAGTGGTTAATTTCTTGTGTTGTCTTACACTAAGATAAAAAAAAAATCATAATTCTATAAATGAAAAATAAATATTTTAGATTTGTATTGCTAACATGTCACAGTGAGCTAACAAATTTTGTTTCGCCATATTTTAAAAATAAACAAACTGAGAATGAAGTAATTTTGTGGCCAGTTTTTGTGTTTTTGAAAGGACTACGAAAAGTTCCTTACCAAATATGATAAGTTTTAGTGGTTTAATCTTATTTTAATTTTTGGAGGATAAAATCACACGCAATTAATTAATTTGATTTAATTGAAGTAACTTTATTGAATTGATTTATTTGATTTCACTATGAAATCTTCCTTAAAGTTATATCTTTAATTAAACCTATTGTTGGAGTGGTTTGTTACTCCTCTGAATACATTAAATTGACAGAATTAAGTTTCGGTCGTGTGTTGGCAACAGATATTTTATTTTCAGATAACGTAAGTGACGTCATCCGTGCATATGATTATGGAATCTGTATATAAGGCATGCATTGTTGTAAGCATATGTTCTTGTCTTGTCTCTTCACTATGTCACGTCACTGTGTTGTTGTTTCCGGTGATGTATCAACATTTTTGTTAAGATATATTTATGTTTAATATCTTCAGTTGTACGCTGTATCGAGATGGTACTGTATGAAATAAAAAAATGTTTAAATCTTCAAGTTTCTTCATATGAGTTAACACTTTCACTCACTACTGTGCTGCTCCGCTAACGCATCAACACCTATACACTAAATAAATGCAATGAAAGCAATGTATTAAAAAATATGTTAGATTTGAATCCTTTTTTGTTTAAGAACATAATCTCGTTTTTATTCAAATGTCAACAGTCTCTTTAAGCTTAAACTGTAATTCATTCTTAACGTTTATAAACAAACTAGAGGACTGCGCCCCCTGCTCGCTAACGCTCGTCAAACCCCTGAGAGTTGCTACGCAATCTTATATGGTTTGCTTCGCAAACCAAGCTTGCTTCGCTCGCTACTAACTTAGGTACATTGCAAATGCGCAAAATTCTAAGAATTCAAAACAATCATTCAAATCCATATAACAACTTTTTTTTTAAATTACATCTTTTTCGTAAATACTAAGTCATTAAAATAAATTTGAATTCAAATAAAGACTCATTAACTGAGACTCCTTTTTCAATGAATAACTAATAACAATAATAAAACAAATAAATTCGTCATATAAATCAAAAATCGTCAAATAAATTCGTGAAAAAAAACGCTTTCAACAAAGTACTAAAATAGAGATCTATCGACAAAGACTACTCACTTCTGCCTAGCTTAATAGTATGAGATTGCCGCAGCTGAATTGTTATTTCAGTTTTCGTTTTTAAAAGTGCTATACGTTGAGTCACCTCAATCTAAATTTGCCATGTGACATTTTTACCCGCAATCATTGGTCGATTTTCTAGCGTTGCCATTCGGGGAGTTGTAATGAGGCTTTTTTTTGTCACCGTGTAAGAAAAATGTATATATAGATAGCTTTTTAAGTTTAATGTGAAAGAGCACTTTTCCAATATGAAATAATTAATGACATGAAAAGTTCTTTTCTAAATTCTATGACCCATTTTTTTATTTTTGAAAATAAAAAGACCAAAAGAGTTTTCTTGCCAAGTGTGATAAGTTTTATAAGTTTAAACAAATTTTTAAACTTCGGAGGATAAATTACATGAAATTAAGTAATTGGATTGAATTAATTTAATTTAATTTCCTCTTTCAATTTAATTGTACAGACTTAATTGAATTTATTTAATTGATTTCACTGTGAAATCTTCCTTAAAGTCATACCCCTAATTACTCCTCAACACTAGTTAACAGTAATGAAAGCAATGTCTTAAAAAATTTGTTAAATTTGAATTCTTTTCGTTAAAGTACATAATCTCGCTTTTATTCTAAGGTGAACAACTCTTAAAGCTTAAGCTGTAATTAATTCTTAACGTTTACAAATATCTGGCTTTTTAAGTTTAATGATATGAAAGTGCACTTTCCTAATAAAAACGAACGATGTTTAAATTTTCCTCCTCATTTAATCTTTACCCTTTGTCAACAAACCGTAATTTTAGGTGAATAAAATAAAATCCTCACTTGAATTTACAGGGTGAAACTAATTAATATGCATGTGTTGTTTTTAATTACAATGGTATTATTTAACAATGAAATGTATTAAATTGTAGAAAATATTTTAATTTGAAGTGAAGGCCCAATTATACTTGAGGTAGGATTGTAGGAATTAAATTACAGAGAGGAAGAATCGATCATCTTGGATCTTTTATTCCAACTGGGAAAAATATTATTCAGGAAAAATATTTATTACTTACTCTTTAAATTCTATGAGTGGGAAATAATGGTTTTAAAAGAATTCGAAAACAAAATGTAGCTAGGATAAGTACAAGTATGGTTAAAATTAGAATAATAAATAATTAAAAGTTTAAAAAAGGAACTCTGTTTCGGTTAGTAACGCACAAAACAGTCAAGCAAAATTGAGAACGCATGAGTGTGAAAAAGTAATAATTTTTAATAATGCTGTCTGCTGAATTGTTACAACTAAACTTACCAGCTAAAGTTTGTTGAAAGTTTTATTTAGTTTTGGAGTATGTCTAAGACTTCTTATTTGATAAGTTAATAAAAATGAATAAATATTTGTTAAAAGTTTTTTTTTCTTTTTTTGCATGGAACTTTTTTTGCATTTCTTTAGATAAACGAATTTTATAATCGCGATATAAAAATGTTTCGATTCGCTTTAAAAGTTACCAAATTATGACGATACCAAATTACCTAATTATGGCAAAATGAAATAAAATCAATGAAGGGGTCCAAACTGTGAACCTCTCTCCTGAGCTGAAAAAAGGTACATGTACCTTTTCTACTGCAGTAGAACTTCGATTAACCGAGCTTCGATTAACCGAGGTTTATGTTAACCGAGGCAATAACGAAGTCTACATTTTTTTTCTCCTCTCCAAAATGAGCTTGGAAGAAATTATACACATATTAGTTCGTTGTCCGTGTTACAGGCACTTATTCCCCACAAAAGCACTCAACTTCCATGAAATATTACACCCTGAGAAGACAACATCCACGAATGCTTTGTTAACAATGGTCATGTGACTTGTAAGTTAATCATGCAAATTTTAAAAATACAATATTTTCTTGAGATTTGTGTTATTTTTGAAAATGCATCTTTCGATATTTAACTAAGTATAGTTAAAAAAAAAAACTACATTTTACTTTTTAAAATTTACTACTAGAGTTGATTTCCTTTTCAAATCATTTTAGCTGTGAAACATTAGTTCATATATGTTTATTTTTATCATTTAAAAAACGTTCTATTGTTTTTTACTTTAAAAGTACGCAAACACGGAAGACTTTTAACGTTTATTAATTACCTCTTGAGCCATTAAGATTGAGTCCTCGAACGTGAAGATCCGATCATTAGATCAAAAAATATTCTGGGTGGTCAGTTTATTTTTTTGCGCATGCTCTTCCATTGTGCTTTTCTGTAAGTTTTTAAGTGACTCTTTTCATTTCCATTCTTCAAAAGTTTAATTTTTAACTATTTTTTATCCATTTTAATCTTAGTACTTTACATTTATAATGGATGTTTTTGAGTGGGGGGGGTCATTTTATAATGGATGTTTTTGTTTACGGATACTTATTGTCTTTTATTTAATAATTATTCCTTTTTGATGACTATATCAGGAAAGCAAAAGCAAAGTAAGGGTAAACAAATTTTTTATTTAGGAAGTTAGATTATTTTTCAGATAGTCTTGCAAAGTTTCTGCTTTTTAAATTAAATATAGGCAACAAAAGTTGAACAAGACATTTTTTTCCTATGTCAGGCACTGAGCTGTATTAGTTTTGCCTTAGAGGATGTCAGAGCTGTTACTCATCCCACGTTACCCAGCGGGCACCTGTGAACCAAAGTCACGGAGGCGAGTAACATTGCCCACGCCACACTGCCACAAACCCGTTTATAGGATGGCCCACATTCATACATCACACACAACAGAGGACAACACAAGAGAGAGAAACATCCGTGCCCAGAGCGGGATTCGAACCCGCAGTCATTGGCTTCGCAGTCAGGCGCGCTAACCGCTCGGCCACTTGGCCGGCATTGAACAAGGCATAATTCAGTGACATACTCACTTACAACTTTTACTATAACTATACTTACAAAACACATTCAACTATTACTACTTATACTTATAAACAAGACACACTAAATATTTGCTACCTATGCTTATAAACAACACTCACTTAACTATTGTTACCTATATTTATAAACAAGGCATACTCAGCTATTATTACGTAATATATTTAATTTTAAAAAAATGGAAACTTTGCCAGACTGTCTTTAAGGTAATCTCTCTAAATAAGAAGTTCGCTTAAAAGTTAGTAAAATGCCATAGCAAATTTGTTTCACACGTTTAATTGGTGGATTATTTTTTGACAAAACGAGATAACTAACGAAGAAAAGTGCAACAAAAAATACATTTCTGAAACAGACATATCTCTTGCAATATATGATCACATGTAAGAAGTTTTGTTTCCTTTCAAGAATATTAGATGGAATAGTTATTTGAATTCAATATTTAACAATAATAATTTTAAATAATTTAAAGAATATTTATTTCAATCGTGATAATTTGGCCTTCATAAATTACCATGAAAGACATACTTTTTTATAAAACTAAAATTTTGTTAAATAACATTTAGTAGCTTGTATCAAATGTGATTACTATTCCAAATTATCCCTCACATTTTAGTTGAATTTCAACATAGATGATAATCCCTAGATGTCCTTAGATATCGGTTATTCAACGCCAGTTTTAGCAAAAAATTACTTCAGAATCGTCTGAAAATTTGGATAGTTACAATAGAAAAATATTTTTTATTATTATTTGTTGACGTTATCAGATCAAGCTAGTTTCAAAAATTTTAACCTCCAAAATAAACATTAACTTTAATAAGTATCAGTGGGTGCCGATGCTCCCTTTCATAGAAATCTAAGATTTTCCCCATTAATTTTGTACTTTAGTACATTGCTTCGCTTTTTTTCCCGTAACGGCTATTTCTAAATCACGTAAGTTTATAGAAACGGACTTCTATAAGGTAATTATAAATAAATTCAGAATCTGTGAGTTCAAACAAGACATAGCTACCACAATATTAAGTGGTGGCTATTTAATTTAAATTAAAAAAGCTGATTTATCACATCAATGGTAATACATTATATCAAATATATATATATATAAACAATAATTTAAAACGAAAGCTGGTAGTGACAAAATGCGTAAAATTATGTTATGAATATTTTTTCGGAAAAACATTTGTAATTTTGAGGGATACATGTCATTCATATAATGGCCTCATTAGCACTTTTTTTTAAATAAATAACCTGAACCCTTTGCTTACTGAGCACTATGCTGTACAAACGTCTTAACGTCCACATGTTGTATCAGCCCGTAAGCAGAAGCATTTGTCATTCTATAAAATTCCTAGGTATTATATACCATGCTTAACTATTATATATAGCGAAAGTATGTACTATTTCGCCTATTTTATACTTTGCCTAAAAATGTCTGTTGATATATATGATACCGGCAAAGTATGAAACGCCGGCATTCTATAGAATGCCTAGGCATTGTATATAATGCCGGATGTTTTTAGGCAAGGTATGAAATATGAGAAGTATTACATACTTTCCCTAGGCATTATATATAATACCTAGCCATTCTATAGAATGACAAATGCTATTTAGGCAAAGTTTGAAAAAAACGCCCTGATGAAGTTATTATGTAAATGATGTGCATTTCTCAAAAACAAAAATTTTATTCTCAAAAAATAATGAGAGTGTCATTAAAAAAAATTATTCAAAATGAGTTAAGAAAAATGAAAGTTGTACAAAACATAATTTATGCCTTTGTTATTAAGGGAAACAAAATTTTCATAGAAAAAAAAAGAAATTAACCTACTTGTTGCAACATGGCTGACTTGAATGTCATTTTGAATTACATTTCATTATATTACGAAACGAATCGGAGATGCATTTTATACTCTGCCGATTTCTCATTTGGCATTCTATAGAATACCTAGGAAATGTGTGAAATATATATCGTTTCATACATTGCCTGTTAGTTTTAGGCATTATATACAATGCCTAAGCATTTTATACAATGCCGGATTTCGAACTTTGCCGGTAACATATAGAATGCCTGCGTTTCATGCACTCCAGTAACATATATTCTACATCCAGGGATGAAATTAAAATGGAAAAGAGAATTAGTGATTGAAAATATATTTCATTTATATATGATGTTTGAACTAGAATGTTAATAATCTCTAATTGTTCTTCTAGTCTAGTCTTGCAGTTGTAACTGGGCACCTGTGCCGCTAAGCTGCCCCTATCCCATCCATCATATGTTTACTGTTTGTATGCATTCGCTATGGTTAGCAGTTGTGATTGCTTTAACCCTTTAGCGCCGACTATCACAAATACGTGACAGCATAAAACCGCATCAATCAGGGTAAAAAGATAAAACTGGTAATCAAAGTAATTCTTTAGCAGTTTATTTGTGGGCGGAGTTATAATTGTTTGATTTATTTAATTCACCATTACTTTGTTCAAAATAAAACTATTTAATTATACTTTGAATTAACATTGATTATATATATGATTAAACTAACAATAATTAAAGTAAAAGCAAAGTAAGTCTGTCAAATTAGCAACGACTACATTTAAGTTACTGTTTTTTATTTAATTACACCTTGATTCTGATTTTGTACGAATGCTTTTCTGAATCACCCGTCCCCAAGGGGTTAAACGATACAAGCACTTTTCTTGAATACTAACTGTTCTTAGTTATCAACTCAGGAATGCCGTAACCGACTACTTATGTAAAAAGTGGTAGAAACCCAATTCGCTTTTATTTATTTATCATCTCCTTAACTATTCAATCTTATTTACCACTATAAATTGTAATTTAGATTATTTATATACCATTCTTTGCATTCACTTTCAATAGTTCAAATTATGTTTATATTTATATGTTTCAATTTAGATTTGATATTCAAATGTTATATCTACCATATTTATCTATGTCAGCCTATGTATATATATTTCAAATTATGTTTTTATTTATATGTGTAAATTTAGTTTCGATATTCAAATGTTTATTTACCCATGCAAAGTGCTTGTAATTTTGTATCAGCTACCACATCGACTGCTAAATTCAAAATGTTATTACTTTAAACTTATGTAAATTTCTAGATGTATGGGATAGGGGCCGCTGCGCGGCCCAGGTGCCCAGTTTTTTATAAATAAAGTAAGTAAGTAACTTTCAATAGTGGTATCAATTGTGCTTTTTATATTCATGAAAATTTCTGATTATTTTATAAATCATGACTCATTTTAAATATCAATTCATGTTTAATTTATCAAGCAAATTTGCTTGATCTTCTGTTATGCTACCTTAATGCTGCATAATTCAAAATGTTTTTAATTCAACTTGTAAATACTTCATGATGGATGGGTTAGGGGCCGCTGCGCGGCCCAGGCACCCAATTTTGGATTAATAAAGTAAGTAAGTTTCAATAGTGGAATCATGAGAAACGAGGATAAAAGGTTTTGGGTTTTTGAGATAGATGCGGCGAGATATCATGATGACAATGCGGTCAACTGGTTTTTGACGTCATCAACATTTGATTGAAAGTTTCCGGACGGAACGGTGACGTTGCCCGAGGTGTCGAAGAGGAAGTGGATGTCTTGATTTTGCTGACTGCATTTGACCATTTTTCCTTCGAGTTAGTCGTACTTATTTCATTCTCTTGCAATTATGTCTGATTTTACTAATTCTGAATTGATTTGAGAGTTTGAGTAGTTGCAAATTATGTAAAGGTTTCTGCCTGCAAATTGTAGTCATCAATTTACGCAACCATACCGATTAAGCTGATAATTCAACTACACTACAATGGCTACTTATCATCATCATGGACGTGGCGGTAAGCGGCTGACTGAAAGACATGCACGTGATTCAACGACGGATGAGGAATGCACGGATTTTGAAACCAAAATGGCTAAAGAGTTTGCAGACATGGAAAGGAGAATTAAAGAAGATGAAATGAAAAATAAATAACTACTTGAGAAATTAAATAAGTTGGAGCAGTCTCTCATGCCTTTGACAAATAGGCCTGAAATGCCGATTGCAACAGTTGATGTCACTGACATGGAAATTTATGAAGGCGGCCAACTTTTGGAACAGACGGGGAAGGCGTCAACCATTGATTCAGAAAGCTCAACCAAAAATAGCACAGAACCCCCTCCGAAAAAACGTAAAAAGAAGAAGAAAACGCAAACCAAAGTAAAAAAAACGAAAGATAATCTAATCATGACTACAACAAGCTGCCATTCTTCACCGACAGATACCGCCACTTTCTCACCACTACCAGATTCTTGCTTAGCTCCACCCATGGAGGATTCAAATAAAGCTGCTGCTCCACCCACAACTCCAGTAAAAGTGCTAACAACCAAGCATATTAAAGTCTTAATTCGTGGACTCCCAGCTGAACTAAACACAGAAGATATCTCTCATGAATTGGGGAAAGCAGGCATCTCAATCCAAAAAGTAATACAGTTTAAGAGAAAAGTGGGCGAGGCCTATCGGCTCCTCCCACTTTTTCTCACAATTCTTATAGAAACAGAAAATAACCAACAAATCTTCTCCGTTACCAGCATATGTGATGTCCCGGTCAAAATTGAAAGGTTCCGCGGCGGGAGAGGCCCGATTCAGTGCTTTAACTGCCAAAATTTTGGCCACACTCAAAAATTATGTAATTCACCTCCAAGATGTGTTAAATGTGCCGCAGAACATCGATCTTACGAGTGCCACAAGGACATCAACACTCCACCTATGTGCTGCAATTGCGGGGAAACCCACACTGCCAACTACACGGGGTGTAAAGTCCGTCCCCCCAGGAGGGGCCCACGTGCCATTCCATTCACAACTACAGGACAAGTTCACAGATTGGTAACGATCATCAAAGAACTTCATGATCTTTTAAAAAACAAAGAAGTGTTCCAGCTATTACAATCGATCATGAGGGAGACCACTCCCTGGTGATATCTTTTGCCTTAGTTAGAACTCTTATTTTAATCACAGAACTCTAATTTCGTATTTTCACACTGCTTATTTAACAAATATAGAATGTTTTCAGTTTATTCAATTTCGAGTTGCATACATCAGATGGTGCCACTAACGTTTGGCAAAACCAAAGATTTATACAGCTCGACTTATGTTTTTATCTATGTATCATCTCGTTCAATAATTTTCAATTGCCTAATTTCCATTTCACCTTTCATATTTCTATGCATAATATTCATATCAAGCTGCATTTAATTACTATTACACATTTCTCAAATTTGGTTGAATTCATGTTTCTTTTGCAAATAATGATTAACGTATCTATCTCCAATAATGTTTGTAAATAAATACCAACGTATATTTTTCAAATCATGCCTGTATATAATTATCATATTTCTTTGTAATACAAAATGTTTTTAATTTATCAAGCAAAGAGCTTGACTTTTTTTTAAAAAGCTAGCATAAAAAAGTTACACTGCATTTTCAAATCAAGCTATTGCACATTTCACTAATTATGTTTGAATACAATGTTTCTTTTTCATTGATCAAGGTTGCAAATAATGATTAATGTATCTATCTCCAATTATGTCTGTAAATAAGTACCTATGTATATTTTCAAATCATGCCTGTATATAATAACCATCCTTAAATTGATTGTAGTACAAAATGTTTTAATTTATCAAGCAAAACGCTTGACTTTTAGAAATAGCTACCATACTGTTGCTAAAATCAAAATGTCTTTAAATCAATGTATATAATATTTCATGATGTATGGGATAGGGGCCGCTGCGCGGTCCAGGTGCCCAGTTTTTGCGAAATAAAGAAACTTTCAATAGTATTCCAATTACCAGAAAGAACCACCCCAAAGATCAAAATTCAAGACGAATGGGAAAAAGGCCGCTAACGGCCCCAGGCGCCCAGATAAATGTTGTTGATGATGATGATGACTTTCAATAGTACATACTGCAACTTCAAAGATATTTAGGACCTCCTAGAATACGACAAAACAGAATCGATGAATCGGTTAGTGGCGCTTCGCGCCAAACGCCGAGATAACCCCAATATCCAGCATCCAGCACTTTCAATAGTAACAGAAGCTTTTGCCACACATATGGCTAAACAATTCTCCCTTATTGATGACTATGATATCGGCACACATAATATTGTCAATACCACTGTCTCGAACTTCCTAGTCTCTAACTCCCAAGTCACCCCTATTGAACCCACCAATAATTATGAAGTACACAATATTATCAAGAAACTAAAATCAAAGAAGGCACCAGGTGATGACAGTCTTAAGAATAAAATGGTTAAACTTTTACCAAATACTTACATCTCCACCTTAACAGATATTTACAATGACTGTCTGCACTTAAATTATTTTCCCCCAAACTGGAAGAATGCAACCATTATTCTGATTCCCAAAGCAAATAAAAACCTAACCTTACCCGAGAGCTTTAGACCAATCAGCCTATTGTGTATTTTTGGTAAAATTCTAGAACGTATACTGTATAACAGAATAAAGCCTTTTCTAGGTTGTCTGCCTAATGAGCAGTACGGTTTCAGAAAAAACTTAGATACCACCAAACAACGCCTTCGAATCATTGACTTCATTGGTAAGAGCCTGCACAACAAACAGGCAACTGCATTTCTCATGCTTGACATCAGCAAAGCATTCGATCGAGTTTGGCAAGCTGGTATCGTACTTAAACTAATTAATTTAAACTTTCCCTATGGCATTGTAAAAATAAAACATAACTACTTATCAAACCGTACTTTTAATATTAAACTAAATAGTGTTGTTTCATCGAGGAGAAAAATAAATGCGGCTGTTCCCCAAGGGAGCATTCTAGGACCGATACTGTTCATTATTTATACCCACGATTTCCCCATATTTCACGACGACCACAACAGTATCACGGCGTTTTACGCTGACGATACTGGAATCTTGCAGAAATCTCTCAAACCAGATAATGCACTTCAAAAACTACAGAACAAGTTATATGATGTTGAAGACTTGTGCCTGAATTGGAAGTTCAAACTAAATGCTAGTAAATCGCAACTTTTAATAATACAAAAGAATAGAAAGTCCTACTCTAATAAATACCAACTAGTTCTCTTCAACAACACTATACCCATTGTTGATAAAGCTATATATTTAGGCTTAACCATTAATAAAAAACTGACCTGGTCTGATCATGTAAATAAAATTAAAAATAAAGTATACGCAGCAACCAAAAAACTTCAAACACTTTTTCATAACCGACACCTTAGTTTAAAACTGAAAAAACTCCTGTATACCTCGATGATACGTCCTATCATGACGTACGCCTCACCTGCCTAGGTGTAACGCCTCCAAAAAAGACCTCAAAAAACTTATCGTACTTCAAAACAACATCTTGAGAAAACTCACGGGAGCCAAAAGGTTTATCCGCAACAACGCCATTCATAGAGATCTTAACATTGACCGCTTTGACCATCATTTCAACAAATTAAATAGAAACTTCTTTATTAAAGCCGCCACCTGCAATACCGCAAATTTTAATGATATTTTCGACTGCATAAATCTCAAAGAGGATGCAAAAATTCGACCCTTTGCACACTTCTACACTTCTGATATCATACTAACATTTAACAACACAAACACTCACAGATGGCAGGGTCTTTACTTAACAGAGCCACATTTACTTACACATATACACACATCCTCACAATCCTTTAACTCGCCCCCCTTTTGTATGTATTTCCAAACTGTAAATATTCATTTGTGTTTATTTTCCCATTGTACTTTAATTTTACCTTTTTCATGTACATTTTTATTACTTATAATTTTGTCATTGCCTAATAATGGCAAAGTGCCATTTTTCTTTTCTCAAGAACTCCATTTGCTCCCCAAACTTTAATTTTGTCATGTATGTTTCTAAGTTTAACTTCAAGATGAATGGGAAAAGGGCCGTAAGGCCTCAGACGCCCAGTTCCACTGCAACGAACGAACGAACGAACTTTCAATGGTAAACTGAAAAAAAATATGCTCTAAAAGATTTGCTAATACTGATTAATTCAATAAAATTTCAAATTTTATTCTACAGCACTGTTTGCATTTTTAGTCGTCTGTGCCAACCCTGTTAACTGTACATCAGTATTTACTGTCTATCGAGTAAGAAACAGTCATATCTTATACGCTATAGTAACTTAAAAAAATTAAAATGACATTTAATAGTTTTTTTAAAAGGTAAGTACTTTTCCAAATTATCCCTCACACTTTAGTCGAATTTCAATACAAATGCTAATCCCTAGAAGTTAATGCAAGAAGTCCGAACATTACACAATCTTGAAAGCAGGAATGAAATAAAAATCAAAATATTGATTCGCTAGTCTTGCATTTTTGACTGTTGTTTAAACAGCCGTTGTTTGACTGTCTTCGATGTTTAAACTGATTATATGTAGTTGTGTCCTGCATCACTGTAAACCAAATACACTAAATCAAAAACAAAATTTTATAATCCTTTGAACATTAAAGAAAAATAAAGAAGCTGGTGTGTATGGAAAATTTTAAATATTACGTTATTATATTTTTAATTATTATATAATATTATCTTATTAGTCTAATATTAATTTAAGACCACTATTATACTTGAATATAGTACTAGATTACTATAATTAAGACTTATACTAATATAGGACTAATACTAATTTTAATTATCAGTCTTACTTGAGCTATCACAATAAAATGAGAGGTTTGTGTGTTATTCCCTCTGTTAACTCCAGTATGAGCGTCGGTGGCTCAGTGGATAGAGCATTCGCCTCCAAATGAGGTGGCCCAGGTTCGAATCCAAAATGTGACTCGTTGACACGAATTCTGTTCCCGGTTCACATCGACTACAGTGCTGACGTAAAATATTTGTTAGTTTGGCATTAATAATCGCGCTTGATTGAGTAGGTTATTCAACGCCAGTCCAGAATCGTCTGAAAATTTGGACAGTAGACAACTATTAAAACAAAATTTTATTATTATTTGTTGTACTTTCCGCTGTCTTTACCTTATCAGATGAAGCTCGTTTTTAAAATTCATACCTACAAAATAAACATTAACTTTATTAACTATCATTTGTTGCCTATGCTCGTGTGCTCATGGAAATTTAAAAGATTGTCAAATTTTAGAACGATCGAACAATTTCCTTATTAGTTTTGTACTTTAGTATATTGCTTCACTTCTTTCCCGTAACCGCTGAGTCTGCGTCACGTAAGTTTATAAAAACGGTTTTCTACATCGTCAATATAAACCTCAAAATCTTTATCACATTCAAAATCTGTGAGTTTAAAAGAGATATAGCTACCACTTACTTATTTGGTAGCTATTTCATTTAATTAAATTACAATGAAGAATACTATTTAAAGTAAACCACAATGACAAATATCCTATATAAACAGTCGTTTAAAACGAAAACTGGTTGTCACAAAATGTGTACATTTTAATTATGATTTTATTTTCAGAATAACAATTGTATTTTTGAGGAGTGCATGTCATTTATATAATATCCTGTTTTCATAAATTACCTGAAACCTTTCCTTACGGTGCACTATGCTATACAAATCACCTATGATTTTACCTGTTGTATCACGTGGACATGTAGATCGTGTAAACGTTGTTGTATGATGTTAACCAGAGTTGGTCAAAAATGTAATCGATTACATTTTTTGATTACAGTAATCAATTACTTGTAATTATGATTACAATTTTCGAAAATTTTGATTACAGCTGTAATCATGATTACAATATTGATTACAGTAATCAATTACTTGTAATCGTGATTACAAAGTTTGATTACAGCTGTAATCATGATTACATAGTCGATTACAGTAATCAATTACTTGTAATCATGATTACAATTTTCAAAAAATTTTGATTACAGCTGTAATCATGATTACAATTTTGATTACAGTAATCAATTACTTGTAATCATGATTCCAAGTAATTGCGATTACAAGTAATCACAACAAAAACGATTACAAGTAATTATGATTACAAGTAATCAAAATATATGATTACATGTAATTTGATTACATGTAATTTGATTACATGTAATTATGATTACATGTAATCTAATTACACGATTACAAGACTATTGTATTCCTATAAATGATTATATTTTACAGTAGATAGTAGAATGTATTTTATAATGATACATTTTGCACGTATTAACATGTACTGCATTTTGTACGTATTTGTATACGTACAAATGAATGTAACTGAAATGTATGTACATATGATTTTATCTAGTGCATATGTTCAGACATTTTAGTATCACACACATGTACATACACTTATATTGTAGGTATAAAATATATGTACGTATGTATATAGATAATAATTACGTATGTATGTGCAAACAATGTAGGCACGTACATTTATACAAAATGAATATATGCATTTTATGCAAAAATTTGTGTATGTAAAATGTATATCTATGTTCATGTACGCATGTATATACAAGTACTTGTGTTTGTACGAACATACATACATTGTCTGAACAATGTATGTCCCATGCATGTATGTGCAATTTATTTATGAACAGTACAATATATGTATGCATGTACAATATAGGTATATCTGTAGGATGTACAATATATGTATGTATACATGTACATGATATGCATGTCCAGTGTATTTATGTACATGTACATAATATGTTCATGCTCAATGTAAGTATCCACATATGCATAATACATTTGTGAACTATTGTACGTACATTAGGCGTATTTATATTTCACATATATACATACATGCATTCGACATGCATAACGTACGTACATACACACATTTGAGATGCATATATTGTACAGATGTATATACATATAGCGTACAGATGTATATACATATAGCGTACAGATGTATATTCATATAATGTACATATGATGAAATGAACATATAATGTTCATATAATGTACATATGTGTGTACATATACAGTACGTATGTGCATAAATATATTGGGCATAATTCTTTCGTTCAAATTTTACATGTGTACATGCATGCTATCCCTATCTATGCATATGGTGCAATGTATATATGTACAATGAATGTATCCACACATGTACAATACACGTATGTTCCATGTATGCATATCCATATGTACTATATATGCACGTACAATACATGAATGTATGTACATACATTGTACATGCGTACATACATTACACGTATACATATGTACATTACATTTATGTCTAAATATGTGTACAATGCAATAAATAAAATGCATGTAAGTTAACTTTTAATGACTCAAGCAAGTTAAATGACAAAATCAAACGATATTTAAATTTAGTTTTCAGCTTTAATTGTTCTATATCATTTTGAAATTCTCTGAATAAAAAATTATTTTCAAGTATTTTCATGAAATGTTTGACAATACAGATTTATTTTTTTTATAACATAATGCATGATTCATAGAAATTTTTTAAATGGTAAGAAAAACGGTAAATTTTATGTGTGGAATTAATATTTAGAAATTCCAAATAAAATTATCGTTTGCTTTCTAAAAAATATGAGGTCGAGTTTCATATACCTTAGAATAATTTTAAAACAAATTTTAATAACTTTACTCATATAAATTTTTTTTAATGTATGCACAATGTATGTGTATATTGTAATTACATATATTTAAATGTACGCACGTATTTGTACATTACTAGTAATTATGTACATGTATACGTTGTATGCACATGCATACATTGTGCATATAACTATATTTTTGTACATCCATGCATTACATGCGCATAAGTATTAACAAAGTATGTAGTTATACAAGTACATACATAAGTTGTACATAAGTACATACTTTGCGTGCACATATATCGATGTACATCTAAATATGCATGTATATATGTACGCATTTTATTTACGCAACTATGTGCATATATTGTACCTTTAAATAACATTTTTACATATTGTTCGCAAATACGTACAATTTTATATACAAACGTACATTGTATATACGTGCTATTATCGTAAATTTATACAATATATGCACTTAAGTACATAAAAGCATGCAAACGCATAAACATTATTTTCATATACGTTCATACATACATTGTCTATGAATACAAAGATAGAAAACATTGCCTTTTTGTACAAACTAACATACATGCGTACATGTATCATAAATGCATAATTATATGTACTAAGCATATGCGCATTGCATTAAGTATATTACAATATAATTATGAATATTGTACGTACAAACAACGTTTGTGCATACATTGTATGTATAGGAATCGCAAATTGTACGTTCATGCGGGCGTACATTCTATGTACATAAAAATATGTAAACACATGAATACTTACATAAAAAATTTGACTATAGTATACAATCGTAATAACTTGTAATCGTATAGTTTGATTACAAGTAATCACAATTACATGTAATCAAATTACATGTAATCATGATTACATGTAATCATATATTTTGATTACTTGTAATCATAATTACTTGTAATCGTTTTTGTTGTGATTACTTGTAATCGCAATTACTTGTAATCATGATTACAAGTAATTGATTACTGTAATCAAAATTGTAATCATGATTACAGCTGTAATCAAAATTTTGTGAAAGTTGTAATCACGATTACAAGTAATTGATTACTTGTAATCGTGATTACAAGTAATTGATTACTGTAATCAAAATTGTAATCATGATTACAGCTGTAATCAAAATTTTTTGAAAGTTGTAATCACGATTACAAGTAATTGATTACTTGTAATCGTGATTACAAGTAATTGATTACATAGCTGTAATTATCTGTAATCAATTACAGCTGTAATCGATTACTGTAATCAACGGCCAACTCTGATGTAAACGTAAGCAAACGCATTTGTCACTCTATAAAATTCTTAGGTATTATATACCATAGCTATAGCGAATTATATACCATAGCTTCAGGCAAAGTATAATTTATACTTTGCCTGAAAATGTCTGTTAGTATATACAATTCCTTGGCATATTATAAAATGTCGGCTTTTCATACATTTCGGTAACATATTATGTATATCCAGGGATGAAAATGAAATGGAAAATAGAAGAAGTGGTTAAAAAATTATTTCATTTATATCTGATGTTTGGACTAGAAAGTTATAAGCTCTAACTGCTCTTTTAGTCCAGTCTTGCAGTTCTAACTGGGCAACTGAGCCTCCAAGCGGCCCCATTATAATACGTTTACTGTTTGTGAGCATTCGTTATCAGAGATGCCAACTTGCTCCTGACAGCAGATCAATATTTTCGAGTGGTAGTCTTTTACTTTATGATTCTTGATGAAGAAAAATGGATTCATAGGGTTTTTACTCACTACTACTTCTTAGTAATTCGAAAGCTTATGCGAGAGACAAATTTAGTGTATAACAGCCATGTCGAACATTTTAAAAAATTAACAAAATTAATTGCAAAGTTGAAAATTTTTGTTTGTAGTTTTCTACCGTTTTTTTTTAAATATTTATAATATTTATATCTTTTAGTATATTTATATTTTATATATATATATATATATATATATATAGGGTGACCTGGGGTAATTAATTCCTGATCAAAAAGTACAAACATCTATTTTGTGAAAAAACTGTTCAAGATAGAATTTTAATATTTACTGGAAGTTTGAGGCTATATGAGATGAGTTCTATGCTACCTTCTTTTGTTTGAAAATCTAATTAGGATTTAAAAGATTTTAAATTTTTAGTGATCAGGAATTACCCCGTCTCTTGATCAATTCTGGGGTAATTACTGATCACCAGTTTTTATAGTAAATGGGCTGTTTAAAAATAATTATACAATGGTAATTAGCAAATAAGACATAAAGATCAAACAAATAAACCAAAAAGATATGTTTAAGCAGCTAATAAAACTGTTTATTTAAAATCAGGAATAAAGACTGACACTTCAGCTCTGGCAGCAGCTCTCACACTAAAATTTTCATTTTCAATCATTAAAAGAAATTCATTATTTTTGCTTTCTAGAAGCTTAGTATCCTTTTTAAGCTTATAATTTCTCACCATATTTATATTAGGTTAATTTATCAACTTAAAAATTATTCTAACAATGTACACACATAAATTTAAGACAGAAGCAAGGTAAGACAAGCTAGAAATGGTGCATATCAGAACACATTTTTCTTGTATACAGTTAAAAACAAATTTTGTGATTATAGTTAAAATATATTTTATAGTTGCTCCACTTAATAAATATGAACAGTTATTTAAGAAAAGACAATTGACTATTTATTAGCTATTTTATTAAGCTCCTAATAGGTAGTACTAAATATATTTACCACCAAAAAAATGGCCTTTTTATAAACTAAATGAGTTTTTTTTTCTTATATTAATTACTATTCCCGAAAAATTTCTATTCCAAAAATACTTTAATAATACTTTACTAATCCAAAAATACTTTTACCTTTACTAGAAATAAATGGCCCATTAAAGGCTTAAGTTAATAATTTTTACTTAAGTCGAAAAACTGTTTTCTGCCAAGAAACAACTATTAGTGAGAAGCAATCCTCGAGTTAGATGAGCGGCAGCAAACAGGGAGCTTACCCTCCTAATATATCATAAAACCATACACAAAATAAAATGTACTTTTTCTGAATAAGCATAGCTTTAAAACGTATTTAGCTCTTTGACAAATTTATTACGGGGTCAAGGCTGCAACCGCAATAATGTAAACATAATTAATGCACTAACGTAAAAAATGTTGAGCAAAATTATTTTGTTAATGTTGACCAAGTAGGAGTCATACTCCCCAAATATTTGGAGTAGTAACAAAATTTATGATCTGATTTTGAATGATAAAATTATCAAATTGTTAAAATTCGATTTGGAGAGTTTGGCTGATGTTAATTTCATAGAATTAATCTTCTAATATCATGGGTTTCATTTATACCTTAGCAACAATTTTACCTTGGCCACAACTGGGCTCATTATTGGCTCAATATAGGTCCTATAAAAACATGCACCGAAGTACCAATGTTGGGACACCTAGATTTTTTAATAATTATCCTAGATTGGCTTATATTGGATAAATAATGAATATAAAATATCGAGAGAATTAGAAAATTCCATGTTAAACAGATATTTGTTGTGAAGAGGTGGTAAAATTTCGGGTGAATCGGACAATTCCATATGAATGGTTGACTGAACGTAAAGTAAAAGCTTTCTAAAAGCGGAAGAAACTTAGAAAACTTCCGGTGTAACCTTTCGTTTATGTTATGCTCAAAAGACGATGTGAGAACAGGCTTAATATTACAGTAAGTATTATTGCGATTCGTGCTTAAATTTGCTCGTAGTTTTAACATAAGACTTTTCTGTAATTTCTAAATTTTAACAGGTCTAAATTTTAACAGAATAAAACAAATTTAATTTTTAACTATTGCTATTAATACTTATAATCAACATTCACTCAACTATTGCTACCTCTACTTTTAAGCAAGACGCACTCTACTATTGCTACCTATACTTATAAACAAGACACACTCATTTACTGCCCCCCAAACTTCACCACACACTCAACTATTGCTACCTATACTTACAAACAAGAAACACTCAACTATTGCTACCTATATTTATAAACAAAGACGCACTCATCTATTGCTACCTATATTTATAAACAACACACACTCAACTATTGCTACCCATATTTATATACAACACCCACTCAACTATTGCTACCGTTACTTACAAACTAGAAACACTCAACTATAGTTGAGTGTTTCTAGTTTGCTACCTATAATATAAACAAAGTCGCACTCAGCTATTGCTACGTAACATATTTAATTAAAAAACAGAAATTTTGTAATACAATCTTTAAAGTAATCTCTCTAAGTAAGAAATTCACTTAAAAGTAGATAAACTGTAATTGTAAACTTGTTTAACACGTCTGATTGATGGATCATTTTTGACAGAACGAGATAAGTAACGTATAAAAATACAACAAATAATACATTTCTGAAACAGACATATATCTCTTGCAATATATGATCACATGTAAGAAGTTTTATTTCCTTTCAAGAATATTAGATGGAACAGTTATTTGAATTCAATATTTAATAGTAATAATTTTAAATAATTTAAAGAATATTTATTTCAATCGTGATGATTTTTCCTTCATAAATTACGATGAAAGATATACTTTTATTTAAAACTAAAATTTTGTTAAATGACATTTAGGAGCTTTTATTAAAAGTGAGTACTATTCCAAATTATCCCTCACATTTTAATTGAATTTCAACATAGAAGCTAATCCCTAGATTTTAATGCAAGATGTCCCTAGATATCGGTCATTCAACGCTAGTTATAGAATAAAAAGTTACTCCAGAATCGTCTGAAAATTTGGATAGTTACAATAAGAAATATTTTTTTATTATTATTTGTTGGACTTTCCGCTGGCTTGGCGTTATCAGATCAAGCTCGTTTTAAAAAATGTTAACCCCCAAAGCATTAATTTTATTAACACTAGGTTTATGGATGTTATTTATATACCTATCTCTACGAACACGCATCAATTTGACGCATGAACGAATACATGTAACAACTCTTACAACTTGCCCCATGCAGCAAATATATATTTTAAAGTGTTAGTTTATCAATTGCGATTCTCGGTTTAATAAATCCAATTTAGTAGATTTTTATCCCCCACTATTTTTAAATAATTCATTGGCTTATATTATTTACCACTTTATGAGAATTTCAGTCTTCCAGTTCAAGCTGCCTACATTTATTATCATACGAAAAGATCTCTTACCCCACCCATCCCTTATTGAACAGTCATAATCCGATGGAAATGTAGATAGCCCTGCGGGCTAGAGGCATTGAAAAACTAATTTTTAAATCAGAGAATTTCAGTATTTCAACGCGTTTGAAGAAAAAAGATTTCAATATTTATTTACCTCGATCAATGGATAAAAGTTATTACAAGAGATAAAATAAAAATGCAAACGGGTTTTGTAATTTTCCTTATAAAATTCGAAATGCGTCAAAATGACGCGTCCCGTAAAGCTAGTGTTATGTATGAGTGGGTGCCGATGCTCTTGTTCATGAAAATTTAAGATTTTCCCCTATTAATTTTGAACTTAAGTGCATTGCTTCATTTTTTACCCGTAGCCAAAGATGCTAACTGCTCCGGACACGCCAAAATAATTTAAAAAACTGTAAATAACTACAAACTCTACACTGTAAAAAAATTTTCAAATATTTAACTGATTTTGCAAACTTTTTGAAAGATTTAACATGACATAACTGTCATAAAGTGGTGAATATATAAACTTTTGAATTATTTCGAAGAAGTGGTGCGAAAAAAACCGATAATTCGTATTTACTATACCAAGAATCATGCATTAAAAAGACTACCACTCGAAAATATTTATCCGCTGTCCGGAACGAGTCTGCATAACGTAATTATAAATAAATTCAGAATCTGAGTTTGAATGAGATACAGCTACCCTATATAATTTGGTAACTATTTTATTTAATTTTATAACATCCATATCCGAAAGCACAGCATTACTTAATAAACAAATAATATATATAAACAATCGTTTAAAACGAAAGCTGGTAGTTACAAAATGTGTCAATTTAAATTATAATTAAGGTTTCAGAATAACAATTGTATTTTTGAGGAATGCATGTCACTTATACAGTAACCCGATCAACACTTTTTTTTCATAAATTACCTAAACCCTTTGCTTACGAAGCACAATGCTGTACAAATCACTCGTGGTCCACACGTTGTATCATCCCGTAAGCAAAAGTATTTGTCGTTCTATAAAATTCCTAAGTATTATATACCATGCCTATAGCGAAAGTATATAATAATTCGCATATTTTATACTATGCCTAAAAATGTCTGTTAGTATATACCAGGAGTCCCCAACCTTTTTGTACCTTAGAGTTAATACCGGAATATCGGACGAATGGCGGGCACCATTTATTTTTTCAAGATAGATTTATAGTTGGCTGACATAGGTAATAATACACACTAAATATAATGTACAAAAAAATTTATTTTAAAAATTAATTCAATACATGAATATAATTCGTAATAATATTCTTGTGTAAAATAAATGATTACTAAATTGCAGGCAAAATATACGAAGTATATAATCAGTATAAAAGTCAGCTATATTTTGCTTTGTGCTGATATCTGTGGGGATGGAGGTCATTTTCCTGGCTATTTTTATTTTGGTTGTGTTTATCATCAATATTGAAAAAGAAAAAAAAAATTACATAGCATTTTATGGGAAAATGGAAAACTGAAATATTTTATCGTTGGGCACAAGCAGCGGGCGCACCTAGACCGATCGACGGGTGCCATGGTGCCCGCGGGCATAGGGTTGGGGACCCTTGATAAATACAGTACCTCGTCATTCTATAAAATGCCTGCGTTTCATACATTCCGGTAACATATATGCTACCTACATCCAGGGATGAAATTAAAATGGAAAAAAGAATTAATGGATGAAAAAATACTTATTTTATATCTGGTGTTTCGATTAGAACAGTGGTTACCAACTGGCGGCCCGCAAACTAAAATATATTAGTTGTCATTTTTTGTGGAAAAATTTTGTAAAAAATCTATATGGGTTTAAAATACTTTTCTTTTGTTAAAAAAAAATTAATGTTTAACTAACATTTCTGCGAAATTTAACATACCAACGGTGCAAAAAAAATTAATTTCTCAGCCTTTGCATCGAAGAAAAAATTTATTTAAGAAAATATTTTTATTATTTGTAATTCAATACTTTTGTTTCAACAACTTGAGAAAAACCTGACAATAATATTTAATGTTCCTTCAAATATATAAGAGTCCTATATAAAATTTTGACAAAGTTGCTGCTCTAACTGTTTCTTCTAGTCCTGTCAAAGCCTTCACGCGGTTTTTTATAGGTAGTCCGATCAGACCACTATGTAGGATATCTACTTACCGATTTAAAATTACGTTTTCAATGCTCCTAGCCCGCAGGGCTATCTACACTTTTATCGAATAAAGAAAATATCAATAAGGGAGGAAAGCGAGTAATTTAATACAAAATATAGTTAAAATAAGAAAGTGGTAGCGAATATATTACTAAAAATTTGTTTTATTTCTGAATATTATTGGTTTGCCTTATTCACTTGTCAAACCACTACAGATTCAATTCTCAAATATATATGGGTCATTCTCACAAAAACAGTCATTTTCATGTCCCCAGTATATTTTATGTTTGTTTTACAGCTTACGAAAAAAAAAATTCAGGAAAAGTGTCCTTCAGAGCTAACAAAAGAATAAAAATAAAATTATCAATTTTTATTTATTTTAGGTAATTAAAATATACCAATATGTCATTCCCTCACTTGTCCCCACTGCTGATTTAAAAAAAGAAAAAAATTGTTTCTGAAATAAAAATTTTTTTTTTTTACAAATTCGTGTTTTTTATTTCAGAATACTAAAATATAGAATTCAGAAAATCAATTTTAAATTTAATTTCGGATAAAAATATTAACACAGCACCATTTTAAACTTTGTCCCCAGTGTTTCGCGTCATTCCCTCACAACAATGTTCTTATCACATGCAATCTTCTTAGAATAAAAATATTTTAATAAAAACTTCAGAAGTTAACAAGGATCAAGCATCATAGAACAAAATTGCAGTATGTTTCCATCTTCAACTTAAAGAAGCTTTGCTGTGGAATAAATTTGAATGAATCAAACCAGGTAAAATTTTTTACATTTGTCATTCCCTCATGTCATTTTTTAGAGTAAAATAAAATACAACTTCATCGAGAAAGTGGATAATTATATCTTGCTTTCTTGTATGAATATAATTGTATGTGATTGACTTCAGAAAATAATTAGGCCTAACTGTTATTTTTAAATTTTATTGAATTCGTCATTCCCTCACTAGTGTATAAAGTGAGGGAATGACGCTGAAGTGAGGGAATGATTCAAGATGAGTATATTATCAATTTTTTTTTTTTCAGTCGTGCCAGCCAATTTTATTTCCCAAACCTGTAAAAACTATTAAATATGTAAGACTGAATTATAATAAATATTAGATATACTTAGTATGTTATCATTTTCAAACTTTAGGTAGATGTAACTTAGATAAAAACATGTATTAAAATAAAATATCATTCCCTCACTTTTTAAGTAGTGAAAATAATTAATGTACTTATTAATTAATTTGAAAAATAAATTAATAAATTAATTTATTAAATTAATTAATTTATTTATTAAATTAATTATTATTAATTAATTAATTATAAATTAATTATTTGAAAAATTAATTAATTTAAATATTAAGTATAATTTAATTTATAGGATATATACTTTCTTTATAATGCCATTACATATTTCTATTAATATAAAAAGTTTCAGAGCTTTTTATTCACTTTACCTTTTTGGGATTTTATGAACTGAAAAGTGACAGTTTTCGTGAGAATGACCCATATAATAAATTTCCTTCGGTTACTTTCATAAAAGGTTTTGGCTTTATGCGCACAACTGGTTCATTTTTTAAATTGTCTGCGTGGACTATTTATAAAAGACCGTGTGGAGGCTTTTTGATGTAGGAGGTGATGACACTGTGCCGCGCAGCTACCCCTATTCCATCCGTCGTATATTATGTATCGTTGGATAAGTTCTTTGAGATTAGCAGACTATGTAGTAACTGTCAGAAAAAACTGTTCTTAGTTATCAACTCAGAAATTCCACAGGCGACTGTTTATGTAAAAAGTGGTAGGAACTCAGTTCCCTTTAAGTTATTTATCATCTCTTTAAATATTCAATCGTATTTACCACTATGAATTGTATTTTGGATTATTCATATACAATTGTTTGGATCTTCTTTCACTAGTAAACTCAAAAAAATATGCTATAAAAGATTTGCTGATCTTCCGTTTTATAAATAAAATTTTAAATTTTATTTTGTTAGCATTTTTAGTCGCCTGTGTCAACCCTGTTACCTGTACATCAGTATTTACTGTCTATCGAAAAAGAAACAGTCATATCTTATACGCTATAACAGTTTAAAAAATTTAGATGATACTTAATAGCTTTTGTAAAAGGTGAGTATTTTTCCAAATTATGCCTCACATTTTAGTTGAATATTCACATGATGTTAATGCAAGAAGTCCTAACGATCCACAATCTTGAAAACAGGAACGAAATACCAATTAAAATATTAATTCGCAAGCCTTACATTTTTGACTATTGTTTAACCCTTTCGCACCGGTCGGGACATGAGCTGTCCCAGTCTGGTAAATTTTTGATATTACGGCTGGGACAACATATGTCCCAGTTACTGAAAAATATCTAGGGCAGAAAATAACGCCCACTTTTGTCTCCAATCCGATTTTAAGGCCGTCTCATCGTTCTGAGTCCATGAATTTCTCACGTCAATCATTCCACATCTAATTAAGCAAGCGACAACTTGCTCCGGACAGCAAATAAATATTTTAGAGTGGTAGTTTATTAACTGTGATTATTGTTTTAATAAATTCAATTTATTAGGTTTTCAACCAACACTATTTCTAAACAATTCGATGGCTTATTCGAAGGCTCCTTCCTCTGATAAAGGGTCGAAATGTGCCAAAAGTGAATTTACGCTAAAAAAAAGTTGAGACAGCTCGCTTATATTAGTGAGCCAACTGAAAACAGTGTAAGAGGAGACCGGCAATGAAGTCGTGTCACCCAATCATAATGATTTGTTTGATGATGAAGTTGAACTCCAGAACTAGAATCCACCATCATTTTCATGATCCTATCCAACTAACTTTGCACCACGACAGCCACTAGTTAGTTGCATCAAGGGCCAAACAAATTTCTCTATTGGCAACGAAGCCACCAAAGTGAATTCTTACTTCAAGATCTCTCCCAAAAGCAGCTTATTCATTTACACTGCCCAATGTATGAACGAAAGTATAGAAATGGAAAGAAAGAACATTTGGAAACGCAAACAGGGAAGTCAATAAGCAAAGGCCCTCTTCCTCCAAAACTATATCATCATCATCAACAACGAGACTTTTCAATGTCGGAAACCATTTCCCAATTGAAGGAAAAACGCGCAATAGATGTGCATGGTGCGTAAAAATGAATAAAGAGGCACGCTCGAAAATAGTGTGCACCTCTTGCAACGAAGTAGCACTGTGAGCAAGAACTGTTTCCAGCCCTACCACACCCTCAAGAAACCCAGACTTTAGATACTGTTGTTCCTCCACTACTTTCAAATTTTTCAATTTTTTACCTTTCTTATTTTATAACTGTTAATTTCGAAAAGTGCTTATAAATAAATATGTTAATAAAAATGTTAACACAAATGTACATGAAAATGTGAATAAAAAAAACGTTGCCTAAAATAATCATAAAAATATTAAGCAAAATGTCAATAAAAATGAGTTATTGACTCTAGAATTCCGGCCGGGACATACCCTGTCCCGGGTTTTAGATGCTTTGGGCTTACGGCGGGACATATGCTGTCCCATCAATGAAGCTTGTGAAATATTTTTTATTGATGGTGTGCTGTTATGGGGACGCTTATGAGTCTCCAAGACCTTCAACCTTTTAGGCATAAAAGTTATTTTTATCTAATAATCACTTGGTGGAGAAATAACTGATCCCGTCAATGGGGAGCACTCGGTCTGATTTTTCGCCATATTGAAAGGGTTAAACAGTCATTGTTGTTTTACCAGGATCGAACATCTTTCCCCATTAAATTTGTACTTTAGTGTATTGATTCATTCCCCCCCCCCCGTAACCACTGAGTTTACGTTACGTAAGTTTAAAGACACGGGTATCAATAACGTAATTATAAACAAGACGCAATTCGGAATCTATGAGTTTAAATGAGATATAGCTACCACTCCATTATTAGGCAGCTATTTAATTTATTTTATTTATAGCATTAGTTAACGTTGTGGCTACTTCTAAATGACATGTAATATTTATTAACCGTTGTTTAAGACGAAAACTGGTAGTATCGAAATCCGTAATTTTAAATTATGACTAGGTTTTCAGATTAACAATTGCATTTTTGACGTATGCATGTCATTTATATAACAGCCTCAACAGCACCTTTTTTTTCATAAGTTACCTAATCCCTTTGCTTATGGAGCACTATGCTGTAAAAATCAACTACGGTTCACATGCCCGTGGAAAAATCATTTGTCACTTATAAAAATCCTAGGTAATAGATACCATGCCTATAGCGAAAATATGTAATAATTCGCATATTTTATACTCTGCTTGAAAATGTCTGTTAGTATATATAGTGCCTCGGCATTTCATAAAATGCTGGAGTTTCATACGTTACGGTAACATATGTGCTACATCCAGGAATGACAGTATAATGGAAAAGAGAATTAATGAATGAAAAAAAAATGTTTCATTAATATCTAATGTTTGGACTAGAAAGTTATAAGCACTAATTGTTCTTCTAGTCCAGTCTTGGAGTTTTAACTGGACACTTGGCCAGAGCAGCTGCCCCTATCCCATCCGTCGTGTATTATGTGTCGTTGTATAAGTTCTTTGAGATCAGCAGAGTATGTGGTTGCTGTTAGCACAAACTGTTTTCATTTATCAACTCCATTCTACATGCGACTGTTTATGTAAAGAGTGGGAAAAACTCAATTCCCTTTTAGTTATTTATCATCTCTTTAAGTATTCAATCGTATTTACCACTATGAAGTGTATTTTGGATTATTCATATACAATTGTTTAGATCTTCTTTTAGCAGCAGGGAAGCCAACTGCTCCGCTTTCTGGAATAGTTTTAATAAAGTGGTAGCAAATTATATCGTAAATTTCGTCAGAGAAGGATAGTTACGCTCGCTTTTTAATAGAGTATCCAGTAGAATGATGCTACAACGTTGCATTTCATATCATACTTATAATTTTTGATATTTAGGGGTGGAAATATTACTTAAAATGAAAAATACTAAACTAAAAGTAACTTAAATTTCGCTACCACTCGAAAATACTATTTTACAAAGCGGAGCAAGTTGGCATCCCTGCAGTAGTAAACTCAAAAAAAATATGCTATAAAAGATTTGCTGATCATCCTTTATTTTAAATGAAATTTTAAATTTTATTCTTCAGCACTGTTAGCATTTTTAGTCGCCCGTGGCAACCCTGTTAACTGTACATCAGTATTTACTGTCTATCGAGAAAGAAACAGTCATATCTTATACGCTATAACAGTTTAAAAAAATTAAATGATACTTAATAGCTTTTGTAAAAGGTGAGTACTTTTCCAAATTATCCCTCAGATTTTAGTTGAATTTCCGCATGGATGTTAATGCAAGAAGTCCTAACGTTTTACTATCTTGAAAGCAGGAGCGAATTAACAATTAAAATATTGATTCGCAAGTCTTACATTTTGGACTATTGTTTAAACAGTCATTGTTGTGCTGCTGTTAGATAGTCTTATATGCTTAAACTGATTGTAGGTAGTTGTGTCCTAAATCACTGTGTACCATATATACTAAAACAAAATATCAAAAGTTAAAATGTAATGATACTTTAAACATTAAAAAAATGAAAAAGCTGGCGTGCATGGAAAATTTTAATTATTCTGCTATTGCTATAATTTTAATTATTATAGTATAGTATCTTATTTAGTCTAATATTAATTTAAGACTACTTTAATTAAGATTAATACTAATATAAGACTAATATTAATTTCAATAATTAGTCTTACTTGATCTATCACAATAAAACAAGAGGTTTGTGTGTAACTCCCTCTGATTACTCCAGTATGAGCCTCGGTGGCTCAGGGGACAGGGCTTTCGCCTCCAAATGCCCCAGGTTCGAATCCAAAATGTGACTCGCGAACACGAATTCTGCTCCTGGCTCACACTGAGCGCAAAATATCTTCAGTGGTAAACGGTGTATGGGTTAGCATTCCATTAGCATCGGGCTAACCATGGGAGTTTTTTGATCGTTTTAAAATTTCAAGATTACAGAGTGAGGGATTGATAATCGTCACATGATTGAATCGATTATTCAACGCCAATTTTGTTTTAAAAAATAACTCCGGAACCGTCTGAAAAATTTGGATAGTTACAGTAGAAAACTATTAAAAAACAATTTATTATTATTATTTGTGGTACTTTCCGCTGTGCATCATCAGATCAAGCTCGTTTTAAGAATTCTTATCCCCCCCCCCAAAACATAAACTTTATAGGTATCATTTGGTGCCGATGCTCTTGCGCACGGAAATTTGAAAGATGGTCAAAATTTATCACGATCGAACAATTTCTCCCGTAACCGCTGAGTCTACGTTAAGTAAGTTTAAAGACACGGGTATCAATTCAGAATCTATTAGTTTAAATGATATATAGCTACCACTCCATTATTAGGCAGCTATTTAATTAATATTTTTAAAAAGCGATAAAATTTTTACAATTGTACTAGATGTCATGTATTATCTATTAACAGTTGTTTAAAACGAAAGATGGTAGTCTCAAAGTATGTAAATTTAAATTATGATTAAGTTTTAAGATTAACATTTGTATTGTTGAGGTATGCATGTCATTTATATAATAGCCTTAACAGCACCTTCTTTTTCATAAATTACCTAAACCCTTTGCATACGGGCCACTATGCTGTACAAATCAACTATGAACCACAAGTATCAGCCCGTAAGAAAAATCATTTGTCACTTATAAAAATCCTTAGTATTAGATACCACGCCTATAGCGAAAGTATGTAATAATTCGCATATTTTATTCTTTGCCTGAAAATGTCTGTTAGTATATATGTACATACCCTCCAACTTATGAGGATTTTGAAAATAATTCTTTCTAGTGGTAGCGAACCAAAGTAGAAATTTTTAAAGCAAATGGATCTCTCATAAAACTTTTATCAGAACTTAAGAATCTAGCCATATGGCCTGCACTTTTATAAGTAATAGTGGACAAGTAACGCTAAAATTAATTTTTTTTAAATATTAAGACATTAATTTTGCTACCGTCTGAAAAGAAGATTTCTGAAACTACGGAAATTCCGTAGCAGATGGAGGGTATGTATGTATATATGGTGCCTCGACATTCTATAAAATGCCGGCATTTCATACGTTCCGGTAACAAATATGCTACATCCAGGGACGAAAGTAAAATGGAAAAGAGAATTAATGGATGAAAAAAATATTTCTCATATATTTAGTGTTTCGACTAGAAAGTTATAAGCTCTAACTGTTCTTTTAGTCCAGTCTTGCATTTTTAACTGGACACTTGGACCGCGCAACTACCCCATACCTGCCAACTTTCACTCTGTCCGAGAATGGATTTTCAGAGTGGTTGTAAAACAATAAACGAAAAACAATCTGACTCAAAAATATATTTTTATTTTGATCCCGTTGAAATTCGCTTGCGAAAGGATTATTATGCTTTGATATATTTATTGTAATTATTTATATGTAGTGGTGGTCAAACTCATTTATAATTATCATTATAATTCAAAAAGTTAATTGGAATAACCCGAGTATTGCTACCACTTTAAATATGAAAATAAAATCTTCCGGAAAATCCGCAAGAGTTTCCTTGTAAGCACCTCATATCATCCGTTCTGTATTATGTATCATTGTATAAGATCTTTGAGATCAGCAGAGTATGTGGTGGCTGTTGGAACAAACTGTTGTTAGTTATCAACTCAGGAATTCCACAGGCGACTGTTTATGTAAAAAGTGGTAGAAACTCAATTCCATTTTAGTTATTTATCATCTCTTTAAGTATTCAATCGTATTTACCACTATGATTTATATTTTGGATTATACATATACAATTTTTTGCATTTTCTTTAAAGGGTAAATAGGAAAAAAATGCTATAAAAGATTTGCTAACCTTCTTTTTTTGAATTTTATTCTTCAGCACATTTAGCATTTTTAGCCGCCCGTGCCAACCCGATTACTCTACGTGCTACCATATTAACTGTACATCAGTATCTACTGTCCATAGAGTAAGAAACAGCCATATCTATAAGCTATAACAGTTTAAAAAAATTAAATGACATTTTATAGCTTTTATCGAAGGTGAGTGCTATTTATTCTAAATCATCACATTTTAGCTGAATTTCAGCACAGATGCAGACCCCTAGATGTTAATACAAGAAGTCCTAACGATCCACAATCTTGATAGGAGGAACAAAATAACAATTAAAATATTAATTTGCAAGTCTTACATTTTTGACTGTTGTTTAAACAATCATTGTTGTTGGTTGGTTTGATTTTATTGACTCAAGAGCCAGAAATGGCTATACTACAATAGGCACTAGGTTAACCTAATATGTGTTTTTTTTTTTTAAATCAGCGAATAAAGTCCTAGTTAGACTGTCTTATGCGTTTAAACTGATTGTATGTAGTAGTGTCCTAAATCACTGCAAACCAAATACACTAAATCAAAAACAAAATATCAAATATTAAAATTTTAAAATTCTTTAAGCATTAAAAAAAAATAAAGAAGCTGCCGTGTATGGAAAATTTTTATTATTACGTTATTATTATATTTTTAATTATTATATTATAATATTATTTAATCTAATTTTAATTTAAGACTACTTTAATTAAGATTAATACTAATATAAGACTAATAATAAATTTAATTATCGGTCTTACTTGATCTATCACAATAAAATAAGAGGTTTGTGTGTTATTCCCTCTGATAACTCCAGTATGATCCTCGGTGGCTCAGGGGATAGAGCATTCGCCTCCAAATGAGGTGGCCCAGGTTCGAATCCAAAATGTGACTCGTTGGCAGGAATTCTGCTCCCGGCTCACTGTGCTAATGTAAAATATCCTCTGTGGTAAACGGAACATGAGTAGCTTACCATCGGGCTAATCATGGGAGGTTTAGGATCTTTTGACTTTGGTTGAAAATTACAAGGGTACAGAGTAAGGCATTGATAATCATCGATTGTTTGAGTCGGTTATTCAACGCCTGTTTCAAAATTAAAAATTACTCCTGAATCGTCTGAAAATTTGGATACTTACAATATAAAAAAAAAAATTTTTATTATTATTTGTTGCACTTTCCGCTGGCGTTGAGTTATCAGACCAAGCTCGTTTTTAAAATTTTAACCTCCCAAAATAAACATTAACTTTATTCAGTATAAGTTGGTGCCGATGCTCTTGTTCGTGGAAATTCAAGATTGTCAAAATTTACCACGATCGATCAATTTTCCCCATTAATTTTGTTTGTTAGTGCATTGTTTCTTTTCCCCTCCGTAACCGCTGAGTCTACACCACGTAAATTTACAGAAACGGTTTTCAATAACGTAATTACAGACAAGACACAATTCAGAATCTACATGAGTTTAAATGAGATATAGCTACCGTTCCATTATTAGGCAGCTATTTTATTAACTTTTTTACCATTGTGAATGATTTATAAATACTTTGTGATATCAAATATTATTTATAAACAGTCGTTTGAAGCGAAAGCTGGTAGTCACAAAATGTGGTAATTTAAATTATGATTATTTTTTTAGAATAACAATTTCATTTTTGAGGAATGCATGCTATTTACATAATAGCCTCATGAGCAACATCGCTGTGGTTGCTTTAAAATGTTATAAGCACTTTGCTGGGATACTAACTATCATACCCTCCAACTGCTACGGAATTTCCGTAGTTTCCGAAATCTTCTTTTCAGACGGTAGCAAAATTAATGTCTTAATATTTAAAAAAAATTAATTTTAGCGTAACTTGTCCACTATTACTTATAAAAGTGCAGGCCATATGGCTAGCTTCTTAAGTTCTGATAAAAGTTTTATGAGATATCCATTTGCTTTAAAAATTTCTACTTTGGTTTGCTACCACTAGAAAGAATTATTTTCAAAATCCTCATAAGTTGGAGGGTATGCTAACTATTCATAGTCATCAAGTCAGGAATGCCACAAGCGATTGTTTTTGTAAAAAGTGGTAGGGACTCAATTCTCTTTTATTTATTTATAATCTATTTAACCATTCAATCATATTTACCATTACGACTTGAATTTAAATTATTCATATAAACTTTTTTGCTTTCACTTTCAATAATAAACTGAAAAAATATGCTATAAAGCATTTACTCTAATTTTCATTTTTTTAAGTAAAATTTTAAATATTATGCTTCAGAATTTTTTGCATTTTTAGTCGCCCGTAGCAACCCTGTTAACTGTAGATCAGTATTTACTGTCCCTCGAGTAAGAAATATATATCTATACGCCAAAGCTGTTAAAAAGAAACTCTGGTTGTCTTGGATGCTTTATTGTTCTCGAAAGCAAGCTAGAAGATTTTTGATCTTTTTTCCTTTCTGATATGTACGTAGAACAGAGATGGGCAAACTACGGCCTGCGGGCTAACGTGTGCCAGCCGGAAGGTTTTATTCGGAATGCTGACAGGATTTTAACTTGGTGAATTTTAAACAATATGCATTATCTATTTTCTTGCCTTCTTTGATTAAAACTATTTTGGTTTTTTATTTTTTAACAAAGTACTTATGACCTTCTTACTTTCTCGATTTTTGTTCAACAAAACAGAAATTGATGAAAATAGCGCAGACAGCCTCAATTGGTAAAATTTTAAAAACAAAAGTTCTTTATGTGGGTTCCAACGAGCGTTTGTCTTTCTCGAGGACATATGGAATCTAATATAAGTAAATTGTACTTCACAATTGGCAGACCGCTCATTATAAGTTCCAACGAGCAGATTTTTCTACCGGTGAGAGTTTTAACGTTATTTATTGCATATGGAAAGATTATACACATATAATGCCACTATGAATAATGATGCAATTATCAAATGTACGAAATGGCTACTGCTTTTATGAGTCATTTGTAAAATTTTTTAACCCTAAAATGCTTACTAAAACTGCTAAGTTGATTCAGAGTGCCATGCGTTCAATGATAAATGGACGTTTTTTTACAGTTGTAAGAGATAAACCAGTATGTCTTATCTGCAATGAAGCTGTGGCAGCTTTTAAAGAATACAACATTAACCGCCATTTTACAGATAAGCACAAGAATGCCAACTACGAAGCAATGTCTGAAAGTAAAAGAAGACAAAATGCAGAAAGTTTTCTTAACACGCCGGGGAGACTCACCGGTGGGTCACACTAGATTGTCTCATCTTGGCAGCGCATCGGAATAAAAACTGGTAACAATAAATTTCATTTTTTAGTTTTTTTCCGGGAATAACAAATATTCGTAACTACAAATTGTTTGTAACGGATGCATTTTTTATATTGAATTGCTTCTCGCACTGTTAATTTTCCTTTCAGTGAATTGTTATTGTTGAGAACAGATTAACTCCTCCCGAATATTATCTAATATTGAAATAGTTCTTCTACCAGTATTTCCTCTTTTCCCGTACCAGTATTTTCACATTTCCCGGCGTGAACGTATTACGGAATTATCAGGCCGACTACAATTTTTCAAGATCAACAGTGTCCAAGAAGCAGCTACGCATTCAAGTTACACTGTAGCATACCATATTGCTAAAAATAACAAATCCCTTGGTAACATCGCTGAAAGCGCTTATATAGCAAGACGGAAAAGAGAAAAAACTGGTGCGTAAAACATTTCATTCCAGCATTTTTTTCGAAAAAAAATAAAATATCTGTAACTATCAATATTTATTTTATAATTTTAGCATATATATAAAACTGCTTCTTTTCCAAGATAAAATCACAAACACTCACTGACGGCCGGGTCTCTACCTAACAGAGCCACATCCTCACAATCCTTTAACTCGCCCCCTTTTGTATGTATTTCCAAACTGTAAATATTCATTAGTGTTTATTTTCCCATTGTACTTTAATTTTACCTTTTTCATGTACATTTTTATTACTTATAATATTGTCATTGCCTAATAATGGCAAAGTGCCATTTTTCTTTTCTCAAGAACTCCATTTGCTCCCCAAACTTTAATTTTGTCATGTATGTCTCTAAGTTTAACTTCAAGATGAATGGGAAAAGGGCCGTAAGGCCTCAGACGCCCAGTTCCACTACAACGAACGAACGAACCAAGATAAAGTGGATATTGTTGAATAGTTTTAAGAAAGAATAAGTAAACTCCTCCCCAAAACTAGCTATAACTGAAAATGTTTTACTACCAGCCTTTCCGCTTTTCCGTCTCGCTTTCACCCCTGCTTGGTAATGGGGTGGGTAGTTTGTTAAACAATGCTCCAAATTTGTGATGTTTTGTGTCCAGACATGAAAAATAATTTTGAGGCTGTAAGCTTGTCGCGAAAAATGGTCACTTCTAGAATCGAATCCATCGATAAGAATTTGACATCATAATTAGAGTCAAAAATTTTATAATTTAAATTTTTCTGAATAACTATGAATGAAAGCACTGATATTATTGATACTGCTTAACTAGTATTATTTATAAGAGGTGTTGATGAGAACTTTGAAATTACCAAGGAACTGGCACGCATGCATTCTTTAATGGGAATTACCATGGGACGTTATATTTTTTGTGAGTTTCAGGAAGGATTTTTAACTTTGAAACTGCCCATAACAAAAATATGTAATATTTCGACTGATGGGGCACAAAATATGACAGGAAAAAAATGTGGATTCCTTGGACTCTTTAATCAGAACTATCCCGGGAATAACGTTAGTTTTCTACACTGTGTTATACACGAAGGTGCTCATTATGTCTGCAATGAATATGAAACCTGTGCTTGAAGCAGTAGTAAGGCTTGTTAACCCTTTGCACTCGAAGTCTTTTTAACAGTCAAAAAAACTGACGCAACCACTAACGTTTTAAAAGAGTTTACACAAACTTGCCTCATAATACCCGGATATCGCTGAATGAAGTGGTAACTGAACATTAACATGAAAAAAATTTCACAATTAGAGTGGTGGGTAATTTACAGGCGACATTGGTGACTGACAGTCACCTCTCGAGTGCAAAGGGTTAATGCTATTTGATTTCGTGAGCTTACTCACAGGCAATTCTGAGATTTTCTTCAGTCCGTGCAATTCGAATACTCTGATGTAGCGTTGGCAACTGAAAGACAACATTGCGTTGTCGTTTTTCCATGCGAAACAGTGGTCAGAAGAGTGCGAAATATTAGAAGATACAGAATGGCATTCAGACTTTGCATTTTTCACAGATCTTCTTTGTCATATGTACAACTTGGATGTTAAGATGCAAGAGAAAAATCAAATCATCGATGATATCTAGACCCATCTCAAAGCTTATAAACTGAAGCTTAATCTGTTTGCTGGGCAGCTAACTAAGAACAACTTATTTTTTTAGGTTAAATTCAATATCCTCAGTAAATAAGGAAAAACTTAGGAATTATCAAGATGGCTTGAAAAAACTTCATTTTGAATTTTAACGCAGCTTTCAATGCCATTCAAAGAGAATTAGATATTTTTACCATGCCTAATGTCAACGTAAATTGTAAAACAGTGAGGTCGGGTTTGCAGCTTGAATTAATTGAGTTGCAATCTAATAATCATCTGAAGCATCTCTTTCTAAATATGCCAAAGTTTGAGTTGTACAAATCATTACCAAAAGCTAGTTTCCAAAATTTAATATCTCAGACCCAGAAAATCAGTGCTATGTTTGCTTCATCTTATATATGTAAACAAATGTTTTCAACTATGAACCTTAGAAAATAAAAGATTTCGGAAGTAGACTAACAGACAAGCATTTTGCCTCGTTCCTCAAAATAAGCAGATCTCACTTCGAACCTCAGTATAAGAAACTTTTAAAAATGAAATCGCAATTTCACTCATCTCATTAAATACTTAAATTAAAACTCGTATATCGTTTGTTTGTTTTCTTCAGAAATTTTTACTCTGCCTATCAAACTTTTCTCTCTCGACCAAAAAAGTTCGCCCATCCCTGACGTAGAAGATTGTCGCTGGTCACTAAAAATGCAAAAAGTGGTAACCTAAAAATTCAAAATTTTAATAAACTAAATTAAAATTAGCAACTTTTTATAGCATATTTGTTTTAGTTCACCATTGTAAGTGAATGCAAAAAAAATGCTTGTTGTTGGTGGTGGTGCTCATCCTCATAGATCTGACATTAGTCAGATCAACTCCTAAAAGCTGTTGACAGCTAGAAAGTCGATGACAAGAAAGGGATCGGAAGTTAGGTCCGCCTTGGATAATCCGACACAATCAAGTATATGTTTAGGTGAGGCTGGATGGACACAGCTTTTTTTACAAGTCGGGTAAATTTTTGTGCCACGTTCGAATGTTAGACATTTTAGGTGACCAGTTGAGAATCTTGACAAAGCAGTCTGGGAGCTTCGATCGCAATTGGTTCCCAGAAGGGTGCCTGGAAATGTTGCGGTGTACCATTGGTGCGCAAGTGGAGTTTGCCAGATTGATTTTTGCCTATATTTTTCATTGCAGTAAAGTTCCTAATAAGTAAGTGATGACCCGGTGAGCATATCTTCCTTAGTGCCCTCTCTTTGGCCAATCTATCTGCTATCTCGTTGCCACCAATGTGATCGAATCCATTGGAGATGCACGTTATGGTGCTGAGAAATGTTTTTCATCTTGAGCAGGAGGGATATACTAGTTTCACCGCCTGCAGAGGACCAGCTACTAAGATGTTGCAGTGCACTACGGCTGCAGAGTTCTCCATAATCACGGTCGTAGGGTAAAACAGCGTCAAGCCATCACCTCCTACCTCAAAAAGCCTCCACGCGGTTTCTTATAAGTAGTCTGTGCAGACTATTTAAAAAGCGAACCACTTGTGCACATGAACCCAAATTCTATTTTAAAAGTACTTGAGAGAATTTTATCATATATATTTGAAAATTGAATCTGTAGTGGTTGACAAGTAAATAAAATAAACCAATCATATTCATAAATTAAAAAAATTTTTAGACATATATTTGCTACCTCTTTCTATTTTTTTATAGATTTCGTATTAAATGGTTCTTTCACTAATTGGTTTACCTTCATAGTGGTCTGATCGAACTACCTACAAAAAACCGTGTGGAGGCTTTCAGTTATAGGAGGCGTTGGTCAAGCCCCTCTTTAATCGCTATTAACTCGCTCCTGAAGGCAGAGCAAGTGTCTGGATTGCGTTGCTTTCGTGGTTTTTCAAGATTTAGGGTCCTAACATATATACCGCCGCCAGTACGGTCTTTTGTACGACTACCATCGGTATAAAACTGCATTGCATCGCTTGATATGAAACTGATTATTTCCAGAGCCAACTGTGTAAGATGGTCTTGGATGTGAGTTTGCTTGTTTGCAGTGGAATTCAGATCAAAATGATTGTATATGAATAATATGAAATGTAAGTCACATAAGTAAATACGATTCTATATTGAAAGAGATAATAAATAAATTTAAGTGAATTTGGTTTCTACCACTTTTTAGTTAAATTGTCGCCAATAGCATCCCTGTGTGAACTTTCGCCTCTCGTTTAATAGCTTTCGATTTAATAATACTATCTCTAAATTAAAATCTTAATAGTTCCGGAGTGAAAGTCATACAAACTATAATATTTTGCTATAAAAATATGATGGTGTCGCAGTTTTACATTGCTGTCTGTGCATTTTTATTGACCGGAAAATCACGTGGTAAGAACCAGTTTTTCCTCATTAATTTCCATAAGGTTTTGGTTGTCATCAGCATAAAACTAATAATAGTCGTAAAGGTATTGCTCATCTATAAAGCTTTCTGTATCCCTTATTTAAAGTTATTTTCCTGTGCAGCTATTATAACGTATTTAATTCAATTTTCGAGTTTAAAATTAAGAGAATAGTTGTATTTTTTAATATTATTATAATGTAATTCGACGCTACATTTTAAGATAAAATTAGTTAGAAAGGTCGTCAAATCTTATTAACCGTTTTACAATTATTATCGTTGCGCAAATAACGTTATAATGTAATGGCTCATGTTTCCGAGTTCGATCCCCGACGGCCGAAGACTCCCCGTGTAGTAAATGGTGACTGATGCACGTTAAATCTGTCGAGTCGCAAAGTCCTCCATGTTCCTATAACAAATCAATACCACTGGGGGTACTGATCCAGGAGTTTCCTTGTCTTGTAAATTGGTTCAAATTTACAAGGCTACGGAGTTGAACATTAGTTGTCGTAAACCCAAAAAATTAGATCGGCTGTTCAACGACGGATATAAAATAAAATAAAATATACTGTAATGAGTTACAATTAAAGAGATTTGTTAAAAGATTTATAACTTAATGATCAGCTTCATGAGTCATGTTGCAGTCCATTTACAGGGTCCTATATCCATTTATTCATTCACAAATCGGAATTTTGACCTGAACCAGAGTCAATCAATCTCCAATTCTGAACAATCTCCAATTTAGTAACGGCAGAGGTACAATTTTTTAAATGGTGAAGTGGAGGACTTTGTGACCTGACAGATTCAACGTGCGCCAATCACCATTTACTACCCCGGAAGTCTTCGGCCGATGGGGATCGAACTCACAACCTCTCGGTATGAGCCCAACACCCTTCTAACCAGGCTATCCCAGGCTCATGAAATTTTGTAATGCTGCTATACAGAGAATTATTATGTTTCTATCAACTAGAGACAAACAGATTTTATTATTTTTCGCATGCCACTTTTCAACTTCTAACTTGATTGCCGCGTATTCTCCACTGCCCGTTCAAACTCGTTATGGCCATTTTTTAAAGCAAAATAACAAATGTAAATTTTTTTTAATCTGCATTTGAATAGTATCGTAATCACCATGTTAGCTCTTGTCTTGAGAAACTTTTCTCTAAAAGTTATATGATTTTCCCATGATATATATAATATAAAACTTCACTCAAGATAAAAATGTCACATTTTGTTATTGGTTCTTTCCTTTTTCCGCTTCTTCATTTACTTCAAATTGAAAAATTTTGAAATATATTCTCCAAGAGAAACACACTAAATCAAACAATTTAATATATTTTGAAATTAGTCAGAGCTCTAGAGTCAAAACTAACAAGAAAAGAAAGTGGTAATTAAAGTTTATTTAAAAGAATGTTTAACAACTTAATAGTTGTTGTGCTCACAAGACATTTTTTTTAATTAACATCATTCGAATAAACAGTTGTTGTATCACTTGATCTCTATGCGAAAATTCCGAAATTCTTTTCTATTTTTTTGTTTTAATAAAAAGAAAATGAAACAGAAACTGGGATTCCGTGTCAACACAAATATCGAATGTTGCTAATGGAATGTTTCAGGAAGACTCTAATTGACCATGAAGTGTAACATTCGTGACTTTAATGTTTTTCGCAGAAAGAAGGTCGATATATAAATGCCGGACTTGGGCAGATATTTTGACACCTTGCACAGGATAGAAAGAAAAAAAACTCTAAAAGCATCGCGAAGAAAAATTACTTGCAATTTAAAAGTGATTAACTCGAAGCACGGTTTTAATACCAGAAATTCGAATTCAAAGAATATCAACAACAAAAAATCGTTGATTCTAAGTCAGAACTGAAAAATTAGTTAATATATATGAACGGAAAATAGTAGAAACTGCAACGAAAATCATTTCATCTTCTCTTGCTTTGGGGTAAAAATTTAAAGTTTATAACTGCCTGAATAGAACTGATTTTTTTTTCGGAGAAGAAATAAATAGTGATGAATAGTTTTAATTTAGAATAATAAAAACTTATTTGATTCATTCCAAAAGCTAGCTATAAATGAAATAGCTTAACTATAAGTCTCTCCGTCTAATTGTAAGTCTAGTTTAAGTACATTATGTTTTGAAATTTATATTCAAAAGTAAAATAACTCTGGTATATCATTTATTCCTTTCTAGTAGTTGTTATTGGAAAGACAAATTTTTTTTTCACAGCACTAAATTAATAATATAATTAGAAAAGCTAATAATTAAACTCATAATTATTTTTCAACGGCAGATACTTAACTACCGTTCTTCACCTCGGAAGATGCCGGACGTGTTGCTCAATTAACGTTACCCAGTGGTCACCTGTGAGCCTAAGTCACGGAGACGAGCAACATTACCCTCGCCACGCTGCCACAGGTACCAGTTCGTAGGGTGGGTCACACATTCGCAGAACAACACACAGTGAGAAACATCTATGTTTTGAGTGAGATTCGAACCCGCAACCATTGGCTTCGCAGTCAGGCACGCTAACCGCTCGACTAGCTGGCCGGTTATTTCAAATTACTGAATTACAGTATTTTAAGCCATCACTATTCTACCATTTTTTAATAAAGGTAATTCTTGCATCACTACAAAATGTGGTGTTTTCGCAACAGAAGTGTGGAATGGAGTAATTACAATGGAATGCCAACTTTTAACGTTTTGTGGAACATTTCTTCCACTGATAGCAAAGCTTATATTTTAATGTATGATACTTTGTTTAGAAAACTTTATTTAAAGTTATTTTCCTCCATTCTACACGTAAATTATTCAAAATTTCAAAGAAAAAGTTTTATTTTAGCTTTTTTGAGACCAGGTTTTCAAAATGCTCACAAATTAATATTGTTTTTGATTGTCTACCACTCTGTAAATTATTTTTCAAAAAGCGTAATGTGGTGGATGTCTCGAATTTTGTCGCGAAGCACTACCAGGGCTGAAAGTCCATATATATTGAGACGGAAAAGAGTAAAAACTGGTGACAAATAAATTTCATTCTTTAATTTTTTTCCGGGAATGATAAAAATCCATAACTACCAATTGTTTTTAAGGGATGCAATTTTTATATTGAATTGTTTCTTCGCCGTGATAAATTTCCTCACAGTGAATTGTTTTTGTTGAGAATAGATTAACTCCTCCCGAATGTTATCTGATATTGAAATATGTCTTCTACCAGTATTTTCACTTTTCCATCCCGCTTTCAGACCTGAGCGCTACTAACTGATTCATCGATTCTAGGAAGCGATATAATTAGTAAGTCATGAAGTCAAAAGCTTATGTTTTTAAAAGCGTAAAAATTTTCAGCCCTGTATATATATATAGAGAGAGAGAGAGATTTTGGCAGTTTTTTAAATTTCTCTAAAAGTAATTAAAGGGTTATTTTACAACTTTAGAGATGTTAAGTTAATGCAGTGTTTCATACTTAGAAATAAGATTTATAGTTTTCAGAGGTTCGGGAAACCGACAATAAATTACGAAGTAAAACAAATAATGTTTTAACACCCTATGCCAGAAAATCAAGCAAGAAGCTTGTAACTTGCATCGATTACTTTAGTTGTTATTTTTAGTAATCGCATAAAATTTCGTAAACCTACAGTAAATATTTATCGAGCTTCGTACATTTTTATAAAAACACTAAGCTTTTTGCTATAACTTTATAAATATTCAATGGACTCAAACAAAATTTTTGGAGCAATTTAAAGATAATTACAATTTTTTTTTTTTAATTTTAAAACAACTTCGTTAAAATCATCACAAGATATAAGTTTTTAAGGTAGTTCTTTTATACGGCTCATGCGCCAAAAAAATTTAATATATTTCTTCATTTTGTAAGGTTTTGTATTTGGCAACTAGTAAAAAAAGTTTGATTTGAGTAACTTTAAAATTTAAAAAGTTTCAAGCAATTCTCTAAGTAGTTTTCGTACTTTTTAAAAGATTCAAGATGATCAGGGGTTTTCCACAAATTGTATTTTGTATCACAAGACAAGATTAATAGCAAATGATAATACCATGCCATAATCGTCCGAAAACGAAAATACGGTGGAATAAGGAAAGAAAACTTGCGTTTATGGGGGATGATCCTCCACAATACTAGTCACACTTTTTATAAATCTTGCATAATAGTACAAAATTAAATTTGTGGATAACCCCTAATCGCTTAGAGCGTTTTTAAAAATGAAACATTTTTAAAAACGCCCTTTAACAGTTTTACCCTGGTTAAGTAGCTCTATTGTGAGAAAAAAAATAATGTATCTGTTTCTTTAAAAGTAAGGAGGACTGTGGGAAAATTAATGTTTTCAATATTTGATAATTTTTTGAAAGAAATATATGAGTAAAAAAAGCCGAAGCGATAAGTGAATGAAGAATTAACTGGACAGAATTGTCATGTCCAAAACGTCCTGCTTTAGCACCAAACAGAGTAAACAAAAACCTAGAGAAAAATTTATTCCAACACATTTCAGACAAATCTCCGCGGAGTGTATCAACTAAAAAACGTATTAAACAAAAGAATAAAAAAAAGAAGCAAACCACGCTAAGTTAATATTAAGACTAACTGAATGGTCTTACGAAAGCTGTATGTTGTATAATGGAGTATACACGGCATTTCCTTCGATATATTGAATGGACGCTTCAAGGCATTTTGGCCGTATTCCAATCCCCTTCATTTATGATGGCTTCTGTATCGATCTGAACTGCTACAGATTGCAATTCCCGAAATGATTTCAACACCGGAGACTAAATCCTTTCCATTTGTCGTTCAATTTAATATCGTCGTGACATGATGTGCAATATGGAATAACATAAATACACGCCTAGCTTCTATATACATGCATTGAACTTAACTCTGAAGTCAACAATATACGATTAAGCAAATACTTTATCGATAGGCTCCACACTTCACATTTTTCAATTAGTTTTTCTAACATAAACATTACATGAAGATGCGTGTGGTACAATTATTAGTTCCAGGTCTATTATTAGTTCCAGTTAGCGGGTAATTCGAACTAACAACTATTCCCCGCGATGTTTTATTGAAAATACATGCAATGCAGTCTTATTAGTTCGAATATGGATATTCCAATTAGTTTGTAATTCGTACAAACGACAATACTCAATGATGAAACTTGGTGGTGTGATGTTGATTGAAATTTTTTTTTTTGTAGAAACTGAAAAAGTGGCAATGATAACGGTGAATGCAGAATCATAAACAACACAGAATGCGTCAAAACCTTTAAATCAATTAGAAACTTTCTATAATCACACTAATTTACAGATGAATTAGTGTGGAAGGCCTCAAAGTCTTTGAATCAACGAGGAACTATCTGCATTCACGCTAATTTACTGAAAAAATTAGTATCGAAAGCATTTGAATCTGTTTCAATAGTTATTGTTTGTTTGAAAAAAAGCATGCTCAGACTTAAATTTCTGAAACTATTTAAGAAATAATTGCGTTTTCTCATTTTTGCATCATATCGTAAATATTTTTGCCACAAATATATACTTTTTTCAATTAAATTTTTTTATACTTTATGTAAATTTATTACTTTATTATTCTGATGAGATTAATATTTTTCATACTTTTACGCACGTAAATTGATTACATTTCAAATATGTGATTATTTTATATTAATCCACATTCGTCGTTTTCCCATATCTAACGTTCGAATAGAATGTTCTTTTGAGAAACAATCTATCGAGGATCTATTGTAACATCCAACTATCATTAATACCAGCCATTTTGAAATAATTCTATAGGATTACATTATTTATATTAATATTCATTTTTAAATGTAATGATATTGAAAAAGAAAAGAAAGAAAGTCTTAACTTCCCATGTTCTTTGTTCGATGTGTTTTGTTTGCAAGACTAAAACGACTCGATTTTTTAAGGCTTCAAGCATGATGTTTAAAATTGTGCCAACAATTTTTCCGCGTAAAATCTTCCAAATCATTTACTGCCAAAAGGAAGCTAATTTACGTTTACGTAGAGTTAGTATAGAAGAGTTTCCGTAATTTTGTCTAACCACTAAACTTTTTCCAGCTTTATTAACATAAACTACGATTGTTGTCAGAAACAGCAAAAGTGTTAACTGTTTATTTAATTAAATTAGAATAATAAAAAAATAATGTGTTACTTACAAACATATGCTCTAAAGCAAATTTGGCGAGCCAACAATTGAGAAAACTCGGGATAAAAAGGTTTCGAAGAGGTGACCAGAAAATCTACAAAAAAAAAAAAAAAAAAAAAATAGTTAAAAATTAGATGTAATTAGATGTAATACACAAATAATATTAGAGTTCTATAAATACAACTACAATTAAATTTTAACATCCCTAAGCTTCACGCCACTATGGTGACAAAGCGACAATCGTTGCCAAATGTTCTGCAAATATCGCTGAATCATTCGCATGGACGATAAATTTGTCGTCGAAATATGTTTAGAATTTGCGAAATGGTAAAATGTCACGAAAAATATCACGCAAATTTAGCATATTAAAAAATATGACATAATTTTTACTATAAACACAGCAGATTAATATTAATGGCATAAAATATAATATAATTTTTGCATCATATTCCCTGCATTTAAAATAAATTGTTGGGTTATTTTTTGTGTTGTGTGAGTGGCATGGAATTCAAATGCTTTTTATTAAAATATAATAACTAAAAGTTTCAGGCACAAAAGTTTTTAATCTCAAATTTATATATTTATATTTTTTATTTCAAATTATACAAAAATTCCAAATTTATAAATTGTGTTCTGCATTAATTTTTTTTCTTCTCAAGTTTATATACCATAGTAAGTTTTGGACCACCAAAAGAATATCTAGGTGGTCATATTGGACCACTAAATTTTCGTTGCTTGTGTTAAACTCAGCCTATAATAAACCTGAAATTTCACTTGCTATTTCCTAACATTTGTTAATATAAACTCTGTTCTTCAATTTGTGTAAGGAAATACAAATAGACAATTAATAAACTGTGAGAGAAATTTTGGTAAATTTATAAGATATGCAATTAAATAGCAACGATATTAAAGTTCTTTATAAACCCAGCCTATTTTTTACATGTAAAGCAAAATTTTTCAATAAAATTTTGTGCCTATTACTTAAGCATTGTGTAAATAATCAACATGATAAAATATAGGAAACAAAACTTTTAGTTATTGCCATTAGCATTGAGTAAATAAAAAGTGTACGTTTACTAGAAGTTCTTAAATAAAAAACAATATATAATAGAAATATTATTTAAAAAACACAAAGAAAGAAACGTGGAAAATAGATTTTAAAAATAGTTTGAAATACCCAAAAAAATCTTTTTTTATTTTTGAGTTCTCACAACGTTCTAGTTAAACAAGTATAGTAAGGTCATTTAAAATCAAAAAATTACAATTTAATTCTTCATTTCGGTCAAGAATTTTAAAATAGATTAAGATCTTTAAGAAAATTTTTATTAATAAGTCAATTTATTGTAATTGAAGTAATTAAAAATAAGGAATCAATACAAGTAAAAACAACTAGTGATATTGCTTTTTTTTTCTCGTTTGAATAAAGAAGCAGATCTTTTGAACTGAGCTATCTACAAATGGATCACAAATTTCCAAAAAGCAAATTTACAAAGAAAAAATTGTAAAAAGTGTTGTCTTACCGTGGCTACAAAAGGTACATTGTTGACTATTTCTAAGATGAAATTGAATGATAGAAGTTGGTGCCATATATTGCCCTGTAAAAGAAAAGTCAGTGGAATTTAATAATCTGCTACTTCTTCTTAAACATTTACATTCCTGGAATTACTACGTGAGAGCAAGTAAATAAATAATAAGCATATAAATTAAGTGTAAATTTTCTTCAGTTATCCACTAGTTTTGCTCAAAAATGCAACCACTGGTAACAATGACAAAAATGTACTTTACTCGGAACTTTACTATGTACTTTACAGGAAGGAACGTTTACTAAGAGATTATATAACAAATGATATATAATATCATGTAATTAATAAATTTTGCTTGATTGGAATGCTCCGTTTTTCAATTGTAAGATTTTAGTTGCAAGCTGTTAATATTTTGAAAAAGAAGCATTTTCTAAAAACAGGTTTGTCAGAGGCGACTAAATGTGCAACATTTGATGATTACTGTAATTCAAAACTTTATTCATAGAGATTAATATTAACAGATTTTGCTAATGTTTACTATGGAACTAGTTTGCACCGCGATAGTTCAGGGGATAGAGCTTTCGCCATCCAATAAGGTGATCCTGGTTCGAATCCCGGATATGGCTGGTCGATATGAATCCGTAGCCGGCTTTCACCGACCACAGTGCTGACGTGAAATATCCTCAGCGGTAGACGGATCATGTGGTAGAGTCTCTTTGCTGTCAGGCTAGCCGTGTGTGGTTCCCGTGGTTTTCCCCTACATGTAACGCAAATCCGGGTTAGTGCCATCAAAAAGTCCACCAAGAAGACAAATTTCTCCAAGTACTTGATCCAAAAGTTCCCTTGTCTTCTGTATTGGATTCAAAATTTTAAGGCTACGGAACTTTAGAAGTCGTGGATCCGAAAACTGGGTGGGCTGTTAAACGACATTTATAAATTGTAAAATATTGAACTAGGTAAGCTTGCTTGCTTTATTTAAATAAACTGAGCACCTTATCCCATTCATCACTAAATTACATACAGTAAGGTAAAATACATTGGTTTGGCAAACATTGTGGTAGCAAAAAAAATCAAGCCGTTTGCTTGAGAAATGATAAAACAATGAAAAAATTCAATCTGACAAATTGACGTTTTTACATAACACTAGAAATATTGATTGTAGACTTAAATTAAAAATAAAGATAAAACATGATTTGATATGTACAATAATTGATTTTTGAAAAATAAAAGACATAATTGATGAATATAGATGAATCATACCTTGATACATGATAAAATAACATATTTGGAGAAAATGCAGTAAATATATTTTATCAGAGAAATACAATAGAATTTGCAAAAGAATTTAACGAGCGTAAGTTGATAAATATATATGCATAAATTGGCTATATTATCAGAAAATAACTTCTAATGTGATTTGATTTGACATAAGTGAAAAGTTCTGCTGTGAAAAGTTCAGTGAATTTAACTTGAGAGTCTTGAAAATAAAAATAGATCTCACTGGGATAAACTAGCTAAGAAAATGATTTTTTGAAAGTGAATAACTTGAAATGTTAGTAATAGTGGTAGTTACGATTGAAAAATTGAAGTTATGAATAATTAAGAAATAAATTCTACCACATTTTACACATTTAGTCTCCAGGGGCTTCCCTGCAAAAATGGAACATTAGTATTGAAACGGTGAAGCCTTTTGGTGAAGATTTTTTTACCAAAATCAATAAATTAAAGTTTTAAAATTTGACTCGATTACTACACTATTTGAAAGCTGAAGAGGTTTATGACAATAGGCATAAATTTCTCTCAGTACAGTATAAGCGGTACATTTTTCACTTAGATCTGTCAAAAATGGGGATGCAGAGAAATTTTTTTTTTAATTAAAAGAGAATTTTGCTATTCAGCACGACATATTCTTACATTTTAAGTAAAGAAAGAAATCGTTAATTAGCTTAAAGGTGCGTTTGAAAAATGCAAAACCAAATAAACTTTTTTGTGAATTTTGAATAACTGAGTAGTTATTTGTACTTATTGTTGCGTTAGTACTTAAAGGGGAAAGCGGGGTAAGACCGGATAGCTAAGATTCTTAAAAATGGGAGATCTAAACCGTTTGATCTAGAAGTTAGATTTAATCAAGAGGTATTCATTGTTTAGTTGCATACAATATAGCATTCCTGAGAAGTCATAGTTGCATTGCTTTTTTTTTGAAAGAAATTACTCGTTTTTTTTTAATAAATTACTTTTTTTTCCAGTAAAAGTTACTAAATCACTCAGTCTAATCTCACTAGTGGATTAACACCGGGCACAAATGTTATTCTAAAGGAAATTTCGAAATACTAGATTTTCAGTGAAAACTTAGCAGACTTATCCGTTTTTTTATAATTTAATAATAATTTAAGAAATTTATGCATGTACTTATTTACATGTGGTGTTGCGAAGTCCATAATAAAAGTAGAGGGAAAAGAACAATTACCCAGGGATCCGGGAGAGCTGAAAGTCCAACCAACATGTTCATAAAACCTATGTTCAACCTTGGATGTAGTTATTTACTTCTTCCACTGAACTACAACTTTCGAGGGCCAAGAATTGCGATTCTTAATTTAATAAATTCAATTTAGTAGATTTTTATCCACCACTATTTGTTAATAATTCGTAGGCTTATATAATTCACTACTTCATATTTCAAAATAACTTAGTTGTTATTTACCTATATTTTTAATAATTTTCGCGTGTCTGGAGCAGTTGGCTTGGCATCTCTTCACTTAGAAACCAATGTATATGTATACGATAAGAACAAAAATGAATATATGAGATATATATTTATGAAATATTCTAGTATTTTATGTTTCAATACTCGAACTAAGCAACTGAAACCTTCAAAATCTGACACTCTGCGTTTGTTCTTTCTATTATTGCTTATCGGCAACAGTTGTTTATCACTTGTTTTATTTGAGATAACGAATCGAAGTATTGTCGGTGCATTCCTATTTATTATTGATGTGATAATTGCTTGTTTACTTAAACTTTTGTCTAAATTATGATCGCGTCAAATGGATGCATATCCGTAGACATAGGTATACCACGTAGAGAATTTCAATATTTCAACGCTTTTGAGGTAAATAGCATTTAATATATATTTACTTCGATCAATGGTTAAAAGTCATTACAAGAGATAAAATAAAAATTCAAAAAGGTTTTATAATTTTCCTTACAAAAGTCGAAATCCGTCAAAATGACGCGTCCCGTCAACCTAGTGTTAAATAAAGTGGTTACTAGACATTAAAGTGTAAAAAATTTTAACATTCAGATTGGTAGATAATTTATTTGTAATTGCAAAGTGTTAAATATAAATAAAGTCCTAATAAAATGTTTAAAAGATATTAAGTGTTATATAATTAAATTACTTCCTGTTCCCAATTTTAAAAATAATTGTCATATCACTACCACTACAAATAATCTTAACCAAGAAGTGTGAAGAACTACAGCTATGCGTTTGTTTTAGTACAAAATTTTAACAAAATATAAAATTTTTATAAATCATAGATATTTTTATTTTCTAGAGAAAGTGAGAACACTCTAATGTAAATTAAAATTGTTTTAAGTATTTAATGAACACTGTAATGAAAAAATAACCAAGCAGCAATTTTTATTTCATCTGATTGTCGATTGTTTTTGGTATTCTCTTATAAGTGTTATTTTAAAGAGATAATTAATGACAATGAGTTTTCAAAACGTAGTTAATTAAGTTGATTACATTATTTAAAATTATTATTTTACCGATAAAACTCATTTAAAGACGCAGCCAATCCAAGTTGGAATGTAACATTTAAAAATAATATGCTGCAAAACTGGAAATAACAAAAAGGATGACAAATCAAAAGCGATAGTGACACATTCCTTCCGGCGTTAAATGTCACCGGAAAATTAAATCTGTCACGCACAGGCTACGATTCAACTCTCAGCGCCATTTCGTTGATTTATACTTTTTATTTGTATTTTATTATGCATTGAGTTTTCTGAACAGTTTGACTGCCAGAGAAATAAAAAGCAAAGTATAGACGAGATAGTGGTTTTTGAATCGTCCTTTATACTTGGAAATAAAACTGAATTTCTGTAAAAGTGGATTATATAGATCAGGGGTTCCTTTATCAGGTTCCACGACACCCTAGGGTTCCATGGAAGTGTTACACAGGGGTTCTGAGAGTTACGAGTTTTTTTAACCAATGATGATTTTTGAAAAATTTATATCCAATTAATAATCCATCATTTATTTAATATTTCCATTATTTTTATGAAATTATTTAATCAAAATGCTTGTAAAGAAGGAAATTTCAAAGCAATGTGTTATTAATAACAATATAGTAAATGAATTATAAAAAGGATATTCATATATGAAAAATTCCTTTAGTATTTTCGATTCGAATAAAAATGACCAAATTCAACAATGTGTTTCGCTAACAACCTTTCTCGACATTTATTTTCTTCCTTTTTCGTTTTTATTTTAATGCAATCTATATTTCATCTCATTCATTTTCTGTTTATTCCTACATTAAAATCCAATTAAAAACTCGATTAAATTGCACTCCAGACCTGAGAATTCGACGGTCTGAAATTAAAAACCGATTTTTAAGACTCATGTTGACAAAACGATATGATAAAAAAATTTTATTCTTCATTCATTCATCAAATATATTCAAAACAATTAGTACAAATAAGATTATTATACTTTATCAAAGTAATAAACAGTATTTCGTTAATTCGTGCATTAACAATTGCTGATGAAATTTATTCATTAAGTCTCGGGATTCCACGAAAAGAATCTCGATCACTTAGGGTTCCGCAACCGACAAAAAAATTGGGAACCGCTGATCTAGAGTATCATAGATCGTAGATATGTTAGATGTAGAGTAATATCTCAATGATATAGATAAATTTTCTGATTGCAACAATTCAAAATATTTTTTTTATAACTAATACTCCTGAAATTTTTTTGTAATTTTGCTAATATTTTAAAATTACACTATCTGAAGAATAATTCTTATTTATTTATTCTACAAATAGTATATTTAAGAAGAGGTAAGAGAAACGGAACAGCCTGATCAGTAGGGCATTTGGTCCCCCTCCCAGAGATCGTCACTTCGATGCCATCCGGTACAGTAAATGCTGACTGGTGCACGTTCAATCTGTCAGGTCACAAAGTCCTCCAAGCTCCCATAGCAAATCATACATCTGGGGGAACTAAATTGGAAATGGGTCGTTCTCTGATTCAGGTCAAAATTACGATCTATGGATGAATGTATGAATGGGTCCGCCCTGTAAACAGGCAGTGACGCGTGTGTGGCAGACGTCGTATTGACCATAGATGGTGCTACTGTAAAAAGAAGAAAAGCACCCCCTACCTAAAATTCGCTTGGTCTGACCAAGCAGGCTTGCTAGCATTGGCAAGTGGCATTAAAAACAATAACTGAGGAAAGAGATAAATTCAAGATTCTTTAAAATGATTTCTTTGTAAATCTGAGGAATAAATATTATTTTATTTGATGTAAGCTTTAAACATCCTATTAAATAGAAAAAAAATTATACCATTACTATTTTTTTTTAATTTATTTCATAGGCGAAAAAATTACATTAGTTTGATGATATAACGCAATTTTTTAATACTAGAACAAACAGTAAAATATTAATGATGGCAGAGTATGCATAAAGATGGTAACTCATAATTAAATATATTTAATTGCTGGAAGATAATTCTTGTTTTTATAAACTGTTTTCGTAATGTTTCTAAACTAAATATGTAATCATTTATTTTGCCGCAGAAAATAAAATATTCCATAAAAAAGAACACTTAAAGTAAAATTGATCTAAAAAATAATGTTTGCTTTATTCCTAATTGGAGATAAAATGAAATATAAAATAGATTAAAAATGATTCTTAGTTTTATTATTTACTTCAACGTCCAATTAAATAATCATAAATGTCTCTCAGGAGAAAATATCCGGTACATTTTCTCAGCGGATTATTCTCTGATACGTGTTTCTCGAAAACTGGGAGAAACTTATTAATGGTGCTTAAAATTTAATTATGGCGTGATTAATTAGTGCTTTTCAATTTATCACGTTTCAGATATTAGAGCATTTCCAATATTTTACTCACTAAAACTACCGTTTCTCCTCACTGTTTAGTATCTTCGTTACTTCAATAAATGAAGAACATAAAGAGAGATAGAAGGTGACGGAATTAGACGTTGCCAAATGAAAATGGTTGGAAAAATCATTTACACTTCAACTAATAAGTACTCAATTAAAAATCGCCTAATGAAGAGTTATAGTTTTCTAAATATTCCTAATGACAAGCAATCATATGAAGGAGACTTAAAATTAAATTATCAAAATTTTCAAATGAGGAGCCGTTGTAAGAGTAAGACCAGCGAGACAGTAGCCCAATAAGCCTCACTTTTCTAAAGCTCAATGGAGCATTACAATAAAAATATTTTTAAAATTATAATTCTTTAACACGTTGAGCGCCGCCTCAGCCATCGGTGGCTGACACTAGACTTTCCATTTAGGCTGCGTCAACCACCGGCGGCTGACACTGAAATTACATTTAGGCTGCGTTAACCACCGGTAGCTGACTCTGACCTTTCTCATAGGCAGCGAAAAACAGCTGGCTGACAGCGTATAACATGATATAGAACTGTAAAATTTGCATTCTTTTATGGAAATGCAGAAAATTTATTCAAAATTTACTTAATTATTGTGATTCATGGTTTAATAAATTCAATTTACTAGGTTTTTATCCATCACTATTTCTTTACAATTCGTAGGCTTATATAATTCCTCACTTTTATTATATTTTTCAAGCTAAACCTTTTAAGAACTAGCAAAATCTGTCTAATATTTGCAAATTTAGTTTGTAGTTATTTACCGTTGTGTCCTGACGGGCAAGACTTGTAAAATTAGCGTGGCGTTCAACGTGTAAGTGAATTTTAATACTGGCAATTCAAATGTTTGTTTTAATTATATCGATGATAATCTAGATATGCCAATGTACTGCCTAGTTTTAAAGGCAGTTCTTGAGAACTCACTAAAGAAAACTATTCATAGAAATCACAAACATACTAAATAGGATATATTTAACCCTTCGCGATCGGTTATTATTATAAAATTAGTCATAGTTTTAAAACAGAATTAATTTTTCATAGAAAAGCACGATCTTCCGAATAATGCAGAAAAAAATGACATCTACGAAAGACAGTCAATTTTCTTCCAAATGTGAGTAATGAAGAAGGAAAATAATTTTGGCTGAAATATATGCTACCGTGAATGACATTAATCAAGAAAATGTCGACTGTCACTGGTGAATGCCAACAATCTCATAGTCGCTTTGGTGAATTCGATTTACTCGACATTTTAATCTAGGATAGAACAAACATCGATGATCGGTTAAATGCATACAGGTCAGTGGCACTTGACATTTAAAAAACATTGATGTAGGGCATATCGGGCAAATGTATACCGAGCACTGGCACTATTATTACTATTATATATTTCCGACATTTACCAATGCGACTACGTGATTGTCAACATTCACCGGTGGAAGTCAACAATCACCAATTTCGGTCTTTCACAGTAACATATATATTGGCTGGAATTCAAGCGATTGGGAGCAAAAGAGGACAAATATGAGTTGATGCATTTTTTGCAACTTAAAATGTTGTGGCTATCCAACCGATATTCCAAAGCAGCGGGCATCAATCTTTTGATACACTTGAGCCATCCAGCAAGTATCGCTGACATTCCAACTATTATTGATGGCTGTGATGCTTACCAAAATAAAAAGTTCTGGACGAAATCTTAAAAAAATAACTCCGATGTTGATTACGAAAGCGGTGTTAGGCATCAATATATAGAAAAATTATAGCTTTGTGAAAAAGAAAAGCATTTTATGTATTTTTTTTTAAATATTTGGAAATTATATTCACCGCTGCGGCTTATAAAATAGAAAATTATGAGAACTATACATATATATTTATGTTTTTCATCTGGTTGAAACTATCTCATCACATAATCCAGCAATGATTCTTTTAAAGATTAATTATTTTTGTCACTTAAGCCGTTCGTCCGTTTAAACTTTAGTTAGATTTTTAGGCATAATAACGTATATAATTTAAAATTAACGCTTTGCTTCTCATCTAAGCTCTCAAACTGTGACTCTTTTCTTAGCTTGGTGTAAGGACTTTGAAGATCACCCGTAAAACAACGTCTGATGGGAAAGCATTTAATCATATATAGTGCAGGGCGCTTTTTGTAAAAAATTATTCTAGTCGCACCTTAGGTTATGTTGTTTTAATCTATTATTTTTTATTCATTTGAATTTATTTTCCGCACCACTATATATTAATGGTTTAAAAGCTCATAACCAACGCCACTTAAAATATTTTTCGCTGATAGTGAATGTTGTACTAGTAAAAGAAACAATATTTCTTGCCTCGTAAGGCGCTTGAAATGTTGGTAAAATCTGAAAGCCCCTGTGTTTTGAATGTCTACCCTCCATAATTTGTTTTGCTTAACTCTTTCGGGACGGGAGAGTCATAAATGCATTTGTAAGGAATCAGGATGGTTAAAAATAAAAAGCTGTAGCTTAATTTTTGCTTTTACTTTAAATCTAGCACATCCAATCCATGCCTGATAAAAGTGTAACTATAAAATTTTTAATTCGAACTAAATAGTGGTGAATTGAATGAAGCAAACTCTCATTACCCCGCCCTCAAATAAAGTGCTAAAGAACTACTTCGGTTACCAGTTTTATCTTTTTACCCTGATTGATACGGTTTCATGTTGGCACGTATTTGTGACAGTCGGCGCGAAAGGTTAATACGTAGTAGTTGGAAGTCCTGCATGGTGCAATACACACAAGATTGAACAAAATGATGAAAACACTTCTGTACTAATTCTGTCTAAACGATCTTTCTTTTAGAAATAAATCTTTCGGAAGATATTACATGGCAAGACTGTTAGCACAATTTAAAAGATCATGCTTTTCGAAATGTCATTTTCACGCATGAAATATTTGCGTCGATCAAAATGAGGAGAGGAAATTAATAGTTTCTTTTTAGCTTTAATACCAACAATTTTGAAATCATTCTATGATATAGCGGTATTTATATAAGAATGCATTTATAATTACAGTGGTGTTGGAAAAAATAAAGAGATTTTAGATTCCTACTCTTATTTTGGATGATGCAAATTTTGCATGATTAAAATGATGTCATTTTAAAAACCCACACGTATACACCAATACCTTACTCTGAAGATTTCTCCAGGACGACTTTCGATTTATCTTTTATCTCCAATTCTTTTCATTAATTGCAAGAAAATCAGACTCCACTGAGTCAGCCCTTCTCAAACGGGGCCTTCCCGCTTTCTTGTTCCAGTGGGTCTAAAAAGTAGTATATTTTTTATTGTATTGTCATCACTCATTCAAATCACGTGGGGCATCCAATTCATTCTATTTGTTTTTATGTATTTAATAATATCGGGTTGTTTATAAATCTTGAACAGTTCAAAGTCAAATCGCCTTCTCCAGTTATTGTTTTCACATTTGCACCACCAAGTATACTCCGCAAAATCTTTCTCTCAAATATTGCGATACAATTTTTCTCCAGTTTTGTCACTGTCCAAGCTTCAGAAGCGTTTACCAAGACAGGCCGGACAAGAGTTTTGTAGATTAACACTTTCGCTGCCGATCCCGCGCCAGGGCGAGACGAAATTCTTTCTAGTAGTTTGTGTCTGAAAAAACAGATCAAGTGGTAGCAAGGTGTATATTAACGTCCAACTATTTTTCAGAAAATACGATATTTTCCCACCAAAATAACACATTGTTTATTGAAATAATGTTATTGTGAATTTTGAAAACTAAAGTAGTTGTTTAAGAAATAAAAGTTAACTTTAATTTTATTTTTATCGATTACCACTTTTTAATGAAAGACACAGCATAATCACCTGTTCTCGTCTGGCAGTGAACGTATTAAGAACTTCGTTTTTCGAGAAAGAAACCTAGATTTAATTCTAGAAAGAAATCTTCTTAGCCCATCGATTGCCCTATTTGCCAGATAGAGTCGGTTTTTTTATATCAAAAGTCATTCTGTTTACCTGCCAACTTTTACGCATTTGGCGTAAAATTTTATTTTCATATTTAAAGTGGTAGTAAATATATACTATTATTTTCTTTTATAAAATTAATTTTTAAATGATTTTGATCACCACTATTTTAAAAAATTTAAGCATATAGATTAATATGTGTTACAATCACAATTAGCAGCATAAGCATTTTCAAATACAGCGTATTGTTTTGCTTAAAATTGAAATTTTAATTCCATAAAGGTAGGGATGCTGTTGTCAATGATAATAATTTGTCCTAAGTAAGTAAAACTCCCTACTGTTTCAAATATATAAGAATTTATTTCAAGATAGGGGTCTGGGACTCTGTTTCTTGAGAATAACATATATTTTCTTTTCTCTACATTAAAGTTAAAAGCCCATTTGCCTTGCAGCCACCTCAAGGCCAAGAAATGCCTCTTTCAGGGCAGGAAGGTAACGAACAATTCATCAGCAAATGCAAATAGTTGTACTGATCTAGCAAAAATGTGACCATTGGTATTGATGTTATGAGTCCAATATCTGTAGTGCACAGATAAAATTTTATATCGTTTCGCATACTACTCATTTGATTTATAGCTTTTTCGATAAAATAAAATTTGCAATTACCAAAGACATGCATCAATGAAAATGTTTGTTGTTGTCGTAGGCCATTAAGACTAGTGGTGCCATCTATGTTCAAGAGTTCAACTTCTGCCACACCCGTTTATAGGGTGGACACATTTATACATCTACAAATCGTAATTTTGACCTAAACCAAAGAAGAATCAATCTCCAATTCAGTACTCCCAGAAGTATAATTTCCTATGGGAACATGGATGATTTTATGACCTGACAGATTTAACGTGCACCAGTCACCATTTACTACAAGGGGAGTCTTCGGCCGGCAGGGTTCGAACTCTCATTCTCACGAACATGAGTTCAGCGACCTGCCAACCAGGCTACCCCAATGAAAATCATTTCTGCGACAATTAAATATTATCAACAACAGTTATTTTTAAAGGATTTATAATATTAAACAGTAATTGAAGTTTCCTATGAGAGATTATAAAATGCTGTCCAATTTGCTTTAAAACATCAAACAAAAATTCCAATTATTGATGCTTACGAAATACTCCCCCCCTCCCCCCCCAGCTTTAACTTTAATTTAAAAATAACCTCATTCTCATTTTTAGAAATAAATATTTTCACTTATAATGCAGACGTAAATCAAAATAAATCGTTTCATTCAAAATTAAATGAAAAATGCCATAACTCTCTAACTACTAGTTTAATTTTAATAGTTTCGACCAGCATAGAACTGCATGCTTGAAAAGATCATTGTAGATGATCTTTTCAAGCATGCAATACATGCACCTTATTAATAGATTGAGAATCATTAGTTTAAGCAACAAGTTTATATCATGTTAAATGCATTTTTGCACTACATAGTTTTTCAAATTAGTATATAACAGTTATTTTAATGATTATACTTAAAAAAAAACCACCTATAATTATATTCTAAAATAATTTGCTTTCTGTTTTCGGAAACAATCATTGAGTTTTCGGAAAGACTGTGATTTAACGAGCATTATGCGTGTCTTTAAAATAAAGCGTTCTTAAATAGGTTTGAAAATAAATATTTAAGCGTACATAAAGTTTGTCTGAAATAAACGAAATTAATGGAAAATATCAAGTAAGATAGCCTACGAGAAGAAAAAGATTTAAAAACGTATTGATTTTTTGTTGTCTGGTCGTTGTAACTTTCCGTGATGAATAATAACGAGACAGTTATTTGATTGTAAACATTTATTTGCGGAAAGACTTCCACAACTTTTGAATACTTAAGTAGTTAATTATTATTCAAATTGAGACAAAAAAACTATAATTCTATGTAGCACTCATTACTAAGCAACTCTTGCCTCTTCATCTAACTGAAATCACAAATTGGCGACGAATGATAAACGCATTGCAAACGGATCACCTAAACATACGTTTATGAAATGTCTGCAAACCATACGAAAGGTAAAAAATTGATGCCAAAACTTATTCGTTTCCGTTCTTTTTAAAAAATTATCCATTCGTGCTGACGCAACGCTTCCTATAACTGAAAGCCTCCGCACGGTTTTTTATAGGTAGTCCGGTCAGTCGAACCGAACGAGTCATTTAATATAGAATCTAATTCAAATAAGAAAGTGGTAGCAAATTTATGACTAAAAATTTATTTTATTTACGTATATTATTGGTTTGCCTTATTCACTTGTCAACCACTACAAATTCTATTCTCAAATATATAAGATAAATTTCTCTCAATTACTTTTATAAAATGTTTTGGGTTCATGCGCACAACTGGTTTACTTTTTAAACAGTCTGCGCGGACTACTTATAAAAGATCGTGTGGAGGCTTCTTGATGTAGGAGGTGATGCATATATACGTAATCCGTACTACAGTGAATCCCCGTATTTTTTTTAAAATTGAAGTTGTAGCTATAGAGGCAAATTTGCTCCAATTCTTATGAAATCTAGCCTACAACTTTTTTTTAAAATTTCAATCTATAACAGCTTTAACAAATATTTTTGAAAAAGTTGCTCGCATGTAATGTTAATATCGAATAGGTTAAGGGCAATTGAAATCTGGTAATATAATGACTATTACATACTTACCGAAATTTGTGTAGTTTTTTTAAAATTAATAAAGTAATTAAAAAATCTATGCAAAAAATTTTTATTTTGGTTCTAGCAAAACTGATTTGCAAAAATTTTGATTTTTCACTATATTGAAATAATTCAAATCAATATAATAAAGTTCCTAAATAGAATATACATTTTCATTCCTGATTGAGACGCAAACAGAGACAGACGTGCCTTGCTGGTTCGCCAAGCCGGATGATCAGGCAGTCATTCAACGGATGATGTATGAAGCGTTCCGGGTACCAGTCGCACGGCCACTCAGATGTCGTTCACGGATCAATGTTTTAATAACACAACATCGAGATGTTGTAGTTTCCAGATTCAGTCAACGTGAAAACACCGTGCAAGCTGGCAGTAGTAAATTGTTGCAGCATTGACCACAGAATGTGATTTTTGCATCAACCTCTCGGTAGTAGCATTTAGGACAGTTAACTCATGTTAATGGCGGTCATTTGTGTTTGAACCCGTTTGGTTGAAGCATTTTATTTTATTTTATTTTATAACCGTCGTAGAACAGCCGAACCAATTTTTTATGAGTTCACCACTACTAATGTTCAACTCCGTAGCCATGTAATTTTGAACCCAATCCAGAAGACAAAGGAACTCCTGTATCGAGTATTGGGAGAAATTTGCTTTCGTTGAGGACTTTTTGATGGAGCTAATCCGCCTTTGCGTTACATGGAGAGGAAGACCACGAGAACCTCCCTCGGTTAGCCTGACGGCTAGGGGACTCTAACCCATGATCCGTCTACCACTGAGGATATTTCACGTCAGCACTGTGGTCGATGCAAGCCAGATGCGGATTTCGTTTCAATCGGCCATCGCCGGGATCGAAACCCAGTTCACCTCATTGGAAGGCGAACGCTCTATCCCCTGAGCCACCGTTGCTCTGGTTGAAGCATTATATTTTATTTTATAACCGTCGTTGAACAGCCGACCCAATTTCATGGGTTTACGACTACTTACGTTCAACTCCGTAGCCTTGTAATTTTGAACCAATCCAGAAGACAAGGAAACTCCTGGATCAGTACCCCCAGAGGTATTGATTTGTTGTGAGAACATGGAGGACTTTGAGACTCGACAGACTTAACGTGCATCAGTCACCATTTACTACACGGGAAGTCTTCGGCCGGCGAGGATCGAACCCACGACCTCTTGGATATGGGCCAGCAACCCTTCGGTTGAAGCATTTATCGCAAGTAGGGGTCTCGCGAAGCTAAACTCTAGAGTCGGCTGATAGGTTCCGTGGGGTTAAATTAGCAGCGGAGTCTGGTGACGCCAATTGCTTCATTGAAATAAGTAATCATACCAACAGCAAGATATCTACTTCAAGCAAAAGTACAGCCGACTACTTCATTGTTGACCATTCTCAACTCCTTTTCCTGTCACATTCACACGTTTTTCCACACCATGGCAAAGTGCCATTTTTCTCTCAACTCCAATTTGAACTTCGCCCCTTAATGTAACCAGTTTTCTACGTATGCATTTTCTACTTCATGCTAAATGGGAAATGAGCCAATTTTGGTCTCAGGTGCCCGGCTGGATCAAGCAGAACAGAATTTAGATTATACTTACTGTAGTAAAATCTATTAATGTATGGTTTTCAATTTCTAAAACTTCCTGCCAAAATGTGTAAAATAGACTATCTAGGGTTTAACTTCCAATTTGAATTCAAACGCTTGAAGCGAGATGAAAAAGAGGAAATGCCGATAGTGAAATAGTTTCAAAAATATCTACTTTTTGGGAGGAGTTAAACAAGCTTTTATTATTCATAATCTGCTCATCGCCATTTACTTTTTTCCAGTAAAGCACAATTTTATATTCATGCTATACCTGCTAAACAAAACTTAGTAGTTATGGATATTTCAATATTGCCGAAAACATGATGGAATTAAAATATCTTTCTTAGCAGTTTTTGCTCTTTTCCATCTTGATACATATAAAATTTCAACCCTATTTGAATTTCAAGTCAGTTAGTACAACGGAGATAATTTAATAAAGAGTCTATTTTATATTTCGAGTTACTTTAACCTATTATTCGACAGGCTCAAAATGTGGTCAATAAATAAAAAATATACCTATATGAAAAAGATTGTATTGCCTAGTTGTTCATACGACCCAGAAATTATTTCCACGTGTATTGTATGGTCACAGTCTTGAAAAATTAAAAACTGCTAGAAAAATATTAAAGAAATAAAATATTCCTGTTTACTAAAAGTATTTGCAACTTACTTATTTTTGTTTAAGCTGACCAACAGAATTCTTAAAATTGAAGAAAAACTAACACATAAAATTTCCAACGATCTTGTGAAATATTAGACACCATATATTAAAAAATTTTCCAGACTGTTACTATCTAGTATTCCTTTTTCTTACTACCACTAAAGGTTTTAAAATACATCGCTTATTAACTTCCAATCCAAAAATATAAATAATTATATTATTAATACAATACCTTTTATTTTAGTTTTAGACAAAAATGAAAGTCATTTTTTTTCAAAGGTTCAAATTAGTTAGCTAAAAAAATTTATATCATCTATTAAGGTTATCTTTAAATTTTTTATTAAAAAGAATGCCTAATCTAATTTAAATAATGAAAAAATAGACTTTCAAAACTTGGTTTTAATTGGACTGAGGAACAAAATGTTATTATATTTTTCTAACAACAAAAAGGACAATTTTAAGATACGTAGGATGGAACTGTCGCTGCTGAAGGATATTTCATAGGTAAGATAGATGTAGAATTATTTTTCCTGTTTAACTTAAATGGTGCTATTTTTAAGGAAAAATTTATATTTTCTATATAATATAATATGCGTAGATATATTAGTTTTATTATTAAGAAAATGGTAGCTACTTTTATGAGCTGTTAAACAATAACATTTCTAATTTAAATGAAGCTTTTATTATCAAAAACAAACGATGTGATATTAGGTTGCTATGGCGATACGAGGGAACAATTTGTCTAAATAAAAGTGTTATGTACTCGTTTTTGTTTTAAGTTTAATTATTTACTTGCGATTAAGCCTTTAATTTTTTTAAGAAGAACTAAATGATTAATTAGTAGTGATATTTTGGATAGAATAGTTATACCTTTTTTATCCACTAATCTCTTCAATTAATTAATTAATATGTTCAAAAAATTTAAAAAAAAAACACTATAAAACATAACAAAATTAAACAGCTTTGTTTAAATCTGAATTGTTTATTTTACAATGAAATCAGTGCAAAATAATAAAATCGTGAAAATAAAAGATATGTCTATTAAATAGATAACAAAAGAAATATTTACCTTATAACCTAAGTAAACTAGAAGTAAGGCTTCTGTAAGACATACGATCGATAGCACCATCTGGAATATAAAATACTCTTCGCATTAACAAGAAATTGTATGATTAATATGAAAGGCATTAAGTAAAAAAATAGATTATTTATCTTTTTAAAAGTGAAAATTTGTGTCCCTGTTGCCTTCAATTTGTTAACCCCTTGGGAACGGGTGATTCAGAAAAGCATTCGTACAAAATCAGAATCAGATGTAAATAAATAAAAAACGGTAACTTAAATGTAGTCGTTGCTAATTTGACAGACTTACCTTGCTTTTACTTTAATTATTGTTAGTTAAACCATATATATAATCAAAGTTAGTTTAAAGAATATCTAAATAATTTTATTTTGAACTAAAGTAATGGTGAATAAAATAAATCAAACAATTGTAACCCCTCCCACAAATACACTGCTAAAGAACTACTTTGGCTACCAGTTTTATTTTTTTACCCTTATTGATACAAAACCCTATCAATCATGATAAAAAGATATGCTGGCACGTATTTGAGAGAGTCGGCGCAAAAAAGTTAAACCTAAAAACCATTCATTCAATTGTTATGAAATTTGACACACTGATAGTAAGATGTATGAGACCTTTATTGTAACAATTAAAATATTCTAATCGTTGAAGCCCGTAGAACGGGATACATAAAAAATGAATTCTCCAAACTAAATGACCCATTACAAGTTAATATCTGATAACTTACAGCTCTATTACATTAAAAATGAGTTTCACTGACAGTTAATTGCATGTTTTTAGTAATTATTCCCATTTCGTGCTCAATATTAAATGAACGAGAATAATTCTCGTGGAATGTGGGGCACTTTTGAAACATGTTTTTGCAAATTTAAGTGCACTATTCTGTCGACTTTAAATATCTGCCACCAGGAAGCAAAGCAAATAATAAAAAAGGACAATTCTAGCTGCTAATTTTGATGATATTTCTTAAAATATATCTGTTAGTACCGTAACGTTAAGAATATTAAAATTAAAGGTAATCACTAGCCCGTTAATGTCAAACTAATTCCAAATAGGAGTGAATTGTTTTATTCCTTTTGCAGGTAAGGAAAGGTTAAAATGCATATTACTTACGCTGTTTTTTTTCTTCTTGCCAGTTTACTCTTGCCTGGTATTCTCTGAACTGAGCTAACGCCCCACACACGGTATTTTGTTGGTAGTCTGATCAGACCATTATGAAGGTAAACCAATTCGTGAAAAAACCATTTAATATTAAATCTATTAAAATTTAGAAAGTGGTAGCAAATATATGTCTAAAAATTTGTTTACTTTATGAATATAATTGGTTTGTTTCATTTACTTTTCAACCACTACAGATTCAATTCTCAAATATATATGGTAAATTTCTCTCAAGAACTTTTAAAATGTGGCCAAGGCCTTCAACCGAGTATGGCATAAGGGACTTATCGTAAAACTACATAAAATGAATATTTCATTAGACCTTATTACTTTAATTAACTCTTTCCTTACTGATAGAAAGTTCAGAATTAAAATCGATAGCTTGTTCTCAGCTTATAAAAATATCCAAGCCGGTGTGCCCCAAGGTAGTAGACTCGGACCACTACTATACATCTTATACACAGCTTACTTCCCTATTAATAACGAAAATCTAAACGAATTCACAGCCCTATATGCCGACGATACAGCAATTATCACGAAATCTATGAGCCATTTACAAGCCTTCAAATACATGCAAAACAAGATCTACAATATAGAAAAATGGTGCTCACAATGGAAGATAAAACTACACCCGGATAAGTGCCAAATGATTATTTTCAATAGTAAAAAGAAAGGTAGAACTATTCCTGATATAGTCCTATACAAGCAGATCATTAAACTCACAAAGAGTGCAAAATATCTAGGAGTCACCATCACCTCTAATTTAAGTTGGAAACAACACATAAATAAAGTTATTGAAAAAGCGAATGGCGCCTATTGGGCCCTCAACTCCATATTAAACTCGAAGTCATCTTTAGATTTAAAATGCAAGCGCACTGTCTATCTAATGGCAATTAGGCCAATTCTAACTTATGCCTGCCGCGCCATTAACACTCTAAGTGATCACTTAAAAAATAAACTCTCTATGGCAGAAGGAAAGATTATAAGAAGACTCGTCGGCGCCCCTAAATGCATTAGCAATAATAGTATAAAAAGGGATCTTAAAATTGATGACATCAACGTCTATATAAAAAATTTAAACCAAAATTTCTACGATGAAGCAAAAACCTGTACCACCAGCAATTTTAACTCACTCCTAGATATTGAATTAATTGACGACAACACTAAATTTAGCCCAATCACTGCCTTTTTCCTTAGGGATATGACGTAGCCCTAGCACATGAAATACACTCTCGATTTTTGGTGCTAAGCACCACCTCTTCCCCCCCCCATCTCCATTCCACCTCACTACTCCTCATCATCGAATTACTACTTCAGATGAATCGGTTAATGACGCTTCGCGGCAGTGCACCGAGATTTATATAATTTCTACCATTCTACCAACTTTTAAAATAGAATTTGTGTTCATGCACACAAATAGTTCGCTTTTTAAATAATCTGCGCAGACTACTTATAAGAAACCATGTGCAGGCTTTCTGATGTAGGAGGAGATGCCTGAGCTCTGTTGTTTTTTATTGCCCGGTAAACGCTTGTCACGTGTCCACGGCACCAATTTTTTTAAGGCTAACTTTCATTGAGAACTATTTCTTAATGTATTCTAAATTAAATTAAGTGGAAATCATAAACATCTCCAGGTACCTCTCTTCCCCCCCCCATCTCCATTCCACCTCACTACTCCTCATCATCGAATTACTACTTCAGATGAATCGGTTAATGCCGCTTCGCGGCAGTGCACCGAGATTTATATAATTTCTACCATTCTACCAACTTTTAAAATAGAATTTGTGTTCATACACACAAATAGTTCGCTTTTTAAATAATCTGCGCAGACTACTTATAAGAAACCATGTGCAGGCTTTCTGATGTAGGAGGAGATGCCTGAGCTCTGTTGTTTTTTATTGCCCGGTAAACGCTTGTCACGTGTCCACGGCACCGATTTTTTTAAGGCTAACTTTCATTGAGAACTATTTCTTAATGTATTCTAAATTAAATTAAGTGGAAATCATAAACATCTCCAGGTACCTCTCTTCCCCCCCCATCTCCATTCCACCTCACTACTCCTCATCATCGAATTACTACTTCAGATGAATCGGTTAATGCCGCTTCGCGGCAGTGCACCGAGATTTATATAATTTCTACCATTCTACCAACTTTTAAAATAGAATTTGTGTTCATACACACAAATAGTTCGCTTTTTAAATAATCTGCGCAGACTACTTATAAGAAACCATGTGCAGGCTTTCTGATGTAGGAGGAGATGCCTGAGCTCTGTTGTTTTTTATTGCCCGGTAAACGCTTGTCACGTGTCCACGGCACCGATTTTTTTAAGGCTAACTTTCATTGAGAACTATTTCTTAATGTATTCTAAATTAAATTAAGTGGAAATCATAAACATCTCCAGGTACCTCTCTTCCCCCCCCCCATCTCCATTCCACCTCACTACTCCTCATCATCGAATTACTACTTCAGATGAATCGGTTAATGCCGCTTCGCGGCAGTGCACCGAGATTTATATAATTTCTACCATTCTACCAACTTTTAAAATAGAATTTGTGTTCATACACACAAATAGTTCGCTTTTTAAATAATCTGCGCAGACTACTTATAAGAAAACATGTGCAGGCTTTCTGATGTAGGAGGAGATGCCTGAGCTCTGTTGTTTTTTATTGCCCGGTAAACGCTTGTCACGTGTCCACGGCACCGATTTTTTTAAGGCTAACTTTCATTGAGAACTATTTCTTAATGTATTCTAAATTAAATTAAGTGGAAATCATAAACATCTCCAGGTACCTCTCTTCCCCCCCCCCCATCTCCATTCCACCTCACTACTCCTCATCATCGAATTACTACTTCAGATGAATCGGTTAATGCCGCTTCGCGGCAGTGCACCGAGATTTATATAATTTCTACCATTCTACCAACTTTTAAAATAGAATTTGTGTTCATGCACACAAATAGTTCGCTTTTTAAATAATCTGCGCAGACTACTTAAAAGAAACCATGTGCAGGCTTTCTGATGTAGGAGGAGATGCCTGAGCTCTGTTGTTTTTTATTGCCCGGTAAACGCTTGTCACGTGTCCACGGCACCGATTTTTTTAAGGCTAACTTTCATTGAGAACTATTTCTTAATGTATTCTAAATTAAATTAAGTGGAAATCATAAACATCTCCAGGTACCTCTCTTCCCCCCCCCATCTCCATTCCACCTCACTACTCCTCATCATCGAATTACTACTTCAGATGAATCGGTTAATGCCGCTTCGCGGCAGTGCACCGAGATTTATATAATTTCTACCATTCTACCAACTTTTAAAATAGAATTTGTGTTCATGCACACAAATAGTTCGCTTTTTAAATAATCTGCGCAGACTACTTATAAGAAACCATGTGCAGGCTTTCTGATGTAGGAGGAGATGCCTGAGCTCTGTTGTTTTTTATTGCCCGGTAAACGCTTGTCACGTGTCCACGGCACCGATTTTTTTAAGGCTAACTTTCATTGAGAACTATTTCTTAATGTATTCTAAATTAAATTAAGTGGAAATCATAAACATCTCCAGGTACCTCTCTTCCCCCCCCCATCTCCATTCCACCTCACTACTCCTCATCATCGAATTACTACTTCAGATGAATCGGTTAATGCCGCTTCGCGGCAGTGCACCGAGATTTATATAATTTCTACCATTCTACCAACTTTTAAAATAGAATTTGTGTTCATGCACACAAATAGTTCGCTTTTTAAATAATCTGCGCAGACTACTTATAAGAAACCATGTGCAGGCTTTCTGATGTAGGAGGAGATGCCTGAGCTCTGTTGTTTTTTATTGCCCGGTAAACGCTTGTCACGTGTCCACGGCACCGATTTTTTTAAGGCTAACTTTCATTGAGAACTATTTCTTAATGTATTCTAAATTAAATTAAGTGGAAATCATAAACATCTCCAGGTACCTCTCTTCCCCCCCCCCATCTCCATTCCACCTCACTACTCCTCATCATCGAATTACTACTTCAGATGAATCGGTTAATGCCGCTTCGCGGCAGTGCACCGAGATTTATATAATTTCTACCATTCTACCAACTTTTAAAATAGAATTTGTGTTCATGCACACAAATAGTTCGCTTTTTAAATAATCTGCGCAGACTACTTATAAGAAACCATGTGCAGGCTTTCTGATGTAGGAGGAGATGCCTGAGCTCTGTTGTTTTTTATTGCCCGGTAAACGCTTGTCACGTGTCCACGGCACCGATTTTTTTAAGGCTAACTTTCATTGAGAACTATTTCTTAATGTATTCTAAATTAAATTAAGTGGAAATCATAAACATCTCCAGGTACCTCTCTTCCCCCCCCCATCTCCATTCCACCTCACTACTCCTCATCATCGAATTACTACTTCAGATGAATCGGTTAATGCCGCTTCGCGGCAGTGCACCGAGATTTATATAATTTCTACCATTCTACCAACTTTTAAAATAGAATTTGTGTTCATGCACACAAATAGTTCGCTTTTTAAATAATCTGCACAGACTACTTATAAGAAACCATGTGCAGGCTTTCTGATGTAGGAGGAGATGCCTGAGCTCTGTTGTTTTTTATTGCCCGGTAAACGCTTGTCACGTGTCCACGGCACCGATTTTTTTAAGGCTAACTTTCATTGAGAACTATTTCTTAATGTATTCTAAATTAAATTAAGTGGAAATCATAAACATCTCCAGGTACCTCTCTTCCCCCCCCCATCTCCATTCCACCTCACTACTCCTCATCATCGAATTACTACTTCAGATGAATCGGTTAATGCCGCTTCGCGGCAGTGCACCGAGATTTATATAATTTCTACCATTCTACCAACTTTTAAAATAGAATTTGTGTTCATGCACACAAATAGTTCGCTTTTTAAATAATCTGCGCAGACTACTTATAAGAAACCATGTGCAGGCTTTCTGATGTAGGAGGAGATGCCTGAGCTCTGTTGTTTTTTATTGCCCGGTAAACGCTTGTCACGTGTCCACGGCACCGATTTTTTTAAGGCTAACTTTCATTGAGAACTATTTCTTAATGTATTCTAAATTAAATTAAGTGGAAATCATAAACATCTCCAGGTACCTCTCTTCCCCCCCCCCATCTCCATTCCACCTCACTACTCCTCATCATCGAATTACTACTTCAGATGAATCGGTTAATGCCGCTTCGCGGCAGTGCACCGAGATTTATATAATTTCTACCATTCTACCAACTTTTAAAATAGAATTTGTGTTCATGCACACAAATAGTTCGCTTTTTAAATAATCTGCGCAGACTACTTATAAGAAACCATGTGCAGGCTTTCTGATGTAGGAGGAGATGCCTGAGCTCTGTTGTTTTTTATTGCCCGGTAAACGCTTGTCACGTGTCCACGGCACCGATTTTTTTAAGGCTAACTTTCATTGAGAACTATTTCTTAATGTATTCTAAATTAAATTAAGTGGAAATCATAAACATCTCCAGGTACCTCTCTTCCCCCCCCCCATCTCCATTCCACCTCACTACTCCTCATCATCGAATTACTACTTCAGATGAATCGGTTAATGCAGCTTCGCGGCAGTGCACCGAGATTTATATAATTTCTACCATTCTACCAATTTTTAAAATAGAATTTGTGTTCATACACACAAATAGTTCGCTTTTTAAATAATCTGCGCAGACTACTTATAAGAAACCATGTGCAGGCTTTCTGATGTAGGAGGAGATGCCTGAGCTCTGTTGTTTTTTATTGCCCGGTAAACGCTTGTCACGTGTCCACGGCACCGATTTTTTTAAGGCTAACTTTCATTGAGAACTATTTCTTAATGTATTCTAAATTAAATTAAGTGGAAATCATAAACATCTCCAGGTACCTCTCTTCCCCCCCCATCTCCATTCCACCTCACTACTCCTCATCATCGAATTACTACTTCAGATGAATCGGTTAATGCCGCTTCGCGGCAGTGCATCGAGATTTATATAATTTCTACCATTCTACCAACTTTTAAAATAGAATTTGTGTTCATGCACACAAATAGTTCGCTTTTTAAATAATCTGCGCAGACTACTTATAAGAAACCATGTGCAGGCTTTCTGATGTAGGAGGAGATGCCTGAGCTCTGTTGTTTTTTATTGCCCGGTAAACGCTTGTCACGTGTCCACGGCACCGATTTTTTTAAGGCTAACTTTCATTGAGAACTATTTCTTAATGTATTCTAAATTAAATTAAGTGGAAATCATAAACATCTCCAGGTACATAAAAATTTAAAAAAAGTAAAAAATAATAATAAACTTCTCTTAGCGAAAGAAAAATGAATGAATATAATAATATTAAAAAAAAAGTTCAAAGTGCGATGATTTTGAAGTGGCTTTAGAATGTATTTTGTTTATAGAAATGTTTGATTTATGCTGTATTTTTAAATTCCAAATTCTGAAATCGAAAAAAAAAATTCCGTTAGCCATATCTGTTTCAGGAAAAATCCAGACGTGCGTCCTCTACCTTATTCCAATAGAAAAAGAAATTGAACTATCCGTTTCCAATGGAATGGAGCTGGAAATTGAAAAGTTCGTTGTTGTTTTGCAATCTTGCATCCGAACTCAACTACCGTATAAATTTGGCATGTTTCAATAAACTTGATGTTATTCCATTCTTTCCTCTTTGATGTGGGGGACGTCATACTAAATTTTAAAGGATATATTTTACTTATTTATTACTTATTACTATTATTTCTCATGGTCCATAAAATTTATATGTTTTCGTTAAAGTGTGAAATCCGTTATTTCATATAATAATTAAATATTTCATGAAATAACTAGACAAGTCAGTGAAAGTAAATAAATTTATTGAATTCTGCGATTTGACTAAGTATTCTAAATAATAACAATAACTTGATCGTGAAAGCATGAAATAAGGCCCTCGAATGGATCTAGCTACTTTTAGTCAGATTGTAACTGCTTACAGCTGCTTTACAATGATGTGTGAATGTGTATGCTTTATTCCATTGCTTTTAGACGTAAAATTCAGACGGTGAATTTATGTTGCTTTTCCTTATTATTTATCAATTAATTATTCGCACTATGGATAAAATGTATTTTTCGTGACATTTAAGCTATTTATAATAAACTAATTTATAAAATAACTTTCAAATTGTTTATTTTTTACTTTAACTGTCCATCGCTAGTTATTTCATAGAATAACTCGGTAAAGTATGAAATCTTTCATCTATTATATACTTTAACTGACTTGTCTAATTAAATCATGCAATACCTAGTTATTCTACGAAATAACTGAATTATACACTTTAACGGCAACATATATACCAAGTTTCATTAACATCTATCCATCAATACAGATTTCATGTTAATCAAAATCTCATCCCTCTCTTCTTATCATAAATTTTAAAAAATGTTTCCGACAACTATCTAAATATTCTCAGAAACTCCAATTAACAAGCACGTCTCTTCATGCTTCCAATTTTAAAAAAACTTTAAAATTTGCCATTTAATAATGTTTAACACGTTGAATGCCACGCTAATTTTACATGGCTTGCTCGTTAGGATACACGGTAAATAACTACAAACTAAATTTGCAAATATAGACAGATTTTGCTAGTTTATAAGTGGTTTAGCATGACTATCTGAAAAAAAGTGGTGAATTATATATCCCTACGAATTGTTTAAATATAGTGGTGAAAAAAAATTTAATAAATTTAATTTATTAAACCAAGAATCACAAAAATTAAGTAAATTTTGAATAAATTTTCTGCAATTCCATGAAAGAGCGCAAATTTTATAGTTCTATATCATGTTATACTCTGTCAGCCAGCCGTTTTTCGCTGCCTATGAAAGGTCAGTGTCAGCCACCGGTGGTAGACGCAGCCTAAATGTAATTTCAGTGTCAGCCACCGGTGATTGACGCGGCCAAAATGCAATTTCAGTATCAGGCACTGGTGGTTGACGCGGCCTAAATGGAAAGTCCAGTGTCAGCCACCGATGGCTGACATGGCGCTCAGCGTGTTAAACAGCGCTAGATTATTATTATATGTTCCCAAGAAAAAAATTCTAATAAACTTTTTTCAGATAAACGATGCCAAGCTATCAAATCTATATATATAAAAGAAAGTCGTGTTAGTTACTTCACTTATAACTCAAGAACGGCTGAACCGATTTAGCTGAAAATTGGCAGGGAGGTAGTTTAGAGCCAGGAGAAGGACATAGGATACTTTTTATCCCGTTCGACATCATTCCCGTGTGACTTGACATGTAACGTCAGTCACTATAAAACGTGGTATTAAATATCTATTATTACCATTAATCTATTATTACTATTAAATATCTACCATTAAATATCTATTATTAATATATAACTCAGAAGTTTAAGTTTCTGACTTGAGAAAACAAAAGCTAATTATAAGTAAATATATTTTCGACTATATAAGGTCATTATTATGAAACAAATGTTTACATGTTTATTTAGTACGATTTATTAGATTTTTTAGGTGATTACATTGAAGTAGTAAACTAAAATAAAATTCTCGCGCTATGATAAATAATTTCTAAAATAAATATTCTCTGCTTAAGTTAACGAACGTATTCATTTATATATGTAATTCTCACGCGAATTAAATACTTGTATTGCTCTTTAAGTAAATAAGACTTAACTGTGCACTTAAACAGTACCACTTTGTTTTGCATTTCGCTTATTAAGTTATTTACATACATTTTTTATGCAGCTTTCATACATCCTTAAAGTAACGAAATAATTCATTTCGTTTAAATGCTCTTTGTATTGTTTGAAATGTCGTTTTACATATATATATAAGTAAATTCAAATTCAGCTTCATCGCCAAAATAGAAATTCTCGAAAGATGAAATAAGATGAGATAGAAATTATCTAGGTTAGTGTATTAGAATATTAAAAAAGACTAAAAAAGCGAAATACTGTGCAAGAACATACTAAATCTTAGTAGTAAATATTCTAAATCTTTAAATTTTAGTAGATAAAATTTTTTACATAATTGGAAATGATACATGTATAAATGAAAATTTAAAACTTTAGCTTTGTCGATTTATTGAGCACTAATATCATAGCTTCATAAATTAATACGTATAGTTCAACTATATTTTTAATTTATTTATCAATAGATGGTGTCCAAAGGGTCTATTAAAGGTACTTACGTATTAACGCAACAAGGCCAAAATTCGCATAAATTGCCAAATTTGGCGACCCTACTTACGGCAACCCTACGTGCTATACGTGGTTTTTCGTAATACCTTATCGAATTTATATGGCGCCAAGCTCAAGCTGTTAATGGCGAAGACGGTTTTCAATCAGTGCTAAAAGCAATAGCCAAAAGATTTCCGCCGAAAAAATATCCGCCGAAAGAATAACTTACTTTATCTATTGGTACCTATGTAGTATATTTGCTAATTCTGAACTCTACTCTCCCACCGAAAAAAGTGTTTATAACCCAGTTAATACTGTCTGGTTTTTATTTTGTAGATACAAGGACAGATTCATCATCGAATTGGATCATTAATAATTAATAATGCCGCGACCAAGACGATCGAATCTTTCCCGACAAAGCCGTGATGCAAGAAGAATACGAAATACTGCAAATGAAAGGACTGAAGAAGAACAAGAAATTGCACGTGAACAGCGCCGCGATAGTATGGCTCGACTTCGTGCTTCTCAATCACGAGAGCAAAGTGAAGCAGCCCGTGAAACAGCTCGGTTGGCAATGCAGAATCGTCGAGCGAACAACAGAGGTCAACAAATAGATAATTTGCGACGCAGAACAAGATATTTATCAAGTGCTGATTTGAATCGAGCAGCGTTTCAATACGATTGCAGCAATGATTACAGCTTGCATCCTAGCGTTTGCATTGGGCAAATGGACGTAGTTTGCGAGTATTGTGGTGCATTAAAGTTTTCCGGAGAAACGCCTGGATTATGCTGCCTTAATGGTAAAGTGAAATCGCCATTGTTGACTCCGCCACCTGAGCCATTGTATTCATTGCTTTGTGGCGAAACACAAGAATCACGCACAAGAATCACCCACAAACACAAGAATCAAGAAACTTGCAAATACTCAAAAATACAATGGTTGTTTCCAGATGACGTCATTTGGGGCAGATATTATCGAAGAACGGGGATTTAATCCGACATTTAAGGTATTTATTTTTGTACTTATATAGAATGTAGTTAAAGAATAACTTACTTTATCTATTGGTACCTATGTAGTATATTTGCTAATTCTGAACTCTACTCTCCCACCGAAAAAAGTGTTTATAACCCAGTTAATACTGTCTGGTTTTTATTTTGTAGATACAAGGACAGATTCATCATCGAATTGGATCATTACTACCTTTCGAGGATACACAGAATAAATTTTTACAAATATATTTCATGGGCAACATGGAAGAACAACTTGATCGACGCCTAGAGATCAATGCAGGAATGAAGCGAGCAATTCTTCAAGACTTGCAGTGTCTGCTTCATGAACATCATGCGTTGGTCAGGTTGTTTAAAAGTGCTTTAGAGCGCATGCCAAGTGATGACTATAAAGTTGTTATCAAAGCTGATAAACGACCATCTGGAACACACGAAAGGACATTTAATGCTCCAACAGTAGACGAAGTTGCCATCCTGATTGTTGGTGAACAATTGGAAAAACGCGATATTATGCTTACACGTCGCGATACTGGGCAACTGCAACAAATATCTGAAACTCATCGATCATATGACACATTGCAATACCCGCTGATGTTTTGGCAAGGAGAAGATGGATATCATTTTAATATTAAAATGAAAAATCCATTGAATGGTGAGTATCAGTATCATAATTTATTTCATTTAATTGTGAAAGACACTGATTTAAAATAATGTTTATTAAAAAAATGGTTAATGTCTGTATTGTTTGCCTTTAAAATTTGCCTTTGAAATGGTTAATTATCAAATTTTTAATTTCAGGTGAAGAAACTACAAAGAAAGTTAGCTCAATGAATTATTACGCATATCGTTTGATGATTCGTCAAAATGCTGACAACTATTTGCTGCGGTTTCGTCGATTGTTTCAGCAGTATTGCGTTGACATGTATGTAAAAATAGAAACGGAACGTTTAACATTCATTAGGTTGAACCAAGCCAAACTGCGTTCTGATGAGTACATCCATTTACGTGATGCAGTTAGTACTGAAGGAAATGCAGCTAATATTGGTCGATTAACTATTCTGCCGGCGACATACATTGGTAGTCCACGTCATATGCATGAATATGCACAAGATGCAATGACATATGTTCGTCATTACGGTCGGCCCGATCTCTTTATTACTTTTACCTGTAATCCAAAATGGATAGAAATTACTCAATTGCTGCTTCCCGGACAAACATCAAGTGATAGACACGACATCACAGCACGTATATTCAGGCAAAAAATTCGGTCCCTGATGAACTTTATTGTTAAACAACGCGTCTTTGGAGATACTCGATGCTGGATGTATTCAATCGAATGGCAAAAGCGAGGACTGCCGCACGCACACATTCTTATTTGGTTAGTGGAAAGAATTCAGCCTGACCAAATAGATGATATCATATGTGCTGAGATTCCTGATTATGAAGTCGATCCAGACCTACATGATGTTGTTACTACTAATATGATTCATGGACCGTGTGGTGCCATCAATCCCCAATCACCTTGCATGGTCGATGGAAAGTGCTCTAAACGATATCCACGGAAATTAACGGCGGAGACTGTCACTGGCAATGATGGTTATCCGCTGTATCGGCGTCGATCACCAGATGACAACGGTCGAACTGTCACAACGAAAGTGAAAAGAATAGATTTCGTTGTCGACAACAGTTGGATTGTTCTATATTCGCCACTTATTTCTAAATCGTTCAAGACACATTGCAACGTTGAATACTGCAGTTCAGTTAAGTCCATAAAATATATTTGCAAATATGTCACGAAAGGCAGTGATATGGCGGTTTTTGGATTGCAATCCTCGAACACCAACGATGAAATTTCACGCTATCAAGTTGGTCGTTATGTGAACTGTAATGAAGCGATTTGGCGTATATTCGCATTTCCCATTCACGAACGTCATCCTACTGTTACGCATTTGGCGGTGCATCTGGAGAATGGTCAACGAGTATATTTCACGGCTTCGAATGCTACGCAACGTGCTGAAACACCTCCAGCAACTACATTGACCAGTTTTTTTGCAATCTGCCAAAGCGATCAATTTGCACGAACTTTGCTTTACTCGGAGATGCCACGTTATTATACTTGGAATGCTTCATCGAAGAATTTTCAAAGACGGAAGCAAGGCGATGCGGTTCCTGGGTATCCAGATGTGCGTTCTACTGATGCTCTTGGTCGTATGTATACAGTTCATCCAAAGAATAATGAATGTTTCTATTTGCGGTTGTTGCTGGTAAATGTGCGTGGGCCAACGTCATTTGAGTCACTACGAACTGTTAATGGTGTAATATTCCCAACATATCGTGCTGCATGTGAAGAATTGAAGTTATTAGAAAACGATAGTCATTGGGATACGACAATCGCTGAAGCCATTATCTCTGCATCTCCAAGTCAGATACGCACATTATTCGCTATCATAATTTCGACATGTTTTCCATCAAACCCATGTAACCTGTGGCACAAATACAAGGATAATATGTCAGAAGATATTTTACATCAAATTCGTGTCAGTTCCAGAAATCACGATATTGAGATGAATGAGGAGATACATAATCGTGCTTTACTATTGATCGAAGGTATGTGTTACCTCATGTGCGGTAATTTATTAATCAGGTTAGGAATGCCAGCACCATATCGTGAAATGAATGACGCATTTAATCGAGAATTGGAACGGGAACGTGAATATGATCACCAGCAATTAGATTTAGTAGTTCAAACGAATGTACCCCTGTTGAATTACCAACAAAAGGAAGTTTATGATACTTTAATGAAGGCAATCGATAATGAATATGGTGGTTTATATTTCCTAGATGCCCCTGGTGGAACTGGCAAGACATTCCTTATGTCATTAGTTTTAGCAACTGTTCGGGCGAGATCTAACATAGCGGTTGCTTCTTCTGGAATAGCAGCCACATTGTTAGAAGGATGCCGTACGGCTCATTCAGCATTCAAATTACCGTTAAATCTTCAAACTATTGAAGAACCAACGTGTAATATTGCAAAACACTCAACAATGGCCAAAGTTTTAGCGGTATCGAAAATCATCATCTGGGACGAATGCACAATGGCGCATAAACGTGCATTAGAAGCACTTAACCGAACATTAAAAGATTTACGCAATGACTCGAGATGTTTTGGAGGAGCAATGATTTTACTTTCTGGCGATTTCCGCCAAATACTGCCAGTAATTCCAAGATCTACGGCTGCCGACGAAATAAACGCTTGCCTCAAATCGTCAAATCTATGGCGCCATGTGAAGAAACTGCAACTGACAACAAACATGAGAGTTACATTGCTTAATGATACATCTGCTGAAGATTTCTCGGAGCAATTGCTGACTATCGGTAATGGTCAAGTACCTGTCGATGAATCGAGCGGATTAATATCATTTCCAAATAATTTCTGTAATTTTGTCTCATCAAAAGACGAACTTATCAACAATGTATTTCCAGAAATTATTTCTAACTACAAAAATTATGAATGGATAAGTGAGCGAGCAATTTTAGCGGCTAAGAATAAAGATGTAGATGACCTAAACTACATAATTCAAAATAAGATCATTGGAACAATGCATTCATTCAAATCTATTGACTGCGTCACAAATGAAGATGAAGCCACCAACTATCCAATTGAATTTTTAAACTCTTTGGACGTGCCTGGCTTACCACCGCACAATTTACGCCTAAAGGTTGGCTCCGTAGTAATCATGCTTCGAAACATAAACCAACCAAAACTGTGCAACGGTACGCGTTTGGTGGTTAGAAAATTGATGAACAATGTAATTTACGCTACGATAATGATAGGAAAATTCAAAGGTGAGGAAGTTCTCATTCCGAGGATACCGATGATCCCAACCGATATGCCGTTTGAATTTAAAAGACTTCAATTTCCGATACGTCTTGCATTTGTCATGACCATCAACAAATCACAAGGCCAATCCTTAAAAGTTTGTGGTTTAAATCTAGAACATTCATGTTTTTCCCATGGTCAATTATACGTGGCATGTTCACGGGTCGGAAGACCATCTGCGTTGTTTGTTTTTGCGCCTGATAATAAAACAAAAAATGTCGTGTATCACAAGGTACTTAAATGAAGAGCAACCTATGTACTAAAATACAGAAATAATTATGAATGATTGATGTAGAAATTTAATTTTTTTTTGTATTTTTTCCAATTAAAAAAAATCTGCTTATTTATTGAACTTATTAAGGCGGAACAGCTAGTTAAATACAAAACACTGCTCAACTTACTTGGATAATCCACAGTGTCAAAGGACGGTCTACCCATAGAACTGCATTCCTGAAAAAATATTGTATAATTAGTAATTATAGTTTAATTCAACTATTGTTTTAGAATCTGCATGTAACATTTTGTTCTCACTTGAATTTGTTAGATACTTTAAATTTCTACCACTTCCAATTTAGGCCTGGTCTTTTTTTTTTAAGAAAACGGTAGTTTTTTTTGTTATAAGCACTCGAAACTTGACTTTTTCTGCTTCAATATTAAAGCAAAGGAACTTTTTTTATTTACAAAGTAGAACTAATACCAAAACAGAAAAATAAACTTTTTTTCTTAAATAATTTTTGGCACTGTCTAATTTGTTGCCTTGTAAAAGTGAGATTATTAAATAAAATAATTATTCCAAACAAACAATGTAGTACAATAGAGGGTTTCCTTTAAACAATCCCATAGTAAAGACACTGAAATTTACAAGTATTTTGTTCAATGGTATCGTATTCAATCTTGTATATTGTATTGAAAACGAAAATAAAAATGAACTATTTTATAGAAAAATTTTAGATAATATAAGGATATGATTTAGGCAAAATATATTTAGATCAAATAATAATCGGTCCGGAAAGTGAACACCTAGTTATTAGAACATTTGGAATTAACTGTTTATTAAAAGTGTTTTTAGTAACCTTTAATCATGTTTACATTTTTCTTGTGAGCGTATGCAAACATCATTGATTTTAATAATATTTATAGATACAAAATGGCATTAATGCACTTACCAATTAATATGATGAGAGGTTGGTCCATTTTCATTAAAATTAACATCTGGTGTCAGATACATAGTAATATTTTGAGGAAAGCAACCATAACTGCAAAAGTAAGATTAATAATTATGTGCGTATATCTAAATGACTTTTAAATATAATCATAATTTTCAAATTTAAATGGTATTGATTAAAAACGCGTGACGTACGAAAGCTTTATTTTTTGTTAATTACTTAAATGCACTGTTTACATCTAAATTAAATGTTTGTTTCCCAAAAATCATTCAATTAAGGTTGACTATGTTGCTGTTTCTAATCCCCAAGTAGTCTAACCTAACTAGACCGATTCCGCGGGTTCATAAATTTCCTCAAAGTCTAAAAACAGAAGTTTCTATAAAACCTCGTCCACCTTAATATCAATACAAGTTAAAATATACTTGAATGGTTCCCTCAAATCATTCAATTGAGACTTAATATGTTGTTGTTTCTATTCCCCAAGTAGTCTAACCCAACTACACCGATTCCGCAGGTTCATAAATTTCCTGAAAGTCTAAAAACATAAGTTTCTATAAAAGCTCGTCCACCTTAATATCAATACAAGTTAAAATATACTTGAACGGTTCCCTCTAATCGTTCAATTCTAATTGGTCAAGTCTAACCCAACTAGACCGATTCCTCAGGTTCATAAATTTCCTGAGAGTCTAAAAACAGAAGTTTCTATAAAACCTCTTCCAACTTAAAATCAAAACAAGTTAAAATATGCTTGAGCAGTTCTGTACTTCGTGCAAGTACTAAAAGTTTTTTGCTCCTATACACAGAGACTACCAAGTCACCACTTTCATAGCGTGATATGAAGTCTGATGGCCCTGAAGTCCCTCAAAAAGCAGGTCACCCCCAGGTGTTTTCTAAAGGATTTTTTTATTTGCTTGTTTCAAAAAATTCTGCTTTATTTCACTTCCACTACAAAAAATAATTCAAACTGCTTTCAAATAGTTGTGGTCTCTGTAATAGCAGTTTTTTTTCTGGTAAAGTCTTGCTTCGTCCGTGCAAATCCTTGAAGTGCAAGTGGCTAATTTTGATTTAATAAACTTGATTTTCATTAATTTTGGCCACTTCCTTATTTAAAAAAAAGTATAAAACCTAATTATTGAGCTGTAAAGCTTCTAAGTGTAGATTAAACTAAGCGTATCGAAGTTCAACGTATTTAAATTTGAAGAGTTCACAAAAATGCTTTGTCTACTTCGAAAAGTATTCAATATTCAAATGATATTTAAACTGGAAATTAAATTGTGCAACATGAAATAATTTCCAAACTCAATTATATGCGAATACAATGCTAAAAGCTAATAAATATATCAAGACGGAAAGAGTAAAAAACTGGTACAATTTAAATTTCATTTCTAACTTTTTTTGGGGGGGGGTAGTAAAATATTCCATAACTGCCATTCTTCTAGTGATAACTAAGTGTATGATTCTTAGTTTTGTAAATTCGATTTAAAGTTATTCTCTGCACCATTTTTTCAAAATGCACCATGATCCGATTTAAAGTGATTCTCTGTAAATTATTCAAAAACTCATATGGAACGCCACTTTTTCCAGTTCTCTCGTGATTATGCTTTTAAAACATAGGCTAAAACTTTAAAAGCTCTAGTTTTTAATAGTATACCACTATATAAAACTTCTTGCAAAAGGCGTAGTAGTTGACAGCCTTGCATTTATGACACCAGGATTTTGACTTTTAATTTTGCTGACAGTCACTAAAAATGCTTATGTATGCAACAAAAATTATATTTATAGATAGATGAATTTTTTCACAGCTTAAAATACTGAAAAATATTATTTTTGCTTTTCACAAAACAAAAAGGTTAGCAAAATGTGACATGATAACCAACAAAATTAAGAATATAAAAGTAAAAAATATTTAATTTTTCAATGATGTTGAACATATATATTATTCAAGCATAAATTAAATTGTTTATTTACCCATAGAGAGAAGGATTATAATTAGCCTAGATTTTTCACAACATCTCTTAAAACTACTTCCGAAAAATTCCAAATTGAAATAATAAAATCTACCGTTTTTTTTTTCAAAAAAATATATATTAATATTTAAATACAATTTATCTTTTTAATTGCAAAACAATAAGCATTTAAGTTCATTTAAATAATTTTCGCTCTTACTGTTGCGAAAATGTTCATTAAGTGTGATTATTAACTTTTCTCTTGATCAATTGTTATATTAGTTTTCGAAGAAATGAAATCTAGAAAATTAACCTTCTTAAAAACAATTTCAAAATTCGAAATAATAATGTATACCATATTGACAAATTTCTGACACACATTAAAACAATTCAAAAAGGTGTTATAAAATTTGTAGTACAATTTTCAATGCACGTCATGACAGACAGAGATGCCACTGGTGACTAAAAATGTAAAAAAGTGGTAGAAACTCTACTCATTTTGATTTATTTATCATGTCTTTAATAAGTCAACTGTAATTAACATCAAAACATGCATTTCAAATTATTCATATTTAAACCAAAGGCATTCACTTTCAATTGTCTACTGAAAATATATTTTTAAAAAAATTGTTAATTTTATTCTCTCTGGATAAAATTTTGAATTTGATTAGTTAGTACTTCTTTTATTTTCTGCTACCTGTGGCAACCTTGTTTAAACATTTCCCTACTGGGTATTCCATAAAGACCACCCTTAACAGCTCAAGGTTTTTTTAGAAGCCTCATAAAAATGAGATAAAAATCCTATGCTTTGGACGTAAATTAATATTAAAGCGAGGGGAAAAAAACAAATATGTTCTAGAAATCTGACAAATCACAATTAAGGAAGACGATACAATAATCATCAAACCGGGATTAATTATGTTGTTTATTATATATGTCTTCCTGTAAGGTGACTTGTTAGATTTTAATTTAAAAACAGTTTTTTTCATTCCTTAAAAATATTAATTTGCGACCCCCCCCCCTTTACGTGTATACTTTTTAGTTTTCTTGTTTATTAAGGATAATAAAAATGCATATTAAGAAGGATCCTGTGAGAGAAATCCTGTATTTAGAAGTAGACTCATGCTTTTGAGAAATCGAAAAAAGACTGATATGAGAACAACATATATAACAAGATAATGCTTTAAATCTTGAGAAATAATTATATGCAAATAATCACATAAAGATTAAAAATGATTGAAATTAATTTCAGAAGGAATTAAAGTAAAAAAAATAAATCTTACCACGCTGCATGGTTTGGGCCTCGATCAAAAATAACTCTTATCACATACAGTAAGCATAGAAGTAATTTGATAACTAATGTAAAAATTCTCACTCTTAGACCTGCAATTGAAGGAAATCATTTTTAAAAAAGAAGATATAAAAAAATATGCCATACCACAAATGCTAACAATGCTCCCCCACTATTCAAAGTGGTAGCAAGATCATAATTAGCATAAAAAATTAAGGCTACACTTAATTGCCTAATTTTACCCATTAATGCTATAAATAGAAAAAAGTTGTCAATATATGAAAAGCACCAACACGAAAAAAAAGTAGTTCATATTTCTTTATCCCAAGTAGATAGTTAGTTTTTTCTTCCTTTTTTTAACTTTTGGAAAGCACTACGCCTCGAATTTTATTTTAAAAAAAATCTTTGTATCATTCATATTTTGGGGTCAATATATCTATCTTGTTTTTGAAAACTATTTACCAATAATCAAACACATGAAGTACCATTTTTTACCTTTTTTGAAAAACGGGACGGTCCTATTAGGAAGAAAAGAGTTTAAAGGTTTTAACGAAAATTATTAATGTCTCAATTTTTTTTAAATAAAATTTATTAAATATACAGAGATGCCAACTTGCACCGGACAACAAATAAATATTTTAAAGTGGTACTTTATTAATTATGATTCTTGGTTTAATAAATTCAATTTAGTAGTTTTATATCCACCACTATTTCTAAATAATTCGTAGGTTTATATAATTCACCACTTCATTATTCATATGTCATATTAATCCTTTTAAAAAGCAAGCAAAAATAGTCAAATAGTTGCAAGTTTTTTTTAAAATTATTTTGACATGTCCGGAACAAAATGGCCGAAAATAAAATTTGCTACCAGTTCTAACATACAAGCTAAAATGCCGAAAGATTTGAAGAAACAAAAAACATTGTATAGCAGCTTTTGAATCTCAAAATCAGAAAAAGGGCCATCTAGGTTTGTTTTCTCTACAAATTAAATGAATTTGTGTTACTAATCTAACACGTGAGTTCTGCTTTGTGTTGAAAATAACTTATGCTACTTAAAATAAAAGGTTACCTCTTCTAACACTTCTAAATCTGAAATTAACTTTGTTCCAAAAGCTGTAGATTTTATTTCAAAATTATGTTTTTAATTTAGTTTATTTTTCTTCTTCTGATTGTGCAAGTTTATTAAGATTGTACAGGTTTATCTGATTCTGACTCAAGGTATCCATAAGAATGCATCATCAAATTACAGTGCATCTATAAACCTTACAAAATGTAAAGAGTTAGTAGAAAATGTAAAGACATATTTTTCTCAAGGCTGGTTAAAATAATTATTGAAATTTCATAAAATAAGTTTTATGAAATCAGTTTTGAAGTTTTCCCACGATGGAGCGAATAAAATTATTTTTATCAGATAAAGATGCCTCTTGTCTTACTACTTTGGATTTCTGGTTAAATTTCTTAATTTCCGTATCCCGATTTTTTTTTTTTAATTTTTATAATTGCCGTTGAACAGTCGACCCAATTTTGAGTTTACGACTACCAATGTTCAACTCTGTAGCCTTCTAATCTTGAACTCAATCCAGGGAACTCCAGTAATTTTGTCTTCGTGGGGGACTCGCATTATTATTTAGCGAATAATTATTCAAATTTACTAACAATATTTAACTTACACAATATACCTGAGTATCATGATTATTACGAACACAAAATATTTTTCCCCCCACACTTTTAATTTTCTACAAAATAAATGTTTTGGTAATATTATATCAAAATGTGTTACATAAAAATTATTTCATCTCTAAATCAGAGTTATTCAGGCTAATATGTTTTTATTTCTTTCACTACACGCGTAAATCCTTTAAAAACATTTATATATATTATATATTTGATTCACTAAGCATATTACAAAATACATCGTATAACCTTGAAATGTCTTCATAAGCAACAATCATTACGTGAAGAAACCGTATTACTCAAATAATTGCGCAGTCTAAACGAAATTCCAATGTTTCTCTTATTCCCAAAATACCATAGTTGCAAAGAGAATTCAAACTATTCGGTCAGAATGAACATTCATTACCCCAAATGGAATAGATTGTTATGAGTTTCTTAATCATCTCAGTACTTGAGGGTATTCCAAATGAATATGTTATTATACCGTTTTGATGCGGAAATGATGAAAAAGCCAATTAAAGCTTCCCTACAAATTGTCATGGCTTACATATATTCATTATTAGAGTAATATGCACTGTAATGAATTTATCAAATAAGATATGCCATCTCGCATTTCATTCTCCTATATTAAAAGTTTGATTATTAGTTCGAGACCTATCAACTATTTAATATTAAATAAAAAATACATGTGTTAGCCAAGCTACTGACCTCTGAAATACAATTAAACTAAACTCAGTGGCGCGACAGTTCAAAACGGGTTAAGACCTACTGTCCCCATCTCATTTTTCTTGACCTTGGGCTCTGGGGTGCAGGAGTAGATAGATGTTCCAGTTGGGTGGTCAGCCGAACTCGGAAACCCCAGTCTTTAGTCCCCAAGCGTGCTTGGTACTCATTTTATCGACCCGCTGAAGGAATGAAGGACTAAGTCAACCTTGCTCAGCCGGAGCTATATTGACTTTTCTGAATTTGCCTTTCATATCCATTTTTTTTTTAACTCGGACAGCGTTGCTAATTTTCCTCAACTCGCATTTTCTTTATTCAAAATTAAGTGATCACCAGCGACATTTGTAGTGTAAATTATCTGTAAAGCTCGCTCTCATAACATGTTTATAATGTTATGAGAAGATCTGGTGGTAGAGCTGACGTGCTAAAGGTCCGGGGTTTTATTCTCAGACCGGATAAGATTGACTCGGCCTTTCATCCATTCAGTGGGTCGTTAAAAAGTGTACCAAGCATACTCGGAGACTCTGAGTTTTGTGGGCCACCCAACCGGAAAATCTGCTCCCGCACCCCAAAACCCAAGGTAAAGAAGACGGAGATAGGCATAGTAGGTCCTTCATGGGTGCCGTACTAATGAGTTTAATGTAATAAGAACAAAAATAAAGGTATAATGTATGGTTCACAAGAATAAGTGGACATCTCTAATTATCCCATTTTCTCGTACTAGGACTCTATTTTAATGGTGTGGTGGTCGAACAATTAACGTATTTATACTTTTAGACATATAAAGCAAAATTTTCACACTTTCTACAAATGTTTTTGTTAATTCCTTATGGTGTGGTGTTTAAAATAACTTTATATCAAATTTTAAATAACTTTAAAATAACTTTATATCAAAACTCAGATTAGACGGTTAACGCACAGCGTCATATATTTAGGACAGTTCCTTTTTTCAAAGACATTCATTGTGGAGGGAAACTTTTTTCAGAATTTTCATTTATCTGGGAGAATTAAAAGATTCTCAGATACCACAATGATTTAGTTATTTCTGATTAGATTTAGAATTATAAGGAACAAGTACTTTATGATCTATCAAAGACTTTTCGAATGCCTTAACAGTGGAAAAACCAATTAATTTCGATATTGTATTAAATCACTTTTTCCATAAAACCACTTTTTGTATCATTTCCATACATAAATTCGGGACAAAACGGGTTAATATATTAATACAGAAAATTGCATACATACTACCAATTGAATATATCGTTTGTAAAAATCATAAAAGTAGGCAAGTATATTAATGCCTAGCTGCCAACTTGTACACTGTTGATAAATAATTTTCTTAGTGGTAGCAACATTTGCATTTTAACGTATTAAATCTTAAAGTTTTAAGTTTCAAAAAAGAATTTATACTACCAGGACGAATTAATAATTTTTTAAAACAAATATGTTCTTTAGATCTATTTGTTGGGTGATAGTAAATGGATTCAATGAAATTTTTACTTTTTAATAAACCTCAGACCGATGGCAGCTCATTTTTGTAGTGACGTAATTTTAACTAAAATACAAAATATTTAATTTCCTTTTATTCCAATTACCAGAAAGAACCACGTTAAAGACCACAATACAAAACGAATGGGAAAAAGGTCGCTAACGGTCCCCTGGCGCCCAGATATATTTCGATGATGATGATTTATTGCCTGATTACGCTTTTAGATGTCATGATACAGGGTAAGGTCCCCGTGACCAAGAAAAAATAAATGTGTGGTAGCTAAGTTTTTTCAAGACTGCTGAAAAATGCTTAGATATATCTTTTATTTGAGAATTAAAAAATTATTCGCGAGTTATTTTTTGCATCTATATGTATTTCCAGTAAATTCATTGATAACTTAAAACATCTAGATATATCACACTTTTGCAATCACTTTAGAAAGTTTCCAGGCAGTGGGAACCCTGTAATAGTTTTGTTTCTAGATAATTCTTCCAAATTTAATTGTTGTTTTACTGCGATTTCTTAAAATCTTTTTCAACGACCGTACAAGTTAGAAAATATGTTAATGAATGTAGTATAAAAGTTAATCGGTTTTATCCTAGCTTTTTATATGGAAGTGAAACAAAAAGTATATTTTCGATATGACGCTAAACTAAGCGGTTAAGTTACTAAGTACTAGCTAGTACTATCAGCCGCCATTTCATTTCGAAAAGTCCCAGCTTTTTATAATTCTAGATCTAGAACTTAATTCATTAATAAATTGCAGTGTAAGAGAATCTTTTAATTCTCTAAGACAAATTACAATAAATAAGAAATTACCCTACCGCAATAGATATTTTTGAAAGAAAAAAAGCTGTTCTGCAAATATGACGCTGGGTGCTTACCGGTTAAAGCTAAATTAAACGCACTGAATGCCACGCTAATTTTACATGGCTTGCCCATCTGGCCTCAACGAAAAATAACTACAAACTAAATTTGCAAATATTAGACAGATTTTGCTAGTTTTAAAAGTTTTAGCATTTAAAAAGTTTTAGCTGTTCGTTCGTTGTACTGGAACTGTTCGTCTGAGGCCTTACCGCCCTTACATGACACATCTGATACTAGTGGTGAATTATATAGGCCTACGAATTGTTTAGAAATAATAGGGGATCAAAATCTACTAGATTGAATTTATTAAACCAAGAATCACTATTAATAAACTACCACTTGAAAATATTTATTCATTGTCCGGAACAAGTTGGCATCTCTGCATATATAAATAAAGCTATTTTAGTGTGTTCTATATTCCTCAGACCATTTTAGTAACGATAATAATGTAAAAAAATTAAAAATTACTCAAATTATGCATTTTTAATAATTTTGACTTCGCCGGTCATCGCTTACACCCGTGGCAATCAACGTGTTAAACTGAAACCATTGAGCAAATTATGCTCGCTTTCATCTGCGTTAGGGTACCTTATTTGCGAGTTTTACCAAGAAAATTAAAACTTCATTTGAAGTATATTTGATGAAATTAATCTACCACTCGTTGCAAAAAATAATTTATTATAAATAATTTTTAAATTTCGTATGTGTATCATTTATTTCAACACTTTTTTTATATGTATTGCATAAACTACTAGCTATAAAAGTGCTGGTATTGATATGCAATGAGAGGAAATTAAATTTCTAGTGGTAGGCAAACAACAAATGATATATATAGTTGATTCAATATTTGTTTCATATTTTATGCAGTTCGGAGAAAAAGTTTTTCTTTTAAATTTTCATTTCCTTTTTTTCATTGGAATTTTTCTTAAATAATCTCATAAATATAATGAAACAAGTAATAGAATATTCATTGAATAAGCTATTCCTTTGAATAATTTATTGAAGTTATACTTCTTATGCGACTTCCAACAAGGTTGCGTTAAACGTTTAACGCTACATTTTTATTGGCCGGGAAATCACGTGGTAGGATCCAGTTTTCCCTCATTCATTTCCATATTGTTTCGGTCCTCACTAGCATAAAAATAATAAAAGTATTGTTTTTCTATAAATATTTTTTTAGTTTGATTTGATACACATACAATTTAATAGAACAGTATTTTTTATTTTCAAATTTAGTGGATAACAATTGTAAAAAATGAGTGAAAACAATCCCACGGACAATGCGACGGATTTAAGGTTATGTCAAGGTACGTCTCTTGTGAATATCAATTGATTGTTTCTCTTTTGAAATTACATTATGACGCATACATTATTAATACAAATGCATTTTCGAGGGCGAGACAATGAGGCAACCACAAGCACTGGTTCAAGAGATCCACGAGGGAAAAATGCACAAAATTACCGTTATTACAGAGCACGGAAGCGAGCGGAGTAGGAAAAAGAGTCGTTGAATAGAACTAGTGATCCTTCTACGACTGCTGATTCTACAAGCGACTAGGGGAAGGACACTTCCATAATGTTAAAAACTTAAGAGTTTCGTCGGAAGAGTAAAAATAGGGAAAGAGGGTAATTACACTGAGAATATTGGGGATTTTTTTGTTCGCTTCCTTGGCGTATTGGCTAAATTTCGAAGGTTTACCGTCACCGTTCGCATTTGTTTTTATGTTTATTTTTTGCGACGTTTGCTGTCATTTTCAAACTCGTATAAAATATGTTATTTGTTGAATTTTTTCGTTATGTCTTTGTTTTTATTATTGTTATCTGTTTTGCATTTGTTTTTAATTTTTTTTTACTTTAAAGTTAGTTAGATCTTAATATATGTATGTAACCGGCAAAGTATGAAACGCCTGCATTGTATAGAATGCTGGATGTTTTTAGGCAAAGTATGAAACGTGAGAATTATACCGGGCAATGGCACTTGACCTTAAAAAAGCATCAGCGTAGGGTATACCGGGCAAATACATACCGGGCAATGGCACTGAACCTTAAACAAACATCAGTGTAGGGTATACCGGGCAAATATATACCGGACAGTGGCACTTGACCTTAAAAAACATCAGTGTAGTGTATACCGGGCAATGGCACTTGACCTTAAAAAAACATCAGTGTAGCGTATACCGGGCAAATATATACCGGGCAGTGGCACTTGACCTTAAAAAATCATCAGCGTAGGGTATACCGGGAAATGGCAATGAACCTTAAAAAAAACATCACTGTAGGATATACCGCTTGTTTAGACTTTCTAGTTGACTAGACTTTTGGTAAATGTCTGAAATATATACAAGGTCTAGTTAAGTGCCACTGCCCGATATACGTTTGCCCGGTATTCCCTGCACTGATGTTTTTTAAGGTCAAATGCCACTGCCCGGTTCATACACGGAATACTTTTCACGATCTCCCCCCCCCCTCTCACGCTCAATGCCAACATGTACAGAATTGTTGGAACAGCGACCGATAATTGTCAACAGTACTGAGGTACGTACCTCTCTGCATCAAAAACGTTCTTTGAAGATAAAAAAAAAAATCAAATCTGACTGTCTTCTCTGTTAAGCCTAATAATCAATTCTTTCTTTTTTGATGACCCTAGTTAATTTTTTTTTTTTTTCAGAAAATTCCACCGAAATTTGACTTCCAATGTTGGCGCTAAAATAAGGCGATATTTTGCTAAGCTAATGCTCTCACCAGCAACGTTTTCCCGATATCGAGCTCATTTTCCCCTTTCTAAATTTTCTAAGTCCGTTTGTATAATGGAATCGTCCTGTCCCTAGTCGCTTGTGCTGATTCTTCTACAATTAACGTTGCAGGTTGCGAAGTTTAACTTCTTCCGCGCGGAGGGACTCCACGCACTATTTTTTCTTTTAATCAATGCCTTCAAATTCTTTTCTTGTTGAATTTGGTTATTTTACTTCCTATTTAAATATTTGATGCGAAATAGTAGTGTAATTTTTTTTTATCTTTGTATCTTTTCCTATAGTTTATTGAACTCTTTTTATTCAAAGTTTCATAGTTTATGCAGTTCGAAAAAAAAAATTTCTTTAAATTTTCTTATTCTTTATTCATTGGAATTTTTCTTAAATAATCTCATAAAAATAACAAAAGTGTGAAACAAATAATAGAATATTCATTGAATAATCTAATTACAGGTTTCAAATAATACATTTACTGGCTCAAAAAAGCTCTAAATTTTGGAGCTCTTGTGACTCTTTCTCGTAATGGTCCGAGGGTCCAAACGTTTGAAACTTTAAAACGTAATTCAAAACAATCTTCATAAAAATATTCTTTATGTCTATTCCAGTGTATTGTTTACTATTCAGAGTTCTCAGTTCTGTAAACGGTTTTTATTTCATTTGTTTCACTAATTTCTGTAACAGAACGCTGAACTTTTGTTGCGTAATCCATGCAATCTCCTCAGCAAGAACTTTTACAAGTATGTATTAGCAAATTTTATGAAAATATTTAATATAACTGAAACGAGTACTTACTTGAACTTTGATTTTTAAAGAAATATAGCTGCAATCTTTCTTTGACATTATTCTCGTTCACATAAAATTCAACTCTCACCCTGAAAGAAATAATACTTCATGTATTCATTATATTAATTGAAATAAACAAATATTAAAACTAATGTTTTTAATTGAATAAAGTGTAAAAGAAAGTGTGTCCTTTCCAAGTTGCTATTGAGATAAATAATTATTGGGATATGTGCAGAGATGCCAACTTGCTCCGGACAGCAGATATATAATTTAAAGTGGTAGTTTATCAATTGTAATTCTTGATTTAATAAATTCAATTAAGTTGATTTTTATCCACCACTATTTCTAAATAATTCGTAGGCTTATATGATTCACAACTTTAAGTACTTATGTCATTCTATACCTTTCAAAAAACAAGCAAAAATAGTGAAATATTTGCAAAATTTACTTTTTAGCTATTTACCGTTTTTTTTTTAAATTATTTTTCGTGTCTTGAGCAGTTGGCATCTCTGTATGTGCTGAGTGACCAATGGTGCATACATTAATTATCAGAGATGCCAAATTGCTCCGGACAGCAAATATATATTTTAAGTGGTAGTTTATCAATTGTGATTCTTGGTTCAATAAATTCAATTCAGTTCATTTTTATCCACCACTATTTCTAAATAATTCGTAGGATTATATAATTCACCACCATATAGCGTTTATGCATACAGCCATACCCTCCAACTTATGAAGATTTTGAAAATAATTCTTTCTAGTGGTAGCGAACCAAAGTAGAAATTTTTAAAGCAAATGGATCATTCATAAAACTTTTATCAGAACATAAGAATCTAGCCATATGGCCTGCGCTTTTATAAGTAATAGTGGACAAGTTACGGTAAAAAAATTTTTTTATAAATATTAAGACATTAATTTTGCTACCGTCTGAAAAGAAGATTTCTGAAACTACGGAAATTCCGTAGCAGTTGGAGGGTATGCATACAGCCAACATCACATATTTCCTATGTATGTTTCAGTCATGGGATATTTCAAGATGAATGGGAAAAGGGCCATTTAGGCATCAGGTGCCCAGTTCTACAACAACGAATGAAGTATTTGTGCATACCTGCTAACTTTTAATCCTTTCGAGCCTTTAAAATGCATACCTGTTAACTTTTAATTTATGCCCCAGGGGCAGTAAAATGAAACTTTAATAACTATTTTAGGCATAATCATACGCTGAAGTTTGAAAAAGCTTACGCAGACATCTACGACAGTATTACATATTAATATATATCCTTAATTTTTTAAAAAATAGTCGTGGTATAAAAGATCATAAATTAAGTTGATAAATGCAAGGAATCTGTAGAAAGCATACATTTCACTACCACTTTAAATATAAAAATAAAATTTGACGCCAAATGCGTAAAAGTTTGCAGGTATGCTTATGTCGTTCTATGACTTTTAAAAAACACACAAAAATAGTCAAATATTTGCAAAGTTTACTTTGCAGTTTTCACCGCTTTTTTAATTATTTTGGCGTGTCTGGAGCAGTTGGCATCTCTGAATTATTTGTAACCTGTTCCAGATTCACAAGTATACAAAGGCTAATAATACACGTAAAGTTACACTTATCAGTAGAAGAGTGCATGCACGTTGCATACTTTGAAGAAAAAATTTTTTCTTCAATTATTTAGACTAGCGTTATATATATATACTTTTAGATATAACATAAAAGCATAATCATTTAGTACAGTGTTCCATTGTTGTCGATGCATTTTTATTAGCCGGAAAATCACCTGGAAGGATCCAGTTTTCCCTTATTCAGTTCCATATTGTTTTAGTTGTCATCAGTATAAAATTAATGTAGGTAATAAAGGTGTTCGCGATCGCAACGCTTGAATACGCCCTCTAGCGGGATAGTATATTTTCAGGCTTTTATTTATTAAGTGTTCATTCAGTTCTATCAGAATCATTGGCAGAGTAGGACGCCATCTTTTTAGCAGCAAATAAGAACCAAAAATTTCCCTAAGGAAAAGGAAGAACTTGAAAAAAAAACGACCCAGAGCAGTAGAAAATCTTTCTGAAACAGAATGCGCCCAACATTTGAAGAACAATTTCTGAATAATGTTTATCTTTCTGTTATCAATAAACTTGCTACCGATAACTTACAATTTCGTGATCGTATACTGTTGCAGATGTGTGAATTACGGAAAAAAATTTTTTTTCTTCGATTCAAAACAAATTAAAGTGAAGTCAACATTGCTTACTTCATCCCAATGAATAAACGTGATTTCAGAACGTGCAGAACTGTAATAGTTATAGAATATTCTTTTTTATATAATAGTATATATATTTCTGAATCTATATAATTCGGAAAACAAGAATAAAGAATCATCCGAATTACTTGGAACAGTATCATTTGTGATGATTATTAATAATTTTTTATCGTTTTCTTGGTGAGTGTTTTTTTTTAAATTTTGAATGAATAATTAAAACTGGAATTCAGCTATTCTGTTCTTAAGTTACATATGTGAAATTCATATCGAGAGCTTACAACTATAAAATTGTGTTGTATGTCTATCTAAAAGTAGTGAAGGGATAATCTATATATATTTATTATATGAGAATAAAATTTTCAAACGAAGAATATTTCATTTGGAAATCTCCGGATTCTTGAAACAAGTGAGTGTCATGATTTTTGTAATAAAAAATTTACTTGTAGATAATTTTTTTTTCTAATTTGATGAAAGTTCTCTACAGAATGGTTTTCCACGTCTGATTAAGAACTTAAAGACTAAAAAAAAAAACAATATGAAATTTTCTTATTTCAATATGAGGAATTTTTGGAATCGTTTTTATTTATCGTAAATATTCTTTATTTTTCGTTTTTTAGTTTATAAATGATGATTTTTTATTGAAACTTTAAATTTTTTGATAAAAACTTTTTTTCCAAAATTAAATGGTATAACATTATGTGCTTCGGTATACTTTTTGCATAATTTTAATGTTTGAAGTAATATGATTCAAAAATGTATGGAATGTGAAATTTAAATAGACCTTTCATATTAGATCATTAAATGTAGTAGAACGATTTCTCCGGCAATAGGTTTAAACTCTAATAACAAGATTTTTTATAAATATTTTCCCATGTGTTTTGCATGTTTCTCTAAAAAAAAGATATTCCATTTTTTAATTCAATTGCATACGAAAGAATATCATACATTTTTCTTTATTAAATTTTATTAGCCACAATAAAGAAAGAACGTTATTATGCTACATTGCAGAAATCTTTAGTGCAATTGATGCTCTGCTAGCAGTTATTATAGCCCCCTATAGGTCGTTGCATTCTGAAATTGTTTTTCTATACATATTTTTGTGTCCCTAATTTAAAAGTATTTTCATGTACTGGTATTATTACGTTTCTGATTTAAGAGTTCAAAACTAAGAGAATTGTTGTTGTTTTTTATTATTATAACGCAATTCTGTGCTACTTTTAAACATAAATTGATTCAAAAAAAATTTCAAATCTTATTAACCGTTTAACAGTTATTATTTTTTGTGCAAATAATATTGATATATTGTTATAAATTACAGTTATAAGGATTTGTTAAATGATTTAGAACGTAACGATCAGCTTCATCCAAAATGTGACAGAAGCACATTTTATAAAAGAGTATTATAAAGAGCATAGAGTACATAAAGTAGTATTTAATATATCCGCCCATTTGGTAAACGAAAATATAAAATTACGGTAGTGGACTTACCAAATTTGTTAGAACAATATAATGTTATGACAATATAAATGTTAGTTCAAAAAATGATTACTTAGAAAAATTACTTCTGTTAGTCAATAGATCTAAACATTTATAATATTAATAGATAATAATATTTGGTCGAGCGAAATGTAGGCGCAAGCGTAAGCAAACAAAATTATTTTAAGTACATATCTGTTAAGTAATTTCAACTTTTGTTAAAAAGTAAAAAAAAAAACAAAAAAAAAATTTCTGCCAAGAAACAACAATTAAGGCGAAGCTTTGAGGCTTAGTCCCCTAGTTTATAAGAAAAATTATAATTTCTCAATATCTCTGATGTGGTTGCTTATAAGCAAAATATGCACCTATGAGCAGCGGGGGCTAGGGGCATAGAGCGTTCGCCTCCAAATGAGAGAACCCAGGTTTGAATCTTAACGGTGACTGGTAGGTATTAATTCCACCCACGGGTTGCTCCGACAACAGTGCTGACATAAGGTAGACAGCAGTAATCGTAGGTTAAATTTCTCTAGCCATCTGGCTAACCATGGGAGATTTTCGCGGTTTTCCACTCCATGTAACGCAAATATAGGTTAGTTCCATCGAAAAGTCCTTCACGAATTCAAATTACTCCCTAAACTTGATCCAGAAGTTCCCTTGTCTTCTCGTTTGGGTTCAAAATTACAAGCCTATAGAGATGAACATTGATAATCGTATACTCAAAATTGGGTTAGCTTTTCAACGACGGTTATAAAATAAAATATAAAATATATACTGGGTGATTCAGAAGATAGATCACTCGTATAACAATGAATTGACCCAGATTCGAATTTCAGCTATGGTTGGTCGATATGAATTCTGCAACCGGCTCACACCGACCACGCAAAATATCCCCAGTGGTAGACGGAACATAGGTTAGAGTTCCCTCACTGTCATGTTAAATATGGAGAGCTTTAGAGTTTTCCTCTCCATGTAACGCAAATGCTGGTTAGTTCAATACAAAAGTCCTGTAGTTTGTCTCTGCACTTGAACCAGAAGTTCACTTGTCTTCTGGGTTGTACTCAAAATAACCACGCAACGGAGTCGTCAAAATTGGATCGGCTGTTCAACGCCGGTTGTAAAATAAAATAAAATCACGTACTAAGGTAAAGTATTGATTAATAAAGTCAGTACGCGTTCTTATGCAAAATATCTTGAAACAAACGAAAATTTCAAAAAATTTTATTTAAAGACCAAACTAGCTTTGAAAATTTACGATTACATACTTTTCTATTGGCTATTTTTTGCAGAGTTAACAGTTAATAATTAGTGGTGTCAACAGCCAGTTGTGATTTTTAACTTCTGTGCAATTTTTATTGTAAAAATAAATTCATTTTTTTACTAGTGGTACACAGCGTTACGAAAAATTTAGAAAGGTTACACAAAAGTCATTACATCGGGAAACATTGAATTAAGTTATTGATTAATTATGTGCACTTCATTACTTTCATGTATCTATCATAAACTTCAAACTTTCAGGGAAAAAGTTTTAATTGATTTTTTAACTGCAATCTTTTGTATTGATGTGTTTTAGACATCCAATAATTACCCAAACTGTTTCCTAAAGTATGCCTATCAAAATGCTTTCCTCTCAACATACCGTCATAATTTATTACAAAATTGAAGTACCATATCTTAAAACTAATGATCGGTTTTGGAATCAATGATTTTACTCTATTCCTTAAAAAATAAAAACATCGGTTCTCGAGATTAAAATAGATGGAGTTTATTTTTATCGACTAAAATACTTCCTACTTTAATTTAAAGTTTTTCACTTTGGTAACTGATTGTTCAGCATTTTCATAAATATATTTATTTTGCATGAAAACGCAAAAAAGTAACAAATTCGATACATCAATAATCATTTTTAAAACCCTTAACAAGAATAAAGTTCGGCAGTAAATGATGATTTGTGTCTAAAACCAGAATTTTACATAAATATTAACTTTCAAACTATTCTCCTTTATGACATCAAAGCACGTAGTAGCTAATTTTGTTGTGGTTACGCCCAATTGTTATTTTTTAAAGGAAAAAAAGAGTTATTGATTTGTATATTATGCAACTTATTTAACGATAGATGTTATTAGATTTAAAATTGCAAATGCGTTTTTGTAGAAAATTGAATTATTGTTTTTAGGTAATGTGTGTTACGCTTGGCTTTGTTAAATGCCTTTTTAAATTGACTCTTGGAACTACTTGTTCATTTTATCTGGCAATACTAATTCAATAAATGATACAATCTAATAAAAATGTGTAACTAATTGTTTTTAACCGTTTAGCAACCATTATTCTATAAACAAAAAAGAGCTAAAGTATGTCACTTCATTTCGTATGTACAGTGCGCTTAGTAAATAAACCAACCACCCTAACTTTTGATGTAATGATCGGATCTTCACGTTCTAGAACTCAGTCTTAATAGTTCGAGGGGTTGACATCAAATATGCTAATTAATTAGTGTAGACAATATTTTAAGTTACGAAATCAGACACATAAACGTATTTTCTCTGAATACCTTTTCTTCAACGGATTTCTGATCCCAATAATGTAGGGGGTAGTTGCAATATGGTCCCAATAGTTTGGACTCCTTAATGTTAATTTTACTTTTTGCGTATTTCTCGAAAAATTTAAAAGGCAATTGGAAACTTTTTATAAACAATTAAAACATTCATTTATCCAACGATAATTCTATGCAGACAATAATTTTTAATAAATATACATTATTTTTTTGTTATTTTATTTAATATTAGTTGAAAAAACTTTGAATTGTAAGGTATACAAATTTTTATATCATTTTAAAGAATATAATTTTACATGGCAAAATACAAAATTTGAATGAACTTGGGGGAACAGTTCTTGAGAAATCGAATTTTTAAAATACGACTTTTTTGAAATTCGATTTCTCAGGAACTACTCGACCGATTTAACTCAAATTTTGTATTTGACCAAGTTAAATTATATTCTTTAAAACGATGTAAAAAATTATATACTTTAAAACTCAAATTTTTTTCGACTAATATTAAATAAAATAATAAAAAAATGGTATATATCTACTAAAAAAATTTTTTTGATTGGAATTATTTTTAGACAAATGAATTATATAATTGTGTGCAAAAGTTTTCAATTCGCTTAAGAAGTTCTTTAGATACGCAAAAGGTAAAATTAACGTTAAGGGGTTCAAACTTTGGACGACTCTCCTGACTAAACTATTGGGATCATATTTCCTGGATTGCGACTAACCCCTATATATTGGGGGTCCGAAATCCGAATCCGTTGAGAAAAAGACATGTTTATTCAGAGAAAGTACGTTTTCGTGTCTGGTTTCTTAACTTAAAATATAGTCTGTGCCTATTAGTTAACATATTTGAAGTCATCCCCTCGAACCATGAAGAATGAGTCCTATAACGCAAAGATCCGATAATTATATCAAAAGTTATTCACGGTGGTCTGTATTTTATTTCTGCAGTGTACAATCGAGAGGCGCAGTTACTAATGTGCTGCCTGACTATATTAAATGCAATACTTATTAATAAGGAACATATTGTAACAAATCGCACTTGTTTAGAAATGATAGGTTATTTCTGTTTGAAATTGAAATGGTGCAAAAAAGTATAGTTTTGAACTGGCAGTAGTACTATACTATTTTGAAATGTAAGCACTAAAATATGAAGAAAAAAAACTTAATTTTTTCGGTTTAACTAACTTACTGTAAAAAACGGATCCCTAAATATCATCACCTCCTAACCGAAATATTTTATTGTATATTTTTTAAAAGGCTGGGTTAAGTCTTTCTTTACCTTGTTTATTTTATTTATCGCAACCTAATTTCAAATAAAAATTATGCAAGTATACTCAAAACAAACATGGATTAATTATGTTAAATTGTAAATGAAATCAAAAACAATTCTATTACATTAAATATACACGTATTGAGGCAATCACTTAATGTAATTTTCCCTCGTTAATAAATGCTCCTTAAATTACCAGATCAGGGTTACTGAATAATAAAGATCTTATAAATAAATAAAACTGGATAGTGTTTCTACTACTTCTTACATTTTCAGTCATCCCTGCCAGGGCTTAAAAGTTTTAGGAATTTTTGTCTGTATCCTATGAAATTGAGTTCGAAATTTAATTTTTGCCAAGTGCGTATTTTGTACAGATTATAACTGTTAATAGTGCTTGTCACGAATGCTTTTTCTGAATACAAGATGGGAATTAAATGTTTAGAGTACCTGTTTTTATTTTTCCTGATAATTAACAGACCTGAGAAGGTCAACCATCAAAATGTATGTTAGTTTTATTTATTTATATTTAACAACTGTCATTTGGAAATATTTGAAACCATTATCCTTCTTAATACTTTTCGTAGTTCTATTTTGGAAAGAAAACTAACATAATTATGTCTGAAAGAAAAACTTCGAACAAAAAGCTTTATGTATGCAAATGCTGAAGAATTTCTTATATTAGAAAAAAATGTGCATCGGAAATAATTAGTAAAACTTAACTCACAGTTTCGACGAAAAGAACTAAAATACCTTAAATGTATTCTTTCCATATTAAAGCTTTAAGTACTTTTCTTAATTCCATTAGAAGATTCGTAAAGTCCATTAAATATGATGATTGTTATTTCCTATTCAAAATTACATATTTTTTTTTCTTTTCAGCTTATAATGATTCCTTTTATCGCGTGTTTGAATTACCAATATAAATTCGACGTGTGAAAAAGTAAATAGCTTTAAACATATGTATTTTAAACTTATTTTTAAACATATATTTATTTTAATGATTGATCTAGAAGCAGTAATTGTTTAATGGATATATAAACCAATCTGTTTTACCGTTTTAAGAAAAATGTCTTGGTATTATTGCATGTTTTTCTTCCTTTATTGATACTAACTCCGTTATCAGCTAAATTTAATCTGATAATAGTTATTATTCTAATCTAAACTGACCATTTACAAGAAATTAAAAAACCGATAGTGAAATTTCTATACGGATATCGAAAGATTCACTACTTAGTCTTTCCAATTTAATTTAAAAACCGAAATTTATTTCAATGAATTGTGCTATTTTTGTTTTAGTTTTGTGAGAACGCTAATTAACTTAACTTCAACACATTTCAATGTTTACTGTACTTACAAAAACAGGGCACCTGGGCCGTGCAGAAGCATCCCCATGCATCATGAAATTCACAGAGAGTTGTTATAAAACATTTTGAATTCAGTAGTTTGTGTTGTGGCTGTTATGTATTTCAATATTAGCTTTCAGGATTAAAATAAGTACAAAAGAATTTTTTAAAAAAAGTGGTGGATAAAAATTTAAGAAACAAATTATTTCTAATTAATCTAAAGTAACAATTTGTATTTGTAAATTCAAAATAACGCATTTAGACATTAGAATTGATTGACTAAATTTATCAGTGAAATAAAAACTTTTAAAATTTTCATTAGCAGGCTAACAGTGGAAGGTTTTCGTGGTTTCCCTCACCATGTAACGCAAATGCGGATCAGTTAAATCAAAACTCCTAAACGAAGGCAAATTTCTCCTAATACTTGATCCAGGAGTTCCTTTGCCTTCTGGATTGGTTTCAAAATTAATAGGCTACGAAGTTGAACATTAGTAGTCATAAGACCAAAATTGAGTTGGTATTTCACCAATGATTATGAAATATAAAATAAAAATTTCTTCTAACACTATTTAACTACATGACTAAAATTACCACAAGACTTTTATGAATATTATAAAGAGCCATCTAACAATTTCAAAAGGAATTGTGGTACTTAAAAATAATATTGATTAAATTACCTATTATGTTAACCGTTATGATTAACAGATATTCGTAAATTAGCGTGATGTCCTAGCAAAAAATTAATAAACTTCCGTTGACTTAAGTCCTATCCGCATCGAATTCATCTTAGGGAGTTGGATAGTAGTTAAAAACTTACAAATAATAGATAATCGAGGGCCAACAACTTCATCTTTAACCCTTTGGGTACATTTGACGAGTGAGATTCGTCAAGCGTTTATTACCAATAAATTAAAAGTGGTGACAAAAATATTTTCTGTCAGTCTATTTCAGTAGAAAAAATGCATTGATAACAACCGCATCTTATCCTCTTCAGAATCAAAGTATCCACAACTTGGGAAAAGAGTGGTGACGAACTTTTCTCAAGACTGCTGAAAATTTCATTAACTTAACTTCCAATTAATTTTATAAGATCAGTTTTGAATTTTTTCAACTCACAATGAGTGAAAGGAAATATTTTTTAGCAGATGAGAAGATTTTCAAATATGTATATATTTCAAAATGTAGCTACCACTTTAACAAAATGATAATATCGGGTCAGAAGAGGTTATAAATGACAAAGCATTTAGTGAAGGTTAGAGCCCCTGAATTAGACAGGCCGACTTATCATTTATTGTTGGAGCAAAGAGCTAACATAAGCACAGCGAATAAATATTTTCAAGTGGTAGTTTATTAATTGTAATTCTTGGTTTCATAAGTTCGATTTAGTAGATTTTAATCCACCACTATTTCTAAACAATGCGTAGGCTTATAAAATTCATCACTTTATAGTTCTAATTACAAGCATTACATTTTTAAAAGCAAGCAAATATTTTCAACTATTTGCAAAATTTACTTAGCAGTTATTTACCGTTTTTTAAATTAATTTTGGCGTGTCCGCAGCATTTAGCATCTCTGTAATAACATAACGAATACTAAAATAACGTTAACTTGCGAACTTGTTTGCTCCAATATAGCTTGATATGTCAGCTCTGATAGTATAGAAGCCTTAGTGAAGGTGTCAGGTTATATTACGTAACTATTTAACAATAAAAAAACTTTTTTAATCAAAAACTTACTACCGGGTTTTTAATTACGCTGTTTCCTCTTACTTCGGAATTTAAATAAATCGGATCCAAAGGGTTAAGTTAACTGAGCTCTTCATTGATGAGATAATTATTTGAATAAATTTTTGAAGCAAAGTAAGTAATTGTGCGGAAAGCTGCTATCTTTTGATTTAGGAGATGTGATAAAAGGTTATGCGGGGAAGCACGTGTAACTACTTTACACATGTTTGTCTCTTTACACGTCTACTGTCATTTTGTGTTTAGACACTGAGGGAGTTCACCCTTGTTTATAGAACCGAAACTATATAGCATATTCATTTCTATACTTTATTTACGTTAATTTATGCTTTAGTCTTATGTGAAAGTTAAGTTTGGCCCTTGTGAAGGAAGCGTGTTATATCATGTGTGTAAGAAAAACATGATAGAGTAGTGAGCACAAGTTCTGAAGAAAATCTTACAAAGGAATATAAATAAATGAAATTCACATTAAAAATCAATGCAATTGCAGGTCTGCTAACTCCTACACTTTTAGCAAAATACTTCAGAGACTGGTAGACAATTAAAAACCAAAGCTTTCAGAATTTACCTAAATATTAAAAGCCTCACCACAAAAATATTAGACCAAAGTGGAGTTGAATATGAACTTTTAAATAATTTATATGTTGAGGCGTGGAAAATAAGTTTAAATGAATAAAAAAAATAATACATTATAGCCTATACTTAGCTACCACTAGAGTAAATGTTTATAGAACGCTCTCAAAGATTCAGAATTAGAAGCTGCTTTGCACTGTTTTTCAAGAAAAGAACGAAAAAATATCGCTGATTGGGACAATTATGCAAATGGATTTAAAAATAAAATGTCTTTATGCCTTTTTTGACGAAAATGCAATTATTTTTGGTCATATACTTTATTATTGATTTATTAAATAGTATATAATATAAAAAAAGACATCGATGAAAATTTATTAAAACATAGTTTGTTTCTTACCGCTCCCAATTGTTTAGAGTAATTGAGATTCTACAATATGAGAATTCGTTAAATGTCTAAAAATAGGATTTTTAATCTGAAAGCTTCATACGAATATTTTGATTGTCCAAAGTAATTTAATCCAAATTACGACCGATAATCGATGTCTTACACCGTAAGAATTCATTTAATGTTCAAAATTGGAATAAGAGATTTTTAATTAAATTGCTATTTTAAGGGCAAAAGAGTTTTCATTCATTCGCAATCTTTCTCATTTATATTAATTGAACAGTAATATGATTGTACATTCTGTTACTGACAAATTATTAACTGTAGTAATCACTATGAATCTGAATAAAAAGTACCGTTAAAAAAACCGAAACTGTTAACATACAAAAAATGATTTTTCATGTCAACAGCATAATTACATTAGTATTTGATAACATCTCTTCCATGCATAATTAAAATTTATCATTATAAGATTATTTTTTTTATATCTAAACTGCTGTTTGTAGAAAATGCAACACCATGAAGGAATCATCAGAATCAAATGAAATTCGCAGCAAATGTCAATTATAGGATATTATGCAAATTAATAAAGTTTCAGAGCCATCGCGCGTGCGTGGCGCGCGCAGCGCCCTCTGAATTGATGCTGAAAGCGTATAAATAAAGTGCTGTAGCGGGACGTTGAAAATAGTCTATGATTATTTGTTAGTGGCAAACGTTTAGTGAGACCTGAGTATGCCTCCACGACGGAAGAATAAGAAATTCAAGCAACTTACGGAGTTTGAACGAGGGAGGATAATCGGCCTTCGAGAAGGAGGATTTTCCTATCGCGCAATAGCAGCTCGTATGCAGCGGAACAGTTCCACAGTGATGCGAGTTTGGAAGCAGTGGACCGACGAGCACCGAACAACTCGAAAAACAGGCACTGGACGACAGAAGGTGACGTCAGAGCGCGATGATCGGCAACTGCTCCGCATGGCGGTGAATGATCGCACAGCTTCCTCCAGGCAGCTGGCAGCACATTGGTCTACTGCTACAGGTGTACAATTGTCGGCTTCGTCAATTCGTCGTCGTCTGCTGCGCCGTGGATTGCGTGCAAGGGTGCCATTATACAGGATTCCCCTCACGGCGGATCATCGACGGCTGCGTCGGCAGTGGGCTCTTGAGCACAGAGACTGGCGAGCTGATTGGCACCAAGTTGTCTTTTCAGATGAATCACGCTTCAATTTGTGGACCCATGATGGCCGTGTTCGTGTTAGACGTTATGCCGGTCAACGCTGCCTTCCTGAGTGTATTATTGAACGACATAGTGGTCGAACACCCGGAGTTATGGTCTGGGGTGCGATTTCGTATCATGGACGATCCAATTTGATACGAATTGAGGGTAATCTCAATAGCAACAGATACGTCCGTGAAGTGCTACAGCCCGAAGTCGTTCCTTTCCTTCAAGGCATCCCTGGAGCTATCTTTCAGCAGGATAATGCACGCCCACATGTTGCGTGGACTGTTAGAGACTTCTGTTCAGCACAACGCATACAACTTCTTCCTTGGCCTGCTTATTCGCCGGATATGTCGCCTATTGAGCACGTGTGGGATATGGTTGGTCGGCGTCTCACTCGTGATCCGCGTCCTGCAGTTTCCAAAGACGAACTTTGGTTGCGCATACAAGCGATATGGAATTCTCTTCCTCAAGCAGATATTCAACATCTGTTTGACTCCATGCCACGTCGTATAGCAGCACTTATTGCAGCGCGTGGTGGCTGCACCAAATACTGATTTCGGACGCTTAATTTGTTTCTTTTGTTTTGAAAATTTCATCATTTATTTGTATCAGTACAAGTCGTTTCTGCATTAAATTTCATTTGATTCTGATGATTCTTTCATGGTGTTGCATTTTCTACAAACAGCAGTTTATTCAGCGATTTTTATTTTTCTCGAGGTAGGATGTAATCAAAAATTCATTTACACAAAGGTTTCTCTTTTTACTTTGGATATTGTTTAATTGATCTCCATTTAATTGAAAAGAACAGAATGTGAAAGATATTATTATCGGATAAGCTGAATATCCAGTAAAAAGCTCTCAACTATAAAACAGTTAATTTATAACTGCAGATACTATTTATTTTTACTATAACAATGAAATCTATATTAATGGGTTTGTCGAAATTGAAGACAATAATAAGATTATCAATTTTTCATATACAAAACTTGCTTTTGGCTATGTTCTTTTCGATGACTAGACGTTTAAGAGATACTTCTTTTATTATGCATAAGAGGTATAAAAGAGGAATGATCTTTTTTTATTTCTTTGTGATAGAATTATTTATTTTTTGCAGTAAAGATATCAATACTACATAATAATACTGAACAACAAATTTTCAAAGAGGACCTGTCTTTTGTTTGATAGTACAAAATGATTTGCAAACAGCTCTACAATAAGTAAATAAATATATATAATGGTAAATAATTAAAGACATTAACTGACTGAAATTTAGTTCATTTTGCCATATTGGCAAAATTATTAAATAATCTAAAAATTTTGGTTTTTAAATGTCTACCACTATATAAAATATTTTGCATAAAGGGTAGTAGTTGGCAAGTATGCCTCAAGAGAGCTCTTTGCTAGATATTCGAGACTTTGTGACGTTTTAGCTATATGAACAAATGAATTATTTGACCGTAGTGGTGGTCAAAATAACTTTTAACTTGATTTTATCTAACTAAGAGTCATATATGAAATCATAAGATTAGCTACCTCTAGATAAAATTTTTCCTCAAGTTTGAGTTATTTGGTATCATCTTGTTTTGGTATCTTTTTAGCTTATAGTACAGTGTGGCAACAATAAATCAACAAATGTTACCATTTGAAAGGAACAAATTGTGTTTAAATGTTTAGCAACCACTATTCTTTTAACAATATAGAGCTAAAATATGTCACTTATATTTATTGTCTAAGGTTGCGCTTGGTGGTGGCCTGCGTGACTAAAATTTAAATCGAAATTTGCTTTTTTTATATTTATGATTCTTGTTTTAATAAATTCTATTTGAATTTACTTTTTCAACCATTACGTATAAATATATGCTGCCAACTCTTCCGGTTTTCTCTGACGATTTCATTTTTATATTTAAAGTGCTAGCGAAATTCATGTCATTTCACTAAACTTTTTGAATTATAATAATAATTTTAAATCAGTTTGACTACCACTACATATAAATAATTACAACAAATATATAAAAGCACATTTGTCAGAAAGTGAGCTTCATCCTAATTAAAATATAAATATATTATTGAGGTATATAATTATGCCATACCTGCCAATTTTCACTCTTTCCGAGAATGAATTTTCAGAGTGGTTGTTAATCAATAAACGAAAACCAATCGACTCAAAAATGCATTTATATTTTGATCCCGTTGATATTCGATTGCGTAGAGATTATTATGCTTTCATATATTTATTGTTATTATTTATATGTAGTGGTGGTCAAACTCATTTATAATTATCATTATAATTCAAGAAGTTAATTGGAATAACCTGAGTATTGCTACCACTTTAAATATGAAAATAAAATCTTCCGGAAGAGTTGGCAGGTATGTTACACGGTAATTGTTTTACTACCACTTGGAAAATTCATTCTCGAAAAGGGTGAATGTTGTCAGGTATGAAATAGTTAAATAGCTCATTTAAAACAATACTCGTGATAGTTTTAGTTATTTCATGGATAGTCTTTTTTAACTTTGATTAAATTTTAAAAAAATTCAGCAAGTTTTCGTTATTAATTCCCATTTGCTTAACCCTTTCTCGCCAAATATCACAAATACGTTCTAGTATAAAACCCATACCTGCCAACTCTTCCGGATTTTCCGGAAGATTTTATTTTCATATTTTAAGTCGTAGTAATTATATACTATATTTTCTTTTATAAACTGAATTTTTAAATGATTTTGATCACCACTATTCTTACAAAAATTAAGCATCTATATTAATATGCATTACTATCATGGTTGGCAACCATGTTGACATGTCAAATACAACGTATTTGTTTGCTTAAAATTGAAGTTTTAATTCCATTTTAATACCACTGGGAAAAATGATAATGAAAGGGATTAAAAGTTGACAGGTATGAAAACCGTATCAATCAGGGTAAAAAGATAAAACTGGTAACCAAAGTATTTAGTTCTTTAGCAGTTTATTTGTGGGCTGGGTTATAATAGTTTGATTTATTTAATTCACCATTACTTTAGTTCAAAAGAAAATTATTTTGTTATACTTTGAACTAACATTGATTATATAAATGATTAAACTAACTGTAATTAAAGTCAAAGCAAGGTCTGTCAAATTAGAAACGACTACATTCAAGCTACCGTTTTTTATTTATTTATATCCTGATTCTAATTTTGTACGAATGCTTTTATGAATCACCCGTCCCCAAGGGATTTTATATTTTATTTTTATTTTATAACCGTCGTTGAACAGCCGACCCAATTTAATGGGTTTACGACTACTAATGTTCAACTCCGTAGCCTTGTAATTTTGAACCAATCCAGAAGACAAGGAAACTCCTGGATCAGTACCCCCAGAGGTATTGATTTGTTGTGGGAACATGGAGGACTTTGAGACTCGACAGATTTAACGTGCATCAGTCACCATTTGCTACACGGGGAGTCTTCAGCCGGCGAGGATCGAACCCACGACCTCTTGGACTTGGGCCCAGCGCCCTACCGACCAGGCTATCCCGGCCTTGTCCCCAAGGGATTAATGAAATCTTTGGTTTGAAGTGGAAAAGTTGACATACCTGTTTATAGTATACAGTATTCCCGTATAGTCATGATGACCACCTGTGCTGTGTCATATGACGCTTCGGACATACAGTATTATCATTTCATAGGGGCTCACTAAGATAGTGAAGCATAAAAGCATGTAAACCAGTTTAACCTATTTAAGTTTGTTTTGAAAATGCAAAATTTTGCTCCAACAGCATTTCCAGTACAATGAAAAGTAATTCGAGCATAATATGGTATTTAACATAAGGTCACCTAAAGAGTTTTTTAATGGTTACAAAATTATAACAAACTTCGATAATTGAATATATCCGTGATCAACACTATATGTTACTATTGCTAAGAAAATAAATAAGAAAAAAATAAATGACAAAAAAAACCTGACCAGCCATACCTCGAAATGAAAAAAAAAAGATAATTATTACAAAATTAATGTGAATTTATTACCGCAATAGTTATATCCTAAATACTTTCTTTACTAATAAGCTATTAAACTAAACTATTACTTCTTTATTTTATGACCAGCGTTGAAAAACCGATCAATTTCTGAGTCAGTAACTATTAATGTTCAACTCTTCGGTCTCTTAATTTTGAACCTAACCCAGAAGACAAGATAAATCAGGCATTGGGGCAAACGAGGAGGACTTTTAGATGGAACTAACTCGCATTTGCGATACATGAAAAGAAATACCACGTAAACCTCTCACGGTTAGCCTGACGCCAAAGGGATTCATACTTATGATTCGTGCACCAATGAAAATATTTTAAGTCAACACAGTAGTTGGCGCGAGCCGGGAACAGAGTTCGTCACAAAGAGCCACTGTCGGGGTGCGAACCTAAGTTACTTGATTGGGTAGTGAACACTCTATTCACTGTGTCACCACGGATCCGAACAAAGGTATTTTAAATAAAGGCATGCACTTAAATGTTTAACAGATAAAGTTTGATTCTTGCTACATTTAAATAAAACTTAGCCATTGGCCCAAAAATGTTTATTCACTTCTTAAACTCAAAAGAGTATATGAATATTTCATTCTCAGTATGTGTGTACTTTTATTTTTCTCTATGCAATATTTTTCATAGGAAGATTTAAAATTCTGCGATGCCTTCAACAAAAGAAGCAATAAACTCAATCCAACTATCTAATACACCATGCTTGAAGTTTTTAGATACAAGAAGAGTTAAATTTGTGAATAAACTAGGGAACTCACGAAGGCTAGGGATGTCGATAAATTACACGCGATATTCTCCTGACAGGTCTTGAAACGTCGAGTGATCTCTGGGTTTAAGCCAGGAAGAGGTATTGATTACCTTTTTGGTATAATCACCTTCGTTCTTATTCTGTCAACATCATTGCATTATACATCACTTTTTTTTTAGTTTTTGAGTGATGTCCTTTCTAATGCAAAATAAAAATGAGGAAGTTATATCAATGTTTCAAAAGATGCAGTGCTTCATTTTTTTTTAAAAGTTTCCATTTTCATACTGTGGTTAAGAATATTGCATATAATTATTGAATATGCTCCAACTTTCTGTGTTATCACAAAATAATTTTACCAGCGATGTTGGAATAAAACTGAAATTTTAAAATCAAATAGTTTTAATAAAAAAATTTTTAAACTTAAGAATTGGAATCGGTATTACGTAGATAGATATTGGCAGGCTTGTGTGCTCAATTTAGGTTTAAGAACCTTTGTCAAACAGAAGGACAAAGCAAAAATACATCCAGGATAACAGCAGGATTCGTAACGGCTACCTCCACACCTTGCACAACGTTAGGCCCCTATTGAACTTCGTTCGTTGCAGTGGAACTGGGTGTCTAGGGCCTTACTGCCCTTTCCTATTGATTTGTTTACATACCTTCCAAATTTTAGATTTAATGTTAAAGCAAAAATTTTACACTCGCACTTAAACGCTGTTTTAGCAAAATTTAATTACTATAATTTTATTTATCATTATATTAAAATATATTAAACATACATAGATAAGACGTGCTAACGAAGGGGGCACTGAAAGCTCATTGTCAAGGGTCATGAAACTTTTTGAGTCTATCTAACCATTTATGTTATTAATTTTAATCCATCTTTATTATTTTATGAGTTATTAAACATCAAAATGGGTCCGGGACTTTATAAACACCCTGTAATATAATATGCAGCAATAATGTTTTCGTTTGGGGCTTAACAAATATTATGTTAATAACAAATATTAAAAACTTAGAGTGTAAATTTGATTATCGTTGTTTAAACTCAAATATGATTTTACAATAACTTTTTAAGATGTTAGGCATTAGTTAAACAATTTTATTTCCCCTGTCATTTATCTAGCAGTTTTTAAATCTCTCCAACCTGTGTCATTACACTATGTGCGTGATTATTATACACATTATATAGATGTTTAAAGCATTTATTTTCCGTGATTGACAACCGTTTAAAATTTAATTATTTTAAGTATACACTTTTACGTTAAAACAATTTTACGTTGCTCCTACGGGAGATATGACCGTGCCGTTAACCGTACTAGTTGGCACCTAAGAAATATACGCATGCCAAACTGAATATTCTTTAAAGGGTTTTAATACTTGAACATTTTAGAGAGTATTTTATATGAATTATATATTTTTTAATTATTCGTGTGTAGTGGTAGATTAAAAAATTCTATTGAAACTTTAAGGTATGTACTTGTAAGGTTTAATACGTCAACGGGCTTACGTGTTGACAGTTACTGAAATTTTAAGTTAATAACGGCTTCTATAGTTCTACTAAAATTTTGCATTGACAGACCTTTTGGAGATTATACTCATTTTGATGTTAACTGAAACTTCTTACTAACACAGAGCTTATGACACAAGTATTTAGAAAAAAACGGCAGAGTACAAAAACTTGTAGATTTTAGGTCTATCTTACTAACTTTTTTAAGACACATACAGATTTTCATCCGCATTTATTAAACAAATGTCCACGTCGGCCTCACCAATTGCAGTGCTTAATATGTTATTTATTTTTATAATAAAATAATTTAAACTTTAAAATTGGTAAGTAAAACTTATGCTTTTTTTTGTTACTTTAAAAAATCTATAAAAATAACATTTTCTTTACGGGTTTAGTGAAATAGTACCATTATTTTCTACGATAAGAAATAGTTTTTCAAAATTCCCTTCTAATAATCAACATTCATAACCCCCTGTTCAATATTTTATGATTGAAGTTTTAAAACAATATATATATATATATATATATATATCATAATAAAATACAAAAAAACGCGAAGGAAACTGGGAAAAACAATAAGTTTATTTATTGCGCATAAGCTGCAAGTGGGTATAATCGTGTATATATTTTTGTGGATATAACAGAGATGTCAACTTGATCCGGACAGCAAATATATATTTTAAAGTGGTAGTTTATCGATTGTGTGATTCTTGTTATAATAGATTCAATTAAGCAGATTTATATCTACCACTAATTCTAAATAATTCGAAGGCTTATATAATTCCCCGCTTTCTAGTACTTTTGATATGTTATACCATTAAATAAGCAATCAAAAATAGTCAAACGTTAGCTAAAATTTAATTTGTAATCATTTACCGTTCTGTTATTATTACTTTGACGTGACTGGAGAAGTTTGGCGTATCTGGATATAATCGTGTGAACTGATGAAAAGATTATATCTTTTCAGAGATGCCAACTGCTCCGGACAGGCAAGAATAATAAAAAAAAACGGTAAATAACTATAAAGTAAATTTTGCAAATATTTTATCATTCTTTCTTGTTTTTTAAAAGACATAGCATGAGATGCGTACTATAAAGTGGTGAATTATGTAAGCCTACGAATTGTTTAGAAATAGTGATGGATAAAAATGTACTAAATTGAATTTATTATACCAAGAATCACAATTGATAAACTACCACTATAAAATATATATTAGCTGTCCGGAGCAAGTTGGCATCTCTGTCTTTTACTTTCCGGATTTTTTAAAAAAAAAATTCCTTTTCTTCTCCGGTTTCTTGCTATTTTCATTATAATTTTTCTTTTTTCCCCCTTTTTTATTGTTCTTTTTTCCCCATGTTTACTCTACATTTTGAATTTATATATATATATATATATATATATATATATATATATATATATATATATATATATATATATATATATATAAACATGTCTTAGGCAAGGAAAAAGGGTACAAAATTTATATATTGATTATTCGACAGAGAGCGGTAATCAAAGTCGCATAAAGTTGTTGTGCTCCTCAATAAGAGATAAGAAAATCTTGCAAAGTGAGTCCGTAAAATGCTTTGTTTTAGGGAGTAAGGGAAAACTTAGTAATTGTTATTGGTCTATTGAATCATAGCCACCCAGAATCAAGGCCTCTCAGTACATTTGTGACGTCATCCTCGGATGTGTTAACAAACCATAAGATAACGCGGCATTCAGATTTGCCCGTTTTATCCCGACTTTTTATATTTAAGTGGTACAAAAAGTGGCTTTATGAAACAAGTGGTATAATATGTTATTCAACTAAATGGCTAATATCAACTGTCTGTTACCATTTCAGTTCGAAATGTCCCTACATGCAATAGATCTAGTGATAGAAACTTAAATTACTAATAAAATTATTATGGAAGTTGGTCTCTTATTTCTCCTAGATGAAAGACAAAATTGAAACAACTGTCCTACCACAATATTTGTTTTTGAAGAAGGAAACTGTCCTATAAATATGACGCTGAGCACTAACAAGTTAAGAGAACACTATAATAAATAGTTCAAAATTTTGAGTGTCGTAAAATACACTCATGGACAAAAAACAATTAGCACACCAAGAAATAATTGCGGGATCATAGCGAAACTTGCAATGAAGGTACATGTCGGTGAGATATGCAAATGATTAGAAAAGCAGCGTGATTGCGCAATACGTATAGCCAGTAGAGGGCGTTGAACGTCGTACTGTGTGGTGTATAAAACAGATAACCGAAGCTTGTTAACCAAAGCTGGTGTGGTGGTATGGGGTGCCATTGCCTTTTTTTTTCTTTTCTCCAAGCTTTGGACATGTACCTAGGTCATTATGGACCCTTTTCCATATAGCCCAAAGCTTGGCTACTGGTTCGGCTCCACTCCAGCCTAGGAACGAGCCCAGTCAGCAAGAATTTATTAAGAATTTAGATGAGTACAAAGTCACAATATTTTAAAAAAATACAAAGATTAAATATGGTGCAAGTTAATAACACATAATAACAAAAATAATAAAAGAAGTATAAAAGGAAAAAAAACTTAAAGGCCATAAACTATTTGTTATTGCCTTCACAAATAATATAAACATTATAAAAAAAAAAAAAAAAAAAAAAAAAAAAAAAAAAAAAAACAGTACTGAAACATATTATAAAAAAAAAAAATGAAAAAAGTATTCGATAAGGAAGAGCAGGAAGATAAGAAAAATATAAAAGCATTAATTGGAGAAAAAGTTTGAATGTAAGTTAACAATAAAAATAAATAAAGAAGATTTTGTATTATCTGAATCATGAATTCAAAAGTTAGTTAATAGAATGAATTATACATAAGCCTAAAACAAAATTAAAAACTAATGTTAATTTAGGAAGATAAAGAAAAGAAATATCAGAAAATTAAAAAATAAATAAATAGATAAATAAGTAAATAAAGTAGAAAATTCTGTAAAATAGTTACGTATTGAATGGAAAATAAGTAAATAAAAATGTGAAAAGATAAATTTCGTCTAAAAGTTGAAATCGAAATTGTAGTTGGCTTTAAGGCGTTGAAGTTCTGATAAGTAACTGGGACAAGTAGTGTGGGAGGCTTTATGGGTACAATCATGTCGGGAATCGGAGTGTTTATTCGAGTCCGAGCAATTTATACATAAGTCCTCGGCTGAGTCGCAGTTTTCTTCCATGTGACCGTTTATACCACATTTAGCACAGGTAGGAAATACTTGTTGGCATTGGTTTTGATGATGTCCTAGAATTTGGCAGTTACGACATCGTTGAAGTACTATTCGTTTTTTTATGAAACATTTATTTACTCCTGCGAAGAAATAGTGAAGTTTGAGAACTTGAATTGCAATACGATGCGATGCTCTTACTATGATGTGTTGTTTGTTTTGTTGATGTTTGTGCGGCAAGGTTTTTATAAATTGAATGATGTCTACGTTGTTGTTGTAAGTACCGTTTTCTTTTAAAAGTTCTAGAATCTCGTCTACGCTGTAATCTAATGGTGCGTTAAGGATTATCAGAGAGTAACCGTCTTTCTTTTTCAACATACGGTAAACCAGTCTCATGTATAGTTTGGAGAGCTATGTCTTTTTGATGATCATTATGGAATTTCAATTCCACAAGATGGCTGTTTTTGAAGATCTTCTTGACATGTAGTTTCGAGTTGGTTGTAGTAATTTTTTCCAGAATGACATTAGTTGGACAATTTTCCGTTGCTGGGATGATGATAGGCTTTGGAGGAAGTTGTGGTTGAACATTATCACAGTTATTAGGATTGGCATGATTTATATGATCTAATTTGTCTGATATAGCTTTCAAGCTGTCGTCTATAGAGTTGAGGGTGATATTCGGACTGCAGAAAGATTGAACATTTGAGTTGTCCATAATTTGTTTCAACTGTCGAAGAGCTTCGTGGCAAGCTTTTCTTTGTGCTGATGGGAGACTGTACATTTTCTTTTCGTGACCATGTTGGTTGTTTATGTTAATTTCCAGAGTGTTGAATAGTTTTTCAATATGAGATAATTCATATTCAGATGGTGCGGGTGATTTTGCCTCTGTTGTTTCCTCCTGGGCTGTTTCTTGCGGAGTTTCTGATAAGTCTTCTTCGTTCTCTTCAAAATCTTCCAGAATTTGTGCCTCTGTTTGGCAGGATTGCGTTAATGATTTACAGCTTATTGTTCTCAAAGGTGTGGTTGTTTCCATTTGTTCTCTATTTGACGTAACTATACTATTGCTTAGTCTTGCTATTTTTGTAGATGGTTTGTCTCTGGTCGACGTGGAGATTCTTTCATTTCTGATTCGAGACCTAGTGGTAACGCTGGGAGAACCCCAGCCTAGTTCTGAGGATATATGTCTTTCCATTTTTTTTACTTTTGTTTTTTAATTGTTAGGTTGCTTATCCGTTATTTTTTAGAAACGTAATATATAAAAGAATTTTAAAAAAAATATAAAAAAAATAGAAGGAGAGCTATGTATTATTTAAAGTAATTAGAATTTTATTTGGCGATGGCGAGCCCCCCCAGCCCCTGAAGAGTTCCCGTTATGAACGTAGGAAAAGTGATTAATGTAATTTAAGAGAGGATCCGATGCTCCACTGATTTGCTGATTTGCCAGTGTCACCGTCCAAAAATGAATATCTTGATTAATGTAACATGGAAAGAAGGAAGATAGCATGATTGGGTCCGGTGGTCGGAGCAGAATGAGAAATAGAAAATTGAAAAAAAATTGTGCTTGACTCTTTTCAGAGCATACGGTTAATTTTAAAAATTATTGAAAAATTGCAAATAAGGCAAAACTGAGGGTCCCGAAATCGGAGCAAGTCTGAAGATATGTTAGATATCATTATTGACTTCATAGACATCGACACTGGCAAATTTTACTATATTCAACTACGTTAATTATTAGATTAATTAATGATATACTAAGTTAGAAAGCAATTATCCTAACCAATGATGAATAAAATTATTTGAAAAATGGACTGGGCTTAGTAGGTAATAAAGATAAAAAATTATCAATTAGTGGGAGCAATGATATTTAAAGATATTGACCCCAACCTATGGGGAAGTAGAAGAAGATAAAGCTAGGTTGTGTTTGGTTAAACAAACATTTAAAAAATGATGCAATGTTAATAAAGATGCTTATAATGATAATAAAACATTAGTCTGCAATTTTGCATTGATAATACATTTAGTTTGCCCAGGGAATGGTAAGAATGAAAAATATTATTTAAGAATTAGTTTAATTAATTTAATTAAGGTGATCGCTATGTTAAAGCTTATGCAGAGTCAAACATTAAATTAAAACGACAATAAATAAAAATATTAACATTGAGAAGTTAATTAAGGCGGTCAAAGTCAACGTTTGCAAAATGGCGAACTTTAACATAGCGAAAACCTATTCCGAGATCATGTCATTGGTTAGAAAGATACCTATAAAAATTTTATACCAGACCGCCGAAATTTAATAACATTATAAATTTAGTGAAAAATATCATGGCTCATTGCAAAGAAATATTAAAAATTAAAAATAAGTTGGAAAAAGTACATTTAGAAGAAGCCAAAGTTATCGATAAAATGCGCTTGCATTAAATGGCGTTAGAAAAATGGCGGTCTGGTACTCTAAGCCTAAATCAATGGAACATCGGATTTTAAACGTTCATTAATGGAAAATAAACCTCTCCAGAGGCTGAAAAAGACTCACCAAAGATGCCTTTTGGAATTACATGTTAGTTTTCATAAACTTTAAAGAAGAAATATCAGTATTTTATGGTTTTTAAGAATTTATTCAGGAGCTACTGTAGAGAAGTTGTCACTGAAGTGGGAGCCGAACTCGGTGCCATTGCCTACAATACACGGTCACTCCTAGCATTGTTCCGTGGCACCATGGCAGCCTAGCGGTATGTCCATGAAATCCCGCAATCACATGTGTTGCCACTCATGCAACGGCTCCCAGGAGCCATTTTTCAACAAGACAATGCTCAGCCTCATATAGCAAGGGTGTCACAAGACTGTCTCCGTACTGTTACTACCCTTCCATGGCCAGCCCGATCGCCAGATTTGTCTCCAATCGAGCATATCAGGGATAATTTAGGACGGCGAGTTGGCGTCCCACGAGTTTAAGCGAAATAGAGGCAAAGTTACAGCAAATATGGAACGAAATTTCTCAAGACATCATACAGAGCTTGTATGCCTCAATGCCTGATCGAATCGCATCGTGCATTCGCGATAGAGGGGGTCCAAAGGGGTATTAACTCCTCCGTTCTTTTGCCTTTTTCTCTGAAATAAATTATCCCTTTTCTTTGATTATCAAATAATTTACTTATATCAAAGTAGTCATTACGTATGCAAAATTTCGTTTCATTTTGACGACTCCTTCTTGGTGCGCGAATTTTTTTTGTCCATAAGTGTATTTTTGCTTTAGCTAATTTAATAGCACAGTAATATTTTTAAGTGGTGAATTTTTGGCTTTTTATTAGAATAACTTAATGTTATTTACCGCGTTATAACTCAATAAAATGAACGTGTAGCACTGTTTGATGCTTTTCATGATGCAATATTATGCTTATTTCATAATAGAAAATGATTTAATATGAATTTTTTTCCTCTTAATTTTAAATCTTGATTCGTCATAAGTATTTTTAATATCAAAAGAATAAGTGTATAATTTACTATTTTCTAATATTTAATCAAATATTAGATTTAAGCACAAATATTTGAAAATAAGAAATGATACATTTTAATAAGGAAACCAATACGAGACAAATAAAATATAATACGTTTAACAGATAAAGTTTGATTCTTGCTGCATATAAATAAAACTAAGCCATTGGCCCAAAAATGTTTATTCACTTCTCAAACTCAAAAAAGTATATGAATATTTTATTCTCCGTATGTGTGTACTTTTATCTTTCTCTATACAATATTTTTCAAAGGAAGATTTAAAATTCTGCATTGTCTTCAACGAAAAAGCATTAAACTCGATCCAACTATCGAATACAACGTGCTTGAAGTTTATAGATACAAGGAGAGTTAAATTTCTGAATAAACTCGGGAACTCGCGAATGCTAGGGACGTCGATAAATTACACGAGATATTCTCTTGACAGGTCTTGAAACGTCGAGTGATCTCTGGGTTTAAGCCAGGAAGAGGTATTGATTACCTTTTTAGTATAATCACCTTCATTCTTATTCTGTCAACATCATTGCATTATACATCACTTTTTTTTTTAGTTTCTGAGTGATGTCTTTTCTAATACAAAATAAAAATGAGGAAGTTATATCAATGTTTCAAAAGATGCAGAGTTTCATTTTTTTAAAGTTTCCATTTCATTATTGTATTTAAGAATATTGCTTATTAATTATTGAATATCCTCCAACTTTCTGTGTTATCACAAAATAATTTTCCCATCGATGTTGGAATCAAATTGAGATTTTCAAATCAAATAGTTTTTGTAAAAAAAAATATTAAACTTAAGAATTGGAATCGGTATTACGTACATATATTGGCAAGCTTGTGAGCTCAAATTAGGTTTATAAACATTTGTCAAACAGAAAGATAGAATGAAAATACATTCAGGGTAACAGCAGGATTCGACACCGCTACCTCCACCCCATGCACAGCGTCAGGCGGCACCACCCGGCCAAGGAGGCCCCGATTGAACTTCGTTCGTTGTAGTGGAACTCGGTGTCTGAGGCCTTACGGCCCTTTCCTATTGAACTTAAAACAGGAAGATTTGTTTACATACCTGCCAATTTTTAGATTTAATGTGGTAGCAAATGTTTTACACTCGCACTTAAACCCTGTTTTAACAAAATTAAATTACTATAATTTTTTCTACCATTGTATTTAAATATGTTAACCATACATAAATAAAACGTGCTGACATTTTGAATTGTGTTTGAAAGTCCTAAGAAACAGAATTATGCATTTGCCTAAATTTTACATCAATAGTTATTTCCCTACCGCTGTTGCGGATTCAATTAAATATTTTACAAAATGGTAGAGAACAGCAAACTTTACTAAACAGCTTTTCGGTTAATTTTGCCAATTTTTGAAGAATGTCATTACGGCTTAACTATGACTAAATGGTCTATGACGTAAACCTTTAAATTAGTTAGAAGCAGAGGTGAGTAAAAACCCTAATCGAATTTACTAAAAGAAGAATTATACATTTAAAAGACTACCACTGGAACATTCACCGCTGTCTAGAGCTAATTGACCTTCTTTTTAAATAAATTAGGCGAAGCTGGAGCAGCCTCCACACGGTTTATTATAAGTAGTCTGCGCAGACTATTTAAAATGTGAACCAGTTGTGCACATGAACCCAAATTGTAGTTTAAGTGCGTCTGAGAGAAATCAGTCATAATTTAAGAATGGAATCTGTTGTGGTAATCAAGTAAACAGGACAAATCAATCATATTCACAAGTTACACAAATTTTTAGACATTTAATTGCAACCACTTTCTAATTTTTAATAGATTTCATATTAAATGATTCTTTGACTAATTGGTTTACCTTCTTGGTGGTCTGATTGGACTACCAGTAAAAAACCGCGTGGAGGCTTTCAGTTGTTGGAGGCGTTGGTTAAACTCTTCCGAAAAATCCGGAATAGAGGCAACTAATTAGTGGGTTTGTTCTTTTTTTAGCAACCTCTAAAGGTTTTAAAAAACATATTCATTTAAACTCATTTAATCATGATGGACATTATAAATTATTTTTACTAAAATAAAATCTAAAAATAAATTAATCGTGTTACCAGTTTCGATCTTTTATAAAGTTAAAGAACTCAGTATTGACGTCGAGTGCTAATGATTTGAGTAATACTTCGTATTTACTTAAACATTGTTTGATTATTACAGAGATGCCAACTTGCTCCGGACAGCAAATATATATTTTAAAGTGGTAGTTTATCAATTGTGATTCTTGGTTTAACAAATTCAATTTAGTAGATTTATATCCACCACTATTTCCGAATAATTCGTAGAATTATATAATTTACCACTTTACAGCACATTCAGAAATGCCATCTGCTCCGGACACGCCAAAATAATTTAAAAAACGGTAAATAAGTGCAAACTAAATTTTGCAAAAATTTGGCTAAGTTTGCCTGCTTTTTAAAAGGTTTTGCATGACGTAACTACTAACTAACTAACTAATCAACTTTTTTCAGAGTACCTATCCATGTATGGATATCTGCTCTTTCATCTAAATTGGATAATATGTGGTGGAAGGGAAGGGAGGTGCTGCGTTAACATTAAGTTAAATCTCAGAATGAACAATAATTGATAAAATCAAGTCTGAGTCATACATAAAAATAAGTCGCAAGTTGATACATAATAAAGGGAACAAATTGAAGATAAAGATAAAGAAAGAATATTTACATTATTTACAAAAGGGGGAAGACTCCCTGTGCACTCTCTCGCCTCCCACCGGTATAGCCGGGCTTCATTGGTGCAGAGAACACAGTTTGTCTAGGGCAGTGGGGATAGTCCTGATTATCCGAAATGCTTAGAGAGAACACAGTCGCTTAAGAAAAAAGCGGTTATCGGGCTGAAATTTTCATTGTCATCTATGAAATCTATGTCTAATAACTTATTGAATTTACATGTTGAACAATTTTTGGCTCCTTTAAAAAAGGATGCATTGAGTTTAAAAAGGCACTCGTCTATTTTGTCGATTTTGAGGTCATTATAGAGGGTATTATTTCTGACAAACCAGGGAGCCCCAGTGATTCGTCTTACGGTTTTGTGTTCGAAGACTCTGAGTCTCTTTCTTTGTGTATTTGTAAGCGTCCCCCATGCCGGGGATGCATAGCTGAGGATTGGTCTTATGCACATTAGATAAATGTGCCTTTTCGTGTTTAAAGCCATTTTGCTATTGCTATTTAAAATGGGTTTCAAAGCTTGATAAGCAGCTTCAGCTTTTTTAAGTATATTAGAGACGTGATATTTCCAATTTAGGGTGCAGTTTATGACGTAACTACAAGAAAGTGGTGATGATATAAATCTACGAATTATTCAGAAATAGCGGTAGATAAAATCTAATAAATTGAGTTTATTAAACCAAAAATCACAATTAATAAACTACCAATTGAAAATATTTATTCGCTGTCCGGAGCAAGTTGGCATCTCTGCTCATTGGTCATGCTACACCTTTCAAAAAGAAAGAAAAAATAGTCAAATATTAGCAAAATTAACTTAGTAGTTATTCACCGTGTTTTTAATTAATTTGGCGTGTCCGGAGCAGTTGGCATCTCTGTTACTATATCATAATTAAAGAACTTGGAGCGATACCATGATTAGCCCTAATTTAATGAAGGTGATAATTTGAATTGTTCCTTAGTATTGTTCCCAAATACTTCATATATTTTTAAGTGAAAGCGCATTACAAAGAGACATGATTTATTTTTATTACGCAGTAATTATGCTGTTTTTTTTACCAGATAATGCTCTTTTGAACAATTCAAAAAATGCAGCTTATTGTTAAATTACCCCAAACAATTTTCAGTTAATAATAACTTGAAATACTCATAAATATTACCAACTTGCTTCAGATTTTTCTTTAAAATGAAATGATCTCAAAATTTTAATTAAGTATTAAAATCAATCGTGCCATTCTTATTGAAACTAAATTTGGAAAATAATTCTAAAAAACTATTTACGTCGGAAGAAATATTGGTTTGATGATTTTTTTTAAATAAGTCTAACATCCATCTTTTGCATTCTTAAAACATAAAAACGCAAAAAAATACATTATCTTCCATTTAATAATTTTTCCCCGTCTTTAACGTTTAACAGTGTCTTAAAAGAATAAAACCCTTAAAAAAACTAAAAAAAATAAAGTTCCCGAAATAAATTACTTGCAATTATGTAAATTTTAAAATTTCCTGTTTTTACTGCAATCACTTGAATGAGAATTTTCATTAAACTAAATGAAAAAAAAAAACATTTATTTTTGATTTAAAGAAAAGATGAAAAATAAATAAAAGATGAAAATAAAAGAAAAGATTTAAAAATAATTTGAATACAACCAAAGAAATTACGCAAAAAAGAGTCATTTAGAAGAATATAATTTTAGTAAACTGTATGCTTTCTATAGATTCCTTGCTTTTATAATCTTTTTGAAAACCACTATTTTTTTAAAAAATTAAGTATATTTATTAATATGTAAAACTGTCGTAGATGTCTGCCTAAGTGTTTTAAAAATACAGCGTATGTTTCTGCCTAAAATCGTAATTAAAATTCCTTTTTAATACCACTGGGGAAAATCATCCTCGAATGGATTAAAAGTTGGCAGGTATAAATATATATATATATTCTATTTTCGTATTTTGTAATCTGGCAAACCTGTTAAAAAAGTAATCTTAAATTATTTTTGAAAAATGCATTTCAGTGCATTTGAATTCGTTACTCGCTTTCTATAATACATTTTGAGTTGAATTTTCTTGGGGTTTTTTTTGTTCAACTTTCTGTTTGATTGTCTTATTTTACTAATTATGCTTATAGTTTATTTAACAGTTTTGTTTTAAGAAAACTCTCTCAAACTTAATTGTTTTACTACCATTTATAATCTTGTAAAATCTTTCACAACGACCGTACAAGTAATTCTACGCAGTAGTTTTTGGTTGGTGACCTTTTAAATATGGAGAACAATAAGCAGCATTTTCGTCATATTTAAATTTTTTACCTATAGAAAAGGTAAAAATTCTGTTCATGCCAGAAAGAAATTAACCGATGTGTGTGGAGAAGATGTGTTGACTGTACTCCAGTACCAGAACTCTTCTGCAAAATTTCGATCCGGGAATTTTGATGTCGAAGATGCACCACTTTCTGGAAGACCGGTTAAAGTTGATAAAGCCACGATAAAGGCCTTAGTTGATGCATATCGGCTATTAACAACACAAGATATCGGCGAGAGGTTCAATTAATCGAATTCAGCTGTTTATGACCATTTGAAAAACCTGGGTTTAGCCTCGAATCTCGATATATGGTTTCCCCTTATTCTCACGGAGAGAAATTTGTATCGTCGCGTTGACGTCTGTGATTCGCTTCTCAAGCGTCACGAAAATGATCCATTTTCGAAATGCATCATTACTGGGGACGAAAAGTGAGTTGTCTATAACAATGTTAAACGCAAGAGATCATAGAGGAAAAAAGATGAACCGGCTCAAATCATTTCGAAAGTCAATATCCATCAAAAAAGGTGATGCTGTCTTTTTGATTGGATTTCAAAGGAATATTTTTTGAGCTTTTACCGCAACAATTAATTCGGAAGTCAACTGTCGTCAGCTGAACAAACTTAATGATGCACTTCAACAGAAAAGGCCAGAATTAATCAACAGAAAAGGTATAGTGTTCCACCAAGATAATGCGAGACCGCATACAAGTTTGGTGACTCGCCAAAAGCTTTTACGGCTTGAACAGGATACACTGCCCAACCCACCATATTCTCCAGATATGGCACTTTCAGATGATTATTTGTTTCGGTCCCTGCAAAATTATTTGGACTGTAAAACCTTTATTTTAAATGAAGAGATCAAAAATCACCTGGATGTGTTTTTTGCCAAGTAAAGGCCGAAAATTTTCTGAGCGTAGAATCATGCTACTACCAGAAAGATGGCAAAATGTGCTGGAACAGAATGGCCAATACATAATTAAATGAAATATTTATTCATTATAAGAAAATTGTCTTTCATTTCACCCCAAAACAACGATATTACTTTCCGAACAACCCAATACATTTTTTTGAATACTTAGGCTGACTGTCGTCTACTATTTTTTAAAATTCTAGCAAGTTTCATGCATAAATGATTTTACATGCAGACCTGCCAACTTTTAATCCCTTCCATTATCATTTTTCCCAGTGGTATTAAAATGGAATTAAAACTTCAATTTTAAACAAACAAATGCGTTGTATTTGGAAAATATTAAGTTGACAACCATGATTTGACTTGACTTGATATGAAGTGATGCGGAGTACCTGCCCGCGCAAGCGGGCATCTCACTCCTTCATCGGATTAGAATTTGCCCTAGGGCGACTGTGACTAAATGGCGTGATGATATGTATCACAGAAAAAATCTGTGATTTCATCTTGTAATTTGACAACCATGATAGTAAAGCATATTAATATACAAGCTTAATTTTTGTAAGAATAGTGGTGATCAAAATCATTTAAAAATTAAATTTATAAAAGAAAAAATAGTATATATTTACTACCACTTTAAATATGAAAATAAAATCTCCGGCAAAATGTGGGAGAGTTGGCAGGTATGTACATGATTGTTATTCCTTAAGAATAAAATTTAACTTATAAACTGGTAGATTTCTTTTAACTTTTATTTATATATTTAGTTATAATGTTTTCATTTCGAGTTTAACAAATATTATGTTTTTAACAAATGTTAAAACCTCAAAATATAAATTTGATTACCGTTGTTTTAACTCAAATATTGATTTTACAAAAACTTTTTTAGATGTTAGGCATTAGTTGGAACAATTTTATTTCCCCTGTCTTTTATCTAGCAGTTTTTAAATCTCCTCAGCCTGTGTCATGACACTATGAGTGATTATTTTACACATTATATAGATGTTTAAAGTATTTATTTTTCGTGATTGACAGCTGTTTAAAATTTAATTATTTTAAGCATACATTTTTACGTTAAAACAATTTCACGTTGCTCATACAGGAGATATGATCGTTCCGTTAACCATACTAGTTGGCACCTAAGAAATGTATGCTCTTGTACGATCGCTGAAAAAGCTTTCTGAAGTGAAGATCTCCTACAACTGAAAGCATCCACACGGTTTTTTGTAAGTAGTCTGATCAGACCACTATGCAGGTAAACCCAATAGTAAAAGTACCATTTAATATGAAATCTATTAAAAATTAGAAAGTGGTAGCAAATATATGTCTAAAAATTTGTTTAATTTATGAGTATAATTATTTTGTTTTATTTACTTGTCAACCACTACAGATTCCATTCTCAAATATATAAGATAAATTATTCAAGATAAATTTCAAAAAAGTAAATTTTGAAATACAACTTCGGTTCATGCGTGTTAGTGGTTCGCTTTTTAAATGATCTACGCAGACTACTCATAAGAAACCATGTGGAGGCTCTCTGATGTAGGAGGTGATGTACAGTGGCAGTAGAACAACATGATGGAATATTCTTTTAAAGGGTTTTAATGCTTGAACATTTTATAATTTTTTTTTTAGAATCATAGATTTATAATTTTTAATTATTGATGTGTAGTGGTAGATTAAAAAATTCTATTGTAACTTTAAATTGAAGGTTTATACGTCAACAGCCTATTATGTTGATACCGCGAAGAAAACTTTTTCTCAACAGGCGTACAAGTCGGCAGTTATTGAAATTTTAAGTCAATAACGATTACAAGGCTTCGATAGTTCTACTAAAATTTTGGAAGTAGTAGCGAAATTTATAACATAACTGTCGTATCTTTACATTAGCATTTATTGCGAATCGGCGCAATAACTTAGTAGCGTAGAAATCTATAGTGAACATTGAAGTGGTAAAGTGTACATAAATTGAAGTGGAAGCGAAATAAAGAAAATTTCCAATCAATTTTATACTAGTAATTGCCAGAGATTCCAGCTGCTCTAAATTCAAGAAAATATTTCAAGAAACCTTAAAGATAAACAAACTAAACTCTATAGTAAGTAACTTGTAACTTTTCATACTCTTCCCGCATTTGTAATTTTATTCCCTTCAAATACAAAATAGTGACAGACCTTTGGAGATTTTCCTCCTTTTGGAGTTAAACTGAAGCTTCTCACTAACACAGAGCTTAGGACACAGCTGTTTTAAATAAAAACGGTGGAGTACAAAACAAAAAAACTTGTTGAGTTCTGTTCAAATTTAATAACTTTTAACAGGCTCGAAGACCTTAAAAACACATGCAGATCTTCATCCGCATTTATTAAATATAAGACACCTACGGGCCTCATTAACCACATTACATCCTAAGTTTTCTATTTATTTAATAAAATAATTTAAACTTTAAAATTGGTAAGTAAACGTTATGATATTTTATTTTGTTATTTTAAAAATTCTATAGCAATAACATTTTCTTTGCGGGTTTACTGAATTCGAAGCGTTATTCATACCTGCCAACTCTTCCGGATTTTCTGGAAGATTTTATTTTCATATTTAAAGTGGTAGCAATTATATACTATTTTTCTTTTATAAACTTAATTTTTAAATGATTTTGATCACCACTATTCTTACAAAAATTAAGCACATATATTAATATGCGTTACTATCATGGTTGTCAACTTAAGTTTTCTCAAATACAACGCATTTGTTTGCTTAAAATTAAAGTTGTAATTCCACTGGGAAAAATGATAATGGCAGGTATGGTTATTTTCTACGAAAAGAAATAGTTTTTACAAAATTCCCCTCAAATAATCAACATTCATAACCAACTATGAATATTTTATGATTGTAGCTTTAAAACGAATTTATATATATATATATATATATATATATATATATATATATATATATATATATATATATATATATATATATATATATATATATATATATATATATATATATATATATATATATATATATATATATATATATATATATATATATATATATATATATATATATATATATATATATATATATATATATGGGTCATTCTCACAAAAACAGTCATTTTCATGTCCCCAGTATATTTTATGTTTGTTTTACAGCTTACGAAAAAAAAAATTCAGGGAAAGTGTCCTTCAGAATGCAAGATAACAAAAGAATAAAAATAAAATTATCAATTTTTATTTTTTATTTATTTTAGGTAATTAAAATATACCAATATGTCATTCCCTCACTTGTCCCCACTGCTGATTTAAAAAAAGAAAAAAATTGTTTCTGAAATAAAAAATTTTTTTTTACAAATTCGTGTTTTTTATTTCAGAATACTGAAATATAGAATTCAGAAAATAAATTTTAAATTTAATTTCTGATAAAAATATTAACACAGCACTATTTTAAACTTTGTCCCCAGTGTTTCGCGTCATTCCCTCACAACAATGTTCTTATCACCTGCAATCTTCTTAGAATAAAAATATTTTAATAAAAACTTCAGAAGTTAACAACTGGCATCATAGAACAAAATTGCAGTATGTTTCCATCTTGCACTTAAAGAAGCTTTGCTGTGGAATAAATTTGAATGAATCAAACCAGGTAAAATTTTTTACAGTTGTCATTCCTTCATGTCAACTTCATCGCGAAAGTGGATAATTATATGTTGCCTTCTTGTATGAATATAATGGTATGTGATTGACTTCAGAAATTAATTAGGCCTAACTGTTATTTTCAAATTTTATTGAATTCGTCATTCCCTCACTAGTGTATAAAGTGAGGGAATGATTCAAGATGAGTATATTATTAAATTTTTTTTTGTTCAATCGTGCCAGCCAATTTTATTTCTCAAACCTGTAAAAACTATTTAATATATAAGACTAAATTATAATAAATATTAGATATACTTAGTATGTTATCATTTTCAAACTTTAGGTAGATGTAACTTAGATAAAAACATGTATTAAAATAAAATATCATTCCCTCACTATTAGTGTCATTCCCTCACTTTTTAAATAGTGAAAATAATTAATTTACTTATTAATTAATTTGAAAAATAAATTGAAAAATTAATTTATTAAATTAATTAATTTATTTATTAAATTAATTAACTAATTATTAATTGTTATAAATTAATTAATTATAAATTAATTATTTAAAAATTAATTAATTTAAATATTAAGTATAATTTATAGGATATATACTTTCTTTATAATGCCATTACATATTTCTATTCATATAAAAAGTTTCAGAGCTTTTTATTCACTTTACTTTTTTGGGATTTTATGAACTGAAAAATGACAGTTTTCGTGAGAATGACCTATATATATATATATATATATATATATATATATATATATGCATACCTGCCAACTTTTACGTATTTGGCGTAAAATATAAAGTGGTAGTAAATATATACTATTTTTTTTATAAACTTAATTATTAAATGATTTTGATCACCACTATTCTTAAACAAATTAAGCATGTATATTAATATGTATTACTTTCATCTTTATCCATGCCACAATTATTCTTTTACAAATTAGACGAACGAGTGAGATGCCCGCTTCGCGGGCAGGTATTCTAAGATAATTCCTATCAAGTCGAGTCATGTTTATCAGCTTAAGCTTTTTCAAATACAACGTATTTTTTTGCTTAAAATTCCATTTTAATACCACTGGGAAAAATCATAATGGAAGGAATTAAAAGTTGGCAGATATGTATATATATCTATGCCAACTTGTTCCGGACAGCAAATATATATTTTAAAGTGGCAGTTTATCGATTGTGTGATTCTTGTTTTAATAAATTCTATTTAGTAGATTTCTATCTACCACTAATTCTAAGTAATTCGTAGGCTTATATTATTCACCACTTTTAGGCAATGCCACCCCATACCATCACATCAGCTTTGGTTACCTGAGTACGATGAGTACACAGAGTACGACGTTCAACGCCCTCTACCGTCTATACGTATTGCGCAATCACGCTGCTTTTCTAATCATTTGTATATCTCACCGACATGTACCTTCATTGCAAGTTTCGCTATGATCCCGCATTTAATTCTTGGTGAGCTAATTTTCTTTTGTCCATGAGTGTATGTTACGACACCTAAAACCTTGAACTATTTATTAAAGTTTTCCCTTAACTTGTTAGTGCCCAGCGTCATATTTATAGGACAGTTTTCTTTTTCAAAAACAAATATTGTGGTAGGACAATTGTTTTAATTCTGTCTTCTATCTAGGGAGAATTAAAAGTTTCCCTTCCACCATAATTTATTGCTGATTTGAGTTTCTATCACTGGATGTATAAGGTATAGGGAAATAGTGGTTGATGAAAAACCAATAAATTTAATTTATTAAAGGAAGAATCACAATAAATAAACTACCACTCGAAAATATTTATTCGCTGTCCGCAGCAAGTTGGCATCTCTACCTATACCTATATAATGTTATATAGGTAGAAAATTAGCTCACCAAGAATTAATTGCGGGATCATAGCGAAACTTGCAATGAAGGTACATGTCGGTGAGATATGCAAATGATTAGAAAAGCAGCGTGATTGCGCAATACGTATAGACGGTAGAGGGCGTTGAACGTCGTACTCTGTGTACTCATCGTACTCAGGTAACCAAAGCTGATGTGATGGTATGGGGTGGCATTGCCTACAATACATGGTCACCCCTAGTATTGTTCCGTGGCACCATGACCAACCACATGTGTTGCCACTCATGCAACCGCTCCCAGGAGATATTTTTAAACAAGAAAATGTTCGGCCTCATATGGCAAGGGTGTCACAAGACTGCCTCCGTACTGTTACTACCCTACCTTGACCAGACCGATCCCCAGATTTGTCTCCAATCGAGCATATCTGGGATCATTTGGGACGGAGAGTTGGGCATCCCACGAGTTCGAACGAAGTAGAGGGAAGGTTACAGCAAATATGGAAAGAAATGTCTCAAGACATTTCGTTCCATAACCTTCGCTGTAACCTTGCCTTTGCTATGTACAGAACTTGTATGCCTCAATGCCCGATCGTATCGCATCGTGCATTCGCGCTAGAGGGGGTCCAACGGGGTATTAACTTCTCCGTTCTTTTGCCTTTTTCTCTGAAATAAATTATCTTTGATTTTCTAATCATTTACTTATATCAAAGTAGTCTTTACGTATTTAAAATTTCGTTTCATTTTGACGACTCCTTCTTGGTGCGCTAATTTTTTTGTCCATAAGTGTATTTTTGCTTTAGCTAATTTAATAGCATTGTAATATTTTTAAGTGGTGAATTTTTGGCTTTTTATTAGAATAACTTAATGTTATTTACCGCGTTACAACTCAATAAAATGAACGTGTAGCACTGTTTAATGCTTTTCATGATGCAATATTATGCTTATTTCATAATAGAAAATGATTTAATATGAATTTTTTTCCTTTTAATTTTAAATCTTGATTCGTCATAAGTATTTTTAATATCAAAAGAATAAGTGTATAATTTACTATTTTCTAATATTTAATCAAATATTAGATTTAAGCACAAATATTTGAAAATAAGAAATGATACATTTTAATAAGGAAACCAATACGAGACAAATAAAATATAATACGTTCAACAGATAAAGTTTGATTCTTGCTGCATTTAAATAAAACTAAGCCATTGGCCCAAAAATGAATATTCACTTCTCAAATTCAAAAAAGTATATGAATATTTTATTCTCAGTATGTGTGTACTCTTATCTTTCTCTATGCAATATTTTTCAAAGGAAGATTTAAAATTCTGCGTTGTCTTCAACAAAAAAACATTAAACTCAATCCAACTATCGAATACATCGTGCTTGAAGCTTATAGATACAAGAAGAGTTAAATTTCTGAATAAACTAGGGAACTCACGAATGCTAGGGACGTCGATAAATTACACGCTATATTCTCTTGACAGGTCTTGAAACGTCGAGTGATCTCTGGGTTAAAGCCAGGAAGAGGTATTGATTACCTTTTTAGTATAATCATCTTCATTCTCATTCTGTCAACATCATTGCATTATACATCACTTTTTTTTGTTAGTTTTTGAGTGATGTCTTTTCTAATACAAAATAAAAATGAGGAAGTTATATCAATGTTTCAAAAGCTACAGAGTTTCATTTTTTTTAAAGTTTCCTTTTTATTATTGTGGTCAAGAATATTGCATATAATTATTGAATATCCTCCAACTTTCTGTGTTATCACAAAATAATTTTCCCGTCGATGTTGGAATAAAACGGAAATTTTCAAATTAGTTAGTTTTCATAAAAAAAAACTTTAAACTTAAGAATTGGAATCGGTATTACGTAGATATATATTGGCAGGCTTGTGTGCTCAATTTAGGTTTATCAACCTTTGTCAAACAGAAGGACAGGGCAAAAGTACATCCAGGGTAACAGCAGGATTAGTAACGGCGACCTCCACACCTTGCACAACGTTAGTCGGGTACTCGGGCAGGGAGTCCCCTATTGATTAGTTTACATACCAGCCAATTTTTATATTTAATGTGATAGCAAAAATTTTACACTTATTCCCAGTTTTAACAAATTTTAATTACTATAATTTTATTTACCATTATATTTAAATATATTAAACATACATAGATAAGACGTGCTGACGAAGGGGGCACACGTGGAAGTTCATTGTCAAGGATCATGAAACTTTTAGAGTCTATCTAACCATTTATGTTATTAATTTTAATCCATCTCTATTATTTTATGAGTTATTAAACATCAAAATAGGTCCGGGACTTTATAAACACCCAGTAAATTATATACAGCAATAATGTTTTCGTTTGGGGTTTAACAAATATTATGTTTTTAACATATGTTAAAACCTCAGATTGTAAATTTAATTATCGTTGTTTAAACTCAAATATTGATTTTACAAAAACTTTTTAAGATGTTAGGCATTAGTTAAACAATTTTATTTCCCCTGTCTTTTATCTAGCAGTTTTTAAATCTCTCCAACTTGTGTCATTACACTATGTGCGTGATTATTTTACACATTATATAGATGTTTAAAGCATTTATTTTTCGTGATTGACAGCCGTTTAGAATTTAATTAATTTAAGTATACACTTTTACGTTGCTCCTACGGGAGATATGACCGTGTCGTTAACCGTACTAGTTGGCACCTAAGAAAAGAACGCATGCCAAACTGAATATTCTCGAAAGGGTTAATACTTGAACATTTTAGATAGTAATCTATATGAATTATATATTTATATTTTTTAATCATTCGTGTGTAGTGGTAGATTAAAAAATTCTATTGTAACTTTATAGTTTAATACGTCAACAGGCTTACGTGTTAACAGTTATTGAAATTTTAAGTTAATAACGTTAACAGGGCTTCTATAGTTCTACTAAAATTTTGTAGTGACAGACCTTTCGGAGATTTTACTCATTTTGGTGTTAACTGAAACAGTTCACTAGCACAGAATTTATGATACAACTAAAAAAAAAACCGGTAGAGTACATAAAACTTGTAGATTTTAGGTCAGTCTTACTAACTTTTTAAAGACACATGCAGATTTTCATCCGCATTTATTAAATAAATGTCCACGTGGGACTCTCCAAACACAATTCAACCAATATTATCTATTTATATAACTAAATAATTTAAACTTTAAAATTGGTAAGTAAAACTTATGCTGTTTTTTTTGTTACTTTAAAAAATTTATAAAAATAACATTTTCTTTACGAGTTTAGTGAATTAGTACCGTTATTTTCTACGATAAGAAATAGTTTTTTCAAAATTCCCTTCTAAAAATATAATAATCAACATTCATAACCCCCTGTTCAATATTTCATGATTGAAGTTTTAAAACGATATATATATATATATATATATATATATATATATATATATATATATATATATATATATATATATATATATATATATATATATATATATATATATATATATATATATATATCATAATAAAATACAAAGAAACGCGAAGGAAACTGAGAAAAACAATAAGTTTATTTATTGCGCATAAGCTGCAAGTGGGTATAATCGTGTATATATTTTTGTGGATATAACAGAGATGTCAACTTGATCCGCACAGCAAATATATATTTTAAAGTGGTAGTTTATCGATTGTGTGATTCTTGTTATAATAAATTCAATTAAGTAGATTTATATCTACCACTAATTCTAAATAATTCGTCAGCTTATATAATTCAACGCTCCATAGTACTTTTGATATGTTATACCATTTAATAAGCAATCAAAAATAGTCAAACATTTGCTAAAATTTATTTTGTAGTCATTTACCGTTCTTTTGTTATTATTTTGGCGTGTCGGGAGCAGTTGGCATATCTGGATATAACCGTGTGAACTGATGAAAAGATTATATCTTTTCAGAGATGCCAACTGCTTCGGACAGGCAAGAATAACAAAAAAAAATGGTAAATAACTGTAAAGTAAATTTTGCAAATATTTTATCATTCTTTCTTGCTTTTTAAAAGGCATAGCATGAGATGCGTACTATAAAGTGGTGAATTATGTAAGCCTACGAATTGTTTAGAAATAGTGATGGATAAAAATGTACTAAATTGAATTTATTATACCAAGAATCACAATTGATAAACTACCACTATAAAATATATATTAGCTGTCCGGAGCAAGTTGGCATCTCTGTCTTTTACTTTCCGGATTCCATAAAAAAAAAAAATTCCTTTTTTTCTGACTTTTTTTCTCCGGTTTCTTGCTATTTTCATTATTATTTTTCTTTTTTTCCCCTTTTTTATTGTTCTGTAATTTTCCCCATGTTTTCTCTACATTTTGAATTTATATATATATATATAAACATGCAGACGTGCCAACTTTTAATCCCTTCCATTATCATTTTTCCCAGTGGTATTAAAATGGAATTAAAACTTTCAATTTTAAGCAAACAAATACGTTGTATTTGAAAAAAGTTATAAGCTTAATTTTTGTAAGAATAGTGGTGATCAAAATCATTTAAAAATTAAATTTATAAAAGAAAAAATAGTATATATTTACTACCACTTTAAATATGAAAATAAAATCTCGCGCAAAATGCGGGAGAGTTGGCAGGTATGAACATGTCTTAGGCAAGGAAAAAGGGTACAAAATTTAAATATTAATTATTCGACAGAGAGCGGTAATCAAAGTCGCATGAAGTTGTTGTGCTCCTTAATAAGAGCTAAGAAAATCTTGCAAAGTGAGTCCGTAAAATGTTTTGTTTTAGGGAGTAAGGGAGAACTTAGTAATTGTTATTGGTCTATTGAATCATAGCCACCGAGAATCAAAGCATCTCAGTATATTTGTGATGTCATCCTCGGAAGTGTTAACAAACCATAAGATAACGCGGCCTTCAGATTTGTATTAACCCGTTTTATCCCGACTTTTTATATTTAAGTGGTACAAAAAGTGGCTTTATGGAACAAGTGGTATAATATGTTATTCAACTAAATGGCTAATATCAACTGTCTGTTACCATTTCAGTTCGAAATGTCCCTACATGTTATAGATCTAGTGATAGAAACTTAAATTACTAATAAATTATTATGGAAGGGAGTCTCTTACTTCTCCTAGATGAAAGACTAAATTGAAACACAATATTTGTTTTTGAAGAAGGAAACTGTCCTATAAATATGACGCTGGGCACTAACAAGTTAAGAGAAAACTATAATAAATAGTTCAAGATTTTGAGTGTCGAATCGCATCGTGCATTCGCGATAGAGGGGGTCCAAAGGGGTATCAACTCCACCGTTCTTTTGCCTTTTTCTCTGAAATAAATTATCCCTTTTCTTTGATTTTCAAATAATTTACTTATATCAAAGTAGTCATTACGTATGCAGAATTTCGTTTCATTTTGACGACTCCTTCTTGGTGCGCTAACTTTTTTGTCCATAAGTGTATTTTTGCTTTAGCTAATTTAATAGCACTGTAATATTTTTAAGTGGTGAATTTTTAGCTTTTTATTAGAATAAATCATTGTTATTAATTGAGTTATAACTCAATTCAATGAACATGTAGGACTGTCTGATTCCTTTCATGATGCAATATTATGATTTTTTTCAAAATAGAAAATGATTTAATTAGAATTTTTTTTCCTTTCAATTTTAAATCTTGATTCATCATATGTATTTATTATATCGAAAGAATAAACCATATTTAAGTCCATAATTTATTGTTTTCTAATATTTAATCAAATATTCGATTTAATCACATATATTTGGAAATTAGAAGTTATACATTTTAATAAGGAAACAATGCGAGACAATAAAAAAAATATTTTATATCATTGCAGCAAAGAGACAAATAAAGAATTTATAATTTTATTGGCACATGCATAAAATTTTAATTTTAAAATAGGATCTGAAGTATTCTTTCAGAAACGTATGATATACATGTAAATTCCAAGTGTAAATAATCTAAATATAAACACTGCATTTATATACAAATAAACGACGCATATAATATTAAAATAGGACAAAATAATTTATCTACGTAATAATTATTAAGTAATAATAAATAAATTATGAGTAAATTACCAAAGTATTTCGATCTTTAAGATTGTAAAACTTGAAAAAAAAATAATATTTATTATTTTGAAAAATAAATATAACTTTTTATTTTTTGATGATTATTATAAAAAGGTAAAGTATTTCTAAATCTTACGTTCTTCTATCATATAAATTTATTGATGACAATCTTTCTTACAAGATTTGTTTAAAAAAAATGTCGAAAATTAGAGGATCCTCCAGAAAACTATTAGTATAATATTCTGGAGTCGAAATTGTTCAATAATTAAAAAAACTGCGCACTGTAAAAGAGTAGAAAATATTGAATATTTCATATGTTTCTATAAGTTTTTGTTAAATCGTAATGTTTTAAAAAAAATTAAGATAAAAAAAATGGAGAACCATTTATTAAAATCATTTTTCCTGTTACTCAGTAAGATACATTTCATTAATTAATATATTTTATATAAGATACATTTGAATGAATATGCATACATATGTATAAACTTATATATTATTGTTTTAAAGCTTGTTTACATAAATTCTTCTAGACTTATGAGCTGAACATAAAAACGGGAGCAAAATGAGAATAGCACATTTAATCTGGAGCAAACCCAAAATTTATTTATACCATACGAAGCATAAATTAGAGTTACATTAATATTCATTTAAAATTATAACGTACAATATTTAAGATTTCTAAACAATTAATTAAATTCCTTTTTTATTAATATGATTTAATGCATCAGGGTTCTCGTAAGTTATCTTTATGAATAAATAACTTTCAAGTGTCAATCATCATTGTTATTAATTTTTCTTTCTTATAAAAATAAAACTTAAGCTTTTTTTACCTGTTTTTTAAAACATAAAAATTTTAACTTTTAAATGACATTTGATATTTGTTAATATAAATGACGGGACAAGTTAACACTAGAGCCTATTATTACAAAATCTTGTGAAATTAAGTAAGTGGTAGCAAACATATCTCTAAAAATTTGTTTAATTTATGAATATGATTGGTTTGTCTTATTTACTTGTCAACCACCACAAATTTATTTATCAAATGTATATGATAGATTTCTCTTAATTACTTTTAAAATCCATCGACATCATTACAGGCTCCCACGGGCATTACCTCAGATGAAAAAGTCAATTGTCCTCTTCGCGGACAGGCACTTTGTTGAACAGGCACTACTCCAGTTCAAGTTCAAGTTTTACTTTTAAAAAAGAAATTGAGTTCATGCGCACAACTGGTTCACTTTTTTAAATAGACTGCGCAGATTACTTATAAAATCCCGCGTGGAGGCTTTTTGACGTAGGAGGTGATGCATACTTTCCATTTTTAATTAGCATACTTTCCATCTTTAAAGAGTAATGCATTTAAATATATATGCTTAATTTTTTTAAGAATAGTGGTAATCAAAATCATTTTAAAATTAATCTTATAAAAGAAAAAAATAGTATATATTTACTACCACTTTAAATATATAAATAACATTTTACGCCAAATGCGTAAAAGTTGGCAGGTATGTGAGCTTTTTAAAAAGTTGGCTAAATCAACGATCTGCTAACTTGTCGATTTTCTGTATTCATCTAGTACAGGGGTGGCGAACCTTTAAGCAACAACGTGCCATTTTTTTCAAGAAATTGTTTAATGAGGTCATAGACGTGCCGTCAAATCATTTTGACTTTATGATTATTGGGAAAATAATAATACTAAATACTATCAACTCAAAACTCTTTATTTACTATGAAAAAAAATACATTTTGCAATGTCTCAGTTGTATGCGTAATTCAACTTAAAGTAACATCAGTGTGACCTCTGTTGTTGCAGATTAAATGACAAATAACTTATATTAGATTGTAAGATGTTAGTTTAAGCAGGACTGTTAAATTTGTTTTGCTAGTTATTTATTGTTAGCTTGTTTTTTATGGTTATTAATTGTTTTTTGGAATTAATTGTAAATTTTTTTGTTAATAATTGTTTATTCGTTTTTGCTTTTTGTGAATTTCAATTTAATTGTTAATACACTTTATAGTAAACTTTGTGATCGGTGGCGTGCCCAGAATATTATGTCACGTGCCATAAATGGCACGCGTGCCATTGGTTCGCCATCCCTGATCTAGTATTCATCTTTTCTGTATTCATCCAGTAAATAAAATAGACCAATTATATTCATAAATTAAACAAATTTTTAGACACATATTTGCTACCACTTTTTTATTTTTAATAGATTTCATACTAAATGGTTCTTTCTCTAATTGGTTTACCTTCATAGTGGTCTAATCGGACTACATGCAAAAAACCGTGTAGATTCATCTCACAATGAGTAAATTTTCCTAAAATCTTCTATCACTGTGTTAGTTTTAATAGGCATCTACGACTACCGATTGAGAAGCGCTTTGAACATCAATGGATACTAAAATATTAATTAAAAAATGAAGCAGACTTGAAAAAGTTATAGATAAAAATTAAAATACAAATAAAATATAGTTGGTTTAAAGTTCGAAATTAATAAAACGCGGTAACAAATTCTATTAATCAGTCTTGTTGTATTTGAGTTTTGTATTTTCATTTTATTTTTAAATTAAAAAAATAGTAAATTTATTTTCCTCCAAATGAAGATTCTCCACGTGAAAATAATTTCGAAGAATTTTTTTTTTTTAGATGTTGAAAGCATTTTTTTTTTTTTGGAGAAATATATTCGTCATTAATTAAGCGGGAAATGATAAATCGTAACAATAAACAAAAATATTTAGTTTAAATGATTTCTTTCCAATTATAAATTTATTCAAGTTAAAAACATCAAATTCTTTGGAAATCGTAAACGGGAAAAAATTTCTATTAAATCAATAAATTGTTTCTTAGCCATTCAAGAATGTTAAGAAACATGTTTTAATAAATTCATTTTAAAGAATTCAGCTTGTTAATAGTTCATATTATTTATAAGGGTATCAAAATATGATAGAATATTTCAATTTAATGATGAACTTTTGTTTTTAATATATATTTATTTAGATGTTATCTTAAACTAACTTTTAAATTGAAAAATATAAAGTTAACAAAAAAAATTTTTTTTTAGTGTTAAGTACTATGAAAAACGATCTACAGTATACAATAAAAAGTTAATGTTCAAATTCCACTGAACTTCCTTCGTTTTTGACGAAATCGTTCCGATCAAAAATTTCGTCTAAGTTGTTAAATAACTATTTTATTTTAAGACCGGCGTTGAACAATTGACCCAATTCTGAGTTTACGACTGTCAATGTTCAACTCCGTAGCCTGTAATTCTGAACAAAAAAAAATCTAGTAGATAATGGAACTCCTGGATCAAGTGTTGGAAAAAAGTTTGCCTTCGTTGAGGACTTTTTGATGGAAGTAATTCGTAAAAAAAGTAATTCGTAATTTAATTTTTACCAGAAAAAAAAACTCTTTGCGCTTTATGCATGTATCTTTTATAATAATCACTTTATTTTGGGCATCTTGTAGGGAATTAATATGCCCCAAACAACCTCAAGAAGAACAGAGAGATATATTACATGTCATTCCGAAACGAGATTCGAACCCTGAATCTTCCTGGCACGAGAATAACGCCCTGATCACTATACTGCCCGATAGGCATGTTTCGTCTCTATGCTTTCGAAATCTCAATCTTCAGTTCAGTTTCACCTTTCTATACATCCCACATTTCACTGCTTCGAGGTTCTGATTTAACCCTTTCGTGCCGAGTGTCACAAATATGTGACAGCATAAAACCGTATCAATCAGGGTAAAAATATAAAACTGGTAATCAAAGTATTTCTTTAGCAGTTTATTTGTGGGCGGAGTTATAATTGTTTGATTTATTTAATTCACCAATACTTTGTTCAAAATAAAACTATTTAGTTATACTTTGAATTAACATTGATTAAATATATGATTAAACTAACAATAATTAAAGTAAAATCAAAGTAAGTCTGTCAAATTAGCAACGACTGCATTTAAGTTACCGTTTTTAATTTAATTACAACTTGATTCTGATTTTGTACGAATGCTTTTCTGAATCACCCGTCCCCAAGGGGTTAAGGAAAAAATTTTGTCATATATATTTGTGAGTTCACATTATGTCACAAATCACGGGGATATGATTTTCAATATTAACGACGTATAGCTCAAGGATTGACTACATACCTTAATTATGTTGAAAAAAAGATAATAATATTGAACTTATACACTCGACGACGTCTCAGCTCCAGACGAGCCGCAATCATTTAAAAAACGGTAAACAACTACATACTAAAATTTGCAAATATTCGCCTAATTTTGTTTACTCTTAAAACGGTGTCGCGGTTACTTTGTTTAAGCATGTCACAAATGTTTTCGCTTTATTTAAAAATAAATTGGGTACCTAGGCCGCGCAGCGGCCTCTAACCTATACATCATGAAGTAGAACATTGTATACAAAAACATTTTGAAATTTGCAACATTATGGTAGCAAAATGCCACTAATGTAAAAAAGTGGTGAGTTATATAAGCCTTTGAATTACAGTACAGAACCTGTTATCCGGAAATCAGAAAACCGGAAAACCAAAAAACCGGAACGAAATTCGATAAATTTTCCCACCATTTTTTTAAAAAAATTTTTTTTTTCCTCATAAGATTTTAGGATTTTTCTTTTTGAAAGATGTTTACCTTACCATCATTTTGGAAATAATCATTAGTGTATTACTTCATCGTTTTTTTTTTCTTTTTAAGATAATTTCCAACTATTTTTGTTTTTTTTAATTGGGTTAAAACGGCTTTTTGTATCGATTCAGAAAACCGGAAAAATCAGTTATCCGGAATAGCGATGGTCCCGATCGTTCCGGATAATCGGTTCCCTACTGTATTTAGAAATAGTGGTGGTTAAAAACCAAATAAATTTTATATATTTAACCAAGATTCACGCATTAATAAACAACCACTCGAAAATATTTATTTGCTGTCCGGAGCAATGTGGCATCTCTGTGAAAGCCTCTACGCGGTTTCTTATAGGCAATCTGAACAGCTTTCTATGATGTTAAACAACGTGTATAATAGAGCCAATTAATAGAAAATCTAGTAAAATTAGGAAAGTGGTAGCAAATATATCTCTAAAAAAATTGCTTAGTTTAAGAATATTATTAATTTGTCTTATTTACTTGTCAACCACCAAAAATCCAATTCTCAAATATCTCAGATAAATTTCTCCCTATTACTTCTAAAAAACCGATCATCAGCAACGCAGCCCCTGCATGGAGCACAACCACTGTTACTCAAAAAAAAAAGAAACTGGAGAATACTCAAAATAAATTCCTCAGATATATCACTGGAGCCCCCAGATCCATGAGAATGAAAGATCTAAGACGAGAGTTAAAAATAAACAAAATAGATGAGCACATTGCTGAACTATGTGCAAGTTTCTTCAGAGATGCACTCTCTTGTCATACGTGCAATTACTTTAAAAATTTTGATTTTGAGCTCATCAAAGACAACATAAAATATAGCCCGGCAACCGCCTTTTCCTGTACGACGGAGTTTTGTCCCGTAAATTTTGTAAATAGCTGTAAATACCTATAAATAATTTTGCGCATTTATTATGTATTTCTCTTTTTCACTAAGGCTATGTGGCTACTGCGCACCTGAGAAGCTCGGGGGTAATACCTCGAAGGGAGGCGAGGCAGTCTGCCACAAAACCTCTTCTCTCTCTCTCTTAAAATTGTTTGTTCAATCACACTACTTCATTTTAATTTTCTCTCAGTAAAAGATACTGAACCCCAACTTTCACATTTCAGTTGCGCTTCGGCGATTTATTAATTATTTCCACTCAGATGAATTAGTTAGAGCCCCTAACGGGGCTGATGCTAAGATAACCACCACATATGAGTATGAGTACTTTTACAAAAGAATACAGATTGATGCGCACTACTGGTTTACTTATTAACTAGTCTGCGCAGACTATTTATGAAAATCCGTGTGGAGGCTTTTTGATGTAGAAGGTGATGCTCTGGCTCTATAAACTACCAACCAACCGGAGTATTACATTTTTTTTACGTTTTAATATTTAGTTATAATTTTATTTAAAGGTATTTAGATGTAACGCGCTAATTGTGCAAGCAGTTGGCTTTGTCTTGTAAACTCTTAACTGAAAACGCAAAGGTTAACATTAGCAACTCATTCTTAACTAGAAAAATTAGAGTGGTACCCATTCTCGCAAAAGTGTATCCTACAAAAGAGATATTGATTTAGCGTCACAAGATAAACTTGTATTAAAACTAATTCATTCATAGCTTGTTTTTGAATGGAGTGAAATATCTGTAACCGTTGACTTATTAGTACTTTAAACCTTGGTTTTCACGTGCGAAATCTTACATCTGTGATTTATTTAAAACTCGGAAAGATATGTAACTGTTACTTTTCTTAATTTTTAATCTGTTTACCAAGAATCATTGTTTTGTTCCAATATCGGTAAATTCATTAAAAGAATTAGTTTTTTTTTTTTTTCTTTTTTTCATTTGCTTGAGACAACGTTAGGATCACAATCATGGGTGAATGCTAGACGGAAAAGAAGAAAAGCTGGTAGAAAAACCATTTCAGTTTTAACTTGTTTTAGGGAGGAGTAAAATCTATTATCTTCATTAATTATTTAATATCTACTTTTTCTCAAGAAGGAAGCTGTTTCATGTATATGCTATAATTGTAAAAAAAAGAGTTAGGTAGTTAAAGAAATTTAGTGTTTCTAGGAAAAAATGCTAGAATGAAATGCCTTTCGTACCAATTTTTGCTCTTTTCCGTCTTGATATATATAGACTTTCAGCCCTGATCGCAATAAAAGTAAGTTCGTATTTTAATATATAAAGTATGTTTCATTCCTCAATTTTTTACTCAATTGTAGGAGTCTTTATAGCATAAAGTGGGACTTTGATGATTAATATGGGGAACAAATTGTTTCTTTCGTACACAGGGCTGCGAACGTTCTATACTTTTTGAAAACATTTATTCTAGTGGTAGTTTTTTTTTAATGTTATATTTTATTCCTTTAAACTTGTTTTCCACACCATTACATATTAATGACTAAAAAGTTCATATACATAGATCAAGTTCTTTCGTGGCGAGGCATTAAAATATTAGCAAAAAATTCTGAACGCTTTGGTTTTTATTTGTCATTAAAATATTTACTCCATAAAATATTTTGCGAAAAGCATAGTAGTTTGCATATCTAGTAAATAAACGTTCCTTTGTAATTCTTTTTATCACTTAAAAAGAATATAGTAGATCTTTTATAGTAGACAAAGATACAGTTGACAGAGATGCAAAAAATATTTTCCATCAGCAGGCTTTTAGTGTATTATTCTTGAATTAATTAATTTGTTTTTTTTTACTTACCCCTACTTCTATACAACTGAAAGACTCACAATCTGATTGTGATACGATACTTCGTTAGAATTACAGAGTTGCTGGTTTCTACCTTTCTGTAAAAATTAATTCTATTGGCAGTTATTTTGATGTTTTATTGTATCATTTTTAATTCAATTTAACTTGTTTTGCACACCATGACATATAAATGATTTAAAAGCTCAATGCAATGGCCACTTTAATCCAGCTCATTCTACGTGAAGCTTGTAAAATGTTGGCAAAATTTTTGAAAGCTTTGGTTTTTATACCTCTACCATTCTATAAAAAAATTTTTAAAAAGTATTTCACAGGCCTGCCATTAACCCCTTAAAGCACAGATTTTTTGAAAAAAAATCGACCAAAAAAAAAGCAATTTTTTATGTAAAAAAAGCACACTTTAGAACATTGTCTTTTCTTAACTCGAGCGCGCAAGTTAAGGGGTTAATAAAGCTGTTTAGTCAGGAAATCATTTTTTATTTCGAGAAGTGGATATGGTAAGATAATGAAGTTAACTAAAAAGATGATTAGTTGATTGATTACCAAGCTTTAGTTTAACTAGATTGATATTTTTTACTATTTTGATTACTTTCTGTAATCTAAAATGAATGCCTTTGCATAATGCATATCTGTGCATAATGAATACTTAAATGCATAATGCATACCTGAAAAATTTTCATCTGCCGTCTGGAGCAAGTTTGAACCACTGTTTTTGCTCTATAACTTGCTTTTATTTTAAAAGTTTATTTATTTGGAATAAAAGAAATAAGCAGAAATTTATAAGATTCATTATTACTCTAAATATAAAAATGAAGTGCTGCGAAAAAATTCTTAGTTTTTGGCAGCTATAGAAAAACATACATTTTATTTACAAATTAAATATAAAAATAAAATGTTTCGAAAAATTCGGGAAAGCTGTCAGGTAAGATTATGCGACACTTTTACTACCAGGGCAACCAACTTTTTACTCTTTTTATAAAAATTAATTCTAGTGTTAGCTAAGTTATTGTTATAATGTATTAGTTTTTGTCCATTTAAACTTTTTTTGCACACAACCAAATATAAATGATTTAAAAGTTCATATGCAGCGCTACTTTTTTTCAGCTATTTTGTGGCGAAGCTTTTAAAATTTTTGCAAAATGACCACAAATTCTGAAAGCTTAGGTTTTTAACTTTGGGTTAACGGGACGCGTCATTTTGAATTTTATAAGGAAAATTACAAAACCCATTTGCAGTTTTATTTTATCTCTTGTAATGACTTTTATCCATTGATCGAGGTAAATTTATAGTGAAGTCTATTTTCTTCAAAAGCGTTAAAATATTGAAATTCTCTTTGTGGTATACCTATCTCAACGTATATGCGTCAATTTGACGCGATCGTAATTTAGACAAAATTTTGAGTAAACATGCAAACATCGCATCAATAATAAATAGGAATATACCGACGCAATTTCAATCCGATATCGTTATCTCAAATGAAGCAAGCGATAAACAACTGTTGCCGATAAGCAATAATAGAAAGAACAAACGCAGAATGTCAATTGATGTCAGAGTGTTAGATTTTGAAGGTTTCAGTTGCTTAGTTCGAGTATTGAAAAATAAAATACTAGAATATTTTCATTTTTTTTTTCTTATAGTATACAATTACTCCGAACACGCCGAAATAATTAAACAAAGCTGTAAATAACTACTAAGTAAAATTTGCATATATAAAGTGATGAATGACATAAGCCTGCGAATTATTTAGAAATAGTGGTGGATAAAAATCTACCAAATTGAATTTATTAAACCAAGAATCATAGTTGATAAACTACCACTTTTAAATATATATTTGCTATGCGGAAGTAAGTTGGCATCTCTGTAAGTGCGATAATATGTCTTCGTTCATGGGTCCAATTGACGCGTGTTCGTAGAGATAGGTATAGAAGAAACGTCCGTAAACCTAATGTTAAGAACATTTGATGATTATATTTTAAGGAAAAGAAATTATATATCATAAATTTTGCTACCAATTATTAAATTATTATTATTATTATATATATATAATACTTTTTCAATACATTTTTATACTTCTATTTAATACTATTTAATATTTAATACTTCTTCTCTTTAATTTTCATTATTACTGCATTTATACCTTGATTGAATTGTAACTAAACCAAACTCAGAGGTGCAGCAGCGTATAGAGGTCCGAGGCTTACTGAACCCATCTCAGTTTTATTGACATTAGGCTCTGGGTACAGAGGCAATTGTTACGGTTGGGTGATCAGCCGAAAGCGGGACCCCACTTGTTTAAATGCAGGACCTGTGGCACGAGGCAGCGAAGCGGTACCACTCAACCACCGGGCGTCAAATCGAATACATAATATATATATAATTTATTATATATATATATATATATATATATATATATATATATATATATATATATATATATATATATATATAAAGTCTTTCTACTGTCTATATATATTTCCAGAAAGTTCAGAAGTTGGCAAGAATGCTAAAAATAAAAAATATTAAAATTAGTATTGAAACTACGATTATAAAATATTCAACAGGCGGTTATGAATGTTGATTATTAGATTTTTAAAAGGGAACTTTGAAAAAAATATTTCTTATTGTAGAAAATAAAGCTACTTATTCATTAAGCCGGTATAGAAAATTTTATTGCTATAGATCTTTGAAAGTAAAAAAAAAAAATTCAGTACCTTTTATCTACCAATTTTAAAACTTAAATTATTTTCTTATAAAAATAAAAAAAATCAGTTCTCTTAGATGTGGTGTTTTCCTCACTGTCCTCATATTTTATAAATGCGGATTAATATCTGCATACGTATATGTTAAAGCTGATTTGTCGGGAAGTTATATGGTAATGTAGTTAACTATATAAAAGGATTGTTAGTTGATTGATCACCAAACTTTAATTTTAACTAGTTTAACATTTTTATCAGTGAGTCACAAAGAGTTTCATTATAGTTTTGAATATAAATTTCAATACAGGAAAGTAAAGATACAGTGGTGGCCAAAAGTGTGGACATTTTTTAAAAGTTTCATGTTTTGCAACATTGTGTGCTTGTAGAATATATTAATTTCACTTAAATACAAACGTTTATACATCAAATTGAAGGTAATTTAATGTAGAATTTAATAATAAGTACAGTATTACAATATCTGCATTACCAAAAAAAAGTTATGCAACCAATAGTAAGATCTATCTTAGATTTGCATTTTTTTAAAGTGATACTTATACAATCAATACTTAGTAGGATAACCCTTATTTTTTACGACAGCTTCACAGCGTCTTTTCATCGAGTGTTTGGAGTTCATCTTTCGTAATCACATGGTGCCAAGAATCAATTAGAGGAGTGTCGGGTATTGTCAATTTCACTGTCACCCACTGTCAATTTCATATGTATAGAATATTTTTTCAAGTCAATGGGCCATTGGACATTAATTGTTATATTAAAGAAAGATTATTTTCAAAGTTTCAAGTATTTATGCAGCTGGTAACATGGTAAACAACAGTTTTGAAAATATGTTGAATACAGTAGTCATAAAAATGGAAAAAATGGTTGGAAAAGAAAAAATGGTTGAATGTTTCGAATAAACTTCATTTTAATACTAAAAAAATAATTTTTTCTATACATACAGCATTAAAGTACATAGTCTTAAGTTTAATTTGCACAAAGAAAGAAGTTTATATGTGAAAAATTGTTCGAGTAATTACAAATTTACAAAAAAAATGGATTTCGGATAGCCCCGCTCACATGAATGTCGGGTATTACCGCCCAATTTTATTTCGTCGATAAATGTACGGTTGCAAAGATTATTATTTCATTGCTTCAAATTTGAATGTTATATGCATTTTTAACGACAAATATATGTTTTAATATTATATGAAACATAAATTTATATATTTAAAAATGCAAATTAAATATTTTTAAAATGTAATTGATATCTCCAAATTAAATTTAATATCAAGAAATCATAAATATTATAATCAGCTAATCGCTTACTTATTTATTTTCTCTTATTTGCGAACGAATCAGTCTACAGAAGCATTTGAATGCAATCAAAATACAAAGTGAATTTGTAATTTTATAAGAAGTACTTTATATTAAGTTTATAAGAAGAGATCAACCAAATAAGTTTATATTGAAAAACAACTATTGTTATTAATCATTGTTACTTAAATTAAATTATTTTGGTTAAATATTTAATATAAATATATATTAATATTGTAACATATTAATATACATTAATAATGATAAAAAGTATGACATTTGTTGTTATTAAATGATAGAATTCACTAAAAGTATATAAATATGCAATAAATAAAATAATTTTGTGATAAAAATGATAAATGAGGTTTATCTATTGTTAGCACATCGGTCATTTTCATTTACTCCTGAAAAAACAGTCAAAAAATATAGTTTTTGTAACTGGGCGGGGCTACCCGACACATTTTGAAAAGAGCTAAAAAACATGTTTTATTTTAAATTTCCATTTTTTTAAGTTGAACTATTCTTTTTTTGATTTATTCTTTTTGCATTATTTAATTAGATGATAAAACAATAGAAACATACAAAAATATTGATTATTACTCAATATTATACAGAGAAATGAGCAATACTCCTTAAGTGAGCGGGGCTACCCGACTCTCCCCTATAGCTTCAATAAGTTGTATTTTATTGGATGGACGTTTTTTTCGTGCAAGAATTTTCAAACGTCGCCACAAATTTTCAATTGGATTGAGATCAGGGCTGTTTCCTGGCCATGGTAATATATCTATGCCTTTATTTTGAAAGCATGCTTTGCATACTTTTGCTGTGTGGCATGGAGCTGAATCCTGCTGAAAAATAAATGGTGCGTTGTTGGGGAAGAGATCCCTGATGGAAAGTATCAATTTTGGTTTCAGGACAGTTTCGATGTATTTTTTGGCATTCAGGATGCCATCAATCACTTGAATTCGGCCCACACCATATGCAGACATACATGCCCAAATCATGAAACTTGTTGGGTTTTTTGTAGTTGCTTCAATGCAATCAGAATGAAGTGTCAGAATCAGAATCTCATGTATTTTCTACCATCACTACCAAAGAGCGATTTTTTTTACTCTCATCGCTCCAGATTACTTGTTTCCATTGATTTTCTGACTATTTAATGTGTTCTTTTGCCCACTTAACTCGTTTTTCATGTTGCTTTTGATTTAAATATGGTTTTTTCCTTGGAATTCAAGCTTGTAGTTCAAATCCTGATAACCTTCTTCTCATTGTTCTTGAACTTACTGCAATACCCTCTGCATTCATTTCACATCTAATGGCATTTGATGAAACTTTCCATCTTGAAGGCATAGCCATTTAATTTTTCTATTGGCAGTAGCACTTAAGCATTTTTTTCGGCCTGATTTGGCTTTATTTTCCACTGATTTCGTTTTCTCATAAAGTAAACAAAAATTTTTGAACACCAGAACAAGTCACTGTACCACCAACTTGTCTTGCGATTTCAGCATAATAGAGGCTCTTTTCTCCCAATATGACAATTCGGCTTCCTTTTGTTGATGTCCAATTAGTTCTTCTTGTTGATGACATTGTTTAAAATAAGTTTAATTAAAAAAGAAGGACTTTAAATATTTGAAAACAGCAATACTCTGTTCAATTGTACTAGTATGCATCATTCTGCAAAATATTTCCACAATAATAACTCTTTTACCATCCAAATAACCTAAACTATAGTTACAGACATTTGATTGGTCCTAAGAACAGTGTTTGTGATTGGCAAGTACGCTTTTATTACAAAACACACCCTTATTCAAAACGATTTGTGTTTGTTTGTTCTACTAAAATGAGCATAACTTTTTTTTGTAATACAGATATTTTAATTCTGTTGTGTTATTAAATTCTACATTAAATTACCTTCAATTTAATATATAAACTAAGTAATTTAATATTCAATTTAAGTAAAAATTAATATATTCTACAAGGACACGAAGTTGAAAAACATGCAACTTTCAAAAAATGTCCACACTTTTGGCCACCACTGTACTTATTTTCTACTGCATATTTTTGTTCTCTACAGTTTTTAAAAAGTTTTAGACGAATCCATAGCAGTTGGCATCTCAGGAGTAACGGCTTGAAATAAAATACGACTTTTACAAAAGTAAAGATTAAACAAGCAGGCCTACCAACTACTTCCCTTTTTGCGAAATATTTTATATAGTGGTAGACATTCAATTACCAAAACTTTCAGAATTTTTGATAATTTTACTAGCATTTTAAAAGCCACACCACGAGAGAGCTGGAACAAGGTCAATAAAATGCGACTTCTCGAAATTCGATTTCTCAGGAACTATTTGACCGATTTTACTCAAATTTAGTATTCATTGAAATGATGTAAGAAACAGAATACCTTACAACTCAAAAGATTTTCAACTATTATTAAATAAACTATTAGAAATTAATTAGTATTTATTAAAAGTTATTTTATGACTGGAATTACTTTTGGATAAGCGAATATTATAATTGTACGCAAAAAAGTTTGCGAGATATGACAAAATGCGCAAAACCTAAGCTTAACATTAAGGGGTACAAACTTTTAAACGCTCTCCTGACCCAACTATTGGGTCAGAAATTCAAATCAGACTAATAAAAGCATGTTTTATTCAGAGAAAGAACGTTTTTCTCTGATTTCATAACTTAAAATAACGTCAGCATTTCTGATTAATTAGCATATTTAAGGTTACTCCTTCGAACCATTTAATTTGAGTCTTAAAACGTGAAGATCCGATCATTAGGTAAACAATTATTTAAGGTGGTCAGTTTTTTACTTTACGAACTGTTTTTATTATTCTAAGCTACATAAAGGTAATTTTTTTTGAAGTATGACAACCGCTACAGATAAATTAGTTAAACATAAATCAATGTACTTTGACTTCAGATTTGAATGTAAATTAACGTATTTAATATATTATGATAGAATTTATCATGATAGATGAAATTAATTGTACGTGAGGTAAAAGTGCACAAGGTCCTAAATTATATATATATAAAAAAATTTCCTTGTTAATTTTAATAATTTTTCCATGTGCAAATCCATTTCGGGCAAATCCGTGGCTAAAATTATTTGAAAAACAGGCAATTTATGTTTCTCTTTTCTATTTTATATTTTTTCTCAAATAAATATTTATTTTCTAAAATTATTTATGGTCAACTTTTTTAAATTATCCAGTATAATATTACCTTGCGCACATCCATTTCGGGCCCATCCTAGGTAACTAACAAATCAATGCACAGCATAACAAATCACTTCAGCAATGCAGTAAGAACGGCACTTTAAAAAAAAACTCCTCTAGTTATACTCAATTTGCGCTTTTGTTTTCATATTTTGTAATCCGGCTATCTTGTTGCGAAAATATTTTTAAATCATTCTTGAAACATTTCCCATTCATGTAAGTACATCTGATTTCGCTACTCGCTTTACAGATTTTGTTTTATACTGTTTTTTCGTTTCTTTTATTTTATTTTCTGTTTTTGTGCGTTATTTTTACTTTTTGTGTTCTGTTTTGTTTGTTGTAGGTTTTGTAAAAAAAAAACTTTTGAGTTCTCCTCACACTATTGTATTGATATATTTTGCTTTGGCTGTGTTGATACAGTATCGGAGGGCACTCTTTTTTGCTGATGTGGTCGTGTGGGCTGGTGAAGTGATTGTGTCTTTTTTTCCCCCGATTTTTTAGAAAAATATCATCCTTTTTTTTCAGTTTCTTATTTTTTTTTTCATTATTATTCCTCCCCCCCCCCTTTTTTTCCATATGTTTATAATTTTCCTTTGTTTTATCTTCAATTTGATATATATATATATATATATATATAATGTATATGCGATAAAATTGTGTTTTTCGAAAATATTAGATAATGATTTTTTCCACTGGAAAGAAATTAGAATTGGGTCCTGATAAGATAAGACAGAAACAAACTATTGTAAAAAAAGTTTTCTATGGGAAAGAAAAATTAATCCTAAAAAATTTTTAAGATTTGCATTTAGCGAAGACTTTCGAAAATTGACGAATACTTTTGATATTTAGCTAATCCATAGTGCGGGATTTGATTATGATCGATAACAAACAATATTACTTTGTGTAATGTAAAATGAATGCCTTTGCATAATGCATATCGGTGCATGATGCATACTTAAATGCATAATGCATACCTGAAAATTTTCGAAATTTTTTAACCGCCGTCTGGAGCAAGTTTGAACCACTGTTTTTGTTTCGATAATTTGTTTTTATTTATAAGGTTTATTTATTTGCATTAAAAGAAGTAAACAGAAATTTATAAGATTCATTATTACTCTAAATATAAAAATAAAGTGCTGCGAAAAAATTCTTAGTTTTTGGCAGCAATAGAAAAACATACATTTTACTTCCAAATTAAATATAAAAAAATGTTTTCTTCTAAAAATTCGGTAAAGTTGGCAGGTAAGATTATTGGACACATTTACTACCAGGGCAGTCAACTTTCCTCTCTTTCTATAAAAATTAATTCGAGTGGTAGCTAAGTTAATGCTTTAATGTATTAGTTTTTACCCATTTAAACTTTTTTTGCCCGCAACTACACATAAGTGACTTAAAAGTTCATATGCAACGCTACTTTTTTCCAGCTATTTTGTGGTGAAGCTTTTAAAATATTTACAAAATAGCTACAAATTCTGAAAGCTTGGGTTTTTAAATGTCTATCATTCTATAAAATATTTTACAAAAAGAGTAGTGCATGGCTGGCCTGTACTACTAAAAAAGATAACCGTCTTGTATTTTGCAACTAAGTTACGTTGTACCTCAAAAAGAGCTGTTAAAGTGTGTTAATACTAGGTTTACGGACGTTTCTTAGATACATATCTCTGCGACCTTCAAAATCTGACATCAATTGACATTATTTTTCAATACTTGAACTAAGCAACTGAAACCTTCAAAATCTGACATCAATTGGCATTCTGCCTTTATTCTTTCTACTATTGCTTATCGGCAACAGTTGTTTATCGCTTGCTTCATTTGAGATAACGATATAGGATAACGGATCTAAGTTTTGTCGGTACATTCCTATTTATGATTATGTAAATGCCAACGGGTTTTGTAATTTTCCTTACAAAGCTCGAAATGCGTCAAAATGACGCGTCCCGTAAACATAGTATTAAAACATTAAAGACCCATAAACTACAAATTGGTGGAAGACATTTTAACCCGTTTTGTCGCGAATTTATATATTAAAATGATACAAAAAGTGGCTTTATGGAAAAAGTGGTAAAATATATTATCAAAATTAATTGGTTTTTCTACTGTTAGAGCACTCAAAAAGTCTTTGATGGATCAAAAAGTACTTGCTCCTTATAATTCTAGATCTAATCAGATATAACTAAATTATCATGGTATCTGAGAATCTCTTAATTAACCCAGATGAATGAAAATACTGAAAAAAGTTTCCCACCACAATGAATGTCTTTGAAAAAAAGAACTGTCTTAAATATATGACGCTGGGCGTTAACCGGTTAATGAATAGACAAAAGACCTTTAAATAATAATCATTTTCTCTTAGCTACTTTGCTTATTTTCTATTAACGAAAACTTCCTGGAATAAATTGTTTCTTTTTTTTCATAGCTGTCTTTTTCAAATTCTCCAGTACAAAGAAACCTAGTAATCCTCCTATCTTTCCTAAAGGAATAAGAAAAGGAAAAGAACTTCTGTCTCCTGGCGACTTCTTTTCCTTTGGAACAATTTGTGCCGAATACATACACTTATTTAAGCTTCTTAGGAGTGGTAGCCTCTTACGACGTGAAAATGGACTTACATTTTATTCAGAGGTACACTGTCCTTCATTTAATATTTGATAGACTTGCTTTTGTTACTTTATTTACAAGCAAGTTGAAACTATACTCATATGACATTGAAAACAGATCCCCGTAATAAGGATTTCCTGATGTGACTTGGGTGTTCTTTTATTATCTTGGAAGTCTTAAAGGTAAAGCTTAAAAGAAAAGAAAGCGTAAAGCGCTCTTTATACTTTCATATAAAAAAAGAAATTCAAAGTACCTTGTGTATATTTTATGCTCTCTATAGTGCCGAAGTGAATTTTAGATGAAGTACATTAGACGAATGGTAAAAACCAATTGCGTCATCGAAGGTATTAAATTTCAGAAGTAGACTGGTATAAACTGTTCTTGAATATTTAAACAACAACAACGTTAGATAAGATAAATTGAAAAACGGTACTTTGGACGTTGCTTTCAAGCTTTCTTATCACCATAGCAGGCTACTTCTAAAGTAGCAAAATAAATTTTTTAGGGGGGGGGGGCATTATTAATGTTTTAATTAAGTAACTCTTGATTTTTAAAGGTTAAAAAATTGTTTTGCGTACCATGATTTATGGTTGGTTAAGCATTTTTTTATTCATACATTAATGAATTCTCATATATCATATAAATTCAATAATGTTTGAAATACTAAATTGTCACGTTATATTTCATAACAATTCAAAACTTCAAACAATCATATGCGAAATTTATTAGTCAAGTAGTGATGCTTTTAAATAAATGTAAGCGAAGAAAGCTTAATGTTTAGATTATCTACTTTCTTAAATTATTATTTTATTTCCACTTTGTAAAATGTTTCCCAGCTAAAGCTAAAGTTGGCAACTCTGTATTGGTTTTATGACAATAAAGAAGAAGGCTTCATATATATTTTTATAAAGCAACTGATGCAAATTAAATTCAGTACAAATGGAAAGGTTTATGAATCATATTACTAATTAAAAATTACTTAACACATACCTGCCAACTCTTCCGGAAGATTTTATTTTCATATTTAAAGTTTTAGCAATACTCAGGCTATTCCAATTAACTTTTTGAATTATAATGATAATTATAAATGAATCTGACCACCACTTCATATAAATAATTACAATAAATGTATAAAAGCATAATAATCTTGGAGCAAGCGGATTTCAACGGGATCAAAATATAAGTATATTTTTGAGTCAGATTGTTTATTGTTATACAACCACTCTGAAAATCCATTCTTGAAAAGAGTGAAAGCTGGCAGGTAAGCTTAACATATAATTACCCTTTTAATTCTTTTAAATGTAGTGGTGGCCGACAGTTTTCTAACTAATTAAATATGAATAAATTATCACACCTGCCAACTTGATTTGACTTGACTTGATAGGAATTGGAGCGAAGTATCTGCCCGCGGAGCGGGCATCTCACTTCTTCATCTGGTCATAATGATAGTAGTTGTGACTATTGGCATGGACACCTGCCAACATGGATGAAAGCCCTTATATAGCAAGACGGAAAAGAGAAAAACCTGGTACGTAAAAACATTTCATTCCAGCATTTTTTTCGAAAAGAATGAAATATCTGTAACTATCAAGATTTCTTTTATAATTCTGGCATATATATAAAACTGCTTCTTTTCCAAGATAAAGTAGATATTGTTGAAAAATTTAAAAAAAGAATAAGTAAACTCCTCCCCAAAACTAGCTATAACTGAAATGGTTTTACTACCAGCCTTTCCTCTTTTCCGTCTCGCTTTCACCCCTGCCTGCCAACTTTTGCATGCCTCAATGAAGCAACCAAATACAGAGTTGCCAGCTGCTTCGGACACGCCCACATAATTAAAAATGCGGCAAATAACTGCAAAGTTGGTAGAAATCACATACATCTCGGTGCGCTGCCGCGAAGCGGCATTAACCCCTTGGGGACGGATGATTCAGAAAAGTGTTCGTACAAAATCAGAATCAAGTTGTAGTTAAATAAAAAACGGTAACTTAAATGTAGTCGTTACTAATTTGACAGACTTACTTTGTTTTTACTTTAATTATTGTTAGCTTAATCATATATATAATCAATGATAATTCAAAGTATAACTAAATAGTTTTATTTGGAACAAAGTAATGGTGAGTTAAATAAATCAAACAATTATAACTCCGCCCACAAATAAACTGCTAAAGAAATACTTTGATTACCAGTTTTATCTTTTTACCCTGATTGACACGGTTTTATGCTGGCACGTATTTGTGACAGTCGGCCCGAAAGGGTTAACCGCTTCAACTGTAGTAATAAATCGATGATGAGGAGTAGTGAGGAGAAATGGAGATGGGAAGAAGAGGGGGTGCTTAGCAGCAAAAAGTGTGAGTCGGCTGGGGCTGAGTGTTGAATTACATAACTGCCAACTCTTCCGGAAGATTTTATTTTTATATTTAAAGTGGTTAGTAAATATATACTTTTTTTCTTTTATAAAACTTAATTTTTAAATTATTTTGATCACCACTATTCTTACAAAAATTAAGCACATATATTAATATGCGTAACTGTCATGGTTGTCAATTTAAAGTTTCTCAAATGCAACGTATTTGTTTGCTTAAAATTGAAGTTTTAATTCCATTTTAATACCACTGGGGAAAAGTTGGCAGGTATGTAATTATATAAGTGGTGAGTTATATAACTCTACGAATTATTTAGAAATAGTGGTGGGTAAAAATCTACTAAATTGAATTTATTAGACCAAGAATCACAATTGTTGAAATACCACTTTAAAATATATATTTGCTGTCCGGAGCAAGTTGGCATCTCTATTAACATGCAAAAAGAGGTGACTAACAAATTTTATAACTTAATTATATATCAGCTAGTTATCAGCTTTTATTCGTTCCTTTACTAGAATTTATTTAAAAATAATATTTATAAATAAAAATAGCATGTTCTTTAACTGGGCCGTTGCCGTTTAAATTAATATTATATGAATTTCAATCACAATAACGTACCACCTCATTGTCAGTATCTCCAAGATGGATGTGAAAAATGCCGTAAAATGAAAAATACATGTTGGAGATGATTATGATGTTTTTTAAATTGTTATACGAGCGAAAGCGCAAAAATATTTAAAATTCGTTAGAGAAAAGAAAAGGATTAATTCCCATTGTTTTAAATTCATCAAAGCTATTTTTTTCATTATATATATATATATATATATATATATATATATATATATATATATATATATATATATATATATATATATATATATATATATATATATATATATAATGAAAAAAATAGCTTTGGGGTTTGTGATAGTGGTAAGTGATAGACTAATTGAAATGCAATTGTATTATAGATAATGTTCACTTGCAACTACAATTGCTATTGGTAACATTCTCATTTCAATAACTTGCGCATATCTATGATATTGATTTATTTGCATTAAAATCAAATTGATTTAAATTTATAAATACAAAAATTAAAAAGAAATTTATCAGATTCATCACCACTTTAACTTTAAAACTAAAATACTACACACAATCTGTACTAATTGGCATCAGCATATATATATATATATATATATATATATATATATATATATATATATATATATATATATATATATATATATATATATATATATATGTACCAAATTGTGGGACTTTTTCTTCGTGGCAACAACATTAGTCGTTTTGATTTATTCGTTGGCTAAATTTGCTTTTAATATATATATATATATATATATATATATATATATATATATATATATATATATATATATATATATATATATATATATATATATATATATATAATCTGACTAAGGATATTTTCGGAAAATTCAAAAGTTTGCAAGTATGTTAAAAATAAGAAACAAATAAAACAAAATTAAAAATTGGTATTAAAACTACAATCATAAAATATTCAACAGGCTGTTATGAATGTTAATTATTAGATTTTAAGAAGGGAATTTCGAAAAAATTATTTCTTAAAATAGAAAATTACGCTACTTATTCACTAAACCATCACCTCCTACATCAAAAAGCCTCCACACGGTCTTTATAAGTAGTCCGCGCAGACTGTTTGAAAAGTGAACCAGTTGTGCGCATGAACCCAAAACCTTTTATAAAAGTAATTGAGAGAGATTTATCATATATATTTGAGAATTGAATATGTAGTGGTTGATAAGTGAGTAAGGTAAACCAATAATATTCATAAATAAAACAAATTTTTAGTCATATATTTACTACCACTTTCTTATTTTAACTAAATTTTGTATTAAATGACTCGTTCGGAAAGTGGATATCCTTCACAGTGGTCTGATCGGACTACCTAAAAAAAACCGTGTGGAGGCTTTCAGTTATAGGGGGCGTTGACTAAACCCGTAAAGAAAATGTTATTACTAAAGATTTTTAAAAGTAACAAAAAATTTACAATAACTTTTATCTACCAATTTTAAAGTTTAAATTAATTTAATATATAAGTATGAAGCTCATTAGATATGTAAGTATTATTTAATTTTGACAATAATATGTTAATGCGGACGACGGTCTGCATGTGTTTTCAATAAAGCTAATCAGTCAGGAAGTGAATATTGAGTCTATTTCAGAGATGCCAACTGCTCCGGACAAGCCAAAATAATTTTAAAAAAACGGTAAATAACTACAAAGTAAATTTTGCAAATATTTGACTATTTTTGCTTGCTTTTTTAAAGGTTTAGCATAGCATTTTTACGATAAAGTGGGAAATTGTATAAACCTACGAATCATTTAGAAATAGTGGTGGATAAAAATCTACTAAATTTTATTTATTAAACCAAGAATCACAATTGATAAACTACCACTTTAAAATATCCGGAGCAAGGTGGCATCTCTGCTATTTTGCAAGACTCAAGAGATTGTCACCAAACTTCGGCATAACTTGGTTAATATTTTTATCAGTGAGTTGTAAAGAGTTTCATTTTAGTTTGAAATATTAATTTCTTAATTATAATTACTATACAGGTAAGTAAAGAAACATATTTTTACGGCAAAATTGAATTTGTTGTTCTCCACCGTTTTTTAAAACTTTTCGACGAATTCATAGCAGTTGGCATCTCTGGAGTAATGGCATGAAATAAAAAACGGTTTTTCTCAAAAGTAAAGATTAAACATTCAGGCCTGCCAAACTACCACGCTTTTTGCAAAATATTTTAAATAGTGATAGGCATTTAATTACCAAAGCATTCAAAATTTTCAATAATTTTACCAGCATTTAACCGGTTAACGCCCAGCGTCATATATTTAGGACAGTTCCTTTTTTCAAAGACATTCATTGTGGTGGGAAACTTTTTTTAGCATTCTCATTCATCAGGGTGAATTAAGAGATTCTCAGATACCATGATAATTTAGTTATTTCTGATTAGATCTAGAATTATAAGGAGCAAGTACTTTTTGATCCATCAAAGACTTTTTGAATGCTCTAACAGTAGAAAAACCAATTAATTTTGATAATATATTTTACCACTTTTTCCATAAAGCCACTTTTTGTATCATTTTAATATATAAATTCGCGACAAAACGGGTTAAAATGTCTTCCACCAATTTGTAGTTTATGGGTCTTTAAGGTTTTAATACTATGTTTACGGGACGCGTCATTTTAACGCACTTCGAGCTTTGTAAGAAAAATTACAAAACCCGTTGGCATTTACATAATGATAAATAGAAATGTACCGACAAAACTTAGATCCGTTATCCTATATCGTTATCTCAAATGAAGCAAGCGATAAACAACTGTTGCCGATAAGCAATAGTAGAAAGAATAAAGGCAGAATGTCAATTGATGTCAGATTTTGAAGGTCGCAGAGATAGGTGTATCTGAGAAACGTTCGTAAACCTAGTATTAACACAGTTTAACAGCTCTTTTGAGGTGCAACGTAACTTAGTTGTAAAATACAAGACGGTAATCTTTTTTAGTAGTATAGGCCAGCCATGTACTACTCTTTTTGTAAAATATTTTATATAATGATAGACATTTAAAAACCCAAGCTTTCAGAATTTGTGGCAATTTTGTAAATATTTTAAAAGCTTCACCACAAAATAGCTGGAAAAAAGTAGCGTTGCATATGAACTTTTAAGTCATTTATATGTAGTTGCGGGCAAAAAAAGTTTAAATGGGTAAAAACTAATACATTAAAGCATTAACTTAGCTGCCACTCGAATTAATTTTTATAGAAAGAGAGGAAAGTTGACTGCCCTGGTAGTAAATGTGTCCAATAATCTTACCTGCCAACTTTACCGAATTTTTAGAAGAAAAAAATTTTTTATATTTAATTTGGAAGTAAAATGTATGTTTTTCTATTGCTGCCAAAAACTAAGAATTGAATGCCCTAATGCCCTTTTTGAATGCCCTAAAAGTAGAAAAAAAACAATTAATTTCGATAATATATTATACCACTTTTTCCATAAAACCACTTTTTGTATCACTTCTATTTATAACTTCGGGACGTAACGAGTTAAAAGCTTTGCCACGAAAGTGCCTTAACAGAGCCATTAAATTACGATTTCTCAGATACTATTCATAATGTAGAAGAAAAAAAATGAAAAAAATGAGTATAATTAATTAATTAATTTAAAAGAAGATTGAATAATTAATTAATTAATTTAAGATTTTTCTGCACAAAATTGGAATATTTTAAAATATTTAAAATTATTTATGTGATGTAATAATTACAATAATATTAAATACTATTATTATATTATTTAATTATTTTATTTCGCTTAATTTTATTATATTTAATTATTATATTTAATATATATATATTTTATTTTATAAACATAAAAATTATTAAATGTTAAATATTTTAAAATATTAAAAAATTACTTACCCCAGATCAATATCTTCCATAGGAGGAGGAGGGAATAACATTGGCTTCTTACTCAAACTGAATATACGAATCATAGTTTAATCAAATGTTAAATCTTTTAATAAATATAAACTGTTTTCTCATTCTCTGTTCGTTAATATCCCAAATTTTCTACTATCTAAGAACGAAATATTCAGTCTTTCAAATTATAAATTGCATAATGATGTTAAACTCTAACTGAACTTAATTTTTTTTTTAAATTTTAAATAAACCAGAATCAGAATGCATATATACTTCCAAATACTTTTTTAAGTTTATTTTGTTTTTAAATATATAAGAATTAGCATTTGAAGTGAACTTCTTAAACACAATTTTTCTTTCTTTCGCTAAGTCTTTGGAAACTCATAACACATAGCTCTCATAAAACTTATTCTAATAATTTAATTAAAAATAATTCTTGAAAAAAATAATTCGTTCGATATTGTAATTAAGTTCAATTATTTTTTATCTCTGGTCTTAAAAGAAAATATTCTTTCGAAACAGACGGCGTTTTTCTCATTCCAGTTTTTTCCACTATACTTATTTTTCATTTCATTTTCGTTGATTGCATTTTCTTTAATAAGCACATCGCGTAATCTCTTTTTTTGAAAACATGTTTTAGTTCAAATGAAAAGTCGGAAAAATAGTTTTGTTTATTCCAGAAAACTTTTATGAATAATTGAAGAAACCAATTTTAGTTTATATCCCGCATATATGTTACAGTTTTAAAATTGGGTGGCTTTAAAAATGGCATATTGTAGATTTTGAAATTAAATTTCGCACAAAATACTGCGGTGCAGGAAGCCATTTTTTTTTAGTTTTATATAATTGGATTCATGTATATTTTATACAATGCAAATTAAAAAATCAGTTTATATGCGTCACGCATTTATGAAATCATGCACCCTATTTTCAAAACTTGATTCACAAAAACATCATACTATAATTAGAATTATTATAATACTTTAGCTTATATTCATCATAATTTTATATATGTAGTAATTCATTGTATAATATATATGAATATATACATATATTTTAATTCATATAAGTAACTTTCTTTGATCAAAATCACTTCAGCTTTCTTTGATAAATCACTTCTGTTTATATTGTTATCAAAATGATTTATATCAGTGTATGTGTTTTGCAATTTCATGTATGTAGTCATTCCTTTAAATTCAGTCATAGGTAGCTCCTTAATTCATAAATGAAATCTCATAATATTCATTCCATTTTATATAAGTTGATTTTCGGACCAAAATGATTAAATCAATTCAGATTATGTGTGTCACACTTTTATGCATGTCATGCATTATATTTCACACATTTGGAGTCACAAAAGCTGCATACTGAAATCAAAATGATAAAATTCCTTTTTTCTGTATATGTATCACAATTTTATATACGTAGCCATACATTATATAATATGCTAAATTCAATTTGTATAAGTTGCTTTCTTCAATCAAAATTATTTAATTTCTTTAAACTGTATAAGTCACACTTTTTTAACTTTTCAGATGTAATATTCAAAAACAGTAAATTGAATGAAGAATTGAATCCCAGTAAAAGTTCTTTCTCTTGTTTCTCACTTTCACAAATGTTCAGTACTTTTTTCGTAAAATATAATTATATAATTTTTTAATGTAAATTATTTCCTGTCTTGATTCAAAAATTCAACGTTCATAACAATAGTTCGATAGAAAAATATTATGAGACATATAGTTTAAATGCGTTGGATTTTTTTCAAACATTGGTTCGGAAAATAAACGATCCACTTCTTTTCAAAGTACATGCAATTAATTTTTTTAAAAAATGCATTGCTCTCTATTGGTGATTGCTTTAAGTCAGTTTTCTTGTAAAAATATTTCAACAATCTCATTTGTAAATTCACCCAACAAGCTTCAAAAACAATGTAAGATTTGATTTAAAATAAAATTTCTTCAAAAGACCATTTTTCGCCGTTTTTCAGATCATTATCACTTGCTTTGCCAGCCTACATTTGAAATTAAAAATACACGTTCACTTTTCTATTTAAGAGTCTTCTATGTAAAAAAATATATCTCATTGCTCCATAGTAAAATTACGTTTATTGTTTTTAATATTAAAAAAAAACTACCATATACATGAAACCATATGTAAGCACAGCTTAATATCTATGCTTATGATGTGCTTCTTAAACAAATGAAATCTTTCAATCAAATGACACGAAATAGAAAACAATCAAATTAAATGACAAGAGAGTTAAAAACTAGATTTTATTCACCTTTCCCTTGGAAGATATCCAGAATGCAAAAGTTGTTATACTGAAATCAATAGTTTCTTTTATTCATTGAGGTAATTGAACTCCAGTTTTCGAGAAATTACTAATATTTTATCTTTGCTCTGATTTATTGTACATTCTCATTCTCTTAATGACTATTACGTAGTTTCTTAGAAGATTTCATTAACTAATGAATTTTCGAGCTAATTTTCTGCTTATTTCAAAATTACAGTTGAAATTAATTTTATTTCCTTAAAATGTTTAAAATATTATGGAGATTTTTATGACCAGGGAATTATAAACAAAACAATAATACTTAATTCTTCATATTTTGAAACAAAATGAAAATTGCTTAGAGTTTTTGATACATTTGCTTCGCGAAAAGTTGTTCAAATATTCATAAATAAATTTTTATTCGTATTTATATCAAATATAAATTTCTTTCGACTTTTATCAAAATGCTTAATACATTCTTTGTAATCTAATTTTCAGTTTTTTTTAAATATTTTTTCTTTAATTTACTTAATTTAAATTGTGACTAACAATAAATTATGTGGTTAAAATCTTGTTTGTTTGTTTCAGCATTTAAAATATATCAAAATTACACATAAATGCTTTAGATAAATATTTATAAATATTATATCATAAATATAAAAATTTGTTTTGCTGATTTTACTTCATAAAATTTTTTCTGATGTATATATATGTCATTTATTATTTTGGTGTTTAATGAAAATTAGAATTGCATTTAAAAACTTATTATGTAATAGTTAATTTTGTTTAATAAATATTAGCTTTTATTAAAATCTTTATATTTATTTGTAAGCCCAATTTCACAATAAAATATTTTGAAGAAAAAAAATGTCTTTCCGAATTTTAATTTTCACAAATTAAATATTTCAAATTATAAAATATTAGCTATAAAGTATAAACCAGTAAATATCTCAAATTGCTAGAAATTATTTTTATATTGCTTATTGTTATTTAACTGCATTTATAATTTTAAATCAATAACAAAAATGATTGAAGCTTTAAGTCATAAACTACTTCAATATAAAATAGAAAACAAAAACAACTGTGATGAAAAAAAATTCAACTAAAATTACTTACATAAATGAAACAAATTTTTTATGTTCGTATAAGTTAATTGTTTGGTCAAATTTCGGAAAATTATTTAAAGAAAAAATTTTAAAAGAAGATTTTTATCTGTGTAATTAAATATTGTAACTAATATCTTCTCAAAATATCCAGTTTTAAATGTGAATCATATGGTTTTCTTCAAAACGGTTTTCTCTTTCACAACGTAGTGTTCTTTCACAAAATTTGACAACAATAACACCACATCATATTCACAAATTTTAAATTTGTGTATCATCACAAGAATTATTTGTAAGTATCAGAATCATTTTAAAACAATATTGACTTTGGTAATGACTACTATCTTCTGTAGTCAAAAAATATTGGAGAACCGAGAAAAAAAATCCAATGCCAGGAACTACACGAAAATTCCCGAAACTTTATGAAAGCAGCGCAAAACTTGAAAAGCACACTTTCTCAAACTCGAGAAGTTGGTCATTCCGCAGGTGTTGGTCAGTGATATTTATCTCAACAGCAGCGCCAGTAGATAAATAAAAAAAGTCGTTGTCATCGATATATCGATTAGAGCTCAAAGCGACGTTCCTTTGCTAAATTAAATGCAATATCTAATCTAATCAAAAGCCAAGATAAAAACAAAACTATGCCGCTTAAAACATTAAAGCCGCGTTCTCGCAAACTTTACCGAGTCAGTCAGTCGCGTGACCCAACTGTGAAGTTTATGGGGCAGTTGTTTATCGTGAGAGCAAAACTTATAAGAAAAAAAATAGAAGCAAGTTCGAATACTTGACGATAGCATTGCAGATCTACAGTGATGTATTATCGTTCGATTATAGCCTATACGTGACAAAATGGCTGCACAAATCAACCAAAGTTACTGAATTATTTAGTGTCTTGTCAATTTCTATAACTTGTTTTGGAGTTATTAATCACTATACCATCAAGGACAACATTCAATCGTCCTCAAGTTTCCAACAATGTGTTATTTCATATCAAAATAAATTACGTAATATTCTTCAAAAAAATCTATTAATAAAAAATATCTTATTAGAATATACTTTTTTAGATTCGTGATACATTGTTTGTTTATTGCTCCTTAAAAATTGATTTTTGTTTATCGGGTAAATATGGAATTATTTCAAGAATAATTCACACATATGATTGAAACACCTGCTACTACATATATTTATTTGTGTTCGAACTTGATTTTATTGAGCTATCCGGAAAGTGCGTGCTGATTTTGAAGGTGAAGGTTAATTGAAACGCCGCTCATGTAACTTTTGGTATATGTTAATAAATATTTATTACATATCTCATCCAGATACTTCTTCCATCCACCAGACAACTTGAAATTTTTGTTCCCTCACTCATTTCGATTTTGATTTTAAAAAAATTTAAAAAATAAAATGAAAATTTTCTACATGATTATTTGTTAGTCCAGTAAGATTTTTTGTATTAAAGAAAGTTTGTAATGGTTGAAATATCTGAAAATCAAAAGGCACATGACTTGGTGAATGTAGTGTGTGGGATAGAATATTCCAATCAAGTTCTAATAATTTCTACAGTGTTGCCAAAGGCATAAAATTGCATAGGATTTTATTTTAATTTCATTTAAAGTAATAGCACAATATACGTTTAATTGTTAGTATCTAAATTTAGTACATTTAATTTCAAATACTTTCAAATGCCACTTAGATATTTACTTAAAATATTCATAATTTTTTATCAATCAGTGAGCTTATTAAATACTTTAGAGTTCCTTTTTTTTTACTATTTTAGAGGCCAACTTGCCCAAAGTACAAATGCAATGAGCATATCGTCCAATTAAAAATAACATTAGAACAAGGGACATGCTTTTCGATGAAACAAGATATATCAACTACACTAGCATTTTAACAATTTAAATTATAATATGAAGTTCTGAGACTGCTATGGGTGTTTATTTAAGTGTTATGTAAACTATATAGATATCCAAGGAGAGTAACAATTTAGACTGCCTACTGTTTATCATCACTTCAGGGAAAATAAAAATCTTACACTTCATTATTTACTTGAATTGGCCTTTATTTCTAACCTCACGAATTCGGTATCCACAGTATTGATATCACATTCCCTATCACGCATCACGATCTTGGTACTCTTGCTTTCCACAGTTTCAAAACATTGTTCTTGGTATCTACAGCTTCAACAACTTGTTTTAGTTTTTAGATTGGCCTCTGTCCCTAACCTCACGTGCATTGTTCTTGGTATCTACAGCTTCAATAACATGTTTTAGTTATTCGGATTGGCCTCTGTCCCTAACTTCATGACATTTTCTTGGTATCTACAGCTTCAATAACTTGTTTTAGTTATTCGGATTCGCCTCTGTCCCTAGTCCCACGAACATTAATCTTGGTATCTACAGCTTCAATAACATGTTTTAGTTATTCGGATTGGCCTCGGTCACTAACCTCAAGAACATTATTCTTGATATCCAACATGTTATAACTTGTTATCAAATCATATTAGATTATAAGATGCAATATTAAATAGAATATATAGATAAACTTAATACATAAATATGAACATTGAACTAATAGAGTAATGATACGTTAAAGTTAACATAGTCAGGGGAACAATTTGGCTTACATCTAAGTATTCCCAGAACTATCTATCGTTATAATAAAAGACGCTTTGACAGGGCTGAAAGTCTGTATATATCAAGACAGAAAAGAGTAAAAACTTTTAACAAATAAATTTCCTATTCAGCTTTTTTCCGGAAATAATAAAATAACTATAACTACCAAATTTTTTAATGTATGCAAATTTTTTATTGAATCACTTCTTTGCGCATATAAAATTTATAGGAATGAATTGTTTAGTGTTAAGAATAGATTTATTCCTCCGAGTATTATCTATTATTGAAATAGTTTTACTACTAGTGTTTCCTCTTTGCCATCTCCCTTTCAGGCCTGCTCCCAAGACTCATTCTCATACTCATATGTGTTGGTTATCTTAGCGTCAGCCCCGCTAGGGGCTCTAACTAATTCATCTGAGTGGAAATAAATAATAAATCGCCGAAGCGCAACTGAAAGGTGAAAGTTGGGGTTCAGTATCTTTTACTGAGAGAAAATTAAAACTCCCAAGACTGAGATCATCTGAAATATTTATAGGTCAAAGATATTACATGAGCTGTGGTAGATTATCTGTGAAAATATCGTGAAAGATTTTGAAATTTTCCCCAATTACTAACGATGCATGCATTACACCGTAAGGCATACCTGCCAACTCTTCCGGATTTTCCGGAAGATTTTTTTTTTCATATTTAAAGTGGTAGTAAATATATACTATTGTTTCTTTTATAAACTTAATTTTTAAATCATTTTGATCACCACTATTCTTACAAAAAATAAGCATATATATTAATATGCGTTACTATCATGGTTGTCAACTAAAGTTTTTTCAAATGCTACGTATTTGTTTGCTTAAAATTGAAGTCTTAATTCCATTTTAATACCACTGGGAAAAATGATAATGGAAGTGATTAAAAGTTGCCACGTATGCCGTAAGGTCATGTAATTTTCAATTAAATTTTAGCATACGCTCAGCAGATTAGAATCTTCCTCAACATTTTCTTAAAATCTTATTTTTCAATATTGTCTTATCTATAACCCACAAAACTCTGAAAGCATTATCATACCTTCCAACTTTTAATCCTTTCGAGGATCATTTTTCCCAGTGGTAATGAATTGGAACTAATTACAATTTTATGTAGAATTGTACACTGTATTTTTAGAAGCTTGAGCGGACTTGAATGCCGGTATTACAAATTAATATATATGCTTAATTTTTAAAAAATAGTGGTGGTCAAAAAGATTATAACTTAAGTTTATAAATGCAAGGAACATATACAAAACATACATTTTACTGCCACTTTAAATATAGAAATAAAATTTTACGCCAAATGCCTAAAAGTTGGCAGGTATGTATTATTCTTTTTAGTTTTAACTATAAGAAATCCGTTTAACTAAACACATGTAGAGAATTGGACTTATATAAATTTTGAAAGTAATTTTATTCAAAGAAACGAAAAACTTAAAGCATACAACAGATAAGAATCATCACCAACACTTTCATAAAAACATGTTCTCCCACATCATTTCATCGAAAATTCATTCCTCAGAAAATTCTATTATTATTATTCTGCTTACTTTTTTTTAATTTTAAAAAAATTCAGTTTTACTCTCAGCTTTTTAAAAATTAAGTCTAACTTAGTGTTTAATCTTATTTGAAACTTAAATCTACGATGCTCATAAATTGTAGCAGAACGAACGTAGAATTATTTTAAGTGCTACGTTACACTTTCGAAGTTCTCTGGAGAGACTACAAACTCTTTATCTTGGCGGTTTTTATCATTTGCCAGTGGTGCGACTCTCTCTTTGAGCTTTCTGAAAGTCGAGAGTAATGGGAAAGCAAGAAAAAATATCCATTTTTTCGGGACATTTTAGTGCTTGTCCTGATAGCCTAAGGAAAATGTAACAAATATTTTAAGGTTTTGTCAATATAAGCTTGGAATAAAAAGAAAAACTGCAGTTACTGAAGATTTTATAAACACTCGATGTAAGTTTGCTTAGTAGCATTAAATTTGTGGTATTAAATGAGTGGTTCGAGGTACTTAAGATTAAAAATGAAATTCGTCCAAATTGGAATATTTTGTTCAGCAATTTTTATAAATAGCTTAATTCAATTAAATTTCTTTTTTTTTTATAGTTAAAAAATTAAAATTTCCTTTTCGTTTTTTTTTTTTTTTGTTTGGTTCATGAAAATCAATGAATTTATAAATAGCTCATGAAATTTCACTTCATTTGATTTAAAAAAGCAAAGAAATAGTCGCATATTGCGACCTTGCTTTTCTAAATCCAATCACCTCGTTGAACAAGTTAGACTACTCATGTATTTATTTCGTTAATATTAAGTTGGAAAAAAACTTTTCCATGCTTTTAGTCTATTTCCTAACGAGTTAATGCATTGATTAGCCACTTCATATAAATAGCAATGTATGATGTTCTATTTTTTGATTCAAGTATGTAGGAATTAACATTTTAAGTTTTTTCCTTTACTAATTATGAGAACCATATGGTTCCCTTGACCTATTTCATGGACCAATTGTAATTACTAAGGTTTCCCTTTTCTTACGAGACGTAAAATATCATAGGGACAAAGTTGTGTTACTTTCCCTACGCTAAAAAGCATAGGCACACCGATTTCAGGGTGTGATTTAATGCTTCGTCATTTCTCAAAAATATTTAAGTAAATAGTGTTTCCGAATCATCTGTCTATTCTCCTGTGCTCCAGAGCATTCGACCATCGGTACTACTTGCATTTCAGGAATGCCACAGGCTCCTATTTATGTAAAAAGTGATAGAAACTCAATTCCCTTTTATTTATTATTTATTTAATTAGTCCATCGTATCTACCACTATGAGTTACATTTAATATTATTAATACACAAGTATTTTCTTTGCATTCACTTCCATTAATCCCCTCGGGGTCTGATCTGATCAGGGGTAAGCTAATCCCTGTAACTTAAGTAAGTTAAGAGTAATACTTACTTACATATATACACACATTCCTTTAAATCGCCCCCCTTTTGTATGTATTCCCAAGCTGTACATATTCATTATTGTTTATTTTCCCATTGTACTTTAATTTTGCGTTTTTTCATGTACTTTATTATTACTAGTAATCTTGTTATTACCTAATAATGGCAAAGTGCCTTTTTCCCCCTCAAGAACTCCATTTTGCTCCCCACACTTTATTTTTGTCATGTATGTTTCTTAGTCTAATTTCAGGATGAATGGGAAAAGGACCGTATGGCCTCAGGAGCCCAGTTCCACTACAACGAACGAACGATTCACTTCCATTAGGAAACTGAAAAATTATGCTTTGAATAGTTGCTAAACTGAATTTCTTCATATACAATTTAAAATTTTAATAGTTAGCACATTTTGTAATTTTAGTCACCCGGGGCGACCCTGGCATCGGAAGTTATGTGGGACTCCTCCCTTTTGAAATTTAGCAACTAATTTTGGGACAAAATTTTCGACCTAAATATAACAACAAAAAATTGACGTACTTCGAGTAGTTAATAAATACTAAAAAAACGAAGGCAGATTTTACTCCCTTTCTAGATGTCTTACCATTTCAATTGAAATATTGAAATGACTGATGAGGCAGAAAGGGAAAGAGTAAACCCTCAATGCATGATAATTCTTTCATCGAAAAGGATGGATGAATCAAGTCCTTTAGCACGTACGATTCGCAAGCAAAAAATAAAAAAGTTCTTCCTCCCAGAAGGTTAGAAGATTTAGCATTCTGTTGACATCGCGGAAGAAAAAAATTTCCCACAATCCACTTTTTTCCATTCAATAGGAGTTTTGTAAGCGGGTATAAAAGATATTTCTCATACAGAAAAATTGCATTTCCCAAAATCTTAACTTACAGTTTTTGAACAGAACAAATTCTTTCAATTCCATCTACCCTATCCAGTTTGAAAGTAAATACTTTTGAAATTCGAGCCCATATTTCTAAATCAGCCGAATCTTTTGATTGTTAAGCCCGCATTTTCGTCTTTATTTTGTGAGTTGTATTTCGAAGTTGAGTTATTCAAGATCAAATATTAAAAAAATTATGTCAAAGGAAAAATTTTTCTGAACGACATGAGATTTCGCAGATGTTGAAAAATTTATTTAAATCTGTGGTGCCACAATAAAGAAATTGGTATATTCAATTAAAAATTGCAAAATGAAGTTGAAATTTTAAAAAATAATAATATTTAAAAAGCCATGTCAATACATGTTTTCAATGTCATGTTCCATGTCATACAAGATTCAATACATGTTTTCCTGTATTGATTGATATTATAGCCCACGTTCTTATATTTTCAAAAGCTGAAATTTTCAATTCTACGTTCTAATGCCTAAAATACCAAATAAATAAAATAAAAGTTCGATGAAGCGAATAAGGCACATTACGAGGATTACATTAATACGATAAATTTCCGAACCACTGTCACAATACTATTAATAAAGATACAAAAATTACATGTTTATAACGAGTAAAAATGATTAACCCTCCTCTATAATGTGAAAGTTTGGGAGAAATATAGTTTTCTGATGTTGTTTGATTGAAAATCTCTTTCGTTTAAACATTTTTCGCACAAACGGAAGACATTTTTATTTATTTCAGGAATTAATACAGAGCATCGTTTCTTTCCAACGAGCAGCATACATCATTTTTTCCTTACGTCTCCGCCGCTTTGTTTTACAAAGCAATGTGTGCGTGACCCTCGGTTAAGTTATTTCTTCCTATTCTGCTATTTCATTTTTTTTTTTCGAAATCCTGCCTCGTACTTCAAAAGAATGCGTCTTTTGCCTTATTTTACATTATTTTTCGTCTCTATTATTAAAATTAATAGAGAAGATATTATCTCTATTAATTTAAACTTAATTTAATTTAACTCTTAATTTAATTTAATTCTATAATTAAAATTATTTTAATTTAACTCCATTAATTTAACTTACTAAAATCAATATTCACTGTAAACAATGACATCTAAAAACATTGCACTCTATTAAATTTGCTTTCTTCAAAAACTTGTTACAATTTAAAATCTTGTTTTTCAAACATTCCTGCCTAAATAACTGCCTTTCATAATGTACAGAGCTGTGATATTCAATCTACAATCTGTAGATAAAAGTAATCTAATCAGGATATGTATTTTACATCAAATCAGTAGTTCAATATAAAAGAAAATTAGGTAAATATGCCTGTTTTATCTTTATAGAATTTTTATCGTATTTTAACAACAAATTTATTTTATTGCTTATGGCGACAAGCTCTCTATTAGGATAATGTCATCTGGATTATGAATTGTCGTAATAATGGATTTTTATTGTAAATTTTTAAAAAATTTATGTTAGCAATATTCAGTTCATAAATTTAAATTTTAAAATAAAGATAACAATTTGCCGTCTACGTTTGGTGCGATACAATCGGTCCTGACCACTAAGCAATTAATTTTTTCCACCTATACTTAATGTCTGTGTATTTTCACAGCAGTTGAGTACTGAGATTAAATATGCTTCTAAAAAGACCTAAAAACTTTTAGTTTAAAATCGGTAAATCAGTAAACAAATGATTTGACTATAAAATCGATCAAAAGCAAAAAACCCAGAACGGATTTACCACGGAAGAATCCATTATTAAAATAAAACCTTTAACTTGGATGATAACTTTGAAAAGAAAAAAGACCAAAAAGAGTTGAGTAGCAAATTCCAGATATGGCTTGTAAATATTTTCTTATGTATAGGAAAATGTAAATAAAAGAATATGACGCCAAAAGATTATTTGCGTTGTCATTTATATGCATAGACTTTTTGCTAAGCTTCAAACATTGACTATTTTGATTAAAAAAAACTGTTTGAAAGTTTTATAAAAATATGCATTAGAAGCTGTGGTTGTTCATATGCCGTTCCAACAAAAAAAACATTTTTTGAAATTTTTTCAAAACCTTTCATTTGATATTTTGAGAAAAGAGCCAAAACTCTCTGTGTCGTATCTCCCAATATCATAGTTAGTTAAACGAACTATGAAAAAAATTTTTAAAAAAAAAAAGCATTGAAAAATACACTAACTCACTAACTGTATTATAAAAGCATCACTTTATGACCAAATCGGGTTCTCTGACCCTCTCTCTCTCTCTCTCTCTCTCTTTTTTTTTCTCTCTCTCTTAAACTGTAACGTACACTGTAAAAAAAATTATGTTACACTACGGAAAAAAACATGATGGCAAAAATTTCCGGTAACAAATCACTAAGGAAAATATATAAACGCACCAGATATTTTACGTAGGTCAGGATACAGCAGAGAAAAATGGTATGAATGTAGCTGTATAATTCTGGTTTTTACAGTGAACCAGAATATTAAAATTTTGATTGGTTTTTTAACTATTGTATTTTTTGTATGATTTTTCATGAATTTTGAGATACCGAAAACCATCACTTTAAAAGAATGGTCGTAGAATTTTCATCCCCCCCCACCGTTTAGTTCTGAAGTCCTAAAGCGGGATTCAAACCCGAGACCTTCCTAGCATGATGCAAACTCCCCGTCGGCATCTGTTTCAATGTATCAAAATATTTATTGACCAAAATTTTCTTATTCGAAACCGAAAACAAAAATCTGTATCCAACAAATACGATCTGTGTAAATGGTTACAGATTTTATTTGTTAACAGAAAAAAAAATTTCGGTTTTGACAGATTACGAAGTAATTTAACAGTAAATATTTTTAATTTTATAAAACAAAAGTTTTCTGTCGATAAGTTACAGAAGTATTATGTTTTTAAAAAAGAAATTTTTGCAGTGTACGCTTTGTTCTTTAAAAATTAAAAAATGACAATGCTAAATTCATTTTACAGTATATTAACAACTTAAAGATTAAATGTCTCGAACCTTCTTTAGATTACCGAGTGAAATTGTTGCTAAACAATTTTTAACTCCTTTAATAAAATTAACATAACTTATAATGAACACTGAAATACTAATAACGGTACATCTAGAAAGCAGTTATAGATTTTAATGCATGTTTTCGATCAATTAACAAAAAATGTTCAGTTAAGAAATTTTATTAATTTTGAGCGAAATTTTACTAAATTTTTTTTAATCCATTTCTTTAAAGTAATGTACTTTCGTTAATGGAGAAGTCTATCTTAAAAGCACTCTCGGTTCTTCTTTCCTTCGGTTAGATAGCTTTCTTCTAGAAACTGTTTTAGGAGGAGTTCGAAATTGACTTTATCCCTGAAACATTTCCACACATCTCCATATAAGATTCATAAGTTACACTTGAGCAAAGAGATATGTCAGCTAAAGTACCTATATCTACTTGGCGGCTCTAACTATCTCTTACCACGATAGTTCGCCATAGAATTGGCGCCATAAATCTATAAAACGCATTGCTGTCAATCCCCCTTTATGGAAGAACTTTTTGTTTGTATGCATCTCAAATCATAGTCTATCAAAATGATGCACTGTGTGTTTTTCTAAATTGGCTGGAAATATGAAGGATAACATGTGTAGCATTTGTTTGTAGCGAATTTGTAATAAAACAGAGTGTGTTTATTCACATATAAGGCCTTCGTTTTTGTTCAAAAGGTTTTTTACTTCATTTTTAAAAATTGTATACATAACCTTTAACAATCGGAATTTTCGTGAATTATTTTTCCCACTGGTATAGTGAAATGAAACAGAAATTTGGAAACTGTAAGTAGTTATTAATCGACACAAGCAATTAGATCTTTAATATATTGACATATATTTAATCATATTTAGTAGTACACTTAATTCTTTTTAAATCAGATTTTTTAAAACATTTTAATATCTTTGCTACTACCAGAGATGCAAGGTTGCCACGGGCGAGTAAAAATGCAACAATCGGTGACAAATAAAACTCACTATTTCATTAAAAGCAAAAACGATCAAATCAGAGAAAGTTGGCAGCCCTGTATTTATTAATTGCATACAAAGCTGGCAGCTACATCTAGGGAGATGAGTATGTGGGGATCTACTTTGCTATAATGATGTATTTAACTATAATAATCCCAAAAAGTTTCCCATGTGTTTTCTAACACATATAAATATTTTTAAACTAAACGAAAACAGTAAAAACTCACAGATGGGTGGTAAAAGAACATGAAGGCTTCTATACTAACTCTATGTAAACATTTCTTTTAGCAGAAAATGTTTTGAAAGATTTTGTAAGGCAAAACTGTTAGCACTATTTGAAAGATCATGCTTCAAATTTTTAAAAATGTCTTTTTTTTACTCATGCGATAGTAGACTGATCAATATGAGCATAGAAAGTACAAAACTTTTTCTTTCTTTTTAACTATTAAAATTTTATAAGCATTCTTAAATAAATTTTTCAAACCATCACAATGATATTAAGATTACACAAAAGTTATTAAATTCACAAGGCCCGAAAACTACTACGTTTTTTGCGAAATATTTTATAGAGTGGTATACATTTAAAAACCGAAATTTTCCGAATTTATAGTCAGTTTACCAACTTTTTAAAAGCGGCATTGTATATGAACTTTTTATTCATTTATATGGAATGGTGTGGAAAATAAGTGTAAATGGAGAAAAAAAAATAATACCTTAAAACACTGTCTTAGCTACCACTAAAATAAATTTTTGCATGAAAGTTGACAGTCCTGCCTTCAGAAGTGACAACTTTATTCGCTTAGTGAAAAATTATTCCAGTGATAACGAACTTTAAGTTATTTTTAATTCCGTATCTTTACTTCGTAATTTTCCACAATTACGTATCGAAAATTTAATGTATCATATGAAGTGCAACGTATTGCAATTATCTTGTGGTGACAATTTTAACACGTTGAATGAATAAGTTCACCGGTGACCCCAAGAAGTCAAGATCTTGGTTTAGTCAAGATTATTAGAAACACACATTTCGGTTAATATTTTTATATTATTATCGTTACTAAAATGGTTTGAAGAAATTAATACAATATATTGTAGAACACACAAAAATAGTTTTATTTATATACACAGAGACTACTGTGGTGGAAAGTAACATGTGTCCGATTTCTTAGTATCTATTTCTCAATTCTAGGTACTCGCCAGCATATTATATTGCTCGCAAATACTAGATAATCGTCGTTCGCGAATTTACAATGAATTATTCGAGACTAGTTTTCATTTTATTTATAAAATCTTCTTGATTTTACAAAGTGGTAGCTATTGAAATTTTATTCTTTCTTGTACATTAAATTTATATAGTTCGTTCACTAGGAGTTTGCACTTGGCTCCGCCTTCATCACGTGGTATCGGATGATACTATTTCGCTATTTTGGGGAGAAGGATGTGAACAAGGCTGCTATTTGGCGATCGTATGACAAAAATATTTATTTCGCAATCTTCATGTGCGTTTTATTTCATAAACTTGTTGATATTTCTCTCTTTTTATTGAATAGTTTGTACTTTTTGAGATATTTTGCTGGGAAAAAGTTTTTAAATATAAATAAGCTAGAATAACGAGAGGTATAATAGCTGATGATAAGTGACTGAAAAAGAATTCACTGTTTGTGTTTGGCCATCACCTTCTATATCAGAAAGCCTCCACACGGCTTCTTATAAGTAGTCTGCGCAAACTATTTAAAAAGTGAACAGTTTGAGTGCATGAAACCTAGTTCTATTTTAAAAATTGACAGAGAGGAATTTGTCATATATATTTGAGAATTGAATCTGTAGTGGTATGCAAGTAAATAAGACAAACTAATCATATTCAAAAATTAAACAAATTATTAGACATATATTTGCTACCACTTTTTTATTTTTACTAGATTTCCTATTAAAGGGCTTTTTCGTTAACTGGTTTGCCTTCATAGTGGTCTGATTGAAGTACATACCAGCTATCTTTTCCGGATTTTGCAGAAGATTTTATTTTCATATTTAAAGTGGTAGTAATTATATACTATTTTTTCTTTTATAATCTTAATTTTTAAATGATTTTAATCACCACTATTCTTACAAAAATTAAGCACACATATTAATATGCGTTACTATCATGGTTGTCAACTTAAGTTATCTCAAATACAACGTATTTGTTTGCTTAAAATTGAAATTTTAATTCCATTTTAATACCACTGGGAAAAATGATATGGGAAGGGATTAAAAGTTGGCAGGTATGGAAGTACCTATAAAAACCGTGTGGAGGCTTTGCGCGCATTAGCGGTTATCTCGATTTTAAGCGGGGAAATGTTTTTACTCTTACTCCCACGCGCTGAAATGAACTCTGCGTCCGAGGAGGTGGAGCCAAGTGCCAACTCCTGGTGAACGAACTATACTCACCAGCATATTATATTGTTAGCGGATACTTGATTAACACAGAGATGCCAACTTGCTCCGGACAGCGAATAAATATTTTCAAGTGGTAGCTTATTAATTGTGATTCTTGGTTTAATAAATTCAATTTAGTAGATTTTTATCCACCCCTATTTCTAAACAATTCGTAGGCTTATATAATTCACCATTCATAATCGAATATACAGTAAATTATTGGAAAATTAACCAATATTGTACGTACCAACTCTTCCGGATTTAAACCGAGATTTTATTTTCATATTTAAAGTGGTAGTAAATATTTACTATTTTTTCTTTTATAAATTTAATTTTTAAATGATTTTGATCACCACTATTCTTACAAAAATTAAGCTTATATATTAATATGCGTTACTATCATGGTTGTCAACATAATTTTTTTCAAATACAACGTATTTGTTTGCATAAAATTGAAGTTTTAATACCACTGGAAAAAATGATAATGGAAGAGATTAAAAGTTGGCAGGTCCGCAAGTCTGTCTATATTCGCAAATATAATTTGTAGTTAATTTCCATGTTAAAGAGTGAGCGTACTTATTCAACAAATTTTACTATTTAATTCGCGACCAACTTTGGCAGAAAGTGGAGCAGCTGTCATCTCTGCAACTTCCTTTCCTCAGTTTGGTCGATTCAAATTTTGCATAACTAAAAGCAATATCATTTCCAAACGCTTCAAGCGCGATCTTTTAAGTTGCACCAACAATTTTGCGACATTAAATTTTCAAAAACATTTGCTGCTTGAAATATTGTTTACGTAGAATTATTATAGAAGTGATCGTATGTTTTTGTCACCCATGCGCAATATGACTTATTATATTCTCTCATATTTTTTTTCAATTTTACTTTTTTAGTGCAGAGTGTTCATTAATAGTTAGCTGCGTTAAAATTCTTATATAATTGCCTTCCAGAGTTTATAATATCTCGCTAAAATAACATGAATTCCTAAAAGATCGAAGTTCCTCTTATGTTTTTTAAAAATCAAAACTTTCCTCTTACTATGACTACTGTATAAAATGTCAACTATAAAAAAAAATTGTTTTTTTTAAAAAAAAAAAAAGTCCGTTAAAACCTCGTCCGTTTTAAAAAAAATGCATTTAAAAGAAGAAAAAGATCTACAATCTAAAAACTCCGCTGTGCTTAAAAAACTCCGGTAGGGTCAAAGTTAAATTACTCTTCTGTACTTTCATGGTACATCCTTACAATACAAATCAAATATTAATTTTAAAATGTCAGATACTTGACAAAATCGTATTGCGTTGTTAATAAAATGTATATGGTTTAGAAATAAAGCTTATATATAAGAGCAGATAAGGAAAGAAAAAAAATTAACTATATCCTAAAATACATCATTATCGTAGCATTTTTTCTTCAACAATTTACAAATCGACTCCTTTCTTAGTTAGAAATTTATTCAATAAAGAAAACAGGATTCTTTTTTTTTCGTAAATTATTGCATTAATCCCAATAAAGAATTCATAATACCTGGGCTGATAGTTTTTGCTAATCTTAAACGCTAGCGGAAAAAAAATCCGTAGAAAGCGTAAGACTTGCAGCTAAATACTCAAATCATTAATCTCTACTGGCTATAAAATCAAATTTGAATTTTCTTCAGATGAGGATCGGTATAGCGTAAAACAAGAATTTTAATCCAATTATTATTATTGTTAATAGATTTTTGGTTTATTAATTTCTCTCCATGCGGTTACTATTAGAAATTGACCGTTGAGGAAATCTTTTCGGACATAATACGGTTATTTGCAACAAAAAAATAATTAATTTTCTTGAGCTCTTGAAATTATAACAATTTTTAAAAGTTTAATCATTTTTATTTGTGCAGAAATAGACAATTAAATGCATCCGTAGGGAAAAACATGTTCGGAAAGGTTATCAAAGAAAAATGATAGGTGTCATATTTCAATATTATAATTGCTTTTTAAAAGAAAAAAAAGTATTCGTTTTGTCCTGAATTAACAAAACGCAATCAGAATTTTGGCAAACTATTTATAACTAAATGGAACAATATATATGCTAAAATAAAATTTTATTATTTATTAGTTAATCACTGATTCTTCCTATTTTCTTTGTCTCACAATATGAGAAATGCAAATTTTTCACAATTGCTTCTTTATTAAAAGACAGGAAACACGATTCTTTAATAAGATGTTATAAAAGTTCACAACTGTTCTCTGCAGTTTTATTTCAACAAAAAGATACAATTTAGTTGTTACAGATACATTAAATATTTAATATATATATATATATATATATATATATATATATATATATATATATATATATATATATATATATATATATATATATATATATATATATATATATATATATATATATATATATATATATATATATATATATAACACAAATTAACATGAATAAAATAAAAAACTAAATGATAGAGAAACAAGAATGGTAAAAGCAAATAGTCGTTATCAAGACACATCTATTGCTATAAATGCGATATTTCTGAATAAAGAATAATTATCCTAAGATAAAAATTATTCTTTATGTGTGTCGATATCGCAAAAAACCTTATGTTGTAAAAAATCATGAAATAAAAGAAAAATGTAAAAAGAAATCAAACTTACCGGCGTATATAATATATATATATATATATATATATATATATATATATATATATATATATATATATATATATATATATATATATATATATATATATATATATATAAAATAAATAAATACAAGAAAACACGAAGAAAGTTAAGAAAAGCAATAAGTTTCATTTATTGCGCTTAAGCTGCAAGTAAACAGAACCCATTAGATAAGTTCAAAATGAAGAATAAAACAAAGAAAAATGAAAGACATATGAAAAAGGGGGAAATAATATGTAAAAAAATAACAAACAAGTGTTTAAAAAAAAAAAAGGATGAAGTTTTATTTAAAAAACCGGGGGGAAAAAACCGGAAGAAAAAAAAGATATTTTGCGGTTTTTAGATGCGTTTTTTTTTTAAAATTATTTTGGCGTGTCCGGAGCAGTTGGCATTTCTATATATATATTGGGTTGATACATAAATTCTCGCATTTTTTTGAATTTAAAGAATTTGCGTTGAAAATGAAATGTATTGGCACAAATTTTTTAGTTATTCGACAGAGAATTTTTCTCCCTATAAAATAGTGTATTTCACTTTTTTGTTAACTTAAATTTTTGACACTTTTTAGAGCATTTAAATGGAGTGTCAAGTCGACAAAAACGAGCATTTCCGACACCCACCTTCTTTTTTAGTTTAATCGAGGTGCCAAAACCACAGAAGCTGCTAGAGAGATTTGTGCTGTGCAATTTCAGATGCTTTACGCGGCGTTTCGTTCAATAATGACGTCGAATTACGGGCTTAGTTGGACAACTTTTTCGAGAAGCTTCCGTGTGATTTCTACCGAAGGGGCAACGAAAAACTCGTTGAAAGTTGGGAAGAAGTGGTAAACAACAACGGAGAGTACATTATTGATTAAATTGTTGTTATTTTATGTCAAAAAATAAACTTATAAGAAAATTTAAAAAGAAAAACGCGTAAACTTGTGCATATATATTAGGTATCAGAATAATTTAATTTTTACCTTGGAGGTACTATTATCCATCCTTCGGCTAGTATACTGTCCGTGGGAGCCACAGCATTCACACGTTTAAACTTATGACTACGCAATGTCTCGATAATATTCATTCTCATTTACTTATATATATATTTTATAAATCAGGTACTATATATATCATATATTATATAGGATATAATTATATATAATTATTGTGTATCAGACTGGTTTAATTTTTATAATTAAAGTACAATAATCCATCCTTTCTGAAGCATAATATCCTCGGGAGCATTCATACATTGGACTTTGTGCCTGCGCAGTCTTCTCTTTTACTTATCTATATACATTATTCGTTATATTTCAGATATTATAGATGGTATATAAGATATTATTAAACATGTTATTTATATATCATAATATTTTGATTTTTATGTGGAAGTACGATAATCCATCCTTTTTATAGCACTATATCCTTGAAAGCCGAAGTATTCACATAAATTTATGCCTACATGATGTCTAGAGGGCATTCATTCTCATTTACTTCTGGAATCGGAATGCAATTCATATTCATAGCAAGTTTCCTTTCATCAAATCCATTTTCCACTTCTATCCGTAATTTATTTCCGTGGTCACGTGTATTTCTATTTCTATGCCGCGTTACATTTCTTTTCCGTGGACACATTAGGCGACAAAAATAACCCATTGATTAATGATCTGATTTTAATATTCGTTTTCAATGGTGAAATATTTAAAATTCATTTTTCTGGTCTTATTGTGTAAATTCAGACAAAATATTTTTCAAAAATTGTTTGCCAGTTGTTACGTTAGGGTTTATTCGTCAAATTTAATGATAGGTATCAATTGGCTTTTAAAATTTGATATTCCTTTTCGCGTCAGCATACAAAAAAAAATGTTTCCATTTTAAATAATATTCCGTATACACTATAATTTGGTGTTTTTACAATGCATAATATTTTCGCGAATGACAGCTGATAATGTAATTTGCAAGTAAGATATTCTGTCATAAAAACAGACAAACGCCAAATTATGCTTTTCTAAAAACAGTCGTTTGTTGGTTTACATCAATAAAATTGATTTTAACTGTTTCATAAAACCTTTGTGAAAAGTACTATTGCCATTGATTTCTGACGGTGAAAACAGATATTGACAAGAGATCTTTTATGAAATTCGATACATTTTATATCTCAAAGCAAGGACGTAAATTTGTTGGACCTGAAGTAACAAGCGTAAACAGAAAATAATCGACGAAAAAGAAACAGTGTGTTCGAATTAAGCGCCCTTGCGTGCGGACAACACTGGAAAAAACTTTTTAAAAAAGGATTAAAAAGAATATTATAATAAGACTTAAACTACTTGAATTTCAAAAAATAAAAAAGGAATATTAGATTAAGATTTTAAATTCGCTACCAATAGCAAAGCAAATTGACACCTAGCTAAATGGAAAGCCAACCACCACAATTTTATATTTTAAGTATTCATTCCATTTATTATTTTATTTTTAATAATATTTATTGGTACCTACTTAAATGGGTAGAAAAACACCACATTTTTATATTTTCCATTTTCATTCGGCTTATTATTTATTTTTATTAGTATTTATTATTATTACTTATTTATTTATTTAGAAGATTACCAGAGCTGTCAGATAAATTGTTGAATTAAAAAATGTATATAGTTTTTTTCGTTTACGTTTTTTGATGGAACTAACCCGCATTTGCGTTACGAGAAGAGGAAAACCTGTCATGGTTAGTCTGACGGAAAGAGGGCTCTAGCCCATTATCCGTCTATCACTGAGGATATTTTACATCAGCACCGTGGTCGGTGCGAGCTGGCTGCGGAATTCGAACCCGGTTTACCTCATTAGGAGGCAAATGCTCTATCCCTTGCGCCAGCACAGTTCTTAAACATAATTTAAGCAATAATTATATTTTTAATATACCAGCTCTTATAAAAGATCTTATTCTTAAGTTCAAAAAGAAAATAATTTAAAATTCTGTTTGTTACAAAAGCATATCATCTGCCTTAGCTCACTAAAACTAACATAATAATACAAACTAATTGATTTTTTACGGCAAGCTGTTGAAATTTTCTTACAAACAACAAAAAAGTAAAAAAATATATATCGTTAAATAAATTCTTGTTGATGTGTGCTTACAAGTTCCTGTTTGAAATATAAGTTTTAAATTTATTGTTTCATTAAATTGGAAAATTGCTTTTAGATTCTATGTTAAAATGTAGGCAAAAGTCAAAAAAACAATGAGATATAAAAATAGAATAGCTATGGAGAAAACACACAACTCATCTAAGCCAACTTAAAGCTTTTTGTAAAAGAATTTTCTTAGTGTAGAGAAAAGTTGTCTAAATCTTACCTCCTTTAGTTTCTATCGAAGTATTGAGGAAAGAATGGAGATTAGGGTGGACATTCAGAGAGAAGAATCAGCTCGCTTCATTCAAGCGTTAAGTATCTTTTTAAAATTTATTGATTTGATAAGTTTATTTTAAGACAAAAATAGTGTTGAAACAATTTTGCTAAGAAAGTTTTCTCTATAATTTTTTATAAGCAAAGAGGAAGCCGTGCCACGTCGTTTCAAGAGTTGGCGATGTTGATATACGTTCGCGCTAGGATCTTGTCATACATTCAGCTTGCACTTAGATGCAAACAGGTTCTCTCCATAGAGATCATGGTTTTTTCTTGAACTACAACAGAGTATAGTAAATAACTGTCATGTTTTACGGGAATTTTTTTGATTTATAATGTCATTTATTGAACTCGTAACAGTTCAGAAAATGTAGTACTGTATTTTACATTACAAAACTAAACACTTGTTTCTAGATTAGTTATTCTCTATTTATTTGTTTATTCATTTTTGCTCTAGTGTTGGTATGATTTAAGAAGCTGGTGGTGCGAATTAGACAACTGGTTTCCTACACCGTACCTCTAGCAGTCTTTCTCAAAATATTTAATTTTCAGTATTTACTACAAAAATATCATTTACAAAAAAAAGAATAACATAAATAACTAAATTACTATAATTTTTTATTAAAATACTTTAAATGTAATAACTAGTTCTAAAATATTTCGAACGTAAAATGTAATATCTAGAACAGAAAATGTATCATTAAAAAGCGAAAACTGATACGGTTTAGATAGACAACTCTCCTACATTTTAAAATAAAGCTAAGTGTGCACCAAAATTTACGCAAGGCTTGAATTGAACGGAAAATTAATTAATTTAGTATTGACAACCAAAAATCGATACAGTTTGACAGTATAGGATAACACTGCGGAAAAGAACATCACGTTTACATGCTGAACAATGCTTCAAAAACTATAAGAGTTTGGCTGCCACAGTTTGAAAATTTTGTACAAAATATGGTAGGAATATTGATTTAATTTCGTCAACTGTGAAACTGAAAAAATTTAAAGAAACTGGATCGAAATTGGAGGGGCTTAACACTTTGATCCTCCAATACACGTGTGTTTCAACATGTGTATCGATCAATATGTGGTTTCAAGCGATCGGTGTGACATACAATACAGCCATATATTTGACATTTCCTAATAATTCAAAACATTATTATTTTTTTTCTTTCATTTCGAAGAAATAAACTATTCGTAACTACCATTATTATTTATAGTTTCAAGGTGTATTCTCATGAGAGAAATTTAGTATCAAGTGTGTCGGCTCCTCCCACTTTTTCTCACAATATTGATCAAAACAGACCAAAATCAGCAAATCTACTCAGTTACCAATATTTGTGACCTTCCCGTGAAAATTGAAAGATTCCGTGGCGGGAATAGCCCAATCCAATGTTACAACAACTGCCAGAATTTCGGCCACACACAGCGAACGTGCAAATCTCAACCAAGATGTCTTAAATGTGCCGCCGACCACCGTTCCTTTCAGTGCCATAAAGACAAAACTACACCACCCAAATGCTGCAACTGTGGTGAGGCACACACCGCCAACCTCACGGGATGCAGCATCCTTCCCCCCTGGAAGGGCTCTCGAGCAAGTCCAACTATAACTCCACTAACAACGGCAAGTCAAGCCCATAGACTTGTCTCAATCATCAAAGAATTAACACGTTCACTGCCAGCCGAGAACAGGAGATTATGCTGTGTCTTTGATTGAAAAGTGGTAATCGATAAAAATAAAATTAAAGTTAACTTTTATTTCTTAAACAACTACTTTAGTTTTTAAAATTCACAATAACTTTATTTCAATAAACAATGTGTTATTTTGGTGAGAAAATATCGTATTTTCTGAAAAATAGTTGGACGTTAATATACACCTTGCTACCACTTGATCTGCTTTTTCAGACACAAACTACTAGAAGAAATTTCGTCACGCCCTGGCGCGGGATCGGCAGCGAAAGTGTTAAAAGAACTATTAAAAAACAGAGAAGTCCTACAACTACCTCAAGCAATCATGTGTGAGTCCACTCCAGATTAAAGCCGACTAAACCTGAACTCTTTTTCGAACTTTTGATAATATCTCTAGGACCATGCATATTTATATTCTTGAATGTTTATCACACTAGATGGCGCCACTATGACTCAGAAAAATTTATGTAGAATCTTCATAATTTATAATTTTCATAATTATTATTTATAATCTTCATAATTTTCCCGATCATATGTATATATGTTATCATCAATTTTTTCTGCTCAATTTCAAATTTCAACTTCAATTTATGTAATATCACAGATAAAGCTGATCATCATGATCTCATGTATATCGACCTAATCATGGCTGTATTCACTTCTTTTTTAAAGGCAATTTATGTAAATCATCGATCAAGTTGTACAAATTTCTAGTCATGGTTATTTTTATGTTACCACACTGTTACATAAATCAAAATGTTATATTCACTGTAATAATATTTTTAAGATGGATGGGTTAGGGACCGCTGCGTGGCCTAGGCCCCCAGTTGTTTAAATAAAGCAAGCAAATATCAAGTGTGTATATTTGCTTCAAAAAACAGCAAATGATAGTCAAAGATTACCCTAAAGAAAAGCGAAAATAAAAAGTTCTTTCTACCAGTATTTTATATTTTCCGGATAAGAAGCAGCCCTGTATAATGTGAATCGCCCTCTCATTCCTGTAAATCCTTTGCTTATGGATAATATAACTGAATAACAGGTATATTCTATGCAAGTAAAAAGTTCATTTAGAAGGGAAAATATTATGTGACTTCTAATGTTTCCTAGTCATCTTTTTACTAATTCATACATGAAAGAGTAAGTGAAATTTTTCCTCCTAGTTTTAAAGGAAATACTAAGGTAAACCTAATCCTACCGAAACTGAAAAACTGGTAACAAAATTTTGCTATGGATCTTTAAAAACTCACTGTTTTTCCTTCCAAATTTAATATTATGCGAACAAAAATCCTTGCAGAGATTCACTAATAGAAATAAATTATTTTAAATAATTCAAAAATATCTGTTTAGAAATTTTACGACGAGTTTTTTAGTTCCATGATAACGCTAGTCAACGAAAAATACGTTGCCTCTTTTAGTATTTTTTAGTATCAAACTATTTTATCTTTTGTTATTTCATCTATATTTTATTTCAGCTCTTATTTCATACTTAAAAATTTAAATTTGTTGCATTTTCCTCTGAATTTAAAAGGAAATATGATAAGAGAATTCTTTTTAGTAGTTTCTTGTCAGCTTAGTAGTCCATACATAAAAACAAATTACATTTTCGGCTCTTTTCTTTTCATTTAATCTAAATTCGGTCTTAAATTAAAAGTAAATATGAAACTTTTAGAGTTTTTTAGTTCTCTTCGAGTATTACTAACAAGAAAAAAAATCCTTTTTAATTTAAATACATTATGAGATTTCCAGTATTTTTCTTTCATTTTCTCGACAATTTCGTACATGAATAAACATATTAAATTATCTGCATTATTGTTTATGTTGAAGAAATAGAAAATCATCTAATATGCATTTAAAAAAAGCATTAGTTTATACAACTTTTTGACCCTTCATAATACTTTTGAGGAACTAAAATGATAATTAAATCAATTACTAATACGTAACAATGAAATAAATTCTATCATATTATTTTATTAGATTATTACCGCCAGATCAAATTCTAACTATCAATATTCAATTCTGTTGCCTTTAGACATCAAACATTGGGACAAACTAGCCTTCGTGGAGAACTTTTTCGATGAAACATTTGAGATGATTTGCTTTACATGGAGAGGGAAACCATGAAAATTTACCACGGTTAACCCGGCGGCAAGGAGACTCTAATACATGATCCGTCTACCACTGAGGATATAACACGACAGATTTGTAGTCTGTGCAAGACGGGTGCGGAATTCGTATCGATAAATTCGAACCTGGATCACCTCCTTGAGAGGCGAGCCTTCTATCTCCTGAGCCACCAGAGCTAAATTTTTATCCTTTTATCACTGTCGTTGAACATCCCACCCAATTATGAGTTAAAAAGTACCAATCTTCAAAACTCCGCATCCTTGCAATTTTGAATTCTATCCAGAAAACGAGGAACTTTTGGATCGAGAAATTTGCCTTTGTGGAGAACATTTTGTTAGAACTAACCTGCATTTGCGTTACGTGAATGGGAAAACTCCGAAAACCTACCACGGTTAGCCTGATGGCAGGTGGACTCTATCCGATTATCCTTTACCACTGAGGATATTTTACGTCAGCATTGTGGTCGGTGCGATCTGGTGCGAAATTTGTATCGGCCAACCAACGCTGGGATGTGAACCAGCGTCACCTCATTAGAAGGAGAGCCATCTATCCACTGAATCACCGCAGCTCAAAAATCTGTCATTTTATTTTTATTGTATAACCATCGTTGAACAGTCGACTCATTTTGAGTCGACTAATTTTTATAGACAATCCAGAAAAAATTTGTCTTCATGAAATAATTTTTGATGGAGTTAAGCCTCATTTGTATTGCATATTGAGGAAAACCATGAAAATCTTTTTCAGTTAGCCTGACAGCAGGGGGACTTTAACCCATGATCCGTCTACCACTGAGGGTATTTTACGGTAGTGGCTGATGAGAGTGGGTGCGGTATTCGTATCCGCCAGGCATCGCCGGGATTCGAACCCGGATCCCCTAATTAAGAGGCTCTATCCCCTGAGCCCCCTCGGCTAAACGTCTATCAATGTAAAATTGAGAAGATTGGTAATTATTCTTTCTTATACCGATTATATCTAATTTAATTCAATAGTTAAAATTAATTATTCTCAATGCACATTGTAAGAAGTAGTGCGTGCATCCCTAAATACAAAAATTTTATAAATGAATAACTTTTTTTAAAATTTTTTATTCATCCCACAAGGTTTTGAACTCAGAATCGAATTCCTAATTCAGAAGTTTCTTGAATCTTCTGTTACAGTAAATGCATTAACGCCACTGACTATCATAGCTTTTCTGGTAAAACCACACAAAAAAAGAAATTTCTGAAAATTAATGCAGCAAATATAAAGGAATGCAGCTAAAGTGCCTTTAAAAATGCAACTGGGAAACATTAAAGTACATTTTAAGATCCTAAGGGATGTTTTACTTGCATTACATTACATTACATTTAAGCAAGCGCAGCAATTTCTTTGTTTTCGATTGTTCTTGTTCCTAAAGGGCATCTGAGTTCGAGATTCTGTCCCCGAAAGCAATCAATGCATGCAACTAAAAGGAGGATTACTTTGTATTTACTGCGAACTCCAATAACCGAAATATTGCTTTTTATTTTTCCTTTAACAGTTATTTTTTTTTTCACTTATGCATCATTTTAGTCTTGTCTTAACATATAAAAAAAAACAATAGGGACATTTGAATATTGGAATTCAATGTTCTGAATAACAAGGAGAAAAAAGTATTGAATAATGAAATAAAACACGAAATTTTGGTTGACATAAGAAATGCTTAACCATGAATATGTTATGAAGATAATACAATCAAGAAATTGTTTTTACATATTTGTTATTTGGTTAAAGATAAACTATGCAAACAGAATGAATTTAACTTTTTAAAATAGTATTTTAATAATATATGAATATATATGAATATAATTTATTTAATGTCAACAATGGAAACACCAGAATAAAATCCTCCAATAAAGAGCCAGAGGATCACGTTGTCTTATAAGTTTATTTTTATTAAATGTAGGAAATTAAATCATCATATTTACCACTTCGGGTAGATTATTCAAGACAGTATTCATTTCGGGACAACCTGAATGCTTCATGATCAGATTCGTTTAAACTTAGCAAAGCTACATTTCTCGTAGAGCCGGAATATTATGGTTGGTAGGGCGTTAGGCCCACGTCCAAGAGGTCGTGAGTTCTATACCCGCGTGCAAGAAACTCCCCGTGTAGTAAATAGTGACTAGTGTAAGTTAAATTTCTCGGATCACAATGTCCTCCATGCTCTCACTAAAATTGTATATTGTTGTTCTAACATCCTCCATGTCCCCATAAAATTGTTGTTCATATAAAAATCTGTATTATGAAATATTTTTCGTGTTTTATTTTATAACCGTCGTCAAACAGCAGACCAAATTTTGGGTTTATGACTTCAAATGTTCAACTCTGCATCCTTATAATTCTGTACCACATCCAGAAGACATGAGAATACCTGGATCAAGTATTGGGAGAAATTTGCCTTCGTGGAGAGCTTTTTGAAGGAACTAAACCGCATTTGCGTCACATGGAGATGAAAACCTCTCACTGTAAGCCTAACGGTTATCGGTCTAATACTGCGGATATTTTACATCAGCACAAAGGTCGGCTCAAGCCGGGTTCGGAATTCGTATCGAAAAGCCATCCAGGGGTTTCGAACCCGGTTCACCTCATTGGACCATTATTCCCTGAGCCTCCACTGCTCTGTTCGTGCTTTAATAAATTTTAAATAAAAAGTTTTTGTTTAAAACTATAAGTTTTAAGAATGTGTGTTTTAAATAAGAGAAATTTCAAAAACCGGCATGCCCGTAGCAGTGTGCCAGTTTTTAAACGTGTGCAAGTCACTTGTGAAATCATTTATAAAACTTGTACAGCTCCATCTTATTTCTGGTACCAAATAGATGGTGCCACAAATCAGACAGGATAAAAATAAATTCACACTCACTGAATCTGCATCAAAATTGAACTAAAATAAAAAAAATTGTGTCTCTCTATTGACTGAATTGCAACAGTTGCATCGATTGACAAGTACTTGTATTTAAAGTAAATAAACTCATTATATACATTTACCCCAACAAGACAATGCAGTTTAAGCAAGTATTTTTCATTTATAAACACATTTAAAATGAAGCAAGCGTCTTAACCCGTAAAATTTAGAGTGCAATTTTTTTCAAAGATATTTTAAACATTTGCTGGAGTAAAAATAAACACAGAAACTAATATATCTCTTGAGTAAAATAAACACAGATATTCTTGAAACGAAACAAAAGTTTTGAAGTAGAGTCGCTATTTATGGCTTTAATAACACATTTGGCAGCAACTGGCAAGAAAATAAACCAACGAAGAGGAAAAAGTTTTTTTATTTTCAAGAGTAAACCAATTTTTCTTCTGCAGCTTAGATGCCTTTTTAATCTCAAACTGTCGAAGGAGAAGAAAGAGGGTGGAAATGTAGTTTTAATTCTCTCTACTTAATGTTCACATTCGATTCATGTTCTATTAGACAATATTTTTCGAAACATCTAAAATACAAAACTGTCAACCAATTACGATTTGAAATACAGGGTTTGGCCGAAACTGTGGAAACACTTCTATGTACACTCTATGTAAACAATATTTTCTTTAATAGCAAATGTTTGGGATTATTTTACATGGCAAAACTGTTGGCACAATTGAAGCTCTTAGTAAGGATAACATTTTTACCTATGCAAATTTCGCATCGGATAAAATAAACATAGAAAGTTAAAAGAGTTTTTCTTTTTTAGCAGCACTTAAGACTAAGACTCAGTGAATTTACTAAGTCCCTGCGGTCGAAGCGGGCACTCCACTCCATTAGTAATAATGTCCTTGGGCGACTGTGGTACTGTGGTTAGTAGGTAATGCCAGAGAAGTAACGAAAACTCTGGCTGACTTTAGTTTATACTTAGAGTCAGGCTTAATCTGAATATATTTTAGTAGCACTAATTTAACTTTTACACAATTCTCAATCCTAATGCAGACCTACCAACTTCTACACTTTTCGTAAAACTTTATTCTAGTGATAGCTACTTAATGTTTAAATTAGTTATTTTTTATTCATTTAAAGTTATTTTCCACACCACTACATATAAGTGATTTAAAAGTTCATATACAACGTCACAGTCTTTTCACTATTTAGCAGAGATGCCAACTGCTCCGGACATGCCAAAATAATTAAAAAAGCGGTAAATAACTACAAAGTAAATTTTGCAAATATTTGACTAATTTTGCTTGTTTTTTAGAAGGTCTAGCATGATATAAGAGCTATGAAGTGGTAATTTATATAAGTCTACGGATTATTTGGAAATAGTGGTGGATAAAAATCTACTAAATTGAATTTATTAATCCAAGAATCACAATTAATAAACTTCCACTTGAAAATATTTATTCGCAGTCCGGAGCAAGTTGGCATCTCTGATTTAGTGATAAGGTTTCTAAAATGTTGACAAAATTGACAAATATTCTGAAAGTGTTAGTTTTTAAATGCCTACCACTCTGTAAAACAATTTACAAAAAGCATAATAGTTGGCAGGCCAATTAATGGATGGTTTTAAAATTGCTGGTATCAAAGCTAAAAAGAAGTTATTAACTTCCTCTCCATATTTTGGTCTATCCGAATTTGGCATGGGTAAAAACAACGCCTCCTACATCAAAAAGCCTCCACACGGTTTTTTATAAGAAGTCTGCGCAGATTATTTAAAAAGTGAACCGGTTGTGCGCTTGAACCTAACTTGTAGTTTTAAAGCGTCTGAGAAAAATTTGTCATATATATTTAAGAATGGAATCTGTAGTGGTAGACAAGTAAATAAGACAAATCAATCATATTCATAAATTAAACAAATTTTTAGACATATATTTGCTACCACTTTCTTATTTCAACTAGATTTTCTATTAAAGGGCTCTTTTGTAAACTGGTTTACCATCATAGTGGTCTGATCGAACTACCTATAAAAAACCGTGTGGAGGCTTTCAGTTATAGGAGGCGTTGGTAAAAATGACATCATTTTAAATGCTTCAAGTATAATATTAAAAAAAAGACATATGAACTCTCAGAAGAAGTTTTAGGAGAAATTTGTCTTATTGGAGGGTTCGTGATGGAGCTAACCGCCCACATTTGCGTTACATCGAGAGAAAAACCACAAAAACCTCCACCGTTTAGGTGGATGGCAAGGTGACTCAAACTCGTGATCCGTTCACCACTGAGTATATTTTACATCAGCTCTATGTTGTTGCAACCCGGGAGCGGTATTCGATTCGTCAAGCCATAGCTGGGATTCGAGCCCTGTGTCTTGAGCCTTGGCCAAAAAGCGTGACGGAAAAGAGAAAACACTAGTAGAAGAACTATTTCAATAGTATAAATCTATTCTTATCAATTAACACTTTATGCAATTAAGTTATTCTCGGGAAAGATGCAATTCGATATATAAATTGTGTTCGTTAAAAAAAATTGGTTGTTATGGATATTTTTATTATTCCGGAAAAAAAGCTAAAAAGAAAATTTAATTGTTACCAGCTTTTACTCTTTTCCGTTTTGATATATGCGGACTTTCAGCTCTGGTTGAGCCACCACGACCTTTAAATGATAGTTCAGTAATATTTGTTTACTTTTAGGTTTTTAATACCAACGCCTCCTATAACTGAAAGACCACGATGAAGGTAAACCAGGTTACGAAAGAGTTATTTAATAGAAAATTTAGAAGAATTGCTTTTTTTGAAATTTATGAATATGATTGATTTGTCTTATTTACTTGTCTACCACCAGAAATTCATTTGTCAAATATCTATGATAAATTACACCCAATTACTTTTAAAAAAGAATTTGGGTTCATGTGCACAACTGGTTCACTTTTGGAACATTCTGCGCAGATAACTTATAAAAAAAACCTTGCTGAGACTTTCTGATGTAGAAAGTGATGGTAATACGCGTGATTCAAAAAAAAAGTTAGAATCAGCCAAATTGGCTTTCATTAGTTTAAACTGCAATGAAATAAAATTTTCAAAAAAAAATGAAGACCGACTAATTTTTAACTTAAATTACCACTGGAAAAAATATTTTTCTCAGACATCAAATATTGAAGGGTTTGCCAAACTACTACAGAAAAATATCTTGCGTGAACGAACAAAAATAATCGATTGAGTGTTGTTCAAATAAAAAATTCATTCGAATGTTTCTAAAGATAAGTATCAATTAAAATTTTCTTTTTTTATAAATTTTTTTAACTATCAAGAGTTAGTAAAATGCTTGCTGTTGAAATAAAAAATCAATTAAAAAATAGAATAGATAAAAAGGATACAGTACTCTTGGAAATAAAAAAGATACTCTTGATAAGATAATTTTTGTTTCTCTTGATATTGGAATTTTGTTCATTTCAGGTATCTTGGTCATTATGAGTGCAGATTTCGAATAAGTCAGTTCATTATATTTCTTTTAAAAATTGATGAATGGAGAAATATTCAACAATCAATCGTTAATTTTACTTATACCCAAATTCTATTTTAAAAGTACTTGAGAGAAATTTATCATATATATTTGAGAATTGAATCTGTAGTGGTTGACAAGTAAATAAAACAAACCAATTATGTTCATAGATGAAACAAATTTTCAGACATATATTTTCTACCACTTTCTAATTTTTAATAGGCGTTAATAGAGGCGTTAGTATAACTAAATAGTTTTATTTTGGACAAAAGAATGGTGAATTAAATAAATCAAACAATTATAACTCCGCCCACAAATAAACTGCTGAAGAATTACTTTGATTACCAGTTTTATCTTTTTACCCTGGTTGATACGGTTTTATGCTGGCACGTATTTACAGGGGTGAAAGCGAGACGGAAAAGAGGAAAGGCTGGTAGTAAAACCATTTCAGTTATAACTAGTTTTCGGGAGGAGTTAACTTATTCTTTTTAAAACAATTCAACAATATCTATTTTATCCTTGGAAAATAAGCAGTTTTATATATAGACTAAAATTATAAATGAAATCTTGATAGTTACAGATATTTTATTTTTCTCAACAAAAAAAATGATAAAATGAAATGTCTTTCGTACCACTTTTTGCTCTTTTCCGTCTTACTATATAAGGGCTTTCAGCCATGCGTATTCATACCTGCCAACTCTTCCGGATTTTCCGGAAGATTTTATTTTCATATTTAAAGTGGTTGTAAATATATACTATTTTTTCTTTTATAAACTTAATTTTTAATGATTTTGATCACCACTATTCTTACAAAAATTAAGCACATATATGAATATGCGTTACTATCATCGTTGTCAACTTAAGTTTTCTCAAATATAACGTATTTGTTTGTTTAAAATTGAAGTTTTAATTCCATTTTAATACCACTGGGAAAAATTATAATGGAAAGGATTAAAAGTTGGCAGGTATGCGTATTTATTCTACACAAAATTCTACATAAAATGTCTGTTTTTGTCAAGAATAATGCGCCAATTGAACCCATATAATCAGGGAAAAGGGCAAGAAAATCTTACGACTGAAAGGAAACTTTACGGCCACTTCAAATGAATATTAATGAATATTTTTATAAATTCGGGGTCACATTTACTTGAGTGTTCAAAACATTAGGTTTACGAAATGAATAATCTAGAATCAGAACAATTCCGTTCCATGCTCTACAAATATCTGTTTCTACCGATGATAGAAATTGGCAGAATTCCATTTTTTATGCTTTCATTTGTCTTTTCTGACCTGTCTGAAATGTCTAAAATTCAGAATTGTTTATGATTTCTAAATCGAATGAAGTAAAAAAAATTAATGTAGCAAAGCAAAATAATATTTCTTCTCCAAAAGTCAAAAGCATATTTATCTGCAGTTACAGTTAACTGTTCGAGAAGAATTTTTTAGATATAAAATAAAAGAAATAGTTCAAAAGTTGTAACCGACTATACATAGCTGCCATTTTTTATAACTTTTGGGTGAGGATTTTTCGCAAAGATTTCAATAACAAAATTGATCTTACAATTGCAATCAGGAATTATCTTAGCTATGCAAATACTTATTGTGTACATAGAATGTACTTACAGTATATTTTAATAGAACTGTATTGATATGATTTTAATACATTTATGTAGTTAATTAATTAATCGGTTGTTGGGATGCTAGAAAATAAATTAACTTTGGCAAATATAAATTTTAAAAAAAAAATCATTACCACTTTACAAACAGAATAAAAAGTAAAACTCCGGGGGGTTAAAACACGAATTCTTCAATCCTGAATACGTCGTTACCTTTTCGAGCTCTTTTTTTGAGTACCTGTATTCACCATTAACTGTGAACACTTAGTCAATCAAACATAAAAAAAGATTTTTAATAATAAATATAAATTGAAATTTTTAATAATAAAATTATTCTAATATTAAAAGTGGTAAAATAAAATGATCGCAATTATAGTTTCATTTCCAGTATATTAGCGAAGATGCCAACTTGCTCCACTTTGTTAAAATATCTTTTCTAGTGGCAACGAAATGCAAATTGTTTTTAGTTTATATTTTTAATTCTAGGTAATTTTTCCACCACGACGTAACAAAAATTCAAAACATTATATGAAACGTAACTTTATTGCATTAATATCATGCCTTTTTCTACTAGTTTCATATTTTATTTCGCAACGAATTTACTAAACCGTGTGATCACTTCCGGATTTTCCGGAAGATTTTATTTTTATATTTAAAGTGGTAGTAAATATATACTATTTTTTCTTTTATAAACTTAATTTTTAAATGATTTTGATCACCACTATTCTTCCAAAAATTAAGCACATACAATAATATGCGGTACTATCATGGTTGTCAACTTAAGTTTTTTCAAATGCAACGTGTTTGTTTGCTTAAAATTGAAGTTTTAATTCCATTTTAATACCACTGGGAAAAATGATAATGAAAGGGATTAAATGTTGGCAGGTATGGTATATAGAAAGTAGTGCAGTTGTCATCCCTATACTAAGTTCTTAAAATTACATCATAGTTGCTGCTCTCAGGGAAAAATTGAAAGCGGGTAGATTCTAGAATTATTTAGCAACAGTTATTTGCGAATTATACTTAGTAATGAAAACTATAGTATAATTTCTTAAAATTTAATTGGATTTTAAACCTATGAAATTTAGGTCACAGGAAAGATTTATCACTATTTTTCATCTTTTATCTAGACCGCAGAAACCTAGTACTATATTGAAAAATAATTAAATACTAAGAAAAATAATTAAATACTACTTTCTTTCAGTTTTTGCAAAAAAATACCAAACAGATTAATATGTAACTGCAACCTTGTTCTCAATAATAATTGCCACTTTACCAATATTACAATTTTTAAAACAAGTATTCAAATTTAATAGGATTGGTTTAATCTATTAAAATATCAAATTTAGTGTGACTTCATTAATCAAATTTAATGTGATTGATTTAATCCATTTAAATATCAAATTTCATATAATTATATTATGTCTCATGTAATGTTATTGATTTAATCCATTAAAATATCAAATTTAATGAGATTGGATTATGTCTAAATTCATTAAAAAGTTAAGATGAAATCGCTAGTTCTTTTTAAAATGAATTTTCTTGTTCTTTATCTGTAATTCATGCTTTAAACTTTTTTCATTAGAACAACTGTGACACTTGATCTTTTAAAAATCCCCATTTCAGCATTTTTCATTAAGAATACATTCCTGTCTTAAATTGCTTTCAAAATTGTGTTACATTTCGTCGAGTGAGTTTTCTCGGAAAAAGGAAATTATTCGATACATTTGAACGGAAGCTGAACTTATTTTGTTCCCTTCATGATATAAATATTCGAAAAATATGTCCGAATTTTTTTTAAAAATTTTGAATTGAATGATATGGTTTAATTTACAAACTAATTTTATTTTAGGATCAAGTGTATAAACATAATTGCTTATTTGTTTAAAATAGCTTTATGAATTGGTAAATTTGAACTTACTTTATTCCTTTCATGATATAACTATTCAAAAAATATGTCCGAATTTTTTTTAAAAATTTTGAATTGGATGGTATGGTTTAATTTACAAACTAATTTTATTTTAGAATCAAGTGTATAAACATAATTTCTTATTTATTTAAAATAGCTTTATGAGTTGGTATTGAACTTACTTTATTCCTTTCATGATTCAAAAAATATGTCCGAATTCTTTTTAAAAATTTTGATTTGGATGGTATGGTTTAATTTACAAACTAATTTTATTTTAGGATCAAGTGTATAAACATAGTTGTTTATTTATTTAAAATAGCTTTATCAATAGGTAATAATTGGTAAATTTATTTTTGTACATAGTTATAACAGTTGAGATCATTTTTGTAGACACTAAATTTTATTCATAGATCCGACTTTTCACGATGCCAACAGTAGTGGAATTTCCGTACTAAGAAATGATCTTGACTGAAATTAAAGTTACTTACTTTAAATCGTGTACCTTCGATAGCATTTTTAATTCAATGGAGATAACTGAAAGCCTCCACACGGTGTTTATTAGGTAATCCGATCAGCCCACTATGAAGGCTAACCAATTAGTGAAAGAACCATTTAATATGAAATCTACTAAAAATTAGAAAATGGTAGAAAATATACGTATAAATTTGTTTAATTTATGAATATAATTGGTTTGTTCTATTTACTTGTCAACCACAACAGATTCAATTCTCAAATATGACAAATTTCTCTCAAGTACTTTTAAAATAGAATTTGGGTTCATGCGCGCAAGAGGTTCACTTTTTAAGTAATCTGCGCAGACTACTTATAAGAAACCGTGTGGAGTCTTTCTGGTGTAGGAGGTGATACTTCAGCACGACTTAGCTCCATTTGCGCGACCATTTTACAGTGGAACAGATAGTGGCTGCTCCCGAGAGGAATCATTGTACATGTATAATTTCTCTCATTACTCGAACGTTTCCAAGAAATATATGTGACAAATTAAATACATGAGTAACCAGTTCTCAATTCAAAAAATAATAATAACACAACATTAATTGAGCTTTTAGACGATTAACAGATTGAAATGCTCACTAAAATCTCAATTATCCTAAATAATTATAGCGGACTCATTGGATTTTAGTGGTGAAACAATATTTTTAATTAATTTTAAACATTGAAAATTGAAAAACAAATTATCTTCAAAAATAGGGCTGCATAATATATAATTTTACTATGGTCAACATTTTGACAACTAGTTTGAAAAATATTTTATTGTTATCCCTAATTGTGGAACAACTCTGTTCTTTTCCTCTAAATAAACTGCTTGCAATTATGCAACATCTAATTCCGAACCGATTTCGTTTTGTTGTTGAATTTTTTTGACATTAGCTGATTTGATTCTGGTAGTTAAGTTGATTGTATACCTGTGCAAACTTAGAAAGGCTTTCTCCTGATTGTCTTCTCAACGATACAAATAAGCTTATCGCACTAAGGAAAACATTTTTTCGGTAAAAGCAAATATCATGTTTTAACCACTTAAATATTTCGTTTTTCAGCCGTATTGGGACCGAAAACAACCTTTTTTTTTTTTAACAGTTTTGTAATCTCGTCAATAACATGAATTCAAAACAGCAGTATAAGCACTGCATTAATTTCTGTTAGTTTTTAATTAGGTCGAAAATAATTCATTTTTGCTTAAATTTGGCTGTTTTCTGAAGTAAGTAGGTATAGAACTAAAACGAGCGTTTCACAGGAGGTAAATAGGAGGATAAAAACAGTTTTGTTTTTCTTTTTTTGAAGATTTGCACTTTTATTTTACTTTTAAAATTCAGCCTTGCTATGGTATATTTTAATACATGAGAAATCAAAATTATGTAATTTGTTATAAACCACTTACTATCATCTATCCTTTTATTTTAAGACGAAATTTGGAAAAATTACTATTCGCATAGCGTAAGTACAGTGAATAAGTAGAAACGCAAGCTCTCTCAAAATTCCCACCTAAATTAAAAGTGGTAAAACTTAAATTTAAAATAGTTTTACTATCTCATCTCTTCTGTATTACTAAAACATCTACTAGAAACAATGCAGAGGAAAAATTGGGAAAAAGCCTGGTAAACCAGTAGATTTGTGAAGAAAAAAAAAATACCCAACCCAAGCGGTGTACGGGCAATCAAAAAAGTCCCCTTACTTGTACCGAACGTTGTTCGGGCATAATTAAATGGTTAATTCTTGAAGTTGTAAATTTGACCTACCCTCTTAAATTAATAATGCGGAAATTTATACGAAATGTCTTTTTGTTCTGCCAATTTTGTGGAGACATATTATTTTCAGAATAAGCTAGCAATCTAAAAAAAATTAGATTCACTTTATTATTCTCCTCAATTTTTTTTTAAAAAATCTAAAAATTTATTGCTAAAGATATAGCAATTGCTAATTTGGCATTTGTATTATGAAGTTAGCATGCTCTAGTAGAAATAATATAAAATGTTTTATTTTAAAAATTCGATGGTATTAATACAAATGGATAAAACAATGAAAATTACAGTTTTGAGATAACAAACAAAGTAGCCAACAAGAACGTTTGTTTGTTACATAGATCAGTTATCGCACCGATTAACGATATCGTAAATTGTTATCGTTGATTTTATACAGCCATACAGGAAAAAGGTGTCTTTATTTTGAAAACCTCATCCATAGCTGAATTTTGATAACATTTCATTTTCTCAAAATTGGGGGAAAAGAATAAACTAAGTGCGCTAGTTTTAAAAAAAATGGTCTGTAATCGACTTGGGTTAATAGAAGTATTTGGAAAAAAAAAGTTTGGAAAATCAAGATGCTTACTCTTCATTTCTTACAATTTAAGTTGCAGAAAAAAATTTAATAATAAAAATTTATAAATTTAAAATTTCCATTGCAATTAGATTGTAACAGAATTATGACAGTATCATACCTGCCAACTTTTAATTCCTTCCATTATCTTTTTTCCCAGTGGTATTAAAATGGAATTAAAACTTCAATTTTAAGCAAACAAATACGTTGTATTTGAGAAAGCGTAACTTGACAACCATGATAGTAACGCATATTAATATATGTGCTTAATTTTTGTAAGAATAGTGGTGATCAAAATCATTAAAAAATTACGTTTATAAAAGAAAAAAATAGTATATATTTACTACCACTTTAAATATGAAAATAAAATCTTCCGGAAAATCCGGAAAAGTTGGCAGGTATGCAGTATATTATTATGATTGCTGGAAAAGAATAAATGAATTCAGGGATGTAAATTGCTCCGCTTTCTGCAAAAGTTTTAATAAATTGGTTGCGAATTAAATGGTAAAACTTGTAGAATAAGGATAATTAAGCCTACTCTTTGAAAGAATCACCATGAGATAATTGCAATGAAGTTCTATTTGATTTTTGATAAATATCAAATTTTTGCTATATAGTGGGTGGAAAATCACTTTTATGAAAAACACTAAACTGACATTAACTTAAATTTCGTAACCACTAGAAAATATTTTCTTACAAAGTGGCGCAAATTGGCTCCTACGAAGGGAGCGCGGAAAAAAAAAAAGAGTTGACTTTGAAATCGGATTTGGATAACAAAAGTATTCGCTTAAAAGAAGTTTAGAAAATCGAAATTCTGTTGCTCATCTTTTCTTAGAACTTAAGTTTTAAGTTTAAAATTTCTATTCCAATTTTGACAGCATATTATTATGCATGCTGGAAAAGAATAAACGAAGTATGTGTTTGTAGAAAGAAGAAAAAAAATTGCCCTTTAGCATACCTGCCAACTTTTACGCATTTGGCGTAAAATTTTATTTTTACATTTAAAGTGGTAGTAAATATATACTAATTTTTCTTTTATAAAATTAATTTTTAAATGATTTTGATCACCACTATTTTTAAAAAAACTTACGCATATATATTATTATGCGTTACTCCTAACTATTTCAGCTCAAGTGTTTTCAATTACAATGTATTTCGTTGCTTAAAATTGAAATTTTAATTCCGTTTTAATACCACTGGGAAAAATCATAATTGAAGGAATTAAAAGTTGGCAAGTATGCTTTAGTATCGGATTCGGTTAACAGAAGTATTCAGATAAAAGAGATTTGGGAAATCCAGATTTTATTGCTTCATCTTTTTAGACATTTTTAGTTCCAAAAAAGTATAGTTTAGATTTAAAATTTCTATATCAATTACAAAAAAGCTGAATTATTTCAGTATATTATTAAGATTACAAGATTAAGTAATAACGAAGTACGCGTGAAATTAAAAAAAATACGCTTTGGAATCGGCTTTGGCAGAGGTATTCGGACAAAGAGAATTTATGTAAATTAAGGATCATTAATCACTATATACCATGATTTTAAAAGTAAGAATATGTAGTTAACACAGGACAGAAAGTCTATATATATTAAGACGGAAAAGAGTAAAAACTGGTAAAAAATAAATTTCATTTTTAGCTTTTTTTAGGGAAAATATCTATAGCTACCAGTTTTTTTAATGGGTACAATTTATATGTTGAATTGCTTCTTTGAAAAAAAATTTATAACAATGATTCCCTAAGAAAAAATTGTTAACACGTTGAGTGCCGCGTCAGCCATCGGTGGGTGACACTGGTGGTTGACATTACATTTACATACCTGCCAACTTTTAATCCCTTCCATTATCATTTTTAACAGTGGTATTAAAATGGAATTAAAACTTTAATTTTAAGCAAACAAATACGTTGCATTTGAAAAAACTTAAATTGACAACCATGATAGTAACGCATATTAATATATGTGCTTAATTTTTGAAAGAATAGTGGTGATCAAAATCATTTAAAAATTAAGTTTATAAAAGAAAAAATATTATATATTTACTACCACTTTAAATATAAAAATAAAATCTTCGGGAAAATCCGGAAGAGTTGGCAGGTATGCATACCTGCCAGCCATTAATCTATTCCATTATGATTTTTCCCAGTGGTATTAAAATGGAATTAAAATTTCAATTTCAAGCAAAAAAAATACGTTGTATTTGAAAAAGCTTTAGCTGTGTACCATGATAGTAACACACATTAATATATATGCTTAATTTTTTAAGAATAGTGGTGATGAAAATCATATAAAAATATAGTGTATAAAAGAAAAAATAGTATATATTTACTACCACTTTAAATATAAAAATAAAATTTTACGCCAAATGCGTAAAAGTTGGCAGGTATGGGTATGGATTTAGGCTGCGTCTGCCAACGCTTGTTGACACTGGCCTTTCACATAGGCAGCGAAATGCAGCTGTCTGACATCGTATAACATGATAAACTATAAAATTTTCACTCTTTTATGGAATTGCAGAAAATTTATTCAAAATTTACTTAATTATTGTGATTCTTGGTTTAATAAATTCAATTTAGTAGATTTTTATCCACCACTATTTTTAAACAATTCGCAGGCTTAAATAATTCACTAATTTGATCAGAAATGTCATGATAAACCTTCTGAAAAAATAGCAAAATCGATCTAATATTTGCAAATTTAGTTTGTAGTTATTTACCGTGGCCAGATGGGCAAGTCATGTAAAATTAGCATGCCATTCAACGTGTTAAGAATAAATTTTCTCCTCCCAAAAATTATCTATTAACGAAGTAGTTCTACTACCAGTTTTTTCTCTATTCCGTCACGTTTCCAGGCCTGAGTTTAAATTAAAAACTTCTCTTTGAATTACAGATGTCAAAAATAGAAGACGAATATAATTTGACAAGCCAAATATATTTTCCGAGCATTCAATAATACCCAACAAATTTTCTGATTATTCGCTCGATTCCCTTTAACTAGAAAAATAAACTCAATTTCGAGAATTAAAAAGGAAAAAAAAAGAAAGCAAACGAAATGCACTCGAATTTTTCCGCCAGTAAACTCAGTGCGGATTCTGTAGATTTCTGTTAAATCTACTGAAGTGTGGAATCGATATTTGCGTTGAAAAGGCGCCAGGGAATTGCTTAATTAATCCCTCCAGTAAGTATTTTCGTCGTCGGGTCTAAAGGAGGGATCGAATTTTGTAAAATTACACTTGATTAAATCGAATAAGGCTGGTTTACTTGACTCGCGAATGAAAATTTGGATTCAAATCCAGTTTCAGCTCAAAATGAAATTTATTCTTTCTACATCTGTGTTTATGCTTGGAAAATAAAATGAGAGATGGGTGCCCACGTATTAGTTTGTTTGGACATGCGGGATTCGCCAGTACGTATCACTCCTGTATTTCAATAATAGTTGCTTCGAATGTTCTTTAATTTATTATTGCGGTAACGGACCCGTAGCAAAAATAAACGTCCAATAAAAATCAGACGGAAACTATAAAAATGTATTTAAAACAGAGGTGCCCACTTTCTACGCTTTTTGTAAAAAAAAATATCTAATGATAGTTAAGTTTATGTTTTAAAGTATTATTTTTCAATTTGAACTTATTTTCCGCACCACTGCATACAAATAATTTAAAGATCATATGCAACCCCACTTTGTGCTAGCATTTTCATGGTAAAGCCTTTAAAATGTTGGCAAAATTACTAAAATTTCTGAAAGATTTAGTTTTTAAATCTCTACCACTCTATAAAATATTTTGCAAATAGCGTATTAACTAGCAGGCCTGTTTAAAACAATGCAGAGTCATTTTTTATTATTTTTTTACTCTAGTTTTTAATCAATATTTTATATTTTTCTCTCGATAGTTTTAATAGCTAAAAAGATACACTTTAAGTGCTTGCATTGAATAAATGCTAACACTTCATGCCTAGCATAAATATTATATAGCATAAATATTATATTTTCTTATAATGAGGCTTTTAAAATGCTTGCAAAATTGCCGAAAATTCTGAAAACGTGAATGTTTAATTTCCTGCCACAGTATTAAATATTTTTCAAAAAGCTGTTTCAAAAGCATTAAATATTTTTCAACAAGCAAAGTTTTGAGCAGTCCTTGCCTAGTAGTCGGTAGAACTGCATATAATTTTACTATCATCACTTATTTTTAATATTTTGTTCAATTTTTTACTACTTTTATCATTGATTCACGAAAAAACCTTCATCACTTCAGAATAAAAAATGGAACAATAGGAATTTAAACTCTGTACTGATCAGAATAAGCAAACTTTTATATTTCATTAACGAGGTGCTTCATTATTGTCTCTCTGAAAACAAAACACCTTTTCTAGCGCCAAAGGACAAATTAACAAGCACTTTCACGAAATTACTTCTATGTATTACCGCAGCTACAAATCACAGAATTCCGAAACGGAAAAATTCCATTATCCAGATTTGTTTTGATTCATAATGCAAATGTAATCATTTCTAAATCTTAAGGGAATTTTAGCTAGTATTCCACTAAATATGCCACACGTACTCAAATTACATTTACCGACAATTCTCAACGCATATTTCTCAATGGCGCTCGGCCAATTCTATTGCATTCAAATGATACTCTTGTTTTTTTCCACTTTTATCTTAAATTTCATCTCTTTGGCTAGCTAATATTTTAAGTTAGAACCAGTATTTTTTTTTCATGATTTCTGCATTACGGAGGATGTCAGTAAGCTTTATTTTATTTATAAGTTGCCGATGACTTTTTAATCAAAGAATAAAATACGAAAATTATTATTTTTCTTATTAATTGTATATAATACCTAAACATTGTATCAAGCGACTAATGTCCTTTAAAAAATATGTTTCGTGATAAATAGGATATAGATTTAGCCATGATACATAAAGCGGCAACAGTCATGGTTTTGAACAATTTAACAGTTTTAATAATTTTAATTGTATATAATCCCTAGACATTGTATCAAGTGACTAATGTCCTTTGATCAAAGCTATAAATATGTGTTATGATATGTGTTTATGGTAACGATGGTATTGTAAAAAGGAATCAACTTCCAACACTCATTTTAGTCGTAAATGATTCGTCGGAGATGATTCGGTCGTAAAAATCATATCATTTCTAAAAACTTCCAGCCTGATCTTTTAAATAGCTTTACTGTGTAAAATTTTGCAAAATATTTGTTGCTAAGAAAAAAAATGTTTGCATTGAACTAGTATAAGAGTATTTTCAGTATTTTGATTTGCATTCAGTAATACATATATATATATATATATATACATTTTGCGATGGTGATGACCAAACACGTACAAACATCGCTATCCCACATAAGTAAATCAATAAAGAATATCTTTTGACTACCACTAATTTCTTTTCTCTATGATTTTCTCCACCGTATATTGTTTATATGTGCTGCAGCTACAGCCTCCGCCAGTCGATTTATACCCTTAGCGACGATAAGAAAGTTTTCATTTTCTTTAATACTTTAAGCAACTCAATAACTGTATCTTTTATTTCGTCCAACGTTTAGAATTTTAATATCAAAATTCCAAGATATTAAGTTAATATTTAAAAAAAAGAAGAACATTAAAGTAAGTTACTTGTAAGTCATACCAGCAAAACCTTCATATTAACATAATAAAGCCGAACTCGCTCAGTATGAGACCTCAAACAGAATGAATATCGTAAGAAAAAGAACAAGTGTAGATTTAAGATGGAATTGCTTAGCTGAAAAAAAAACAGGTTTTTTAAATCAGGGTTTGTTCAGTGAATCGAGATCAAAAATATAGCGCTTTCACTAACTTATAACACGAGCAATATTTTGTTTCATTCAACTTTTCATTTGAAAACTTAATTTCAAAATATATTTTTCAATTTTTTAAATGGACTTAAAAATGATAAAGTGATTTTTGAGCATTTTAGTGAGCTATGCCCAAAGTAAAAATGAACAAAAAGTTATACATGTAATTGAAGTAATGAAATTAAACTATGTAATTCACTATTTCCCATGCAAAAACATGAAAGAGAAGACCAAAAAAAAGTGATTAAAAAATTGAAATAGAGACTGGAACATTTAATATTAAATTATTTATATAACAGGGTAGCTAAAATTTTCTTTGCTACTTTGACGTGGAAATTAATAAATTAATTTCCACGTCAATTAATAAATTAATTAATTAATAAAACACATGAAATTAGTAAAAAACATAAGTTCAATTGCTTGGATATATTTCTGCAGAAAAGAGTAGGTACTCAACACATACTTCGTGTTATTTGTGAATGAAATATCAAAACTATAGTCTAATTCAACATGGGAAAGCTAAAACATAAGTGAGAAATTGTTAGCGAGTTCAACTCGGATTTTTTCAATCTTAACTGCGATATAGATATACAAATAGGTTCGCTTTTTAATAACACTGAAAGACTTGAGTTCTTACAAGCAAATACCATGCAAAAAAAAATAAAGAAATAAAATTAAATTTACTTTTTGCCAAGAATAAGTTTTCTCTACATCATGGAGGAAAAGGCCCTTATTCATGTAAATGTCATAATGGCTTTCAAGAATTCGCTGCAATTGTCAAGAGATATTTTTGAAATTTTGTTTTCATTTAATCTTAGTGAATGAAAGTAATTTACATACCTGCCAACGTTTGCTCAATAAAAAAGATATTTTCCCCAAGAGGTAACAATTAAAGAAATGAACATTAATTGCAGGCCACCATATTTAATATTTTGCTAGAAGCTAAACACACCGTCGTGCATTTTTTTATATCTGAAACACATGCTTTTAGTAGTGGTTAAAATTATTCTAAAGTAAATTGATTCATCCAAGGAAGAAATACAAAAGCATATTCCATTCTTCCATTTATATTATTATTTTTATGTCTGAAATATATACTTAGATATATTAAGGGCTACGAAATTGTTGTTTTTTTTTAGAAAAAAATAAAATGACTACATATTTCCTTAGTTTTGACGAAATTGATTCCTTGAAGAAGAGACGATAGCTATTTCGTCACTTTGACGAAACGTTTGCTCAGAGCATATACCAGGAAATAGTTTTGTCAAAAAGAAAAACGTATCGTGAAATCTAAGCATCCATTTTTTACAGTGTACCATTGCTTACCTGCCAACTTTTACGCATTTGGCGTAAAATTTTATTTCGATATTTAAAGTGGTAGTAAAATGTATGTTTTATATATATTCCTTGCATTTATAAACTTAATTTATAATCTTTTTGATCCGCCACTATTTTTAAAAAAATTAAGCATATATATAAATATGTAATTTTGCTGAGGAAGGCTGCAGAAGCTTGTTCAAAATACTGCTTATTTTTCTGCCTATAATTTCAACTTACACTCCATTTGACTACCACTGGCGAAAATCATCCTTGAAAGGATTAAAAGTTGGCAGGTATGCCATTGTATTTCATTCATTTTCAGGTAGCACATATGAGAGTAGTAAAATTACTAAGATGAAACATCAAGACAAAAATGTTGATTGATCGGAATAAAATTATTCAGAATTTCAATCCTTTTTTGTCATAAAAACTGTCTTTTATCGATCTGATTCGAATAATTACAGCAAATTAGAATTTGGTGTCTATTATTTGTATCTTGTTGTTATCTTACGGATTCATTTTGTCACGCAACTGAAGTTGCTTCAAAAATGTGTGTGATTCAAATATGCATTTCTAACTTAGTATTTACATTTACTACAAAATAAACTAGTTTTGTGTTCTCAGTGCTCAGTTAATTACAAATTTCGAAGAGAAAAATGAATCAGGAAACATTTTCTACAATATCTATTAGTTTTTGCATGCATGAGAAAAATATTAAAATCAATATGAATGGCTATCGCATACCTGCCAACTCTTCCGGTTTTTCTGGAAGATTTTTTTTTCATATTTAAAGTGCTAGCAAAATTCATGTTATTTCACTAAACTTTTTAAATTATATTAATAATTATAAATAAGTTTGAAAATCACTACATATAAATAATTACAACAAATATATAAAAAGCAGATCAGTCCACATAATAGCGAATTTCAGCCTGATTAAAATATAAATATCTTTTTGAGTAAAACTGTTTTTCGGTAATTGTTTTACTACCACTTGGAAAATCCATTCTCGAAAAGAATGAATGTTGGCAGGTATGCTATCGATACAGTAGGTGCAATCTTTTACATAATAATTATACTCAGTCTGAACACTGAAACACTATTTTTTAAAGAAACTAACGGTAATTTAGAATTTTATGAAAACGAAATAAAAATTGGTTAACTAGTTTCGGAGGCACTGATGCAAAGACGTCAACTGCTCCGTACACGCCTTAAAAATTAAAAAAAAAACGGTAAATAACTTCAAAGTAAATTGTGCAAATATTTAACAATTTTTGCTTGCTTTTTAAAAAGTATAGCAGGTCATAAGTACTGAATTATATAAGCCTATGAATTATTTAGAAATAGTGGTGGATAAAAATGCACTAAATTGAATTCATTAAATCAAGAATCACAATTCATGAACTATCACTTTAATATATATGTATTTGCTGTCCGGAGCAAGTTAGCATCTCTGCTATATACCAAGACGGAAAGGAGCACAAACTGGCACGAAAGACATTTTATTTTAGCATTTTTCCTAGATAAATTAAAATTCTATTACTACCGAGATTTTTTCACAGTTACAGCACTTATATTAAATTGCTTCTTGATTTGATAAATGGTTTTTTAAAGCTGAAAATTATTTTCAAACTAATATCTTTACATATCTTGATGTTTTTGTCTTTAAAAATGTCAACAATTAACTTTTTTAACAATTTTATGTCAATATTTTACTAAAAACATGATTATTAAATTGAATTCCTATCGCTGCACAAAGTAGCCCCATTTGGGGGCTACTTTGTGCAAGGTATGTTTTGACTTATTATTCGTAAATATTACATACAAATAATGCCAATATTGATCAAATTCACTCGTCTGAGTCCAGTTATGAATATAATATCGATAAATTTTACTAAAGTTTAAATTAACATAGTTTTTTTACATGTCAAAGTTCAAAAACAGCGAAATCCTGCACAAAGTACGGTAAGTGAATTTACCGTTTTATTTTTTTACGAATATCTTTATTATTAATTATCGGTTTGTATATTGACAAATTTTCAAAAAAAAAATTAATTTTTAATAAAATTGTTGTTTCAAACAAATATTAAAAAAAATTAAAAATATTAAATTTCTAAAAAAAAATAATTAATATTGCCTAGATTAGCAGTTCCCAAATGATGTTTGGCGGAACCCTTGGGTTCCGTTTAAAATTACAGGGGTTCCACTAGTTAGTAATTTTTATAGTCACATTCGACTGGACGACCCAAGTGGAACATTCTGCTTCTGAACCCTAGAGCCCGAGATCTAAATTAACGGTTCCCAATTGGTGTTCCGGGGAGCCCTATGGTTCCGAGGAAAAGTTACAGCTGTTACACGAGATAGTACTTTTATAGCCACTCAAGTAGAACATTCAATTTCTGCCCCCTTGAGTATAAGATCTAAAAGAGTGGTTCCCAAATGGTGTTCCATGGAACTCTAGAGTTCCGTCAAGAATTGTAAGGGTTCCGCCAGTTGGTACTTTTTTTAGCCACATTCGGCTGACCACTTAACTGGAATATTCTGCGTCTGCACCCTAGAGCTCAAGATCTAGATTAACGGTTCCCAATTGGTGTTCCGGGGAGCCCTATGGTTCGTGGAAAAGTTACAGCTGTTACACGAGATAGTACTTTTAGAGCCACCCAAGTAGAACATTCAACTTCTGCCCCCTAGAGTATAAGATCTAAAAGAGTGGTTCCCAAATGGTGTTACATGGAGCCCTTTGGTTCCATTAACAGCTACGGGGGTTAGAGAGTTAGTACTTTTTATGGCCAGTGATGAGTTTCAAAACCTTAGATTGTGTTTAGATACAATCTGAGGATACGATTGTATTTAGATACAATTTATTTAACATATAACCAATAAAATAGAAATGGCATTTTTTTAAAGAAAATATAGTATTTCTAATAACAATATAATGCATAAATTATTAAATGGACAGGCATTCATTAAATATTGCATTGGTATTTCTCATTACACTTTTCGAATCGAAATAATTATCTTCTTTAATAAAGAAATATGTTTCCTTAATTACCATTTCCAACGTTTTTGGCAGTTTTTCTAAATTTTCATTTCGAAGTAGAACATAATTCGACTTATTATTTATTTTCATCTTAAGCACTAAAAAAGAATTCCTAATTAGACTAAATATCGCACAAGAGCTGAAAATGTAACTTTCGGATATTACTGATAAAATGATGAAAATTCTTCTTTCCTCTAGTTAAATACTTTAAAAATAGTTTTTAATAGTCTATAACGTTCACTATTTCCTTAAAAAACTTTATTTATAAAGTCAGGTGTTCCGCCGAAAGAAGGTTAATAATTTAGGGTTCCATAGCCGAAAAATATTGAGAGCCCCTGACCTAGATCAATTAAATTTCAAATACTAAAACAGTCTAAACTAATTTGTACGACCTCCTTTTATAAAGACTCTTCTATTATAACGACCATTTAAAAAAAAGAATCGATTCATAAAACCGTTCATTTTAGTGAATTGATTCTAAAGAATCGATTCATTTAAATCAGTGTTTCCCAAAGAGTGGTACGCGTACTGTTCCCGTACCCCCAGGGGTACGGGAACAGTTTAGCGGGGGTTCGTTTCTTGTGCGAAATATCTTACAACAAATGAAAATTTCAAATTTTTTTTTTAAAAAAACGAAGCTAGCCAAAAATTTATGATTACGTATTATTCTATTGGCTATTTTTTGCAGAGTTAACAGTTAATAATTAGTGGTGTCATCAGCCAGTTGTAATTATTAACTTTGGTGCAATTTTTTTTATAGTAAAAAATACATTATTTTTTAGATAGTGGTACACAGAGTTGCGAAAAATTTAGAAAGGGTACACAAAAGTCATAAGCTTGGGAAACACTGATTTAAATGAATCGATTGGCACATCACTAATTCGAAGTATAACTAAATAGTTTTATTTTGAACAAAGTAATGGTGAATTAAATAAATCAAACAATTATAACTCCGTCCACAAATAAACTGCTAAAGAAATACTTTGATTACCAGTTTTATCTTTTTACCCTGATTGATACGCTTTTATGCTGGTACGTAATTGAGACAGTCGGCGTGAAAGGGTTGACAAAGATACATTTTCAATGTTTTAAAAGATTTGACTCTCTTAGAGTCTCTCAATTCCTAAGTTTCCAAAATTATATTTTTCGCCAAGAAAAGAAAAATAACTGACTATGCATCACGTATAAAGACAGACTGGTGTCTATGAAAAAAAAATTTTTATTTTTTAATAAATGAAACTTTACTAATTAAGGTCCGTACATTAGTTGTACAATTTTGAGCAGTACAGAACACATTTTTTCCATTTCAAATTTAATTTCTAACTTGCTCAACTCTTTTGATTAAAAAACATACGCTAGGAAAATTAAATGTTGTCTGCCAAGGGTGTGGCTACTAAAAAATATTCGAAGATTTCGTGCATGGGAACAAGTTGAAGAGAGTGATTAGCACGCATATTTGCAGGTTATGAATGCGACGATAGAATGTTTTTGGTATTCGCGAAATAAAAACCACAAATTTCGCGTGGAGGTGTTTGCGGAAACTTTTGACGGTTGTGTGTTTAAAATTTATGATCCGTTTTTACTAATTGCTTATTAAGATCGTTTCCTACTGCGCTTTCAAACAGGAAAAGACTCGACAGATTTTAGTAAGTTACTACGGACTAAGCCTCCATACGGTCTTTTATAAGTAGTCCGCGCAGGCTGTTTAAAAAGTGAACCAGATGTGCGCATGAACCCAAAGCCTTTTATAAAAGTAATTGAGAGAAATTTATCTTATATATTTGAGAATTAAATCTGTAGTGGTTGACAAGTGAATAATTCAAACCAATAATATTCATAAATAAAACAAATTTTTAGTCATATATTTGCTACCACTTTCTTATTTTAACTAAATTGGATGAGTTCACAACCGTAATTTAGTATTTTCGCTTGCCAACCGGGCGGATATATTTAATACTATTTTTATTTACATCTCATTGTGCATGAAGCTGATCGATAAGTTATAAATCCTTTAACAGATCTCTTTAAATGTAATTTATAACAGCATATTAATGTTATTTGCAAAAAATAATAATTGTAAAATGGTTAATAATATTAGACTATCTTTCTAAATAACTTTGTCTGAAACTGTAGAGCAGAATTACGTTATAATAATAATAAATAAAAAAAATTCTCTTAGTTTTAAATTCTTGAATCAAAAGCGTTCTAATAGCAGTACAGGAAAATAACTTTACATTAGAGATACAAAAATATTTAGAGAAAAACAATAGAAATATTTAGAGAAATACTACACATATCTTTTTTATACATAATTTTTTTTCTTAAAAAAAGGATGAGAAAAGTGACCAATTGTTTATCTGATTCAAAATGTTACCTTTTTTCGCTGACTCTCTATGTCGCAAGTGATCAGATCTTGTCTAGACATGTATTTTAAATCAAAATAGTTATTCAAAACACAACGAATATATATATATTACATTTTTTAGCATTTTATTGCTATTTTAACATTAAACATGTTTATAACGGAAAATTCACTATAACGAGAATTTCATCTTTTATTATTTGGTAAATGAAAATAAAAGATTTAACTACATTTTTATTTATCCAATCACTTGGCTTCATAAAATTCAGAATCACTTGACTTCTCAATGCCTGTTTCCATTTACACATTTTCCAAAAACCGAGCTCAGTTCAGCCTTTTTATAGGCTTTTGTCGAATTCTCGTTTGAATTTTTAATGTTTCAATTTCGGTAGAACATCATTTACTGTTAACGTTTCGATTTCGCGATGTGATTTTTCCGAATATTTTTCCAAGACCGCTGCCGTTATTAGGCATTAAAATGCAGAAAACACTTTCTCCTTTCCCATAAAGTTTGAATTCGAAATGCTTTCTTAACATTGTTTTCTCGAGATTTAAAACATAAATGTAATATTTACAAGTTGAAATATCTTCTTCCTAACATCGTATTATTTCTTTTTTTCATTTCTTTATTCTTAATACTTACTTAACCCTTTCGAAGGCAGTGGGAGGTTACTTCCCACCACTTTTTATTTAGGTTTCCATTTGTTAATATCTTCAGCTTTCTTGAAGAGCGTTTGCATAAAATTGGTAACCATTTGTTAGTTTAAAAAAAACTTAAAAAAGTTATAAAATACATAATTCCTTTTGAAGTTTATAGTATTTATAAAATTTATTTTATAAATAAAGAAAAATCAGTAAGCTCTTAATATATGGTGTTAAATATATTTACCACCAAAAAAATGGCATTTTTCTGAATGAGTTTTTTTTTTCTTATATCAATTACTATTCCTGAAAAAATTTCAATTCCAAAAATACTTTAATTTACCTTCACTAGAAATAAATGACCCATTAAAGGGTTAATCAGGGGTTGAAGTTGTCGTAAAATTTCAGGGGAAAAAAATTTTTTTTGATTCAAAGGCAGTCGGCAATGACATAAGATTAAGTCAGTAGATGCAGTTTTCTATAAAGAAATTAGTATGTGGAGGATATTTTACTTCAAACTAACAAATAAAAGTTTCTAATATGATTTCGAGATCACAAACTATTTTTGCTCTAACTTTCAGTACAATTTTAAAATAACACCGTGATCAACAACACCGTATAACAAACTATTATTACTTAAATTATTAATATGCCATAGTATTTGAAACATCTCACTTCGTTCAAGAATAAACAAAAACGTCATAATTCTTCTACCACTATTTAATTAATAGAACTTTACGACCCTAGAGAAGACCTAAATTTAGATAATTGCAATATTTTAAATTTAAAGTGGTAGCAAATGCTTTATTTCAAGTTTCATATAATTTATTTTTTATATCTTTACTAAAATAATCCGAAAATAAAATGTACTGAAACAGGCGAATTTTTTTTTATAAATTACGCAAAAGAAAAATTTTTATATAGTATATTTCCTTGTCGAGACATATATCAGTTACTGACTTCTTTGAAATGATATATTTTGGGGTGGATTAAATTAGCAGTCGCGCACACATTTTGGGTGTTAATTCAAATATCTGGATTTGACTTGTAAATTTCCTCGTTTAGATTCAAATCGATCGTGATACAGTTTATACAAAAAAAGCAACTGCTTTCAGTCTTCGTAGATTTCTTCTAACTTTTCTTGCCTTCTGAAGAGGGGAAATTTAACATTTTAATTATTTTCCCGATTAATAACATTTTCGAAACTTATCATAAATTTGACTGTAAAAAAATCAGTTCCAAAAGTCTCAAATATCCTTTAGAACACACGGTCTTGCTCGGAAACTACGGATTCTTTATAGTTATATCAGATTCTGATGGGGAAAATATTGTTCCCAGCAGTAGCAATGGTAATGTATTTATATTTCTATAAATTAGTATTAAAAAACTTTTGTCCACTACTTTTCGTATTTTATAACCGTCGTTGAACAGCCGACTCAATTTTTTGGGCTTAAGACTATTAACGTTCAACTCCGTTACCTCGTAATTTTGAACCCACTCCAGAAGACAAAGGAACTCCTGGGTCACGTTTTGGGAGAAATTTGCCTCCATAGACAACTTTTTAATGAAACTAAATCACATTTGTGTTACATAGGGAGACAACATCTGAAAACCTCTCATGGTTAATCTGACGGCAAAGGGGAGGCTAACCTATGATCCGTCAACCACTGAGAATACGTCAGCACTTTGGTCGGTGCGAGACGGGTGGGAAATTCGATCTTATTTATCTAAATTATCTGAATTTCAAGTAAATTCTATGTGTTTTTATAACATAGTTGTAAAAATTTTCATTCAAGCAAGTCCGAAATTTAATGATTTGGCAACAAAATTAACGTGTTCCAAATTCATAAACTTCACTAAAACAGCTAAATCAGGATTAATATGCTGAATCATCTTCCAATGCAACTCTTAACTTCATGCCAAGATTCACAATTTCAGGTTACCAACGTAAAACATAATATATAAAAGAATCAAAAAAACATTCAAAAATGTTTTCAAATTTATCTTTAATTCATAGTCGTAAAATACTTTCTAAGAGAATAGATAATAAGTGATAGCAAATTCAATTTTACAATTTCACTTTACTTTAAACATTCACTTCTAATTTAAGGAATCCTGAAAGCGTGTTTTTCTCCCAAAAGATTGTATAAAAAAGAATTCCTGGGAGATTCTCTAACAAATATTTACAAGGAAATATATTAAAACATTTCCTTGGCATTATTTTACGTTCAAATGCTTTTTAAAGATTATATAGTTTTATTTTCAAAACAAAAATTATCCTTTTTAAAGGAAATCTCAAATATTAAAAATCCTTTTAAGCGCCTTATTTGCTTTTTAACTTTTTTTGTAAAAAATCAAACTTATGTTAATTTATTTTTATATACACATATTTTGCAGTGTTAATCGAAACCAGGAGTAATAACCGTGCCATTCATATAGCTGGTAAGTCTCATGATTTTGACGGGAGATTATTTTTCTCTTAATTATAAAAAGTTTATTTATAATAATTTTGACACTACCACTTTTTAGGTATAAACATGCGATGAATTTAGAAAAGGCTTAATCAAAGCTAGTAAGAAATACATATTAATATTTATAATTTATATTTTTTAAAAATAGTTGTGGTTAAAAAAGATTATAAATTAAGTTTATAAATGCAATGAATGTATACATTTTATTGCCACTTTAAATATAAAAATCAAATTTTACGCCTGATGCGTAAAAGTTGGCAAGTATGTATATATATATGTATACGTCAATCACAAACTCGCTTTCGTTGATGTCCGAAATATATATAAGGTCTTGTTAAGTACCACTGCCCAGCATGCATTTAACTGATACTCTGAACACTGATGTTTCTCTTAATCTGTCCTCAGCCGATATTAAAATATCGAATACAAATCGACGAATAAATTAATATCAAATCTGATATAACAAATACTTAGGACATTCATCAAAGCGACTATGTGATTGTTGACATTCACCGTAATTCCCTTGAGACATGAATACAGCATACCTGTCAACTCTTCTGGATTTTCCGGAAGATTTTATTTTCATATTTAAAGTGGTAGTAAATATATACTATTTTTTCTTTTATAATTTTAATTTTTAAATGATTTTGATCACCACTATTCTTACAAAAATTAAGCACATATATCAATACGCGTTACTATCATGGTTGTCAACTTAAGCTTTCTCAAATACAACGTATTTGTTTGCTTAAAATGGAAGTTTTAATTCCATTTTAATACCACTGGGAAAAATGATAATGGAAAGGATTAAAAGTTGGCAGGTATGATACGGAGAGAGTTTTGCTGTTTCGACATTTGATATAAAAACGAATTTGATTATCGTAATTTAAAAATATTTAAAATATAGCATAAAACGTCGAAAAAGGGAGCAGTATTGTTTTTAGGGGACATCGAATTTTAAAAACGTTTACTAACTTAATTATTATTTAACTACTTATTTCAAATAATGTGGATAGCTAAAACTTCCAAGTTGATAACTCTGAAATATATAAAAGTATGAAAGGGTCCTCATGCTATTTAAAGCTATTAAGGTTTTCATGGTTAAAATAATTCCTGCTTACCATTGAAAATCAATTGATGTATTGTTATTACTACAAAGCATCATAACAACGAGTAAAAAATGGCATTTTATGTTCGATTTTATTTAACTACATATTTTTATTTTATATTGAAAGTTTTATTAAAAGATCCATAAGATAAACATTATTTTTTCCAATTTAGCTTATCAACTTGAAATCTGTTTAACACAGCACAGCATTTCTACCAAGTGTCTGTATGAACGTAATTGAAACTATTCTAATGACGTGGTGATTGAAACTTCTTAAATGTTATTTATTAAATTAAAAAAATAATTATTAACCCCTACACTCCGAGTACTTTAAAATGGTGTTTGAACTAATATAAGCAATAATACAGCATATTTATATAATTTTTAAGATTCTGAATGGTTCGTATTTACTAATAAGTAACAAATAAAAAAATTTAATTTTAGATTTCTGACTGTTGATGGCTCTTAAGAAGCGAAATCAACGTGCAAAGGGTTAAATTATACATCTTATATTCATCAACAAAAAAAACTTTCACTTAAAATAGAAAAGTTTTTAGTTTTACATGTAAGGTCTACCTACATCAAAAATTCTCAATTTGAAATAAACGAGTTTATTTTTAAAAAAATATGATAAAAGAATTAAAATTTAGTAATATATCTCATCAAAGAGACAATATCAAAGGTTAAGATCTGATCAGTATCTCTATCCAAATATTTAAACAAACATACTCAAACACACTTGTTTTAAACAAATCAGCCACTTGACTGCATTTAACCCAGTTCATAATATTTTTTATCGAAATATATTTTAAGAGGAAATTCGATCGAAAGTGACGAAAACTACCTCATTTTCATAACAGAACCATTATTGTAATCACTATCATCTATAAAAGAGTCCTGAGACTTTCTGTATTCGGGCCTTTGTTGTTTTTAAAGGTCAATAAGTAAAAATCCCAAATGATAAGTAAAATTTTTTTTCCACTTTCTATGGAATGTATTTTAAATGTTAGGAACAAAACTGCTTTTATGTATGCTCGTATTATAAGATGCGTTTTTATAGTTATAAAACTCACAAAATATGTTTTTCATAATGAGAATTATAGCTGCAGTGATATCTCCAATATATATATATATATATATATATATATATATATATATATATATATCATCACTATATTTTCTGAGTTAATAACATACTCAGGTGGAGGTAGTGGGTTCGAATCCCGCTGTTACCCTGGATGTAACTTTGTGCTGTTATTTTTCTCTACATTGCCTAAATTGGGTACACAAGTCTGCAAATGTATGTAATTCAGATAAATAAATAAACATGCTATGCTTTGTAAAAAATATATTCTGTCTTGATAACTAAATTTAAGTTACTTTTATTGCAGACATCTTGTTGTGACACTTTTAAATAGTGGGCGAAATTATTCTTATTCTACAAAATATACTATTTACTTCGCTACCAATTTATTAAAATTTTCGCTAAAAGGGTAGCAGTTGACATCGGTGTAATTAATTGCCTCGATATTTTATGATTAATTGGTGTTACTGCATCCTCTATGTTAGATAAATTGGGGTTTAGATCAGTTTAAATAGCATTTTAAATTACTCAGAGTGCAAGAGGTCAAACAATAAATATTTTAAATTACTCACATGGCTCTCCATTCCAAAGAATCGTCCTTCATTGTGTCCAAATTACAAAATGCATCACATAAAGTAATTTTATTTATTATTCTCGAAAAAGCGATGGCAACATGACAGGAACAATTCAAAAATCTCCAGAGAATTTTATAACTTTGTGCTCCTTTTATGGGTTAAAAAATTTCTTCGAAACTTCAGAAAAATAGTAAAATGTGTAAGACGCTCTCCTTTTTCCGATACTTTTTAGGCAAGAGGCCAAAAATATTCTTCTAAACAAGCCATAATTCCTGGACTGGTCTCTAAGAAGTTAACTGATTAGTTTGAGTAAAGCATAATAGTTTTTTTACTGTTGATCGCACAAAAGATTAAGGCCCTAGGTTATTTTGGAACTGTGACAACACTTATTCTGCTCTAGTAGCTCCGAGGCTATTGTACTCTGGTCATCACTTATTTATTTAAATATCGTCACCGGTTATATCAACAAGAAATGTATTGAGAATATTTTACAGTTCTTTTGGAGAATAAAAACGTATAATACTTAGACGGTTGGTTTGATAAGAAAGAATTTATTTAGAAATGGAAGGATTTGAAAATATTTTTAAAAAAAACGAAACAATTAGATTGTTAAATGTTTAGACGTTTAAATCGATAAGAAAGTATTTATTTTGAAATCGAAAAATTTGAAAAATATATAAAAATGCAAAAGAATTAGATTATTAGACTGCTGATATGATAAAAAAAGTTTGTTTGTTTAAATCAAATAATTTGAGAAATATTTAAAGATGCAAAACAATTAGATTGTTTTACGATTGTTTTACGCCTCATCGTCTCGCCATGGAAAATGTATTTGTATTAATAATGTATGTGAATATGTCGTAATGTAATTTCAAAAGACAAAACCTAACAATCAATTGATATTCACAAGAGACGTACCTTCACATAACCCTAAATCCGTCACATTGTCAGTGAGATTGTTTTCACTCATTTTTTACAATTGGTATCCACTAAATTTAGAAATAAAAAATTCTATCCTATTAAATTATATGTGTATCAAATCAAACTAAAAAAATATTTATAGAAAAACGATACTTTTATGACCTTTATTATTTTTTATGCTAGTGAGAACCGAAACAATATGGAAATGTATGAGGGAAAACTGGATCCTACCACTTGATTTCTCGGCCGATAAAAATGTAGCGTTAAACGTTTAACGCAACTTTGTTGAAAGTCGCATAAGAAGTATAACTTCAAAAAAAAAAAAAAAAAAAAAAAAGAAAAAAAAAAAAAATATATATATATATATATATATATATATATATATATATATATATATATATATATATATATATATATATATATATATATATATATATATCATTAGAGATTCAAATGCAGAAGCTTCAATGGTCGAGCGATATCAAAATTCCACTAATGCGAGGAGGTAACGGGTTCGAATCCCACCATAACCCTTTGTGTTACTCTATTTTGTGTTATGTGTTCTTCTATTTAACGAGGGCTTAAAAGCCATTCTTTGTTTTGAGCCCACTATCTGGAATATGTAAGGGTAACAACAAATATAATAAATAAGCTGCACTTTAAACTGATAGGACCTCCCAGACGTAGCGGTGTTGCTGTTATCCCCTAGCTCTAGGTAGCGAGTTTGAATAACGCCGTAAGTTAGTATTTACCTTTGGGCTCTCCTTCTCTTTTTAGTGTTCGGATTTTTAGTTCTTATAAAATTTAAAAACTATTGATCAAAATTAGTTCATACTATTAATTATATTCAATGTAATTAATTTATATTATAATTTCGATAGGAAAACGCTCCTCAAAAAGTGTTAATATGCTGTCCTCTATACTTATAACCCTTATAACTCAAAATTTTATATTAAATAAAAATATTACATACATTTAGAAAAATGAAGAAACTTACCTTTTCGAAATCATTCTCATTGTAAAATTCCTTAAATGGCTCATGTAATGATAAAAAAATATGGCTTAGACTTAAATAGACTATAACAGTATAGATTTATTAATTTAATGTGAACCCCAATTTAAACAAAAATGCTGATCAGTCCAATTTTAACCACGTATCACTCCAGAATGACTTATGCTGCCGTGATCTGAGTCATAAGATCAGGAAATACCAATTTAAGCGACGAACAATATTGGTAGATACAAAATCAATTGTGATAGATAAAAATAATTAAATCTTCATAAGAGTGCGGCATATCACTTATAGTATCGGTTTTCCATAATTTTATACCGAAAACAGTTTAGACTTTCATTGAAATAATAGTGTTCTCGTTCGAGCAAAACGTTTTGTTTTTACTTTTAACAAAGTAAGACACATAATTCTTCACTTTAATTTATGCATTCATCAGTGGTATTGTTTAAAAAAATTGAACTGGAATTGAAATGACCGTATTATGGAATAAATTTAATGCCACATTAGCATACACGGGAAATTTTTTTTAAAAGTAACGAATTAAAGAACAAGAATTTTAAGCCAATGTAACGAATAAAGATAAATAAACGATCGGTGTTGTTGCTGTTGTCGTATAAGGAAAAAGGGGTGAGCGTCGCCTTGTTTTCCAGTGGCACCGTCTATGGCCAAGAATTCGATTACTGTCACAGCCAGTTTATAGGGTGGACCTATTCATATATCCATTTATTCATCCAGTGATCGTAATTTTGACCTGAACCAGAGAACGATCTATCTTCAATTCAGTACCCCCTGAAGTAAGATTTGTTATGGTAACATGGAGGACTTTGCGACCCGACAGGTTTAACGTGCACCAGTCCCTATTTTTCTACACGAGGAGTCTTCGGAAAGGGAGGATCAAACTCACGACCTCTTGGACATGTGCCCAACGCCCTACCAACCAGGCTTTCCCAGCCTACACACCACTAATTTAACTAACTACTTCAGTTCAACTTTACCTATTAAGTCAGCAATTACCACTTAATTACTGAGGTGACCTAGTTGACTGGGTACTTGTTGGTTCTCTTTCTTTTTAAATGTTCTACTTTCTAAATGTCTACCACTCTATAAAATATTTTATAAAATGTGTAATAGCTGACAGGCCTGGTAATGTTCTATATTAAAGAAAGATGTGAATCGAGATTCTGTTTTTATGTTTTGCTTCTATTTTTTTTTCTTTCCTTTCTAACGTTCCGTTCGCTAAAGTTTAAGACTTTCCATTTTATAGCCTTGCCATCTTCCTTCTGAATAAGATCAATTTATATTTTCAAAGATATCTTTGAAATCTATAAATGTTTCCGGCATTGTAATTTATTCAAGAACTGAAATTCTGAATATTTCGGACTCAGATCCAAAAATATTATTTCGAAAACGAGACATATGTTTACTTATAAGAAAATATAGATCTAAAATCCATTTTCTATTGGTCTCCATAAAAGGTTTGTAGTTTTTTAATGTACCAATAAAGTACCTTAAAACGTTGGAAAATGTTTATGGAACATATTATTAGAGAAAATGGAACTGAAGCGAAATAATGGAACTACAGTGAGTTTGAAAACCTTACTTTTTAAACATAAATCCAGCTCAGTTATTTATTACACGACGACTTGATTTTCTCTTTCTATCGTTATATATTTTAAATATTGATGATTTGTAACTTAATTAAAGTTTTTTGAAATACAGAGCTCTCTATAATCCGCCCAAAAAATTAAAGTGGTAGCACAATTTATATTAAACACGTTTCCAGTTTTTAAAGCCAAAACTTTATTGATTGCTGCAACAACAGGACTGCCAACTTTTTACGCTTTGTGAAAAAATTTCTTCTAGTGGTACCTTTTAAACACGCATTTCGAGCTTTCTCCAGTATAAAAAAACTCACCGAAAGTATTTGCCGTTTAAAAATATGTCTTTAAAGCAGGCCTGACAAATTTGTGTAAATTATTTTATAGAGTGGTAGACATATAAATACCAAAGCTTTCAGAGTTCTTGGCAATTTGGTTAACATTTTAAAAGCCTCACCACGAAGAGCTGAAACAAAGTGCATATTTGCCAATTTTTACGCATTTGACGTAAAATCATATTTCTATATTTAAAGTGGTAGCAAAATGTATGTTTTCTAAACATTCCTTGCATTTATAACTCAATTCATCATCTTTTTGACCACCACTATTTTTAAAAAAGTCAAGCATATATATTAATATGTAATACTGCTGTGATAGTCCGCATAAGGTTTTTTCAAAATACAGCGTAAGTTTCTACCTGAAATTGAAATTTCATAAAGTCACTCTCGAAGCATACCTGCCAACTTTTAATCTCTTCCATTATTATTTTTCCCAGTGGTATTAAAATGGAACTAAAACTGAAATTTTAAGCAAACAAATACGTTGTATTTGAGAAAACTTCAGTTGACAACCATGACAGTAACGCATATTAATATATGTGCTTAATTTCTGTAAAAATAGTGGTGATCAATATCATTTAAAAATTAAGATTATAAAAAAAAAAATAGCATATACTTACTACCACTTTAAATATGAAAATAAAATCTTCCGGAAAATCTGGAAGAGTTGGCAGGTATGCTCGAAGGGATTTAAAATAGGCAAGATTTAAAGTGACGTTGCATATGAGCTTTTAAATCATTTATATATAGTGGTGTTGAAAATAAGTTAAAATTAATATTAAAAAAAATAGTACATTATAACATAAACTTATCTACCACTAGAATAAATTTTTGCAAGAAAGTTGGCAGGCTTGTTAAATGAGTTCTCTTAACTCAAACAAATTTAATATAAAATGTGTATTTATATGGAAAAGTTGTAATTCTAATACATGAAAAAAAGTGTTGTTGAGCGAGTTTAAATATTAGTAAAAATTAAATAAGTTTTAAAACATTTTGATATATACTTTAACTGTAAATTTAAAAAAGAAGCAACAGAAAAACCCACGCACATAATTTCTAAACTATAAATATTGACGATAAGAATATAGCTTTTGAAAAAGGGGACAAAAATAATCTAATGCAATGTGTTTACCAATATTCCTCTAAATTTTCGTTTTCGCAAAAACTTTCAATTTTTCTGTCTACTCAATAATCCGTTTTCCTTCTTTACTTGAAGTTAAAACCTCTTTGCGGCTTTGCACATTTTATACTTCAGGGACTGCAAAACTTTTATCCTATAAAATAACTTTGTTTCGTATTTTTTAGATCAAAGACTTTATTGTTCGACAAATATTAAATTTAGGAAAGAACTTAGTTTTTGCTCAGATTTTACAAATTTTCGCTATCTCAGACTAAAATAATATGCTTTTAAGCATCATCATTTTTAAGCTTCTTATAAGTCTTTTTATTAGTAGGGAATATGTTTACTATAATATTTCCTTTATACTTAGTAGTACAACTTTTTTATGTTTCGAAAATGCGAAAGTATAAGCAAAAATATCATAAATATTAGTTGAGGAAATTAGACTTTTGTATCCGCCGTAATATAATTTAAAATATTGTAATAAAGATTGGAGATTTGCAATGCTTATAAAGTTATTGAATGTTGTTTGAATTAGTGCAATAACTAATTCTAAGTTAAAAACGCCAAAATTTTTGTCGTACGATTTCCACTACTGCCAACTTTTATTTTTTCTGAGGAAGCATGTCTCAAGTAGTAGCAGAGATGCCAACTTGCCCCGGATAGCAATTATATATTTTAAAGTGATAGTTTATCAATTGTGATTCTTGGTTTAATAAATTCAATTTAGTAGATTTTCATTCACCACTATTTCTAAATAATTCGCAGGCTTATATAATTCACCACTATTGTGATACATACGTCAGGCTAAACCTTCTAAATGGCAAGCAAAACTAGTCAAACATTTGCAAAATCGACTTGGTAGTTTTTTTTAATTATTTTGGCGTGTACGGAGCAGTTGGCATCTCTGGTAGTAGTTAAAGACTAATCAGAGTTCCCACAGTCAGGAAAATCTTTTAAAGTGGTAGCAAAAGTAAAATAAATTTTTATGTTTTATGCTATCAATAAATTTTTAATTAATATATATATATATATATATATATATATATATGGGTACAATAAATACCACGGGAATACTTTCATGATTCTCATTAAAATCGAAATTTAAGCATCTTTCAGTCTACCACGAATTTTTTTGCTTCAAGGTAGTGAGAATCCTACTGAATGAAATGCAATTATAGATCAGATTACCTTTCCACAATTGCTAATACTTACACTCACTCTCGTTTCTATAACGATACGTAACATTTATTTTTAATGGAAGCCGAGTCTGACTTAGACCGAGCCCTGTCCTGACACTAGCTCGTTTACTGAAAAAAGTTTTCGGGCTCAGGTCCATGATTCAGAAACATTTTTTATTACTTTTAAACGAAAATATTCATAAACTTTTTTATAACTTTTAAACAAACGTTTGGTTCAATTATTGATCATAAAAATGTAAAATTTAAACGATATAACAATTTACTTTGATTTGCTCCTTCTGTCCATTGATTTTGCTTTGTAGGGCTAGTGTTAATTGTCAAATAACTTTTATTTGGCTTAAGATTTTTATTTTTATTAATTTTTTTAATTTTTGTTTTATCATCTTGAAGTTTCAGATGGCTCAATTTTTCTCTTCGTTTTTACCTCCACAGGCTAGCTATAGAAAAGGTTATAATTTAATAATTCCCTTTTGTTTAGAAATCAAAGGCCAAGTGACGAGAACTCAAAATTTGCCTTTATCCTACGCATGTCTCTAGCTCAGATGGACTTGAACTAGAGTAGAATACAAAGTGCCTGTCCGCGAAGCGGATAATTGACTTTTTCTTCTGTGGTAGTGCCCGTGGGCGCCTGTAATGATGTTGGAAAAATGATAACCACAGGTGTGCTGTGGATGTCTTGGGTGATGATCGGCATGATGGGAGGCTTAGATGAACCAGGGCCGAAAGTCCCTATATATCAAGACGGAAAAGAGTAAAAACTGGTAATAAATAAATTTCGTTTTCAATTTTTTTTCGGGAATAATAAAATATCCATAGCTACCAAATTATTTTTATAGATACAATTTATATATCGAATTACTTCTTCACCGAGAAAAAATTAACAACAATGATTTGTTAAGTGATAAGAATAGATTTACTCCTCCTGAAAATTATCTATTATTGAAATAGTTCTAATACCAGTATTTTTTCTTTTCCGTCTCGCTTTCAGGCCTGAGATGGACTCGGGCTCTAAGTAATCCTATGTACTCGAGTTCCGGAGGGTTGGGTCCGATTAAAATTCTACGGACTAGGGTGGGCTCGGACCTTTAAAAGATAGCCGGAACTCGTCTCGAGTAGCCATTGCGGATGCCCCTCATATTTCTCATATTTAAAATCCTAAACCCACTAAAAAGAAGCGTCTTTTTATTTATTTACTTTTAATAGAAGTACGTTTTTATGTCCTTTTTAATGTAGACAAATAAATTAGCATGTTCTAAGTAAGCCCTTTGAATCAATAAAGTTCCATTTTAGAATCCAAAAAAAAAAAAAAAAAAGAACGTGTCATATAACAGACCAGCCAAATTTTACTCTTTCCGAGAAAGTTTTTCCCAAGCTGTAGTGAAAGACTAAATGAAATGCAATTGTAGGTAAAATTTACTGTTTACAATTGCTATGCCTTCCATCACCTTCATTTCTATGACTCATTCTAATATATAAGATTGATTTATTTGCAGTCAAAATCATATTAATTAAAATGTATATATCCAAAAATTAAGAAATGTATAAGATTCATTACCACTTTAAATATAAAAATGATACACTACAGGACATCTTTAGTGGTTAGCAGCTATGTCATGAGATCAAAAGTTATAAAATTTATCTCTTTTTTTTTATTTCGTGCACTTTACTCAGTAAGATTGATTTATTTGTATTTTGTGGCAGTCATAATCATATTAATTTAAACGTATAAATCCAAGAATTAAGAAATTCATAAGATTAACACGTTGAATGCCAGGCTAATTTTACATGACTTTCCCGTCTGGCCAAACGGTAAATAACTACATACTAAACTTGCAAATGTTAGAAAGATAACTGAGTTTATTGGTACAACATGCATTTGCAAGCTTGTGTGCTCAATTAAAGCTTATAAACCTTTGTCAAGTAGAAGGACACAGAGAAGACCATCAGAAAGAATACATCCAGGGTTACGGCGGGATTCGAACCCGTCACCTCCACTCTTAGCAGAGCGCTTGTCGGACGACACCGCTCGGCCAGAGAGGCCCATACCTGCCAACTTTCACTCCTTCCGAGAATGGATTTTCAGAGTGGTTGTAAAACAATAACCGAAAATCAATCAGATTCAAAAATATATTTATATTTTGATCCCGTTGAAATTTGGTTGCGTAAAGATTATTATGCTTTGCTATATCTATTGTAATTATTTATATGTAGTGGTGGTCAGACGCATCTATAATTATCATTTTAATTCAAAAAGTTAATTGGAATAACCTGAGTATTGCTACCACTTTAAATATGAAAATAAAATCTTCCGGAAAATCCGGAAGAGTTGGCAGGTATGGAGGCCCCAAGATAACTGTATGAGGTGGTTAGAAATAGTGGTGGATAAAAATCTACTAAATTGAATTTATTAAACCAAGATTCACAATTAATAAACTACCACTTGAAAATATTTATTCGCTGTCCGGAGCCAGTTGGCATCTCTGTGCATATAAATACAACTATTTTTGTGTGTTCTATATTGCATTCATTTCTTCAAAGTATTTTAGTAACGATAATAGTATAAGAAAATAAAAAAAATTTGCTCGCATTATGTGTTTCAAATAATCTCGCCGGTCACCGGTGACCCCCGTGGCGCTACGAACAAACTCAGTCCCAGTCACCGGTGACCCCATGGCATTCAACAGGTTAATTACCACTTTAAGTTTACAATTGATAGACTACGGACAATCCGAATTGGTTGGCAGCTATGCCATAAGATCTAAAGTTATAAAACTTACCTCTTCTTGTATTTGGTGCACTTTACTCAATAGATGACGCCTTGTGTCAAACTTATTTCCGTTCAATAACCATTCATCCGAACCGTTAAATAACCATAAAACAATTTTTATATCTTATCCATATTTCTCTCCTGTCAATTTCACCAAAACTTTTGGCTGAAAGAATTCAGGATTTAAGTGCATCGAGTACTTTTATTTTCTACAAGGAAGCCGTGTTGAAACCAGAAACTTTAGTTATTGATTTATGACATAAAAGCCTTCGAAGTAATAACATTTTTGTAGTTTAGACTTAGGATTTGTCTCTCGTCTCAATTTTATATCGCTTTATGGTAGTTAATCTTTAAACACCGAAGTTGACAAGTTTTACGCTATTTTCAGATCATTTTGCCCGGTTGGAGTGAAATATTATTTGTCCCATTACAAGGCTATTTGCACCCTGGAAAAGGGAAAAACTCTTTTTAGCAATGTTTCAATTCTAAATTTCTTTAAAAAAAATAAGGAAAAAGCTTATGCGATTTTCAAACTAATTAGAACTCTTCTCTTTTCTTCTAGTAAGAAACAGTCTTACATAAATTTTGTAACTGTTAACAAGTTTCATTAGTCAGAGGTATTTAATTTTTCTCAAGTGTTGATGTGAACGAGTTTTACTACCAATTACAAACTATTCTGCCATTTGCGCCAACTCTATAATGTAAATGCCTAAAACCCTTTCCCGAACAGAAAGATATTGAAAATTTTTGTGAAGCAGAAAGTAACCTCAGACTAAGGCTCCTATACTATCAGAGCAGACCTATCAAGCAATATTGGAGCAAACAAGTTCGCAAGTTAACGTTATTTTAGTATTAGTTATGTTACTACAAAGATGTCAACTGCTGTGGACACGCCAAAATAATTTAAAAAACGGTAAATAACTACAAGGTAAATTTTGCAAATAGTTGACAATATTTGCTTGCTTTTAAAAATGTAAGGCATGCCATATGTACTAGAATGGTAGAAATCATATAAATCTCGGTGCGCTGCCGCGAAGCGGCTTTAACCGATTCATCTGTAGTAATAAATCGATGATGAGGAGTAGTGAGGTGGAATGGAGATGGGGGGAAGAGGGGGTGCTTAGCTCCAAAAATCGAGAGTGTATTTCGTGTGCTAGGGAAACATCATATCCCTAAGGAAAAAGGCAGTGATTGGGCTAAATTTAGTGTTGTCGTCAATTAATTCAATATCTAGGAGTGAGTTAAAATTGCTGGTGGTACAGGTTTCATCTTCATAGTAGAAATTTTTGTTTAAATTTTTTATATAGACGTTGATCCATATGTACTATGAAGTCAGGGATGCCAACTGCTCCGCTTTTTGGAATAGTTTAAATAATGTGGTAGAAAATTATGTAGTAAAATTCGGTAAAGAAAGATAGTTACGCCTACTGTTTAGTGGAGTAACCAGTAGATTGTTGTTTTAACGTTGCGTTTTATATCATACTTATAATTTTTGATATTTAGTGGTGAAAATATTACTTAAAATGAAAAATACTAAACCATAAGTAACTTAAATTTCACTACCATTAGAAAATACTACTTTACAAAGCGGAGCAAATTGGCATCTCTGTGAAGTGGTGAATTATATAAGCCTACGCATTGTTTAGAAATAGTGGTGGATTAAAATCTACTAAATCGAACTTATTGAACCAAGAATTACAATTAATAAACTACCACTTGAAAATATTTATTCGCTGTGCTTATGTTAGCTCTTTGCTCCAACAATAAATGATAAGTCGGCCTGTCTAATTCAGGGGCTCTACCTCAGACAATTCGAAGTGAAGGGACATACTTTACATCTTTGTTCTGTAAAGAATCATCATCATCGAAATATATCTGGGCGCCTGGGGACGTTGACGGCCTTTTTCCCATTCGTCTTGAATTGTGGTCTTTAAGGTGGTTCTTTCTTGTAATTGGAATGCAATTGGAATAAAAGGAAATTAAATATTTGTATTTTAGTTAAAATTACGTCACTACACTGTGTAAAGAATAATGATTGATTAAATCTTAAAGAGCAATTAGTTTCACATTTCTAGGGGTTTTAAAAGTTTGTTATATTAGTGTACAGACAGGCTACACTGCATCAAAAACAATTAACTCAAACATTATGCTGTGTTATCAACAATTAAAATCATTTTACTCTATTCTTATTCTCTGATAGAGTAAAATATTTTTCAGGCAAGAATAATATCCTGTATACATATTCTTATATCAATAAAATAAATCATGGCATTTACGGATCAACAGTCACAAACAAGGTATTTGTTGGACTATCTATCGTTTATAAAACATTTTCTTTATCATCGTTGACAAATTTTGTCAATATCGTGTAAATATGTCGATAGTTGAAAATATTTTCTCTATTATTTTCAATTTTATTACATCTGTGTAAATGTTAATACTATTCTGATTCCAGTGAATATTATTATATTCTAATCTAGTTTAATCTGAATTATGTTCAATTTCCTATCGATTTCGCCATATGTTCAACTGACTGGTTTCCCTCTCATGACTTTGCTACTTAATGCTTGGCAACCCCTCTCCCCCCAATTCTACTCCCACTTCATACATCCCCCAATTATATGTCTCAAAAACCTGACGAATCAGTTAATGCTGCTTGGCGACAGAGCATTGAGATTGGAGCTATGCTTCAATGTTCCTTGTACAAACGCATAATAGTAAACTGGAAAAATTATCCTAAAGAGCGTTGCTAATTGCTGGCCTGCAACCAAAGATGCCAACTTGCTCCGGACAGCAAGTATATATTTTAAAGTGGTAGTTTATCAATTGTGATTCTTGGTTTAATAAATTCAATTTAGTTGATTTTTATCCACCACTATTTCTAAATAATTCCTAGGTTTATATAATTCACCAATTTTTAGTACCAGCATTCTCCTTTACCTTTTAAAAAACAAGCAAAAATAGTCAAATATTTGCAAAATTTGCTTTGTTGTTATTTACCGCTTTTTTAGTTGTTTCGGTGTGTCCGGAGCAGTTGGCATCTCTGTGCAATTACTACGCCTTTTGTTAAAAATACGGTTCTGATACGGTTAACTTCAAAAACTAAAGTTTTCCAATTTTTAGGTTGTTCAGCCAACATTTAAAACGTCTCGCAATCAAATAGATGTTTTAAAGTCGCGTTGCATATGAACTTTTGAATCATTTATGCGTAGTGGTGCGGAAAATAAGATGAAACGAATTAAAAATAATATATTAAAATATTAACACTAGATTTACGGACGTTTCTTATATACCGTTCTTTACGAACACGCGTCAATTTGACGCATGAACGAATACATATAACAGTACTTTAGAAAGCAGTGCAATTATATACTATAAGAAAAAATATGAGATATATATTTATGAAATATCCTAGCATTTTATTTTTCAATACTCGAACTAAGCAACTGAAACCTTCAAAATCTGACATCAATTGACGTACTGCGTTTGTTCTTTCTATTATTGCTTATCGGCAACAGTTGTTTATCGCTTGTTTAATTTAAGATAACGGATCGAAGTATTGTCGGTACATTCCTATTTATTATTGATGTGATATTTGCATGTTTACTCAAAATTTTGTCTAAATTACAATCACATCAAATCTACGCAATCGTAATTTAGACAAAATTTAGACGTAGAGAAAGGTATACCACAAAGAGAACTTCAATATTTCAATATACAGGGTGTTCCAAACTTCTCTTTACAACTTCAAAAATTCATAACTTCGCAAATAAACATGATATTTATATTCTGTCTTTTGCATGTATTACTGCAACTAATAAAGTTTTGTTTAGTACACTTCAACATGCGCACCAATGGTGGCCCTAAGCACTTCCAGTCTGTAATCAATTTCAAGCCAGGTGATGTAAAGATAATTTTGGAACACCCTGTATATTTACCTCGATCAATGGATAAGAGTCATTACAAGAGATAAAATAAAACTGCAAACGGGTTTCGTAATTTTCCTCATAATATTCGAAATGCGTCAAAATCACGTGTCCCGTAAACCTAGAGTTAACTTAGCTAAAAAAATCGTAGAAAGTTAACGGTGTCATTGTTGCATATTTTAATATATGTTTTACATTTTATTAGTCACCACTCTTCAGAGTTTTAGTTGCAAACCTGATATCAATTTTTGAAGTGAAACGGTGTGCAGAGCTGCCAATTTAGCGAGAGATTTTATTTTCATATTTAAAGTGGTAGTAAATATATACTATTTTTTTCTTTTATAAATTTAATTTTTGAATGATTTTGATCACCATTATTCTTACAAAAATTAAGCTTATATATTAATATGCGTTGCTATCATGGTTGTCAAATTAATTTTTCTCAAATACAACGTATTTGTTTGCTTAAAATTGAAGTTTTAATTCCATTTTAATACCACTGGGAAAAATGATAATGGATGGGATTAAAAGTTGGCAGGTCTGGGTGTGAATCTTGATACGAACATTTTAACGCAGTAGTGGGAAATATATCTTAAAAATCCTTCCAATTTACACAGTACCCAATTTCACATTGGTATTCTCAAAGCGTTTTTTGGAGTTGGAATTACTTTCAAATGTGTTTGATTAAAATCAATATAAAATGCAAAAGTCATAATGTTTAATACGTTTCGATGCTCTGTTAAATTTATTTGGATTTGCTTACTTTAGACAGCAATTTCAATCTTGCAACATAGGTCTGCTGCTTATCCGGAAAATATAAAATATTGATAATATAAATATTTCATTATCTTCCTTTCATTTTGAAGAAATAAACTATTCCCTACTACAAATAAAAATTGTAATGTAAAACTTATTTATTATGAGAAATTTCGGGGAAAAAAAACTTTTGATGGATTATAGAAGAATCAGGGCAATAGTAACTTACTTTCTGCAGCGGTGCAATAGATTTATTAACATGCATACCTGCCAACTTTTACGCATTTGGCGTAAAATTTTATTTCTATATTTAAAGTGGTAGTAAATATATATTATTTTTTCTTTTGTAAACTTAATATTTAAAGCATTTTGATCACCACTATTCTTAAAAAAATTAAGCATGTATATATATATGCGTTACTGTCGTAGTTGTCAGTTTAAGCTTTTTCAAATACAACGTTTTTTTTTTGCGTAAAATTGAAATTTAAATTCCATTTTGATACCACTGGGAAAAATCATATTGGAAGCGATTATAAGTATGAACATGTAAGAATCTTTCAACTTTTCCAATTCAAGAAGAATTATTTCCTTATTTTAAATCACTTAGAATATGTTCTCCTCATATCATATAGTTTCAAAGAGGAATTGAATAAAAATTAATTTGATTTTTATTTAAATGTGAATAATTTAAAATATAAATCATAGTGGTTGTTACGATTGAATAATAAAAAAAATAATAAATGAATGAAAATGAATTTAGTTTCTACAATCTTTTACATTTTTAGTCGGTCGCCATATACATACCAACTTGCACGGTCACTGAAAAATATTTTACAAGTGGTAGTAAAATAACGATTAAAGTTGGAAATATTTTCCAAAAATTAAACGAATTAAACATTTAAGAGGTAAATGAGCTAACAAATAGATCATATCTACATATTTTATAATTATTGTTTTGTCGTTGTAGGTTTAAAATATTTTTAAACTTTAAATTGAAGATTTTATTTGTCAAAGCGCTATAATGTTGCCACCACAAAAAACATTTTTTATCAACGGCCGTAGAATTTTGCAACTATGTATAATCAAATTAGTTAAAAGAAAATATGCATGTTAAATTTAGATGATTATGGTAGCAAGATATAATTAATTTTCTACGACATTGTTTAAAAAGATTATATGTTCTTACTATTAGAATTTTATATTTTCCGCATAAGTTGTTACCCTGAGAATTGATACCTAATCGGGCAAAAATTAATAAGATGTACAGAGGTCATGCGATCGGGTTGTGAAATTCAAATGGTAGCAACTGGTAATAAAAAGTGGTAGTAATATTAATGTAATTTTTTATGTTATTATATTTGTAGCTATAGAATATTTGATTTTCTCAAAGAAGAGTACTATGTAGATCTAAAGCTAGTGGAGATATAAAATTTTAACTCGATAGTGGAAGCTAATGTTAAAAAATTTTGAGTTTCTTTACAGCAAAACTGATATCAGTTTTTAATTTGTTCCAGCTACGCAAGAGTTCTGTTGTTAATATGATTTCTCAAAGCAACGTAGACATTCCTGAATTTAACTTTCACTTAAGTGTTGCAAACATTTGTGCACCCATGGTCATTTTCATTTAAATTGAAATTGAATTCAGTTTTAAAAATTTATTTATAATCATTTATAGGGAAAACTAATATCACATTAAATATAAATCTCTAAAACAAAGAAAGCCTTCTTAAATAAATTCTTTACAATGGTCTAATATATCAAAAATGCACAAATACCTTAAATAGTCATCATCCATGCCATTCACGTTTTCCATCGATTAATGAATTAATTAAATTCCAAAACTGAATTAAACATCTGGGAACACCTTTTACAATCACAAGTAATAAAATAAACATTGTAGGTCAAAATAAAACTTTTAATTTCGATTAATATTCACAAATGTTTGACCTAAATTCGGTATCGAAATGCAGGGAACAAAATTAAAACAGCATGTTAGAAACTTAAATGTACTGAAATAGCTTCTCAAGTTCTTCCGGTCCGTCAGAAATGATTTCGAATTACATATTCAAGCGACACTAAAATGCGGAAATAGCGAGATATTAAATCAATCTTTCACTTTTTCGCAGTGGTCGAAAAAACTACATTTTTTTCTTGTAGTTTACTGCATTAACAACTATTTTTTACAAACGTAGTTAACAGCAATTACTTTTTTTTTTAATACCAGAGATGCCAATTGCTCCGGACACGCCAAAATAATTTAAAAGTGGTAAATAACTACAAAGTAAATTTTGCAAATATTTGACTATTTTTGCTAGCTTTTTAAAAGGCATACCATAATTATTAAAAGTGGTGAATTATATAAGGCTACGAATTATTTAGAAATAGTGGTGGATAAAAATCTACTAAATTGAATTTATTAAACCAAGAATCACAATTGATTAACTACCACTTTAAAATATATATTTGCTGTCCGGAGCAAGTTGGCATCTCTGTAATACGGTGACTACAAACTACTTTGGAATTGTAGTGAGTACAAACTACTTTGCTGGAGAAATTAATTTACACATTGTATTCAAAATAATTTTAAGTAAAAAAATTGGTTATCTTGAACATGAAGAATTATTTAGAAATATTTTTCTTGTTTTCATGAGCCATTTTGTTATTCTAAAACATTTTTTTTTTTTTTTTTTTGAATTTCTTCTTTGAGTCTTCAACTTTTTACGCTCTTCTCGATAACGAATATTTAAGTTTAGAAATGCTAGGAAATTATCAAATCCTTGCAATTTCAAGTTTAATACTCTTTTATTTACTCTAAGAAATTAAATACATACTTTGAAATTAAATGATACTTACTTCCTTTGAAATAACACCAGCGATTTACGAGTGCACATTCGCGTGTGTAAATATGATCAAAGTGATGAATTATCGATTATTTGTCATGACTAGCTTAAATATCAGTTATACGTGACCCCAAATTCACAATTCTTGTTAACTCACAATCACAGAGGCATTTAAAATTGTGTCCTTTGACATACTCTCGACGACTTGTACGCATCCAATTCGAAAAATTAGTTGTGTTAGAACCCTGTTCGTAAACTAAACTAACGTTAAAAGTAGTTGCCAGGTATCGTTCCAAAACTACAATTTTTTTGCATAGCACTTCTCAGTACGCTACTATTTCAAAAAAGCAGCACACTACCCTACAAACTGCGAAAAAAAGTAGCAACCACAGTAATTTCCCTACTCGTAGTGCGCTTCTTCCAACCACTGGTTTTCAGGATATGAAGGGATCTACTATCCTTTGTAGTTAATCTATTAGAGTCACTTAGCAACACCATTGCCTGCTAATTCAGCGATCAACCTCAAACACTTGATAAATGGGATAAGGGCCACTTCCCGTCCCAGGTCCCCAGCTAAAACAACATACTAGGACTATTAGAGCCACTTGGGAACAAGAAAACTTGGCTGTTCTTTTTTCATAAACATAAAATTATGTAGGACAATTGCTTCTGTCTCCATTTTTATTTTAGAAAACAAACATGTTGTTCCTTTGTGCTCGTAAACACGTTGAATGCCACGCTAATTTTACATGGCTTGCCCGTCTGGCCAAACGGTAAATAACTACAAACTAAATTTGTAAATATTAGACAGATTTTGCTAGTATTTTAAAAGGTTTAGCTAGACATATCTGAAAAAAGTAGAGAATTATATAAGCCTACGAGTTGTTTAGAAATAGTGGTGGTTAAAAATCACTAAATTGAATTTATAACCAAGAACCACAATTAATAAACTACCACTTGAAAATATTTATTCGCCATCCGGAGCAAATTGGCATCGCTGCGTTTATGAATAAAACTATTTTTGTGTGTTCTGTATTGCATTATTTTCTTCAAACCATTTCAGTAACGATAATAATATCAAAAAAAAATTAAAAATTTACTCGAATTATATGTTTCTAATAATCTTGCTTCGCCGGTCACCGGTGACCCCCAAGCCATTCAACCAGGGCCTTATTATCGCACGGGCCTACGGGGCATGGGCCCTGGGCCCAGTGTCTGATGGGGCACTAAAAACACAAAATTTAAAACCTATAAAGAGCAATTTACACTGCATCCAATTTCCGAGATGCGCGCGGGAATGTTTTCAACAATAAACTGCTTATGCATGTGTGAATTTTATGCAATGAGAACACTCCCTAAAGAAGAAAGCGATGCCGCTCGGCAGCTGAGGATACGAACTATTTTTGAGTTGGGGGCTCTCATTGTTGGCAGCCAAGTAAAATTTTGATTTGTAAATATAAACACATCTTGCCTCTCGTAAACGTGGGGCTTCCCTGGCCGAGCGGTATCACCGGTCCAAACGCTCTGTTAGGCGTGGAGGTAGCGGGTTCGAATCCCGTCGTAACCCTGGATGTATTCTTTGTGATGTCTTTCTCTGAATTGTTCTATCTGTATTTTCTACTTGACAATGACTTATAAGCCTATATTGAGCACACAAGTCAGCAAATGTATGTAATTTCAATAAATCAATCTCTCGTAAACGTGTGTTGACAATGTCTACGAAACAGCTAAGTGGTCACGGTAAAAGAAAATTGAAGAAAAAACGAAATGATGAAAACAAAAAAATGAAAGGATTCATGGACAATTTTCTTCAAGTATTCAAGTAGTTCGAGTGAGACCAGTTCAACAAGGTGTGATGCAAAATCATTGTATAAAAAAATGGATAAACGACAAACAGCAGTTTCGGCTGTCTTGTGGGACACTATTTTGCAGCGTCTAAATAAAGTTAATATCCAGCTGCAAGCAACAGATGGAAATGTAAGCATTATCATACCTTTATTTGATTCAATTATAAAGTTTATTCAATGTATCAGAGATGATTTTGTTACGTATGATTCTAAAGCTTCACAATTAGTTAATTGTGACTTTATTGAAAAGCGAAAAATTAAAGTTGTAAAAAATAGGTATCTTGATGATTCGAAATCCAAAGAAGTGGATTTAACTAGCCGAGAGATATTTATAACACAGTGCCATTATGTCATTTGTGACTTATTAATGAGCGAGCTAATAAAAAGAAAATCAGCATATTTAATAATTGAAAACCGCTTTAGTTTTTTGTGCAGACATATAGTCAAGATCAAGAGACATTAAAAAAGTCTGCTGAACATTTTAAAGAAATTTACAGTGCAGATGTAGATGAAGAGTTTGAGAGTGAAGTGCTTCATTTTCTCCAGTTTTTATCTGATGAATCTTTGACACCCCAAGAAAAACTAAAAATTGTTCGCTCTCAAAATATAACACACACATTCCCAAATGTTGATACTGCTTTACAAATTCTGCTAACTATGCCAATTTCAAATTGTACAAGTGAACGTTCTTTTTCTGCTTTGAAACGCATAAAAAACAATTTGCGTAATAATATTAAGCAAGATAATTTATCTTGCTTAAGCATTTTATCCATTGAAAGTGATTTGACCAAAATGTTATTGATACATCTGCATCAAAAAAAGCAAGAAAAATGCCATTGTAGATATTTGTTCATCATTTTATTTTTGAATGATTATATATATATATATAATCTTTGGGTCTGAATATTTGTATTGCTTTAATAAGAAATTTATCACATTCATCTATATTTTGTTTATTGTGAAAAAATTCTTGTGTTTTTTATATGGTATATTTTAGATAATTTAGCAGGTGGTTCTTTTAAATTTTGAAATTTCAAGTATTATATCTAAATCATTAATACATCGAATAGCAATATATTTTTGATCATTTGTATAGGATTATGAAATAATTTTTACTATACTTATAATTAGATCAAATGTTTGTTATAATTATTTATTTTTAACATTATTTTTCTTTATTCCTCTTTACTGATGAATAAATATTTGAGATGTGTACAATAACATTTTGGGAAACAATTTTAATTATGATTAACTTAAAAGTCAATGTTTTTAAAGGGGGCACTTAACCGAAGGCCAGGCCCTGGGCCCATTTTCATCTTAGTCGGGCCCTGCATTCAACGTGTTAATAATGACAAGCTCTCTTTTTATTGCTACTGTCATGGAATTATTATCTTTTAACTAAAAAGAATCTATTGGGTACCAAGCATTAAAAAACAATTAAGGGGCATTTAGGCCTCAGATGCCCAATTCTACAACAACGATCGAACATTAAAAATTACTCACTTTTTGAAAGATCTTAATACAGTAACCATTTATAGAAGACTGCATTTTTTGCAGTTGTGTTAGAAAATAATTGAAAAACTAAATTAACCCATTGAAAACCGATTTATTTAATTAACAAGCTGTGAAAAAAGACAAATTAAAACTGATAAAAAATTTTATTAAAAATTATTGAGATTTTTTGGTTGATTAATTACAAAATATAACTTTATGCGTACACTAAATATGTTGACATTTATAAGAGGTGGTAGTTTGGAATTGGACTGAAATTTAATTAAAATTTCCATCAAATCCCAGGAAAGCTATCCTATTATTAGTAATTGACATCCAAAATAGAAATATATAATTTGAAATTAATAAGTAATTACTAATTTCAAATCGTATATTTCTATTTTGTATGCAAGATCAAAATAAAAAGTACTTTATTTAAAATTTTATTTTGCATTGCAACATAACAGTTAAAGAAATAAATTTTAAAAAATACATTTGTAAAAAACATATCGAAAAAAACATTTGTAAAACACATATAGAAATTGAGCAAAACTATTTGAAGAAAAAGTTCAGCATATCAATATCTCATCGGGTTTTAAATAACAATAGATTTATAATTTAATATAATTACGCGAACTTTCTTTAAAACTCGATCTATCCTTTAATACTTCTGTAAAATCAGTTTTTTAAGTCTGCAGCGATAAAGCTCAAACTCATGAAAGTGGCAACTGAATTCAGCTGGGACTGAGGAATAAATAAATATCCAATTGCTTTAATTGGCGGCTCATATCTTTAGACATCGCCAAACTGCATTTGATTTTCAGCATACAACTCTTTTCTCTCCTTAATAGCAGTTATTTAATTAAAAGGAACCGACTATTCGAAAGCAGGGATATACTATTTCCCAAACACTTTTTCCTGAACATTTTTCTACTTTTACTAAAATTAATTAATTTGGAGTAAAAGAACTTCTTCCGGGAAAGCTAATGAAATATTTTCGGTGCATTCTTGAGCTCTGCATTTGATTACGAAATATTTTTAAATGACTTAAGCTGTGTTAACTTTTTGAATTCTTTCACATTTTTCGAATGATGATTAATGAATAATTTGAACGCACTAAGGTTTTATAAAAAAATAATTATGTTCATTATTCTTTCGTTAGAACATAGTAGTTCTTTAATTTAACGATGTCATTTTTTATTTATTTAGACGAATTGAATCGTCTATGATTAATCAATTTCGAAAGATCATTTACAAAATCGTCATTTTTCTTAGTGTTTCAGTTTTAATTATCCTTATACAAAATTACAAATAGTTTTTATCTTACTGCTCTGCATTTGCTACTATGATTATTTTGTAATAATTTATTATTCATTAATTATTCTGAAATAATTTGGAAAGTATGAGGTGCGTCTGTGTGCTATGCATGGCAATAATTTTGCTTTCGTTACAAGTAACGACAATAAAATTAAAAAGTACATACTTTTTATATGTACCTTGTTACTTCACAAATTTAGTTATTTTGCTTGTATTTTCAGTACTTTCTTAAGAAAAAAGAAAAATACCTGTATTGAACGTATCGAAAGCAATTATTATTAGTTCCGAAAAAGTTTTATTAAATTATTTTCAAAATTTTTTACCAGAAATCTTTTTGAATTAAATGATTTTTCTCGCATTATTTTAATATTAATGTTTCAGTAATAAATATGGTACTGTAACAGATAACTTTAACCATAACTTAATTTGTAATTAATTAACACTAAGAAACAAATTTTCTGTTGCATTTATACGAGTACTTCATCTTACTTCAGTGCGGTGAAATATTTTTTTAAAATTAGTTTCGTCCTCAAAACTACAGGTATACTTTAAAAAAGATATTTTTAATTAATTACTTTTTTTGCCTGAATGTACAAATTCATAAAGAACGTTTAGGATTATAAACATACATGTGCATGTTGTCTGCTTCTTTCAAAATAACACTTAATCCTTAAATACATAACGATGTTTACTAAGGTGACAAAGTCATGAGATCGCAATATGCAACTATACAGGTGGCAGCAGTATAGCGTACAAAATTCATATATGATGAGCGACATGGCAGGAATTTTATCAGTGTTTAAAAAACATTCGAAACACTGCGCTTTTGTAATTTGGCCCTCTAGATATTCCAACATGAGCACCATCGAACATTTATGGGATATAATAAACAGTTTGTGCACATGCACTCGCAATATTTTCGCCATTAAGGACATCTATTAACCCTTTCGGGCCGACTGTCACAAATAAGTGCCAGCATAAAACTGTATCAATCAGGGTAAAAAGATAAAACTGGTAATCAAATTAATTCTTTATCAGTTTATTTGTGGGCGGAGTTATAATTGTTTGATTTATTTAATTCACCATTACTTTGTTCAAAATGAAACTATTTGGTTATACTTTGAACTAACATTGATTATATATATGATTAAACAATAAATAGTTAAAGTAAAAGCAAAGTAAGTCTATCAAATCAGCAACGGCTACATTTAAGTTACCGTTTTTTATTTAATTACAACTTGATTCTGATTTTGTACGAATGCAATGCTTTTTTGAATCAACCGTCCCCAAGGGGTTAACACTCTATGGCTTAATATTACTACAAAAGGCTTCGAACTACTTGGTGATGTAGAAATGCATCAATATTTTTTTTTAATTAAAAGAAACTTTAATGTGGACTTTTTCGTTCTTCTCGCATTAACTACAACCATTTCCCAGTTGGTTTCAAACGCCAATTATTGAAAATAAAAATTCATCCATTTAAAGGTTAAGATTTAAAAAAAATAATAATGCATAACTTCCTTCCACTCCTTACGTAATAAAAGCAGTGGGGATGCTCAGTATTCACTCGAGTGAATTTTAAAACATCCAAGTCTGGAATATTAAATTCAAATGCATGAAAACCACAGGTTGAAGAAAGAAACCGATTGCAGATTTGAAATCAGCTGCGCGAAAATATCCAGAAACCGTTTAAAAGTCTCGTGAAATAGAATATGAGAAAAAATTTTGTTCCCCAGTATTATCATTCTTTTTTGCTTTATCTTGATATATATATTCTTTTCCCTGTTTTTACACAGGATGTAAAAAGGAGGAAACGGTAAAGTGTCTAGAAACGAATAGATCGGATCGAAAGAGAACATTTGGTGTTATTACTTTCTTTATCCAGTTAAATGTGGAATAAAATTTTTGAAAGACCCCTTCAGGTTGCAGAATTAGGATCAAGTAATGACATGTATACACGTCGAACGCAACACAGATGATTCTATTATAAATTTTACGACCAAGATTTTTTTTACAGTTATATTATATATAAATTATATATAGTACACTATAATGTATATAGATATTTATACATTAATTACAGTTAAGTACAGTTATATTATATATCTATAGTTTGGGAACGGTTTGCTATCTTGAGAAATGTACATCATATAGAAAATAACATTATTTTTTATACTTCATGTTAAGCATACTCTAGAGCAGGGGTTTCCAACTTACATGAGGACGGGGGCCTCAATTAAAAACACAAATCAAATGACGGGCAGCAACTTTATCAAAATTTTATGTAGGACTCTTTTAGGTTTGAAGGAACATTAAATATTACGGTCAGATTTTTACCAAGTTGCACAAAACAAAAGTATTGAATTACAAATTAAAGTAAGAAGTAGATTTTTAAAAATATTTAATTGCATATTAAAAAATTCGGGCTACAATAACTTTAGTGTGCACCCATGTATTAAACAATTAATGTGCAACAGATATCAAATAAAACTTTATAAAGGTTGGTATTAAAACTTACATTTTAGCACACAAAATGTTCAATGACAAAATTGAGGTTTGTCTGCTGCAACCACCATAGAATAGATATTTACATTTTAAATTTACAAATGTGTGTGTAAATATTTTCGTCCAAAATGAGTGGTTTCAAAAAGTTAAATCGGAGAATTTCTGATACACATGCTAAATTATATTTACAAAATACAAAAAAAATGAAATAAAAAAGAGAAACATACACGATTATTTTTGTATTTGAATAAATATTTTTTTGGATGCAAAACCTGAGAAATAATTATTTTTGCCCCGTTGGTATGATAAATTTCACAGAAATGAAGAAATTAGGTTTTTATTAACGATAAAAGTATTTCAACCCAACATAGATTTTTTTACGAAAATTGTCCGCGCTCTAAAGTTCGGAACAAGCATTTATATATATTTTTAAATCAACTATATGTAGTGATAGCCAAAAACAAATTAAATTTACAAAGAAAAGCAAAAATTTTGCTACTACTTTAAATATTGAAATCAAATCATGCAGAAAATCATTTCTGAGAAAAGGCAAGGTTGATAGATATGTAAATAACATTGTACAAAATGAAATAGCATTAATTACTACCACTATCATAACTGAGACTTGTTAGAAAGATGTTCCAGTGTGAGATAGATTGCTTATCAACGCTCTTCCTGGATTGCCCAATTATCCAGTGCTTGAAATTTTTAGTTGTTACAGTTTGAAAATATATATTTTAAGTAATATATCAATTAAAATCTAACCATCTTAAAAATACGAAAGAACAACTTAACGTTGAAAAGACTATTACAAAAAGAGTAAAAAAAGAACAAGAAACATTGATTAGAAATCTTTGAGATAATCAATCGAAGGTGCTTAGTCGGGAGCAACTAAACATTTATTAATCCTACAATCTTCTTTCCCGTTGCCCAATGCAGCAAAAGATCAAATGTTCTTCGAGATAAGGAAGACGAATGGCACAGAAATAAAGAAAATAATCTCTGGAAGCCCTCACACATCGGCAATTAATGTTTTCCTTTAGAAGTGCCTCTTCAAAAAACAACAAAAGCCCTAATTAACTCAAGTTTTTCCTATTCTCTTCGAGTAATTATAATATTGAAATATTATCTTCGTACTTAAACAAAGAAAGTTTGAACCGAACTTAAGAAAGGGAGATAAAGATTATCTGATAAGCTCCCTATATACCCACATTAGTTTTTAATTTCTTGTTTCTTTTTCGCTTTTTGTAGAAGATGTGATCTATGGTTTTATAATTTTTCCTTCCCAGACGAATAAATTTTGCTTTTAATTAATTCCTGCAATATCTTAATTTTCAACACAGCTCATTAAATACATAGTTGCCAATTCTCCTGCTTTCCGGGAGAGATTTAATTTTTATTTTCAAAATGCTAGAAATATTGAATATAGTAGCTTTTTTCTTTATCTTTGTTTAATAAATACGCTCCCTTGGTCGATACGTATTCCGCCCCCGGGTCTCCACGATCACAGTGCTGGCGTAAAATATCCTAGTAGATAGTAGTAGATAGATAATGGGTTAGAAATGCCTTACCGTCAAGCTAACAATGAAAGATTTTCGTGGTTTTCCTCATCATCTCCCATATGAAAAAGCCTCCACGCGGTTTTTCATAAGTAGTTTGCGAAGACTATTTAAAAAGTAACCCGCTCTTCGCATGAACCCAAATTCTTTTATATAGGCGATTTTGAGAAACTTATCTTACATATTTGAGAATTGAATTTGTGGTGGTTGACAAGCAAATAAGACAAACCAATCATATTCATAAATTAAACAAATTTTTAGGAATATATTTGTTACCACTTTCTTAATTCTACTAGATTTTGTATTAAATGGTTCATTTGTAAACTTCTTTATCTTCATAGTGGTCTAATCAAACTGTAAAAAACTGACCGGACTGTAAGAAACAGGGTGGAGGCTTCCTGTTATAGGAAGCGTTGGTTAAAGTCTTCAACGAAGGCAAATTTTTTTCAAGATTCGATATAGGTGTTCCCTTGTCTTCTGGATTGGGTTCAAAGTTACAAGACTATGGAATTGAACATAGGTAGTTCGGAAACTCGAAACTGGATGAACAACGTTAGTAAAATGAAATTTTAACTGTGTCGTAAGGAAAAATTGGGCTAATTTTCAAGAGTGATTTTGACGGCGCTTTTAATATTTATGATTTGCTACGAATCTATGATTTGATGTTAAGATACGATGCATTGTCTCATCTATGAAACATGAGCTAGTGAAACCTGTAGCAATGCAGAGGAGTATGTTCAAATTTTTAATTGAGGTTCAGCATGATTCCACAATGCTTCAATTCAAAATCCTTGAAAGGTTGAATACGTTGTCTCAACTATAAAGGATAATTTAGTGAAACCTGTAGCTATGTAGAGAAACATGTTCAATGTTTTTATTGAGGTTTATACAAAAAGGCTTTATTCCTCAATCTGCAGTTCAAAATCCTTGAAAAAGGTTGGATGCATTGCCCCATCTATAAAGGATAAGATAGTTGAAACTCGCCGTAATGCGGAGGAACTTGTTCACATTTTTAGTTGAGGTTTATACCAAATATATTTATTCCACAATGCTGCAGTTCAAAATCCTTGAAAAGTTGGATACATTGTCTAATCTATAAAGGATGAGCTTGTGAAACATGTAGCAATGCAGAGAGGCATGCTCAAAGTTTTAATTCAAACCTGTAGCATTTTACAGGAACATGATAAAGGTTTCAACTGAGGTTTCTGTTTTTGAAATTGATTAACTATCATAATTTACGACAAAATTCCAAATAAATATTAAATTTACCTTTTTTTTTAATCATTAAACTTTTGTAAGTTTCACAGATTAAGAGAATCTTTGTATTAATTTGTTGCTACAAGTAAAATCATTATTTCTAAATGGACCCGGTTTTATGCGACTATCTGGGACCAAACCGGATACTGGCAAGCTTCCAAAAAAAAACGTACTCTCCGAAATGTAGTTTTTTATGTTAAATATTAGGTTTATCGGAAAATTCTGCCTGCGGAAGAACACGCTCTAGTATACAAGGATGGCGAAAGTTGCCTTCTTAATAAAGAAAAGTGGTAGGACATTTACCCTTAAATGTACATATCCCAGATATACCACTCAGTTCGGCCGGATACTTCCGTTACAATTTTGAATAGCTATACACAAGCTGTTTTACTCCATATATGCAGTCTCTTCAAACTATAGCCCTACCACTTTCGTTTAAAAAAAAGGAACTTTTCTGCTTTAATGTAAAAGCAGTAACTTCAAGTGATCAGAATTTTCCGGTAGGCCTAATAATATTTATTTTTCAAACTAAATTGTTGATTTATTTATCATTCAAATAAAACTTAAAGCTTACAAAAAAGAAAGCGAAAAAAAATGTAATATTATAAAAATCGGTTTTGTCCAACTTTTCCTCAAAAATAAGTATTTAACGTTTTAGGGAAATGGAAAAGAATTCTAATGACAATAAATATAGTTCAGAAATATAGTGTGATTTGCAGCATGTACACATTATGCTACGTTTTACCTGCTTTAAAATTCCTCATCTTCTACAATTTCTTAAGCATCCATGTTAGCAAAGTTTAATTACTGGAGATAATGATCTTAAAGAATTGGCGAGGCAAAGATATGAATAATTTGGCGTGAATTAACGACACTACGGGTGAAGATATGGAAATTTGCCAACATTTTTACAAAAGGGATCGATTTGAAATCGCAGACTCTTGGCTTCTTAACTAAGAATCTCAATTTCATTCTTTTCTTCACAACCAGTACATGAACAAAAGAAATCCTAATTTCATGAAGGTATAATAAAAACGATTAAACGTCACATTGTAGATAGACTAAGAAATATCAAATTTTTCGAATTTCTTCTCATATATTTACTTAATTATTGCCCGATAGGGTTAAATGTCTAATCGTAGTAGTATAGGACTGTTTTGTATCCTGAAAGGGTGAAAAACTTGGTAGTTAAACCCTTTCATATCCATCTTGCAGAGATGCCATGGGCGACTAAATATGTAAAAAAGTGGTACACTAATAAACAGTAAAAATCTATTAAAGAATCAAACTTAGGACTTTTTTCTAGCATATTTCTTTCAGTTTACTATTGAAGATGAATGCAGAGTTGCCACAGATGACTAAAATTGTAAAAACGTTTCATTTATTTTGCTTATTTTTTAAAGTAATTATTCAATCGTAACTACCACCATGACATTCATTGTATAGCATTTATATTTAAAGCGAAACAATCCTTTTCAGTTAAGAATGTGGTGAAACCGGTAAAAGAGCTACACTTTAAGTATATCTTAATGAATACCCTAGTTGTACCCTTGATATTAAACTTGGCCTTAATTTTATGTTCTTTACTCTCCTTGTATATATTTTGTACATAGTTTAATTTTACTTCTGCCCATGTATATAATTTGACTTGATGAATAAATTTTCACTTTGAAAAAAATTTACTCAGTATTTTAACAATTCATTGTGCTATCAATCTCACTACTTGACAATTCAGATCTCTCCTACCAAGAGTTGCAAAAAACCCACAGTAAAGTGGGTTTTTCTAAAATTGATTTCCTTTTTTATCCTTTGTTATATTAAAGAGCTATTCTATTGAAATATATATGTAGTTTAGCTTAAAAAATTAACCTATGGTGAAAACACTAACTGTGTTTGGAGACTGGGGAGCCACCTTGCTGGCTAGATTTGACTGCATGGCCATTGATTAGTCAGTGCCTTTGATTCGCAATCCATCCACACAAAAACATTTCCTCAAATATTTCTTAAAATTAAAATATAAATAAAAAGTAATCCTGCATTTAAATAAGTTTCAAATATGTGATGTATGTGAGTACACATAACATTTTGTATCGTAATGTCAGAAGAAACTTTTTCAGACTTTTGCACAAATTTATTTGTATTAATTATTAATTACACTTTAATTACCTATATGTTAAGTCAATTCATAAAATTAAACTTAATTATTAATATTAAAATAAGGTACTTATCCCTGCCCTCTCTTTTCAAAAAACCCCAATAAAACATGAAAAACCCACACGGGTTAGACTTTTCTGGAAAAACCCGGGTTTTTTGCAACCCTGCTCCTACCCCTCTTTTATCTAATACATGACTTATATTGTGTACGTATATCTTTCAGAACACGACGAATCGGTTGGTGAGGCTTCGTGCCAAATCATATTCAGCATCCTTTTCAGTTATACCTTCAATTATAAACTGAGAGAAATATGCCAGAAAAAAGTAGCAAATTTTAATCGATGTTTGCTTTTAATTAATCAGCACTTTCTACATTTTAAGTCGCCTGCAGCAGTAAGTGAAATTTTCCGATTTAAGCTTGGATTTTCAGAATTTCTAGCCTGGAGGGCTTTTTGCTCTTTCATCGAGCATGAAATTATCATGAGAGAAAAGAGGGGGTAAGAGAAATGAGCATTAATTAGAATAAATAAACATAAATGAATTGCTGATCTATACCACTACTTACATTTATATTCGCTTTTGTTATTCCTGATCATGTTTTAAAAACCAGTTAATATCCCTAATTAGCATATCTCATTAGAAGTTATAAGGTAAATACCGGTCTGTTTCTTATCTGGGAAAAAGAAAATACTGGTAGATAGTCTAAAATAATAAAAGCTTTTTAAGAAATCAGACAATGAAGTAGCATTGCTGCCATTTTTTTTCTCTTTTCCGTTGTATTATTTATCTTTTAATATTTCATTTTGATTCAATAAATTTGATCCAAAATATTACTGACTTATATTATCGCTTGTTTCAATTATTCCCAATTCATTTTAACATGAAGTTTGCTCTCAAAATACGACTGCCAAATCCAGAGGTGCAAGTTTGGAAGACTCAGTGTTATATTAAAGGTCAAGTAAGTGGGTCAGTTCTGCGACACTGAGTTTTTGGAGCCGGGAATAAGCTGTTCTCGCGATACCGTTTGAAAACAGTCAGAAAAGTTTTATCAATTTTCATCTTAAGTGAGTTATTCCTTTTTGTTATAAATAAACAAATTAGTGTAGAATTCAAATGTTTTGAAAAAAAAAACATTTCATCTTAACCCAAAATATTTTCCAAACAATCAAAACACATTCATTAGTAATGTCCCCAAAGTTTTCAAAAATCGTGAATTGTATTATTATTTAAGATTTTAAATATTTTTTATTGTAGTTTCATTTTTTGATAAAAAATATTTCAAATATTGGTGAAAGAATTATTATTAAAAAAAGAATAATGACATCGCGTAAAAATTATGAAATGAATCAATCGAAGAATGAACTATTGGATGATTAACAACTGTTAAACTTCTTATAAGTTGAAAAAATATGGTGCTCTTTCATCATCTCCTACATTAAGAAGCCTCCACACGGTCTTTTATAAGTAGTCCGCGCAGACTGTTTAAAAAGTGAACCAGTTGTGCGCATGAACCCAAAACCTTTTGCAAAAGTAATTGAGAGAAATTTATCATATATATTGGAGAATTGAATCTATAGTGGTTGACAAGTGAATAAGGCAAACCAATAATATTCATAAATAAAAAAAATTTTTAGTCATATATTTGCTACCACTTTCTTATTTTAACTATATTCTTTATTAAATGACTCGTTCGTTAATTGGATATCCTTCCCGGGGAGCAACCTGTGAAAGCCGCGGACAGCCGCGGGGGAAGCAGGTCTCCGGGACTTAGGGCCAACCCCCCCTCGTTTTTATTGATACGTTCTTGCGTAATATTACTAATTCTACACTCAGATGAATGAGCTAAAGCCGCAGCCTGCGGCTGGTACTCAGGTCTAAATGTCATATAGGTAATTGGATATCCTTCACAATGGTCTGATCGGACTACCTATAAAAAGCCGTGTGGAGGCTTTCAGTTATAGGAAGCGTTGACCGTAACACTCAGTCGCAGGTTTTAAGAGAGCAACTCCAGGTTAGATTCCAAAATTTCATTTCACCGTGCACGTAACTGCGAGTTACTTTAACTCGGAGTTAACTAACTTGGTTTAGGTTCTACAATTAGGAGCTCCACTTTTAGATACTGGTTATCTGCATTCTTGTAATTTTGAAGTCAATTCAGAAGACAAGGTAATTTCTGGATTAAGTATTGGAAGAAATTTACCTTCGTGGAGGATTTTTGGTGGAACAAACCCGCATTTACGTTACATGGAGAGGAACATCACGAAGATCTCCCACGGTTACCCTGACGGCAAGGGGACTCTAACCCATGATCAGTCTATCACTGAGAATATTTCTACGTCAGCAAGCACTGTAGCGCGGGTGCGAAATTCGAATCAACCAATCATTGCCGGGATTCGAACCCAGTTCACCTCATTGGAAGGCGAGCACTCTACTCCCTGAGCCACCACGTCTTTGATACTCGAATTGTCGAGAAACTGAATTAATGAGTTGCATTGAATTAAAAAGTTAAGAAAATTGAAGTATTTATATTCGCTTTTTATAAAATATGATAAAAAATTATTTGTGTTTAATAATAATAGGAATAAGAATGATTAAAAAAATAACATTTACTTAATTAAAAAAATTTTAAAAGCTAGGAAATATGTAATGCATGTAATTGCATCACAATTATATAAATACTATCGTACAATACTGTCTCACATGCTACCGCTTCCAAGCCAAAATGAGAAAATGATTGCTTTGAGTTTTTAATTCATTTTTCTTTATTCAAACTAAAATTGTTATATAAATAATTTCATACAATATTATATCAAATGCTTAATAATTCATTATTTTGCCTTAAATTAATTTAGAAATTATCCGCATTACTACAGAACTTCATAAAAAAAAATTTTTTTTAAAGCAGTAACTGAATAAAATGCATTAACTTAGTTAGAAAAAGAAATTAAATGGAAAACTTTTTTAAGAATGAAGAATCAATACCGAGCTTTCACGCGAATGCCGCTTTTGCTGAAAGTGTTTTTGGCATTTTGATTAGTTGTCGAGAAAGATCTTTTTTTTTTATTTGGCCTCTATAACAGGCATAACAATTAATTTCAAAAGTTACAAATTAAGTTCCTTAAATCTTATTATTAAATAAATATTTTAAATGTAATAAAGACTATCAAATGTACAATACGCAAAAAAAAAAATTAACTGACCATCCTGAATATTTTTTGCTTTAATAATCGAATCTATGACTTCTAGGATTCAATCTTAATGGTTTGAAAGGATGACCTCAAATATGCTAATTAATTAGCGCAGACGATATTTATCAGAGATGCCAACTTGCTGCGGACAGCAAATATATATTTTAAAGTGGTAGTTTATCAATTGTGATTCTTGGTTTAATAAATTCAATTTAGTAGATTTTTATCCACCACTATTTCTACATAATTCGTAGGCTTATATAATTCACCACGTACTTATGTCATGCTATGCCACCACAATGTAGCAAAATTTCAAAATGTTTTTAAACACAATGTATATATGTCACGATGTATGGGATAGGGGACGCTGCGCGGCCCAGGTGCCCAGTTCTTTTTAAATAAAGCGAAGCGATGTCATGCTATGCCTTTCAAAAAAATAAATAAATAAATAAAAATAATCAGATATTTGCAAAATTTACTTTGAATTTATTTACCGTTCTTTTTTTTTATTATTATTCTGGCGTGTCCCCGGCAGTTGGCATCTCTGTATTTTAAGTTGCAAACTCTGACCCAAAAATCTACTTTCTCTGAATAAACATACCTTTTTCTCGACGGATTCGGATTTCTGACCCCCCCAAAACATAGGGGGCAGCAGCAATCTGGGGTCAGGAGAGCGATCCAAAGTTTGGATCCCTTAATGTTGATTTCTCGTTTTGCGTATTTCGTCCTACCTCGAGAACTTTTTAAGCGAATTATAAAAGAATTCACACACAATTCTAAAATTCATTCATCCAAAGATAATTCCATGCAAAATATAAACTGTTCATTATTTTTAATTATTTTATTTTATAATAGTCGAAAGCATTTTGAATTGTAATGCATGCAGTTTTTCACGTCAATTTAAAGTATGTCATTTCGCATGGCAAAATACAAAATTTGAGAGAAATCGGTCGAATTGTTTCTGAGAAATCGAATTTTAAAATATACGGCTTCTTTAAAACAATTGAATAATTAAAGATATATAATAATAAATAAGTAAAAATGAATTTAGTTTTTAATCGCTTTTGGAATCCTTGGAATGAGCACATAAACCTACTTACATGAGAGTAACAATAAGTAAAAATTATTTAACCACTTTTTATTTTGAAAAATGTAGAGACAAAGAAAATCGCTTCACTGTAGACATGCAATTGATGAATACAATTTGCTTAGCTTAACTAAGTTTTTGAATTAGAATTTTCTGACCTACAAAAGCTTAACACTTTGAATGCCACGCTAATTTTACATGGCTTACCCGTCTGGCCAAACAGTAAATAGCTACTAACTGAATTTGCAAATATTAGACACATTTCGCTAGTTTTATAAAAGCCTTTGCATGACAATTCTGAAAAAAGTGGTGAATTATATAAGCCTACGAATTGTTTAGAAATAGTGGTGGATTAAAATCTATTAAATTGAATTTATTACACCAAGAATTACAATTAATAAACTACCACTTCAAAATATTTATTCGCTGTCCGGAACAAGTTGGCATCGATGTGTGTATAAATAAAACTATTTTTGAGTATTGCTTTAATTTCTTCAAACCATTTCAATAACGATAATAATATTAAAAAAATTAAAAATTTAATCGAATTATGTGTTTCTAATTATCTTGGCTTCGCCGACTGATTGAAATACATGTTATAAAACACATATTATAAATTATCAAGTGTTTGCCTAGTTAATACATTGTATGCTGGCAATTTTTCCAAAAAAATGAATTACAGCTGTTAGTGATTAAAATTTTAAAAAAGTGGTAGGCAAGATTTCCTGCCTACTGAATATTTACTATATTTTCTGAAAGCTGGCGCAAACACTTCACTATAGCTACAACTTCAATTTTAAAACAATAAAAAAATTACGACGGGCGATTATAGTACCGATTACGTTTATAATGAATCATTCATGTTTGTCGTAATCACGAATAGATAATTTCTTCGATAAATAGGGCGAAACGAAGTAGTTTTCCTAGAACTTTTAAGACTTTCATGTAGATTGAAAACATTTTAAAAACGTATTTCAAATTTTTATAAATTATTCTTGATTACAGTTGTAAAAATAATTGTTATATCGCTGCTACTACTGCAAAAAAATCATAAACATGTGTACACACATCACCTCCTACAACAGAAAGCCTCCACACGATTGCTTATAGGTAGTCTGCACAGACAATTTAAAAAGTGAACCTGTTGCGCGCATGAACCCAAATTTTATTGTTAAAAGTGACTGAGAGAAATTTACATTGTGTAGTTTAGAATTGAATCTGTAGTGGTAGACAAGTAAATAAGAGAAACCAATCATATTCATAAATTCTTCTTCTTCTTTATTTGAATAAACTGGGCTCCTGTGCCGCGAAGCGACCCCTATCCCATTCATCATTAAATTACATACTGTAAGGTAAAAAAACATTGATTGGCAAACATTGTAGCCATTATATTCATAAATTAAACAAATTTTTGGACATATATTTGCTACCACTAGTGGTCTGATCGGTCTACTTACAAAAAACCGTGTGGAGGCTTTCAGTCGTAGGAGGCGTTGCTACAAAGGAAACGTCCTTATGCCCTTCACAGGACTGCCAACTACTACGCTTTTTGCAAAATATTTAATTGAGTAGTAGACAATTAAAAACTAAAGTTCGTAAACTTTTTGTTAATTATGCTAATATTTTAAACGACTGATTGCGGGAAGGTTATTTTAATATAAGATTTCGAATCATTTACAAGCAGTGGTGGAAAAAAATTTTTTTAAATGAATTTATAAACGATCAAAGAATACATAAAAGCATAAACTTAACTACCACTAAAAGAAATTTTTCCTAAAAAGAGTAGCAAGTTAGCAGTCTATTTTCAATAATTGAATGTGAATTATGTTCTATTCTATTATATTCCATTCTATTTTATGATATTCTTTTCTGTTGCCTAAGAAAGATTAGAAAAACAAGTAGAAATATTTTATCTCGTAGAGAAAAAAAAAACTCACACTTGCAAAATAGACATAACAACCTCTTTAAATTACAGTCGCTATTTTGTTTAACCGCTTACGTCAAGTTTTATAATGATGCCTGAAGTGGAAAATAATATTAAAAGAAAATCTAGGAAAAAAGTGGTGAGAATTTAATATCTCTAACTATTATTATATATTTTTTTTAAATTTTTATTTATGCTGTTAAAAATAGAAATTAAAGATCCCTTTAAGTCCCAAAGGTGATACGTCGTCCATGTTAACATATAGAGAATTATATTCACTGATATTCGTTTCATTTTATTAATTGAAATTTATTCCCTGAAATATTTCCCGAATCTTAAATTTGAAAGGTGCTAATATTTTTTAAAGCCCGTACTCCAAGAAACTTGGTCAAAAACTCACTTATATTGTATAATCATAGCAACCGTTATAATTTATGGTCGCTATTTTGTTTGCAAGAGATTTAGGCGAAACCCAATAACTGATGAATACATATTTTAGTATTTTTTATATACGAAAAATAAATTTGAGGAAAAAAAGTGGTGAAATTAAATATCTCTTGCTATTCTTAAATCTTTTTTTTTAATTTTTATTTGTGCTTTTAAAAATAGAAATTAAGCGTCCATTTGAATCATAAAGGTTATATTTCATCCATGTTAACGTTTAGAGAATTATATACACCGATATTTTATTCATTGAAATGTATTCTATTGAACTTATTACTCGAAATATTATTTGAAAGGTGCAAATATTTTTCAAACCTGAACTCCAAGAAACTTTAAACTTGGTCAAAATACTTAGTCTTAAAATTCGGTAACTAAGTTCAATAAAATACATTTAATTGAATAAAGGAAACAGATATATTTTTTTTAAAATTTTAGTAATTAAATGCAAAAAAGTAGGGAAATTCCAGACACCGATTTAAGGTTTCGCGATGTAATAAAATCTGAAGGCAGAAAAAAAACCTTTGCGGGAAATAAAGAAATTACTTTTCGTTCATCTTAGCTTAGCTCATTCAGATCGATTCCATAGACTAACAAGGACGAAATGAAACCTGTTTTCTGACTGAAAGGGTTCCTTAATCCTCTCACTGCCCGACTTGTGAATTCCTCGGAGATGGATATTTTCCTTCTATTTAACTGTGCAACCCGCTCTTTTCCCATACCTGGTTTCGTTTCGTTTCTGCTTTTCTGTGGTATAAGCAGATAGCTTTAGTTATCTATATTTTTTGCGAAATGTCTAAGCATATTTTTCAGAATTTTACACGCTCTTCTCTTAGTGTGTTGATTCGTAATTTAAAAAAAATAAATAAAAAAGTTTACAAAATTTGCAAAGAAACGCGAATTTAGTGCGAAGAATTTGAGGTAGGACTTTGTCTCCAGAGTTGTTTCGAAGTTCATCATACTAAATATGACTTCTAATGAATATTTTGTTTATGTTTTTCCGTATTTTCTTTAGTATATACGTTTTACCTTTGTATTACATAAAGTAAGTATTCATTTAACCAAAATAAATTTTAAAATTTCTGTTTTAATATGATTAAAAGTAATATTCAATTTCTTTAGAACTTTTATTCATAGTCTAACTCTTTATTGAAAAAAATAATCTGTTAAAAATATTTATAAATTTTAACAATAAAATATATGTAAATTTAAAATATTTAAATAAAAAAAATGCGCTATTTTTGTACTTAGTTTGATAACAAGAAAAAAATTATATAGCCTGGACAGGAATCATGGTGGACGAGCGTATCGAACTTCGTTTATTCGTTAGAGGTACTCCGTCAGGTCAGCGGTACAAAGCCCCTTACACAAAATGTGAAATATTTCCAGAAAGCAAATGGACCAAATTTCCTCTTTACGGATGATAACGCCCGTCCGCATAGCAGACTAATACCTCTAATCGGCAAGTTGTCTGCCGACAAGTTGGCAGACTAATACCTCTAATCAGTGAATATTCAAGGATTGCCTGCGATATCTCCTGACCTTAGTTCCATCAAACATGTATGGGACGCCTATGAACGCTCAATTGAAATTCGAAGATCAGATCCAATGACCGTCGATGAACCTAAGAATGCCTTAGTGCAAGAGTGGGTGCGTTTGTCATAGTATGAAACCACAATTGTACACAGCATGAAGAACAGAATGAAACCACATGTGCGTTTGCCACAGTTGCACACCATAATAAACAGTATGGAACGCCTATGCGAGAATTGTGTAGTTTTTAGAGGCGATCATACATCCTATTAAGTATGTTTTTCTCTGGCTGACACAGTGTCTGTCGGCTGCTGTGCTGGACAAGTAACAATTCCCTTGTTAAAGGCACCGGGTCACCAATTGAAACGAGGCTATGTAGCGATGACACGGGTATTAGACGTGCATTTACCTCAAATGACTAATTCCATTAGAACAGCGATTAAAATATTCTTTGTGTGCAGCAGAGCTTGATAGAACTCCCCTTTTGATAAAACCATCCCGCATTTTGATGATTTCCCCAAATTTGAGAGGATTTCTGCATTTTAGAATATTTCTAATTAATTATCTCATGCCTAATCGACAATTTTTCCTACCCCGAGCATACATATACAAACTAGTGAAAAATGATGAAAACAATACACAATAATGAAAAATAGGTTGAATTAAAATTTTGCACCAAAGGATTATAAGCCATGTGAATACAGTCACCAGAGAGTGTTGAAATGAATAAAGAATTAACTGCCTCTTACCTCTCTTCGGATCGTCCTTTAAACCAGAGAGTATCCACACCTAGCGTCCTATCGTACATTGTCAAAGATGACCGTGGACTAGTACGGATCTTATTCAACGAATGCCTAGATCCGTACTGAGGTGATCTTCGGCCATCCATTACGTAAGCAGAAGCGTAAGCAGGGGCCGAAAATTATACAGATGGGTAATCCAAATTTGGCACAAGATATTTCGGCTATCACAAACGGTAATCCATTCGTTTCATCCTCAAATTCTGTTTTGAGAAGAAGTCACTTCCATTTCTGAATGCGAAAAATAGCCGCCAAGTTTTTTATTAAAATTTGCGTTGGCATTCCATTATTTTATTCAAAGGAGAGAAAAAGAGAAGCACTGAAAGTATCATACGATGTCAAAATAAAATAAGGTTCAATACAAATATTCTTGGCGATATCTTTAGTTGGCATACTTCTATTTTGTTTAGGAAAAATTATTCTTCTTTTTACACATTATTATAAAATTGTCTTCTAAATGCTTTTTCTGTAGTTATAAATTTGCCTAGAAAGTATAAGTTCCTCCTTCTTCATGCACAGCACCTTTAAAAGAAAATAGATTGCATTAAAAATAATATTTAAAAAAAAAAATTCTAAACATTTTACTATGTTTAAAGCATTTCATACGGGATTTTTATATTTAATTTTATAGCCGTCGTGGAACAGCTGTCCGAATTTTCAGTTTACGACTACCAATGTTAAACTCCGCATCCTTGTCACTTTGAACCCCATCCAGAAGACAAGGGAACTCCTGGATTAAGCATTGCGAGAAACTTACCTTCTTAGAGGACTTTTTGATGGAAGTAAAATGCGTTTGAGTTACATGGAGAGAAAAACCTACGAAAACCTTATATTATGTGCGAAAACCTTAGCATATTATGAGGAACACAAATGTTCAGCACAGTTGCAATACAGAAAATTTTTAAAACTGGTAGGAAAGATAGAGAAACTAATTATAAAAACTCATTCAGGGTTTCCGCGGTCTTTGAAAAATTTTAGTAGTTGCAGTAAAATTAGGTTAATGCTAAATAATAATTCTTATTTTGAGATACCACTTCGCCGTTAAGTGGATTAATCGATGGAATTTTCTTGTATATATATACTTTCTTTGTAAAACAAATTTTCGTGGTAGTTACATAGAAATTAAATTATCGACATTTGCTTAATTTTTGATACTACTTTTTAAAATTTACAATATCCGCGGGAACCCTGCTTATTACCATAGATCAAACGTATTTTTAAATTAAATAGCTATGCTGCCAACTGAATCATAAAACTTAAACCAAACAGTTAAGATAACTTCATTAAACCAGGCCTGAAAGCGAGACGGAAAAGAGAAGAAACTGGTAGTAGAGCTATTTCAATAATAGATAATTTTCGGGACAAGTAAATCTATTCTTAACTATAAACAATTTACTGCTATTAACAGTGATATCGGGGAGAAGGAATTGATATATAAATTATATCCGTTAAAAAAATTCGGTAGTTATGGTTATTTTTATTATTCCCGAAAAAAAGCTAAAAATGTAATTTATTTGTTTCCAGTTTTTACTCTTTTCCATCTTGATATATATAGACTTTCAGCCCTGCATTAAACATGCATAGCTGCCAACTCTTCCGGTTTTCCCCGGAAGACTTTATTTTCATATTTAAAGTGCTAGCGAAGTTCCTGATATTACACTAAACTTTTCGAATTATAATAATAATTTTAAATCGGTTTGACCACCACTACATATAAATAATTACAACAAATATATAAAAGCATATTATTCCTTACGATAGCGAATTTCAACCCGATTAAAATACTATAAATATATCTTTGAGGAGGATAATTTTTCGGTAATTGTTTTGCTACCACTTGGAAAATCCTTTCTCGAAAAGAGTGAATGTTGGCAGGTATGAACATGTGTAGCCCCTTTTTAAATTTTTCCAGACTGTGGTCTGGAACGACTGTAAATTACATAAATTTCAATAATAAATTAATTCAGTTACCACGCTTTTCATTTGAAAATAAGTTTATTATTATGTTGACTCTTAACTTATTGGTAGATAATGGCGAAAAAATTTTGCTAGAATAAATAATATTTAATTTTTCTTTCCCTTCAATTTGCTTTGCAGTTACAAGAAAGTGTGACCCTTCAGTTAAAACTTAAAGATGGATGTTAAAAAGGCTGTTTACGTCCTCAGACTCCGAGATAAATTTTGATGACGATAAAGGGTTAATAGGGTTAACACATACCCTCCAGTATTTGATATTCCAGTTGGAGATGTACCGAATACACTGTCAAATTTCATTACCCAAATACGGCAATAACGACAAAAAATTAGTACTGGACTCGTTTTTTTTTGTTTTGTTTTGTTTGTTTCGAGCCCTGGTTTCAATATGTAAACGAAGAAAAACAGAAATGACGAAGGTAGGAACGCTAGCAGGATGGAAATGGCGGGGAAAAAAAAGGCAGAACCAAAATTCAATTAACGTCTTCGAGAGGGGCGAGTCACATATGCATTCTCAGGGTTGTGACAATCAGAGTAAAAAGGAAAAAACTGGAAGCCAAACTATTTTTAAAGCTGTTTATTTGTGGGTGGGGTAAAAATAATTCATTTTCTACTTATTTTGAAATAAAAATTGTATCGTTACACTTCTAACAAACATGGATTGGATGTGTTAGACTTAAAATAAAAGCAAAAATAAGTGTGCCAAATTAGCCATGCCCAAACTTAAGCAATCGCTTTTTATTTATTTTTTACCTCCTGATTCTGATTCAATACGAATGTATTTATGATTCCAACTTTTCGAAGAGGTTAAATGTGCCCATATGGGAATCAGGACATCTCGCCCTCGTACATGGGGACATTAAATTACATTTTTAGTAAAAGTAGATTTATATTTAATATGGAAAAAAAAGCATGTGTTAATAGAAAGAGTCTATTGGAAACATTGAGCAAGATTTTTACTAGAAATCGCATTTCTTACCCATTATAGCTCAATAAATCCAATTTTCAACCACTCTGAAAAAGTTTCTCTGACCGTCTGGTTGACCATTAGAGGTTTTCGAGGTTTTTTTTCTTTGTGTTACACAAATACGCTATACTTTTGAAGATAAAGCTTTTCTTCCATGAAAACAAATTTCCCCCTTTTATTGTAGCTTGACCTAGGAATTGTGTTATCTTTTAGGGGTTGAAAAAACGGAGATGGAGTTGTGAGATACGAGCAGCAGAATAACTATATTAATCTCCTGTTCAGCATTAGTAATAAGAGACTCGAAAAGCTTCAGAAATTATATTAAGGAATATACCATTCCAAATAAATTACGTATATAATTGTTCAGATGATTAAAAAGTTAAACAAGAATAGTTAGAAAAATTTTCATTGAATGTCATGTGATTTTTTAAGATATTCTTAAAATATCCTTCTTTTAACAGAAGTTACATTAATGAATGCAAATATAATTTTTTTTCCTTTCCAATGCCCATCCGATTGACATCCGCCATTCAGGTATTAGTAGAGCAAAATTGTTGGCCCCTCTTTCAGGGCCAACATTGTTCCCACAGTAATTACAGAGAATGAAAGAACATCCATGCCTTGTCCGGGATTCGAACCCAGTACCTCTCTGATGTGAGGTCAGCTCCCTGACCACTCCACAGTCCGGTCGGTGCAAATGAAATAACCAAACAATCAATCCAAATATTTTTCAGAAACTTTTTTTTAAATTTCTTTTAACAAAATCTAAAAACAAAAACACATATTTTCATCTAAATATCTAGGAAATGCGCGCGATACATTTCCTGAATTATTTCTTGAAAATTTATTGTTTCATAAAAGTTATTACGATTTTTTTACACACAAATGTTATAATGCAAGGCCGGGGAGTCGTGATGGCTCAGGAGATGGAGCGTTCGCTTTCCAATTAGGTGAACCAGGTTCGAATCCCAGCTGTGGCTGGTCGATACGAATTCCGCATCCAGCTAGCACCGACCTTAGTGCTGACGCAAAAATATGCTCAGTGACCATGGAAGGCTTTCGTGGTTTTCCTCTTCATGTAGCGAAGGCAAATTTCTCCCAATATGTGATGCAGGAGTTCCCTTGTCTTCTGGGTTCGGTTCAAAATTACAAGGCTACGGATTAGAACATAGTCGTAAACCCAAAAAATTGGGTCAGCTTTTCAACGACGGTATATATATTTCAGGTTACCCAGGTCCGGCGGGAAACAAATGAATTTTAGCCGGATAATCTGGCAAAAATATTAATCTTTCATTAGGTACCTAAACCCAGCGAAATTTTAGGTATCTGTATGTACCTAATTTCAGCAGAATTTTTTTCCAGTAGTTGTAAACTAAAGCAGAAAATTTTGAAACATTCTTTAAAAATTTTGAAACAAATTTTAAAGTTACTTAAAAACGAAATAAATTCAATATCTGACCTTTTATGTATTTGTTTATGCTATTTACATGTAGTGATAAACAAAATTCTCTTAATTCTAATTTATTTAAATATTAATACACTACCTTTGCTACCACTTGGAAATTTACTTCCATTATTTATGGAAATTTAGTTGTTGGAGGGTATGACAGCGTGATAATTGTAGAACTGCAAACTACCGAGCTTTTGGCAAAATACTCTACAGAATGATAGACAATCAACTAAAGCTTTGGTAATTTTTTTAAACATTTTAAAAGGCTCGTTACAAGAACCAGAACAAAGGGAGTATGAAACTTTAATCTTATGAAAGGGGTAAAAATTTTAAATCTACATGTAGTTTTAGGGGAAAACTTTGAAATCAAATTTGTAAAATAAAGAAAAATACAATAAAACATATACTTATCTTCCACTAGCTACTACACGAAGAAAGTTTCCCAAAAAGAGTAGAAAGTTGATAGCTCTGTACATCTACTAATTGGAAAATATTAAAATAATAGCTACTAAATTGCTACCACTAGAAGAAATTTCTCAAAAAAGCTTAGAAAGTTGGTAGCTATGTGAACCTACTAATTGAAAAATATTAAAATAATAGCTACTAAACTGCTACACTAGAAGAAATTTTCCCAAAAAGCGTAGAAAGTTGGTAGCTCTGTACATCTACTAATTGGAAAATATTAAAATAATAGCTACTAAATTGCTACCACTAGAAGAAATTTCTCAAAAAAGCTTAGAAAGTTGGTAGCTATGTGGACCTACTAATTGGAAAATATTAAAATAATAGCTACTAAACTGCTACACTAGAAGAAATTTTCCCAAAACGCGTAGAAAGTTGGTAGCTCTGTACATCTACTAATTGGAAAATATTAAAATAATAGCTACTAAATTGCTACCACTAGAAGAAATTTTCCAAAAAAGCGTAGAAAGTTGGTAGCTCTGTACACCTACTAATTGGAAAATATTAAAATAATAGCTACTAAACTGCTACCACTAGAAGAAATTTTCCCAAAACGCGTAGAAAGTTGGTAGCTCTGTACATCTATTAAGTGGAGAATATTAAAATAATAGCTACTAAATTGCTACCACGAGAATAAACTTTCCCAGAAAGCGTAGAAAGTTGGTAGCTCAGTACGTCTACTAATTGGAGAATATTAGGAATTCACAATAAGTAATAGCAATTGGAAAATAATAGCAAATCACAATAAAGTTCGGAATCACAGAAAATAAATTCTCTATCTGTAATTTAAAAAATCACATCGGTGCCTATTCTCCTGATTTTCATGGGAGATTTTGTTTTTAAAAATTATCTGGCCTGATCTGAAATTATCTGAAATATATATTAATATTTTCATCTCAGTTTCTACAAAGTTGCTTTATAATGCTTTGACCGTCAATCCCACTAACAATATTTTTTTTAAATACTAAGAACTTGCATTATTAAAATAATTGCTATACCGCTACAATAATTTTCTGAATCTGTTATTTTCTTGCCATTTTTAGTAACCCACAAAAAGCATTGTTTTGTAACCACAAAAAAACATTGTTAGTATCATAAATAAAAATTGAAAAGATTCTTTAAATGTATAAATATTTTTATTCATTTATATTTTTTTGTTTTATTTATTAAAAATCATTTAGTTATGCTGTTTGAGGTCGGTTCAACAATAGTAATGTGGGGAAAATGCTATCTATTCTAATGTATTCTCTACGTCTATAATTCTACAAACAACATGTAGAACCAAATAATAGTTACCGTCACAATTCCCATTCACTTCGCAATAATATCGAAGAGCATAGAAACTGTTTTGTGGTTGTTTTTTCGTTTATTTTTCATTTCTAGTATCCCGAAAAAAACGATTGGTTTTATAATTATTAGTAAAATAAGTAAAATTGAAATGAAATATAAATGTTTTAAACATTTTTTTTACTTATTCAAGCTGAAATGAAGCATAAATATTATAAAAAAAATTATATAAATATTTTTATATAAAAAAAAAATTTTATTTATATTTATACAAATATTTTTTACTTATTCATTTTAATTTTTGTTTTATTTATTAAAAATCATTTATTATTCTGTTTGAAATCGAGTCAGCAATACCAATGTGGGAAAAAAGCTATTCACTCTAATTTATTCTCTGCGTATATAATTCTACAAACAAAAATAAAAAATAAAAAAATTGAAAGGAATCTTTAAGTTTATAAATATTGTTTTATTTATAGAGACTTTTGTTTTATTTATTTTGATTTTTGTTTTATTTATTAAAAACCATTTATTATGATGTTTGAGAAAGAAATAGAATTACTAACATGAAAAAATAGAGAAAGCTTTCCACTCTACGTATATTATTCGACAAACAATAGTAGAATAATAGTTACCGTTGTAATTCCCGCTCACTTTGTAATCATACAAAAGAACATAGAAATTGTTCTGTGGTATTTTTTTCATTTATTTTTCATTTCTAGTAACCAGAAAAAAAAGATTGATTTCATAATTATTACTAAAATAAGAGAAATTGAAATGAAGCATAAATATTATCAAAAAATTTATATAAATATTTTTATATAAAATTTTTTTATTTATTTATATTTATATAAATATTTTTTTATTAGACATTAAGATTTTTATTCTGTTCATTACAAATAATTTATTATGCAGTTTGAGATCGAATCAGCAATATTATTGTAAGAAAATAAAAAATACTTGCGATTCTAATGTATTATATTCCTACATATATAATTCCTAGTGCGTAAAAAGTATTTCATTGTATTTACGCACATAGGGAGTACTACATACCAGAACTTAGTGATTTTCGTGGAACCAAATAATAGTTTTCGTAAAGATTGTTTTTCGGTCACTTTTCTAAATTTAATGAACAGCAAAGAAATTGCTTTTATAATTAATAGTAAAATTAAAAAATAAATTGAAAAGAATATTTTATTATGCATTTTTTTCCTTATTTAGAGTTTTTTTTTTCTTCTTCTTCATAAAAAATTATTTATTTTACTGTTTGAGATCGAAATAGTAATACTAATGTGGGGGAATAGCAAAAGCTTTCCACTCTGATGTATTCTCAACGTACATAATAAATACTTTTTTGGCTATTTTTTATATTTTTAAGCGACCCGGGAAAAAATTGGTTTTATGTAATTATTAGTCAAATAAGTAAATTTAAAAAGAACCATAATTTTATATTTTTTCTCATTCATTTACATTTTATTAAAAATCATTTATTATGTTGTTTGAGATCGAATCAGTAATACTAATAAGCAAAATAAGTATAAGAGGAAATAATAGAGATTCTAATGTATATTCTTTCTAAGCACATAATTCATGGCATGTAAAAAGTACTTCATAGTATTTGCGCACGTATAAAATACTCCAGAATAGAATTAAATAATAGTTTTCGTAAAAGCAAGTATCAGTTATAGTATAAATTGTGTTTGGTAATTTTTAGTGATTCGCAAAAAAATTTGATTTTAAGTAATTTTTAGTAAAATAAGTCAATTAAAAAAGAATCGTAAATTTTATATTTTTCTCATTAATTTATATTTTATTAGAAATCATTTATTATGCTGTTTGAGAACGAATCAGCAATACTAATGTGGGGGAAAAAAGCCATTCCATTCTAATGTATTCTCTACGTATATAATTCTACAAACAATAGTAGAACCAAATAATAGTTACCGTCACAATTCCCATTCAATTTCTGATCACATAAAAAAACCACAGAAATCTAATTCACGTCCAAACATGCGCAGAAATAAAAAACACTAACAAGCTATATGACGTGACGTTGTTTTCACATCATCCAGTTTCTCTTTTGGGCATCAACATAGAAAATGCGGTGAGATAGAGAAGATCCATAGCCAAATATCTGATCATGTAGATGGCGCTACTGTACTGGATGGATGGGTTGCCAGGCAACCGCATGATCTTAGTGCTCTTTCTTCTAGTTCTGGGGATGCTGGGACTTTCCGCACTCGTTGAAAAAATATATCCAATCATCTTGGCGTTTTTATAGTTATTTTTTTCATAATACGCTTATTTAATAACATGGCTTTGTATCCTTCTTATTTTATCTAGTTCTTTCAAGAATTGTTAAAATGGAAAATAGAAAAAGTAATCGCTTTCCAGATCATTTGATATAATTTTTACAATATTTTTTTCCAACCGAAAGAATTTCTTATGAAAAGGTTTTTGTGACTTCAAATATTATGATTCAATTGGTTCTTTTACTTTATATGTCTCCAAATATTATGATTATTAGGAATGCAAATAATACAATATTTGCAATTGTATTACTCCTTTCTTAATTTTTTTTAAACTCCAATAACAAAATTATTACTGTTCAGTTACTATTTTTTTTTTTACATTTTGGATCAACAAATGAAAAATCAAGATTATAAAACCTTAGTTACCTCCAAATAAAATGCTTGCGTTTCAATAAATTGTTAAATTATAACACCATGCCGACTTTAATATAAAGAATCTGACAAAAAAAAAATCTTGTTGAAATCCCTACCAATCGAAGAACTAATAAAACTACGAGTTTAACATTTTTATAAGATTCAAATTTCCAAATAAATTCCTATTACTCCTGCAAAAAAATGCAAATTTTATAATTAAATTGCTCATATTCTAAATTTTTATGACACCAATAATGAAATTATTATTATTATGTTACTTTTATCATTCAATTTCGTGTGTCTAAATAAAAAATAAAACAATTGTTTCTCTAAATTTTCTTACCTCCAATAAGTATATACTATTTATTTTATCTAATCTTTAAAATGTAATAGTCTACCTAACACGCATAATAAAAAAGTAGCGACGATAGAAAATTTTAAGAATAATACAAAAAATCTTAGATTCATGTTTCACAGAGTTTTCAAATGATTTCAAATAAAAGTTTATTTTCTCTGCGAAGGTAATTTAAATATTCAATTCAAGGAAGAATTCCAAGCTAATTCAATTTCGAGGGGCAGAAAAAACTTTTTTTCTGAAAGATCTTTAAAATCATTTCGTGAAAATTTTTCTCTGTTTTGATCTTGTAGTTTGTAATGGAATATGTACAGTAAATATTTTTAGAAGACTTAAATTTTTTTTTCGGTAGTGTTATGAATAGCATTTAAAAGCAAAATTAAAGTTATCTCTCAAAAGAAATATCAATTTAAAAGTTAAATAAATGTTAAAGGAAATAGCTATTTTAGAAACTGATATTTAGAGTTTCAAAAATTAACTAATGTTGATTAGTGTTTAAAGATAAACTCTTTGGTTGCCGTTATAGATAAGCTTTTTAATTAGTGTTTAAAAATAAGCTTTTTAAATAGCGTTTAAGAGATTAGCGAGTTGGCAGAGGTTAAAAAATCAGCTTTGTTGAACAGTTTTTTTTTCCAAATACCTTATAGTCATTATAGTTACAACCTATATAGTTATAGTCAATATAGTTATACTATAATATAGTTATATTATAATATAGTTATATTATAATATAGTTATACTACAATAAAGTTATAGTGAGCCGTGATGGCTCAGAGGATAGAGCGTTCACCTTCCAATGAGGTGAACCAGGCTCGCATCCCAGCGATGGCTAGTCGATATGAATTCCGCATCCGGCTTGCACCGACCACAGTGATGACGTAAAATGTCCTCAGTGGTTGACGGATCATGGGTTAAAGCTCCCTTGTCATCAGGCTAACCTTTGGAGATTTTTCCTCTTCGTGTAATGATAATGCAGGGTTATTTCCATTAAAAAGTCCTCCACGAAGGCAAATTTTTCTCTATACTCGATCCAGCAGTTCCCTTGTCTTCTGCACTGGGTTCAATAATTGGGTCGGCTGTACAACGACGGATATAAAATAAAAAATATACTTGTAGTCAATATGTTACTTGCCAACTATTAATCTTTCCGAAGAATTTCCATTTTCTCCAGTGGTAATAAAAAAATTGAATTGCAAAAAAAAAGACGGAAATATATATTTTTATTTTGAAAATAACAGCGAATTAATACAATGCAATTATACAATTATTGTATTTCTGTGTAATGGTGGTGAAAATTATTTTAAAATAAATTTAAAAACATACGAAGCATAAGCATTACTATCACTTTAAATTTTAAAATAAAATTTTAAATTAAAATTTACTCGAGATTCTCTAAAATTGGCAATTAAATATATGCCAACTTTTACGCATTTTGCGTAAAATTTCATTTTCATATTTAAAGTGGTAGTAAACTTACTTTTTAAATGATTTTAATCACCACTCTTTCCGATAATAGATTTTCAGAGTGGTTGTAAAACGAAAAACAATCTGACTCAAAAATATATTTATATTTTCATCCGGTTGAAATTCGCTTGCGCAAGGATTATTATGCTTTGATATATTTATTGTAATTATTTATACGTAGTGGTGGTCAAACTCATTTATAATTATCATTATAATTCAAAAAATTAATTGGAAAAACCTGAGTATTGCTATCACTTTAAGTATAAAAATAAAATCTTCTGGAAAATCCGGAAGAGTTGGCAGGTATGGTATTCTTTAAAAAATTAAGCATATACTTTAATGTGTGTTACTATCACGGTTGTCAGCTAAAGCCTTTTAAAACATAACAAATTTTTTTGCTTACAATTGAAATTTTAATTCTATTTCACAACCACTGGGAAAAAACATAATGGAACAGATCGAAAGTTGGCAGGTTGCAGTTGCGTAATTATAAAAAATCTACTGATATCCGGTTATAACCCCGGCCGCTATAAAAGGAACTTACTTCCCAGTACCGGTTACCTAGACCCATTATTTTTTCTGACCTGCTATCGGATACCCTTACTCAATCAATTTTACCGGATGTCCAATGCCGTGCAACACTCATTTGAAGAGCTTAGTGGGAGAACCTTGTAAGTGATATTTTCTGAGTGGGTATAATCAAAGTAGGAATTGGTATCCGAACTATTTTATTATAGATTAATAAGAAGGCTGGGTATTGTTTTCTTTACCATATAAAAGTAGGTAGTGGTTATAATCAAAGTAGGAATTGGTATCCTAGTAGGAAGTGATTATAATCAAAGTAGGAATTGGTATCCGAACTATTTTATTATAGATTAATAAGAAGGCTGGGTATTGTTTTCTTTACCATATAAAAGTAGGTAGTGGTTATAATCAAAGTAGGAATTGGTATCCTAGTAGGAAGTGATTATAATCAAAGTAGGAATTGGTATCCGAACTATTTTATTATAGATTAATAAGAAGGCTGGGTATTGTTTTCTTTACCATAAACTAATTTGAAATAAAAGTTATAAAAATCATGTAAGCATAATCAAAACTAATATGTATTAATTATATTGAAATTAAAGGCAAAGCAAAAATAATTGTGTTACATAAATATACTCATATTAATGCTACAACTTTATTTTTTCCTGATTCATAAAAACCCCTGAAAATGTCTCTTTTTCAGCGTTTTCAAATAAGCTCTTCATTTAGGATCGACATAACATAATCAGAAATACAATAATCCTAAAATTATTCAAATATGATATATTTAGAAATCCTTGTTGATATATATTTAGATGTTGATATATTTATAATCCTTGTTGATATATTTATAATCCTTGTTGATATATATCCTTGTTGATATATATGATATATTTAGAAATCCTTTGAAATCAGTTTCTTAACAACCGAAACTGTAATAGATGTTTGGTCACGAAGAATCTTAATTTAAAGAAATGTTGGAAAGTGTGCTCACTAAAGAGGAGTGATTGCTAAAGAAAAGCACTTGAAAAATCAGAAATATAATGCAGAAAACTATTTTAATTAAATTAATATGACATTTAGATCAATTCAAAATTAGAAATGATTAACTATGTTTAAATTTTTTAATGTTCATAAAATCATATTGAATAGAATTCAAAGGCAGAAAAACTGTAGAAAAATGTTTAAAAAAAAACTGAAGATAAATGTTGAATTAGATAACTGTAAGAAAAATAAAGGTTAACTTTCAGTTTTTCCTGTTTTTTAACTCACTTTTTTAAGTTCAAAAACTCACTCGAAAATAGTTCATTTCATTTTCGGTATGTCATTTCGGTATTTCATGTTAGTAATTCTATTTCTTTCTCAAACATCATAATAAATGGTTTTTAATACATAAAACAAAAATCTAAATAAATAAAACAAAAGTCTCTATAAATAAAACAATATTTATAAATTTAAAGATTCCTTTCAATTTTTTTTATTTTTGTTTGTAGAATTATATACGTAGAGAATAAATTAGAGTGAATAGCTTTTTTCCCACATTGGTATTGCTCACTCGATTTCAAACAGAATAATAAATGATTTTTAATAAACAAAACAAAAATTAAAATAAATAAGTAAAAAATATTTGTATAAATATAAGTAAATAAAATTTTTTTATATAAAAATATTTATATAAATTTTTTTATAATATTTATGCTTCATTTCAGTTTGAATAAGTAAAAAAAATGTTTAAAACATTTATATTTCATTTCAATTTTACTTATTTTACTAATAATTATAAAACCAATCGTTTTTTTCGGGATACTAGAAATGAAAAATAAACGAAAAAACAACCACAAAACAGTTTCTATGCTCTTCGATATTATTGCGAAGTGAATGGGAATTGTGACGGTAACTATTATTTGGTTCTACATGTTGTTTGTAGAATTATAGACGTAGAGAATACATTAGAATAGATAGCATTTTTCCTCACATTAGTATTGCTGACTCGATCTCAAACAGCATAACTAAATGATTTTTAATAAATAAAACAAAAAAATCTAAATGAATGAGAAAAAAATATAAAATTTAAGATTCTTTTCAAGTGTACTTAATTTCCTAATAATTATTTAAAATAATTTTTTTCCCGGGTCACTAATAATGAAAAAAGTAGCCAAAAACAATGATAACTATTATTTGCTTTTACGAAAACTATTATTTAGTTCTAGTATCGAGTATTTTATGCGTATGAAATATTTTTTACATGCTAAGAATTATGTTCGTTGAAAGAATATATATTAGAATCGCTACTATTTCAGGTTATAATTATTTCGCTTATAATTATAAAATTAAACGTTTTTTCCTGACTGGAGAGAAAAATTAATGATTAAATAACCACAAAATAAATTTCATGCTCTTATTTTCTGTATGATTGTAAATTGAATGAGAATTACAACCTTAACTATTATTTGGCCCTTATACTGTTTGTAGAACTATATACGTAGAGAATACATTAGAATAGATAGCATTTTCCCCACATTACTATTGTTGAACCGACCTTAAACAGCATAACTAAATGATTTTTAATAAATAAAACAAAAAAATCTAAATGAAGAAAAATATTTATACATTTAAAGAATCTTTTCAATTTTTATTTATGATACTAACAATGTTTTTTTGTGGTTACAAAACAATGCTGTTTGTGGGTTACTAAAAATGGCAAGAAAATAACAAAATAACAGATTCAGAAAATTATTGTAGCGGTATAGCAATTATTTTAATAATGCAAGTTCTTAGTATTCAAAAAAAATATTGTTAGTGGGATTGACGGTCAAAGCATTATAAAGCAACTTTGTAGAAACTGAGATGAAAATATTAATATATATTTCAGATAATTTCAGATTCAGATCAGGTCAGATAATTTTTAAAAACAAAATCTCCCATGAAAATCAGGAGAATAGGCACCGATGTAATTTTTTAAATTACAGATTGAGAATTTATTTTCTGTGATTCCGAACTTAATTGTGATTTGCTATTATTTTCCAATTGCTATTATTTATTGTGAATTCCTAATATTCTCCAATTAGTAGATGTACTGAGCTACCAACTTTCTACGCTTTCTGGGAAAGTTTATTCTCGTGGTAGCAATTTAGTAGCTATTATTTTAATATTCTCCACTTAATAGATGTACAGACTGATCAACTTTTTACGCTTTTTTGAAAAATTTCCTCTTGTGGTAGTAATTTAGTAGCTATTATTTTAATATTTTCCAATTAGTAGATGTACAAAGCTACAAACTTTCTACGCTTTTTTGAAAAATTTTTTCTAGTGGTAGCAATTTAGTAGCTATTATTTTAATATTTTCCAATTAGTAGATGTGCAGAGCTACCAACTTTCTACTCTTTTTGGGAAACTTTCTTCGTGTAGTAGCTAGTGGAAGATAAGTTTATGTTTTATTGGATTTTTCTTTATTTTGCAAATTTGATTTCGAAGTTTCCCCCCAAAACTACATGTAGATTTAAAATTTTTACCCCTTTCATAAGATTAAAGTTTCATACTCCCTTTGTTCTGGTTCTTGTAACGAGCTTTTTAAAATGTTTAAAAAATTACCAAAATTTTCGAAAGCTTTAGTTGATTGTCTATCATTCGATAGAGTATTTTGCCAAAAGCTTAGTAGTTTGCAGTTCTAGAATTATCACGCTGTCATACCCTCCAACAACTAAATTTCCATAAATAATGGAAGTAAATTTCCAAGTGGTAGCAAAGGTAGTGTATTAATATTTAAATAAATTAGAATTAAGAGAATTTTGTTCATCACTACATGTAAATAGCATAAACAAACACATAAAAGGTCAGATATTGAACTTATTTCATTTTTAAGTAACTTCAAAATTTGTTTCAAAGTTTTTAAAGAATGTTTCGAAATTTTTTGCTTTAGTTCACAACAACTGGAGAAAAATTCTGCTGAAATTAGGTACATACAGATACCTAAAATTTCGCTTTGTTTAGGTACCTAATGAAAGATTAATATTTTTGCCAGATTATCCTGCTAAAATTCATTTGTTTCCCGCCGGACCTGGGTAACCTGAAATATATATACCGTCGTTGAAAAGCTGACCCAATTTTTTGGGTTTACGACTATGTTCAACTCCGCAGCCTTGTAATTTTTAACCGAACCCAGAAGACAAGGGAACTCCTGCATCACGTATTGAAAGAAATTTGCCTTCGTGTAGAACTTTTTGATGGAACTAAACCGCAATTCGCTGCATGAAGAGGAAAACCACGAAAGCCTTCCATGGTCACTGAGCATATTTTTGCGTCAGCACTATGGTCGGTGCTAGCTGGATGCGGAATTCGTATCGACCAGCCACAGCTGGGATTCGAACCTGGTTCACCTAATTGGAAAGCGAACGCTCTATCTCCTGAGAGCTCGACTCCTCGGCCTTGCATTATAACATTTGTGTGTACAAAAATCGTAATAATTTTTATGAAACAATAAATTTTCAAGAAATAATTCAGGAAATGTATCGCGTGCATTTCCTAGATATTTAGATGAAAATATATGTTTTTATTTTTAGATTTTGTTAAAAGAAATTTAAAAAAAAGTTTCTGAAAGATATTTGGATTGATTGTTTGGTTATTTCATTTGCACCGACCGGACTGTGGAGTGGTCAGGGAGCTGACCTCACATCAGAGAGGTACTGGGTTCGACTCCCGGACAAGGCATGGATGTTCTTTCATTCTTTGTACTTACTGTGGGAACAATGTTGGCCCTGAAAGAGGGGCCAACAATTTTGCTCTACTAATACCTGAATGACGGATGTCAATCGGGTCGACATTGGAAAAGAAAAAAAAATTATATTTGCATTCATTAATGTAACTTCTGTTAAAAGAAGGATATTTTAAGAATATCTTAAAAAATCACATGACATTCAATGAACTATCCTTGTTTAATTTTCAATCATCTCAACAATTATATACGTAATTTATATGGAATGGTATATCATACCTGCCAACTTTTAATCCCTTCCATTATCATTTTTCCCAGTGGTATTAAAATGTAATTAAAACTTCAATTTTACGCAAACAAATACGTTGCATTTGAAAAACCTTAAGTTGACAACCATGATAGTACTACACATTGATATATGTGCTTAATTTTTGAAAGAATAGTGGTAATCAAAATCATTTAAAAATTAAGTTTATAAAAGAAAAAATAGTATGTAATTGCTACCACTTTAAATATGAAAATATAATCTTCCGGAAAATCCGGAAGAATTGGCAGGTTTGGATATTCTTTAGTATAATCTCTGAAGCTTTTCGAGACTCTTATTACTAACGTTGAACAGGAGATTAATATAGCAATTCTACTGTCTCACAACTCGATCTCCGTTTTTTCAACCCCTAAAAGATAACGCAATTCCTAGGTCAAGCTACAAAAAAAGGGGGAAATTTGTTTTCATGGAAGAAAAGCTTTATCTTTAAAAGTATAGCGTATTTGAGTAACACGGAGAAAAAAAACCCTCGAAAACCTCTAATGGTCAACCAGACGGTCAGAGAAACTTTTTCAGAGTGGTTGAAAATTGGATTTATTGAGCTACAATGGGTAAGAAGCGCGATTTCTAGTAAAAATGTTGCTCAATGTTTCCAATAGACTCTTTCTATTCACACATGCTTTTTTTTCCATATTAAACATAAATCTACTTTTACTGAAAATGTAATTTAATGTCCCCATGTACGAGGGCGAGATGTCCTGATTCCCATATGGGCACATTTAACCTCTTCGAAAAGTTGGAGTCATAAATACATTCGTATAGAATCAGAATCAGGAAGTAAAAAATAAAAAGCGGTTGCTTAACCCTTTCGCGCCGACTGTCACAAATACGTGACAGCATGAAACTGTATCAATCAGGATAAAAAGATAAAACTGGTAATCAAAGTAATTCTTTAGCAGTTTATTTGTGGGCGGAGTTATAATTGTTTGATTTATTTAATTCACCATTACTTTGTTCAAAATAAAACTATTTAGTTATACTTTGAACTAACATTGATTATATATATGATTAAACTAACAATAATTAAAGTAAAGGCAAAGTAAGTCTGTCAAATTAGCAACGACTACATTTAAGTTACCGCTTTTTATTTAATTGCAACTTGATTCTGATTTTGTACGAAAGCTTTTCTGAATCACCCGTCCCCAAGGGGTTAAGTTTGGGCATGGCTAATTTGGCACACTTATTTTTGCTTTTATTTTAAGTCTAACACATCCAATCCATGTTTGTTAGAAGTGTAACGATACAATTTTTATTTCAAAATAAGTAGAAAATGAATTATTTTTACCCCACCCACAAATAAACTGCTTTAAAAATAGTTTGACTTCCAGTTTTTTCCTTTTTACTCTGATTGTCACAACCCTGAGAATGCATATGTGACTCGCCCCTCTCGAAGACGTTAATTGAATTTTGGTCCTGCCTTTTTTCCCCCGCCATTTCCATCCTGCTAGCGTTCCTACCTTCGTCATTTCTGTGTTTCTTCGTTTACATATTGAAACCAGGGCTCGAAACAAACAAAACAAAACAAAAAAAACGAGTCCAGTACTAATTTTTTGTCGTTATTGCCGGATTTGGGTAATGAAATTTGACAGTGTATTTGGTACATCTCCAACTGGAATATCAAATACTGGAGGGTATGTGTTAACCCTATTAACCCTTTATCGTCATCAAAATTTATCTCGGAGTCTGAGGACGTAAACAGCCTTTTTAACATCCATCTTTAAGTTTTAACTGAAGGGTCACACTTTCTTGTAACTGCAAAGCAAATTGGAGGGAAAGAAAAATTAAATATTATTTATTCTAGCAAAATGTTTTCGCCATTATCTACCAATAAGTTAAGAGTCAACATAATAATAAACTTATTTTCAAATGAAAAGCGTGGTAACTGAATTAATTTATTATTGAAATTTATGTAATTTACAGTCGTTCCAGACCATAGTCTGGAAAAATTTAAAAAGGGGCTACACATTTTCATACCTGCCAACATTCACTCTTTTCGAGAGAGGATTTTCCAAGTGGTAGCAAAACAATTACCGAAAAATTATCCTCCTCAAATATATATTTATATTTTAATCGGGTTGAAATTCGCTATCGCAGACCTGCCAACTTTTAATCCCTTCCATTATCATTTTTCCCAGTGGTATTAAAATGGAATTAAAACTTCAATTTTAAGCAAACAAATGCGTTGTATTTGAAAAAAATTAAGTTGACTACCATATTAATAACGCATATTAATATATAAGCTTAATTTTTGTAAGAATAGTGGTGATCAAAATCATTTAAAAATTAAATTTATAAAAGAAAAAATAGTATATATTTACTACCACTTTAAATATGAAAATAAAATCTCCCGCAAAATCTGGGAGAGTGGGCAGGTATGCTATCGTATGGAATAATATGCTTTTATATATTTGTTGTAATTATTTAAATTAAGTGGTGGTCAAACCGATTCCTAAATTATTATTATAATTCAAAAAGTTTAGTGAAATAACATGAATTTCGCTTGTACTTTAAATATGAAAATAAAGTCTTCCGGGGAAAACCGAAAGAGTTGGCAGCTATGCATGTTTAATGCAGGGCTGAAAGTCCATATATATCAAGACGGAAAAGAGTAAAAACTGGAAACAAATAAATTACATTTTTAGCTTTTTTTCGTGAATATTAAAAATAACCATGACTACCGAATTTTTTTAACGGATATAATTTATATCAATTCCTTCTCCCCGATATCAATGTTAATAGCAGTAAATTGTTTATAGTTAAGAATAGATTTACTCCTCCCGAAAATTATCTATTATTGAAATAGCTCTACTACCAGTTTCTTCTCTTTTCCGTCTCGCTTTCAGGCCTGGTTTAATGAAGTTATCTTAACTGTTTGGTTTAAGTTTTATGATTCAGTTGGCAGCATAGCTATTTTATTTAAAAATACGTTTGATCTATGGTAATAAGCAGGGTTCCCGCGGATCTTCTAAATTTTAAAAAGTAGTATCAAAAATTAAGCAAATGTCGATAATTTAATTTCTATGTAACTACCACGAAAATTTGTTTTCCAAAGAAAGTATATATATATACAAGAAAATTCCATCGTTTAATCCACTTAACGGCGAAGTGGTATCTCAAAATAAGAATTATCTTTTAGCATTAACCTAATTTTACTACAACTACTAAAATTTTTCAAAGACCGCGGAAACCCTGAAGGAGTTTTCACAATTAGTTTCTCTATCTTTCCTACCAGTTTTAAAAATTTTCTGTATTGCAACTGTGCTGAACATTTGTGTTCCTCATAATATGCTAAGGTTTTCGCTCATAATATAAGGTTTTCGTAGGTTTTTCTCTCCATGTAACTCAAACGCATTTTAGTTCCATCAAAAAGTCCTCTAAGAAGGTAAGTTTCTTTTTTTAGCTATTTTGTTAGCTGACAATTCTGAACACATTAAAACAATTGCCTTTTTCTGCCCAAAACACATTTAGTGTGAGTTTTGCAGAGCTTTGAAAGGTGTCAAACTCAGAAAATGACATTAATTATTCTTTAAAACTTTTGTTCTTGTCCCCAATTATGTGTTTCAGCATGAAAACAGTTTTACTATCGGACGATTTGGCTGTTGTTGTTAATTTACGTCGCACTAGAGCTGCACAATGGGCTATTGGCGACGGTCTGGGAAACATCTCGGAGGATGATCCGAAGACATGCCATCACAATTTTAATCCTCTACGGAGGGGATGGCACCCCCGCTTCGGCAGCCCAACGACCTGCGCGCGAAGTCGAGCACTTTACGGTAGCACAGTTCAACGAGGACCAATACCGCACACCCTCGACCCCTAAGCAGACTGATCCAAGTGGTCCCCCACCCGCACACTGACCCCGGCCAGTAATGCTTGACTTCGGTGATCTGTTGGGAACCGTGTCTTAACGATCAGTCCACTGCGGGACCGGACGATTTGGAACAAAACAATCACGAATGGTTTATTTTCTTTTTTTCAGTAGTTCCCGAGAATAAATCATTAGTAGACGGTTGCTCAAAATGTTGAGATCCCACTTTTTGCTAACGATTTTCACAGTATATATAATGACCAGCCTATAGATTCCAGCGCTCTCAGATATGATACAAATAGTGATTGAAAATATTTATAAGAAACTTTGTAATCATGTTATAAATGTTTTCAAGAATTAAACTAAATTCAGAGGCGTGACAGCCCATAGAGGGCCAAGGCCTATTCTGCCCATCTCAGTTTTCTTGACTCTGGGGTGCTGGAGCAGATGTTCCGGTTAGGTGGTCAGCAGAACGCGAAACCCCCAGTGTTTAGTTCCCAAGGGATGAAAGGCTGAGTTAACCTTGCCCGGCCCGAGGATCGAACCAACACCTCCTACAATGAAGGAATGCCTCATTGTAGGAGGTGTCAATTCACGGATGCCGCGGATCAATTTAGTAGTCTAATGTGACGAAGTTAACTGCGCAGTTGATGAAAAATAAGAAAGATGTCATTACGTTCGGGGTACTAAACTGCGCAGTGGTTGAAAATACGAAGTATGTCATTACGTTTGGACTACTAAAGGATATTTATGGTAACCCATGTTGAGGCCTGCTCTTTTCTAGGAGGTGTGGCACGGGAGCGCGAAGCGCTACCACTCAGCCATCGGGCGTCGTTTTCAAGTACTATAGAAAGTAAAAAATCGTTATTTAAATTGTTATTTGAAAACTTACTATAACTGGGGTTAAATCTTCTGCTGAAAGTGTTCTGCTGATAGAAAGACTTTGCCATCCAGTCTTTTTGAATCCCATAACATACCTGATTTATGGAAAAGATAAACTCATCAGCTTAGTGCACAAATCAGCTATATCTAAGTTTTTCGACTGTTCGCAATAGGGATGAGACTGTGTCAGCCTAAACATGGGTTAATTTTCTGAAAGATCTGCGTACTATTTACGGGTCATTTTCCCCGCAGGCTATTAATGCACGAAGAATGAGTACATACGGGAAAAATGAGCATCTTATTGGTGGAATATATTCTCTCACGAAAAACTCATCATTTGGGTCCTCTCTCGACAGTGGTCGGACATGCTTGAGTCGCTTGCTAAGAGAACAGTATGGAAGAAAATTACTTAAAATTTTTTTCTTAAATTTGAAGTACAGACAGTTGACTGAATGTGAACAATAACAAGCTACTTAAAACCGGAAGAAATTTAGAAAACTTCCAGTGTATCGCCCCGCTTATGTTATGTGTGAACAGGTTTAATATTCGAAGAATTTTTACTATTGAAATTTTACCATTCATAAGTGTTTTCTGTAATTTGTAAATTCTCACAGGTCGTCAGCTTAAAACGAAGTTATGAAAATTAATGTCACAACGTAAATAAAGTGCAAGGAGTGCCATGTTTTGAATGTTATATCTTATTTTGGTATATTTGTGTAAAATAGCGCTATCTGCGCTTAGCTTTGCTCGGTCGCGACTTTCCCTATTGTCGACTCCCGGGCACCTCTTTGGCACTGTATTTTGATATTCGCCAATGCTGCATTCGCCAAGTCGGGTCTCATATTTTCAAGCGAAAAATCTTCGAACACTAATTCGTGCATGTTTCGCTTGCAACATACGATTTAAAAAACGCCTTAGTGAACATGAGATGTGAATAAATTTAGTTGCTATTCACCTCGTTTTCTAAATAAACAAACAAACAAACAGCTAGTTAAGCGGAAGTAACTTCACCCGGTCCGTGAGAACTTCCGCTACGCTATAGCCTTCTTAATATTGGCGATCGAAATGGGCTGCAGGTGTCGTCGAACAGAACTCTCTACCTATGGCAACACTTCACATGCTTTCCCCATTAGCATTAGCGTGTGGAAAGTCATAGAGGAAGGAAGTATGTTAGTTTCTCTCTTGATTTTCATATAGATTAAAATCTTTTAAGTTGGAAAACTGTATGAAACTGAAAACTGCATTAAACATAGTTCTAAAGAAAAGTGTCACGGAAATTTAAAAAAATATTTTTATTGAATAAAAAGTAAAAATATTAAGAAAAGGAAAATATCGTAGTACATTTCTATATACAACTGAAAAGAGGAGGAGAGGGAAGGGAGAAGGGCTAAAGGCATGAAACCGGTCTCTCCCCGGATGGCGTATTCGAGTGTTGTGATCGCCAATTGGCGATCGAAATAGGCTGCAGGTGGCGTAGAGCAGAACTCTTTTCCTATGGCAACACTTCACATGCTTTCCCCATTAGCGTGTGGAAAGTCATAGAGGAAGGAAGTACGTTAGTTTCTCTCTTGATTTTCATATAGATTGAAATCTTTTAACTTGAAAAACTATATGGAACTGAAAACTACATTAAACATAGTTCTAAAGAAAAGTATTATGGAAATTTTAAAAATATTCTTATTAAATAAAAAGGGAAAATATCGTAGTACATTCCTATACAACTGAAAAGAGGAGGAGAGGGAAGGGAGAAGGGCTAAAGGCATGAAACCGGTCTCTCCCCAGATGGCGTATTCGAGTGTTGCGATCGCGAATTATGTTTTGCATTAGATTTCCAAACATTGTTGACGTCTTCTCTTATCTTTATAACATTTGTTGTTCGGAAATAAACATTTGTTTTATTAAATCGAAATGAGCTTTTCCTATTATCACAAGTTGAATGATGATGGCAAGAAAAAATTGTCATATAATAATATTCAGCTGTCTGATCCTTTTTTTGGAGAGTTATTTTAAAGTTTAAAATATGAAATGCGATTAAGTTTTTAAAAGGCACTGGTCTCCAGCAGCTAAATATTAAGTTAAGATGTATTTACCACGCAGATATACTACTTATTCATGGACATTCTAAAAACATGAGCAGCTTAAAACTTGTAGCTTTTAGATAAGATATTAAAAGAAGTACAAAATGTGGCTTTATTGTCAATTTGCAACAGAAATTTTATTTTAAAGAAAAATTAAATTTCATATTGGAAATATTTTTTTTTCTTTCTTAAATAAAAGCAATATCTTCAATTCCAACAGGCAAACAAAACAAGAGATATGTTACTTCATCAAATTTTCTTAAAATGCATTTATATTTTCTTTTTCTTTAGGAAGTTTAATTGTTTAAAGCAGGGGTGGTCAACACTGAGCATCTTGTGCACCAATTTTAGTGTAAAACATCTTGAACATGGCAATTATTAATACAAATTTTATGTCAAGTCCATAAGTGCTACCGTGTTGATGTTGTTCATTGAATTATTACACGTACAGTAACTTGTTTTTTCTAGATCAAATTAAGCTATAAGTTAGTGAATATCACAGATATTATCTTTAAAATCTTGAAAAATTGAATTATTTCTTGAGAAATTTAAACAATGGCTAACATTTGAACAATCACAATTTTTTGCTCTTCATTTTTATATGTTTAAATGAGCAAGAAAATAATAAACAGAAAATTACATTTAATAACTTTTTTTTTTAAATGAAACAATACAAATTAACATTTACAAATAATAAGCAGAAAACTTACAAGGATACAAACACTAATGTGATTTCTGTATTGTTTTAATTTTAACTAATTCTTTTATATAAATTTTTTTTTTAACAATTATTTTTTTTCAATTTAAATTGAGTTTGTGTGCCGCACAAAATGCCACCTCTGGTTTAAAGTAACTTTATCTCAAATATAACTCACACGAATCTGAATTATTCAGTGTTAAAAATCATGTTTCTCTATTTAGATATTACCTTAAATTTTACATTACATTATGGGAAAATACCAATTTTATTTCAAAGTATGCTTGATGAAATCTTGAAATTTAAAGAATAAGAATACTGTATATATTAGATAAAAAAAATTATTTTTGGAAGAACTTTAAGAAATATATACGGGAAAAATTCTCTTAGTAGAGATTATAATTTTTTTAACTCAAAATTTCAGGAGAGGGATAACATGTGCCCTTGGCTTCATCACTGAGTAGAAACAAATATAGCCTTTGTTTTAAAATTTTTTTTTAAAATAGTGTAGAGTTTTATTCTGTAATAATTCCAGGTAATTTTTGCGTATAGATCTTTACATTAAGTTATTTAGAGACGTTAAAAACAAACACACTTCAAAGAACTCTTATTTCTTTTTTAACGTTCTTGCATTTTTTATGTATTCAAAGACTCTTTATTTAACTTTTATGTATTTTTCTTAAAAAGGAATTTTTCATATTAATCAGCGATGATTGAATCAGCATAAGTAAAAATATTAGAAAAGAAATAAGTTCCGGTTGCTCCGGAAGTTGCGGACCATTAAGTCTGCAAGCGAAAATAAGCTCCGCCTACAGATAAGGTGATATCTGTAGTTTACATGATCTGTAGTTATTTATCTGTAGTTGTTACTATGATCTGTAGTTATTCACTTTATTTGTGGTTGTATGACGTGGGCGACGATACTTCACCGCCGTGGCTTAACCATAGGTACTCACTGGTAACGATAAGAGAGTAGCAATTTTGGCATTTTTGACGCCAATGGGAAATAAACCCAAGCCCGACATTAACCAAAAAAAAAAAAATTTCCCCCCGTTTGTTATGGAAAAAAGTAATATCAATTATTTTGTGCATTACAAACTAACATAATTTATCGCATCGTAAACGTATGATCCCCTTCTTCCTACCATTTTCTACGTAGCAGAGAAGTGGGAACTCTTAGTAGGCACACAAATTAAATTTAAAAAAATTCTGGATAGAAATATACTGTTAAATTGCATAAAAACTGTGTAGAGTGAAACCGATTGCGAATTTGAAATCAGCGACGAAAAAATATCTAAATTTCCAGTCAAAAACCTAATGCATTAGAAAATAAAAAAAAATTATAATTCATTATAGCGTGAATCGATGCACCTTTTGCATATCTGAAAATGATGCGTATCTTTTCGAGAACAGAACTTTTAGACAGACCCAATTATCTCTACTTGTGTTTATAATTGAACCACTTTATAATTGTTGAGAATTCTCGTTCAAGAGCGATAAGAGAACAGAAGAAATTTTCAGATCTAAAAGAATACTTATCAAACAATCCTATTGATTTTAATAACTATCGCAACTAATAAAAAAAAATTATAATTTTCGAATTAATCTCCTTTTCTTTAATTTCAGTATCCAACAGCCAAATGTATTGCTAGCAGATACCTTTATTCGATGCATTTTTATTAACCAAAAACTCAAAATACTTTGCAAAATTAAGTTATTTATTAAATATATTTCATTTTCTAAAACGGTAGTTTTTTAAATTTGAACTACTTCATTTCTATCTCAATATTTGTCACGTAAAAAGATGCAGTATTTTTTTATTTATTTAAAATTACATTTCTTAAAATGATTTAATAATTCATTTACCTTGAAATTCAAAATTTTTCTGAAACGCTTTCAAAAATATAATAATGAATTATAAATAACTCTTTAATAATAATTATAAAATGTTTCGATGAGCTTGAAAATTCATCGAGATATTGAGAAACACAAAAAAAGTAAAATTAAGAGAACTAAACTTTTGATTGCTCTTCCTGACCATACTATGGGAGTTAGACAGAATTCGAATTTGACGGAAAAGAAACTGTTAAAAATGCGCGGTTATATATGACTTATTATGTTTCTTAAAATATTGTCTGCTGCACTAATTAATGAGTGCAATTAATTAATGCAAATTTAAGTTTTGGCCCTTGAATCAATAAGATTGGTCCTGAAGTTTGATTCCGATCATTAGTTCATATGTCATTCAGAGTTTTTATTCTTTTGCAATAAAAACAAAATACAAACAAGATAAAAGTTAAAACTGAACACTTTATGCATTAAATGCTAATTATGAGCCTGTTATAAATCATTATTTATTACAAAATATGTTTTTTTTTCTTCCTTTTTTTATATATAGCATGCATTTCCAAGTTTGCCACGAATGATTAAAACAGCAAAAAGTCGTGACGATTAAAATTTAGAATTTTTTAAAAAAAGGGATTAAAATTTTAAATTTTATAGCATATTTTTTTTAGATTACCAGAAATGCCAACATCCTCTGCTTTGTAAAAAAATATCTTCCATTAATATCAAAATTAAAGTTATTTTTAGCTAGGTTTTTTTTTCTTCATTTTTTTGTAATTTGAAGTATTGAAAATATAAAATATCATAAGAAATGCAATATTATTATTGCTGTCTCGTGGCGACACTTTTAAAGAGTGGGCGTAACTTTCCTAACTCAGCATGGTTTAACTCTTCAATTCACTACTAATTTATTAGAATTTTGCAGAGAGCGGAGTAATTTTTATTACTAGTTTACTATTAAAAGTGGATTCCGAGATTGATTATTCTTTTAATTTTCAACAAGAAGAATTTTAAATTTAACTCATAGTGTTATTAAATTAACAACAAATAAATAAAATTTCTACCACTTTTTACATTTTAGTTGCCTGTGAAGACGCTGCATATCTTTTGTGAGGAACACGACTTCAGCGTGATAAATGGTATCTATGAATTAATAATATTTGCTTGTTATGGAAAAAAGTAATATCACTTTTTGTATTACAAACTAACATAATTTATCTCATCGTAAACGTATATGTATTATCTCATTCTTCCTACCACTTTCTACGTAGCAGAGAAGTGGGAACTCTTAGTAGGCACACAAATGAAATTTAAAAAAATTCTGGATTGAAGTATATTATTAAATTGCATAAAAACTGTATGTTGTAGAGTGAAACCAATTGCGAATTCGAAATCAGCGACGAAAAAATATCCAAAATTCCGGTCGAAAATCTAGTGTATTAGAAAATGAAATAAAAAAATTGCAATTCATTGCAGCGTAAATAAATTCACCTTTTGCATATCTGAAAATGATACTTGTGATCAGTGGCGTACGCAAGGGAGGGGTTTAGGGGTTTGAACACCCCCCTTTAGCTCAGACAAAATGGCAAAAATAAAAATTTTAGTAGAAATTATGCGGGTATTATTTTTTAAGACTATATATTTTTATTTGCCATATGCCTACCTTTTTTTCTCACGGTATTTCTCAGAATACTGAAAAAAAATTTACTCTAATAGGGTTGTACTTTTGAAACCAAATTCACGTGATACTGTTATGGACTGGTTTCTTTCTGTTCTGCCAGTCGCGATAGTTTTCGAGACTGGCTGTCATTCGCGAGGTCTTTACGCGATGATTCTGGAATCTTAGACGTTCTGTCGTCTTTGAGACAATTCGAGAATTTTGGAGATGCGGTGAAAAATTATATAAAAGGGGGAACGGAGTACAATTTAAGTTTTTCTGTTGTACAAAATGTGATACTTCCGTTGAAGAAAACGTTTCTAGCATAACAAAATCTGATGAATGTGAAAGTGGCCCTCAAAGTGTTACTTCCCACTCATATGACATTGGACTTTTTTTCAGAAGATATTACATGCTAGAAGATATTTCATTATGTTCTTAAACTTAAAAAATCAAATCAAAATTTAACTAAACAATGTTGTCTAAATAAAAAGTCAAAACTGTCTAAATTAGGGAAATAATAGTTTTTTTATTACATACTCGAATTTCTTTTAGTAGCTTCAGAAAATTATGAACACCCCCCTTGAAAAAATTCTGCGTACGCCACTGCTTGTGATAATAAAAAATTTGTGAAATTATACGCTTTGTCGCGAACAGAACTTTCAGACACACCTAATTATCTATACAGTAAAACCTTTTTTTGTGCGGAGGATAGGGACCGCATAAAAGAAATCGTACAAAAAAAATATTCGAAAATTTTATAAATTCTTACATATAATAACAACTTTGTACGATATACAACCTAAAATTTTTTTTATGCGATAGATAGGGACCGCATAAAAAAAGTCGGACTCAGAAAATACATCAATGATTCATGAAATAGATGAGAGAATGCTTTCAATTGAATTAAATAATTAAATTGGACCTAAAGAAATTGTAAAAATATTTAATTCTTCATTGTACATATATATGGAGAAGTTTTCAAATTAGACATTAAAAAGTTTGCTGCTATTTGTCGTAATCCAAAACGCGCATCTTCTTGTGATGAATTGGCTGAAAATCGCTTTCGTCGCTTGAAGATAGGATTTCAATTGACTTGTTTTTTGATACCATAATGTCAGTGATCAGTTTTTGTAACGACGGTCGACTGGTCAATTGCTTGTAAACGTCACGATAGTGAGACATGCATGATCTCACCGCTTTTTGGAATTTTAAGCGTCTTTCCGCATTGGTATCTATTTTAAGAAAATGCGTTTCCAATTTTTTCGAAATATGGATATCTGCATATATTTTACCTGCTGTAATAGATTCCGGTACTTCTTGTCCATTTAAGGGAGTATTTATTAAAAAATTAAATAAAAATCATAAAAACTACATATAAATAGAAACAAAGGTAATTAATTTATTTACCTTTAATCTCACTATAAAATGAATCCTTAATCACATGAATCGTGTATAAAACTCTGAATACGAAGCGTATAGTATTTGAGATACGCGCAGACGAGAATTTACAAAATAAAAATAATGGTTTAATTTTAAAATACAAAGTATTTTAACACAGCAGACGATTTTCTACTGACTTACTTCAACTTGCTTAGCGTAGAATAAATTTTAAACAGAAGAGGAAATGGAGTTGATAATAAATGAACTAATGAAAATAAATAAACAGAGCATCGCGAAGTTCAGATACATCGTTGTCAAGGAGACCACGCAATTAGAGTTCGTCCACAACATATATATGCACATTGATTGGAAACATTAAACTGGTGCTAACGCCGCTTAGATTCATATACCGCATAAAAATAAATCGCACAAAACAATCGCTCAAAAATAAAATCGCACAAAACCAATCGCACAAAAACAAAATCGCATAAAAAAGAACCGCACAAAAACAGGTTTCACTGTATTTGTGTTTATCATTGATCCACTTTTTAATTGTTGAGAAGCCTATTCAGGAGCTATACGAGAACTGATGAAGTTTTCTGATCTAAAAGAAGAGTACTTATCGCCCAATCTTTTGAACTCACAAAAAGTCCCTTTTACTACAAATAACATCTTTAAAAATATTAAAAGAATTAACTTTTTCTGTCCATTTCAACGAAATAGACTGCTTACAGAATAATTATCTCTATTTATTTTCAGTATCTACCAGCAAAATGTATTGCCATCAGATACCCTATACTAGATTTCAATACCAAGACCAAGTTCTATGATAGTAATTTTACCAAAAGTTAAATTTATATTAAATATATTTTATTTTCTGAAACGGTAGATTTTAAAATTTGAATCACCTCATTTCTATCTCAACATTTGTCACGTAAAAAGATGCAGTATTTTTTATATATATTTAAAGTTACAGTCCGCAAAAAAAAAAAAAAGATATCACCCTGAATAACTTTCGTTCTAATGATCGGATTTTCACGAACTGAAAGTCAATCTTTACGGTTCTCGGGGGTGACCTCAAATATGCTAATTAATTAGTGCTAACTATTAATTAATTTACAAAATCAGACACAAAAACGTACTTTCTCTGATAAAACATATATTTTTTTTTACATATTTGGAATCTAGACACCTGAATTAGGGGGAGTAGGCAAAATTTTGAAAAAATTGGGTAGTAAATTGGGTAGCAATAAAAGTTTATATATTTGGCGAGAGTCCAGGAAACCGCCAAAAAAAGTCGCTAGCGCAAATGAATCTTTTAAGATAACCCATTGATTAATTCAAAAGCTTAATGCTTAATTTTACTAGGTTTCTAGGCAACCTAGTAAAAGAACTCTGAATGTAAAAAAAAAATGAAATAATGTTCTGTGATTGCTGGGAGAGGTTTAATTAATTGTTAATAGAAATTATCTCGAAGTTTCTAGGCAATAGACAATTTTTAAGCTGATTTCTGTCCAAAAAGCAAAAAAAAAAGATTTTTTTTTTAATCTCCTTTGAAAAGAAAATTTGAATTGATTTATAAATTATTTAAGACTAGGAGGTTCCGCCCCCTGCTCGCTAACGCTCGCCAACCCGCGAGAATTGCTACGCAATCCTATGTGATTCACGCCGTGAACCATGGCTCGCTGCGCTCGCTCGCATGTGCAGCTATTGGTCTGTAGTTTTTATCTTTGATATAATTTTCAAATTTAAAGATTTCATTAAAATTTGCTGTTTTACATTCTATGGCTTTATCGAAAAAATCAGCGTTTAGCTTGTATATATGCTGTGATAGAGTTGGTATTTTAAGGTCTGCATGTATATTGGTATTCCGGATGAACCATCTTGCACAGGTTATTTTTCTAAGGGTCTTGTTTTGGCATTGGTTTAATTTCTTCAGTAGATGTTGAGGTATCGTTGTTCAGGCAGGTGAGGCATAGGTAAGTATTGGGCGGATCATTGCTGTATATAGTAGCTTCTTTAGTTTAAGTGACATATTCTGATTATATATTAATGGTTGTATGGCTATTATTGCTGCATTTGCTTTATCTATTGTGCTTTTGATGTGATCATTCCAGGTGAGTTTGCTATTGATTATAAGGCCAAGATAATTTGCTTTTTTAACTATTGGTATTGGTATGTTGAACATTTTTGGTTGAAGTTGTGGAAGTATTTTAATTCTTCTTTTTTGTATAATTAATATTTGTGATTTTCCAGCATTTACTGCAGTTTTCCATTTTAAGCACCAGTCTTCTATTTCGTCTATATGGTCTTGTAGTTTTTGAAGAGCATGATTTGGGTTTCTGGATTTAATAATAATACTGGTATCGTCTGCGTAATAGGCTGTTATGCTGTTATAATCGGCTTTGTTTATAGGAAAATCATAAGTGTATAATATGTATAATATCGGTCCCAGAATGCTGCCCTGTGGTACTCCGACTGTGATGTTTCTCTTTGTGGATTTTTTGTTTTTGATGGTGATTTGAAATGTTCTATTAGAAAGATAGCAGGATAGGAGTTTGATTATTCCGGGTGGAAAATTCAGCTGTATGAGTTTATATATTGTACCAGTGTGCCATACTTTATCAAATGCTTTGGATATGTCAATCATCAGGAAGGCTATTGTTTCTTTATTTATGATTGCTCTGCCAGTATAGTCTATTATTCGGAGTAACTGTTTGGTGGTATCTAGTTTTTGTCGGAATCCATACTGTTCGTCGGGGAGGGCTGTAAGAAGTGGTTTTATTCTATTGTAGATGATTTTTTCGTATATTTTTCCAAGTATGTTAAGTAGACTGATTGGGCGATAACTCTCAGGGCAGCTTGGGTTCTTATTTTTCTTGAGAAATAGAATGACTGATGCGTTTTTCCATATTTGTGGGTAGTAATTATGAGCAAGGCAGACATTAAAAATATGCGTGATTTTGCAGATGTAGTTGTTTGGTAATAGTTTTATCATCTTATTCTTTATCCCGTCCTCACCTGGAGCTTTATTGTTTTTCAGTTTTTGTATGATGCAGCTAACTTCTTGATTATTGGTTGAATTTATTGTTTCTGGGATGAGGTATTCAGTTTGAAAATTATTAACTTCTTCTGTGATGATATTGTGATGATTTTGGTCAGAGTTGATATTTGGTGAAAATTGATTTTGAAGTGAATCTGCGAATATTTCGATTTTTTCTGATATTGTGTAAGCTGCTCCTGTTGGTCCATTTATTGGTCTGTCTATTTGAGGAGTTGTTTTCAGTTTCTTGGCCATTTTCCATATAGAGTTGTTGGTTTGTAAATGTAATTGAGAGAAATTTATCATATATATTTGAGAATTGAATCTGTAGTGGTTGACAAGTGAATAAGGCAAACCAATAATATTCATAAATAAAATATATTTTTAGTTATATATTTGCTACTTGTTTCTTATTTTAACTATATTCTTTATTAAATGACTCGTTCGATAATTGGATATCCTTCACAGTGGTCTGATCGGACTACCAACAAAAAACCGTGTGGAGGCTTTAGCGCTTGATGTTATCTACTATTAACTCGTTTTCTTTTTGTTTCCGTTTTTAGGTCGGTCTTCTAATTTTGTGTGTTTAGGGCATTGCTCTTTGAGTCTAATTTTTGGATTTCAGCAGCAATAATAATTTGGCTCCTGCTAAAAATCAATTCAAAACGAGCAAATCCTGTTTTTTTAAGTAATTTTTTTAATTATCAAACTTATTAATTACAAACTTTAAATTATCCTGTATAATATTATTACATTGCGTGCATCCATTTTCGGGCCCACCCAAGGTACCTAACAAATTAAACACGCTTCAGTATTGCAGTAAGAACGTGCCATAAGGTATCACTTTATTTATGCTTCAGTATTCATATTTTGTAATCTGGCAATCTTATTACGAAAATATTTTAAATCATTCTTGAAAGATTCCGGTACGCGTAAATTCATTTTATTCGCTCCTCACTATGGAGGAATTGAACAGTTTCCTTTCGTGTACCGTTCTCTAATCTCTTTACATTTTATTTTCTGTTTTTTTGCTTCATATATTTGTTTGTTTTTTTGTATATATTTTTTACTTAATGTGTTCTAATTTCGTTTCAATTTTTTTGAGTGCTCCTCACACAATTGTATTGATATATTTTGCTTTGGCTATATTAATACAATATTAGAAAGCACTCCTTTTTGCGGATATAATCGTGTGGGCTGATGAAGAGATTATATCTTTTCTTTGTTTTGTTTTCCGGATTTTTAATTTTTTTTTTTAAGATATTAAAAATTATATTGTTTTAAATACTTTTGAAAAATTATTTTTAGTAATTTTCTTCTCTTGTCATTATTTTTTATTATTTTCCATATTTCTCAATATTTTGCTTATATATAAATATATATATATATGCAGTACAGAACCCGTTATCCGGAAATCAGAAAACCGGAAAACCAAAAAACCGGAACGAAATTCGATAAATTTTCCCTCCATTTTCAAAAAAAAATTTTTTTTTCCTCATAGGATTTTAGGATTTTTCTTTCTATTTTACTTCAGCTATTTTTCTTCTTTTTAAGATTATTTTCAAAATTTTTTTTAGTTGGGTTTAACAGTAAAAAAAACGGCTTTTTGTAGCGATTCAGAAAACCGGAAAAATCAGTTATCCGGAATAGCGATGGTCCCGATCGTTCCGGACAATTGGTTCCCTACTGTATATATATATATATATATATATATATATATATATATATATATATATATATATATATATATATATATATATATATATATATACCACTTTCATATGCAAAATGTATTAATGTAAGTTTATAACAAAATTAATAAACTTACTAAAAATAATAACTATTTAAATTGGAATATTAAAAATAGCATTCAGGTTTTAAATACACTAAAAACTTTAAAAAATGTAGATTCAATTCACTGTTTTGATTTCGAAAACCTCTATACTTCCCTTCCAACTAATAAAATTCATGATGACCTTCTTCAAATTCATAGCATGTTTAATCTCAGTGATATTATTAATGAAGATAACTGGAACTTTCTAGTTCATATTAACCTTAACAACAATTATATTCTTTTCAATGACCACCTTTTTCAACAAATTAATGGTATTCCCATGGGAAATAATTTCAGTACTAACATCTGCAATATTTTTCTTTTTCTACAAGAATATAGATTTGTAAAATCACATGTTAATCTTCCAATTGATTCTCTCTTTCTCAGATTCATTGATGATCTATTAGTTATTAATTTTAATGATTTCGATATTCTAGCAAAACATATTTATCCAAATGAATTAATTCTTAATAAAACAAATAATAGTAATTCTTCAGCAAATTTTTTAGATTTGACTCTTAATATTAATGCAGATAAAAATATTACATTTAAACTTTTTGACAAAAGAAATGAATTTAAATTTCCAGTTAAAAAATGCATAGATTTCAACTCTAACTTAGCCCATAAGGTTTTTTCTAATATTATTGCCAATCAAATTCATAGATTTTACAGGAATAATTCTAACTATAACGAGTTTTGATTAGATACTGATATATATAAAAACGATTTAATTAATAGCCATTTTCCTAGTTCATTTCTTAATTTCTATTTTAAAAAAATCTTAAAAAACTTGGTACATTAATTTTTAATTTTTATTTAATTTTTCTGTTTTAAGAATAAGCTCTGATTTTTTCAAGGTAGGAACTAACTATGATAAACTATTCCTAAAGCCACTGGACGGAATAGTTTGGATGTATGACCTTTTATACTGGATTAGTTAAATATTTTTTAGTTACTTTTTAATATTTGTAGCCTCTTAAAATTAATTCAATTTTAATTGTCCAGTATAATAAACAGTTTATTTATTTATTTATTTATTTAATTATTTTTTATTTTTGTATAAGTGGAATGGGCTCTGGTTCGTAAAGAACCACCCCAAATGAATGCAGGTGATACGTGTATACTTTAAAATTATGTAAGGTTGTATGAATGAAGAATAAAACATTCCTGTATGCAGGCTCTGATTTTTAAATAAGTCACCCTATGAAAGATGGATATGTGTATTCTGTAAAATTATGTTAGAATTTATGAATGAAGGATAAGTCTATAAACGGTTTTCTATCCTGACAGACTGACTTTTAAATTAATTTCCCTATAAATGATTTTTTTTTCTTTTTTTTTTTTTTTAAGATTGCTAATTTATTCAATCCGTTAAACATTTTTTTTATTATTTCAATTTTATTACCTTTTTACTAATTGTTTCTCATAGATGGCAGCACTAATATTTTACCTAAACATTTTTTTCTTCTTCTTCGATCAAATGTTTTTCTTTTTTTTTTTTTTTTTTTTTAATTTTATTATATTCGATTCAAGCTATAAGCAATATTTTACATCTTCGCGATTTTTGTTAACTGTTTTATTATTGTACTTTTAAACCTAAACCGCGTTTTAATTCACGCCGGTAAGTTTGATTTCCTTTTACATTTTTCTTTTATTTCATGATTTTTTACAACATAAGGTTTTTTGCGATATCGACACATATAAAGAATAATTTTTATCTTAGGATAATTATTCTTTATTCAGAAATATCGCATTATTTATGGCAATTAGATGTGTCTTGACAACGACTATTTGCTTTTACCATTCTTGTTTCTCTACCATTTAGTTTTTTATTTTATTCATGTTTTTCATGTTAATTTGTGTAATAAAATGTATTTTATATAATAATTTAATAATATACTAGGAGTTGATCTAAGCAGGTAACAATAAATTTAGCAAAGCAGAAAAATGTGATAAGAAAAAATTTGATGTTATTTTTTGCAAACAATTTTTTTATGAAAATATTATAGAATACACCTAGTCCATCGGCAACCATTTTCAAATTGGAAGTTTTGCAAATAGTATAATATATTCCAGTATGTTAATAGCTTGATATATAGCAGAGAGATTCTTACAAGAGCCGTAATGTTGTTTGGGAATGATTTGTAGATAATCATCAGGTCGGTGTTGAATGATCATTTTTTAGACAATTTTTTAAATCATTGGAAGAAGGTGAAGGAGGCGATAGTTCTCAGAAGATGAAACATCTTTACCAAGCTTAGAAAAAAGTATAATATCTGATTTTTGCCCCCCACTCCTTGGGAAAGAGTGGGGTAACTTTATTTTTAACGCAAGAATGGAAGATGTTTAAGAGAAGGGTGATTATTTTTTAAAATTCTAATCATTGGATCTTAAAGGAGATATCAATACCAGAAAATATACCTTTTAGAAAATCTATTTTATTGTTTACTGTTTTGATACATAAATTATCTTTTATTTAAATTTTTTTCTTTCTTTCGGAATTGGACTTCAGAGCCGATCTTAATGATTCAATTCAAACAAAAACTTAAATTTGCATTGATTAATTGCACTCATTAACTAATGCAGCAGACAATATTTCAAGAAATATAATCACCGCACATATGATATTAAGTTTCTTTTCCGTCAAATTCGAATTCTGTAGAAATGGTTCCAAAAGTATGGTCAGGAGAGCGATTAAAAGTTTAATTCTCTTAATTTTAATTTTTGCGTGTTAAGCAATATCTCAATGAATTTTCAAGCTCATCGTAACATTTTATACATACTTATAAAATTCGTTTACCCAAAGATTATTCTATGCAAAAATTATCTTTAAATAATTATTTATCATTTATTATTATTTTTGTGAAAACCTTTCAAACAATTTTGAATTTTAAGGTATTTGAATTATTAAATCATTTTAAGAAATGTACAGTCCGCAAAAAAAAAACGAATCACCCTGAATAACTTTCGTTCTAATGATCGGATTTTCACGAACTAAGTGTCAATCTTAATGGTTCCTGGGGGTGATCTCAAATATGTTAATTAATTAGTGCTAACTATTAATTAAGTTACGAAATCAGACACACGTACTTTCTCTGAATAAGCATGCATTTTTTTTTACATAGTTGGATTTTTCATCTTCAAAATATAGGGAGTAGCCGCAATCTGGGAAATTTGGTCCCCATAGTTTGGTCAGGAGAGCGATTCAAAGTTCGGGCCCTTTAATGTTAATTTCGCTTTTTGCGTTTTCAGTCATATTTTAAGAACTAATGAAGAAATTCCAAAAAAAATTGCACCCACTCATAAAACTCATTTACCCAAAGATAATTTCATGAAAAAAATAATTATTTATTATTTTTTATTATTTAATTAAAGTGAGGATGAAAAAAAGTTTAATTATAAGATATGAATTTTTTTTAAACCATTTTAATCAACATATTTTTCAATTGAAAAATCTAAAGTTTCAACTGTTTTTATTTATTAGAAGATGAGAAAAATTAAGATTAATTATTTTAAAAAAAATAATTTGGCGACAATGAAGAAATGATTAAGTGGGGCGATAAATACTAAAATGTAATAAACTTACGAGGAACTTAGCGCGCGTAGCGAAAATTTCATTCATATTTCTTTCGCTAATAATCGTTTGCAAATCTTTTTATTTTTATTTTTTTAAAACTATGAAATACGATGTTTTTTTTTAATAGTCTAAAATTCTATTTGCAATTTAGTAAAGAAATTTGAATAAAACATCTCATTCAATAAAAAACATTTCATTCAACGAATGTCGAGTTTTATAAAAGCATGCTTCTGATAGAATATGATTACACACCAGATTGTACTTATTTAATGTGATTATTTTTTAGTTTTTAGTTTTTTCTTCTCAATAACTGATACAATTTCCATAATATACATACGCGTGAATAGATTTGGAATAAAATATTTAACAATTTCTTGAATATATTTTTTATAAATATTAATAAAAATACGTAGTAAACATATTTATGCATATCTCACATCATCGCAAATTTCTCAACATCTTATATATCGTCTTAATGTTAGAAGTAATTTTTTAATCACCTGTCCGGAAGTGTTTCGCAACACTATTTTACCAACTATTTAATTAAATTTTAACATTTTTAAAAATCTTATTCTTTACCCTTCTACGTTTATTATTTCTTCATTAATATACGTACTAATCAATTTTTTAGTACTTTAATTTAGGTTTTCTTTAAAGTGAAGTTCCTTTTTAAATTATAGTCAAGTTTTTTTTAAAAGAATTATTGTCTGCTAGCTAAGAATAAAATCTTGTTAAGAAATTAAAAACATTCCACTGTTGACAATTATTTAATGCAAAACAGCTGATTATTTACTAAGCATACTATTTTTTTCGAAAAAGGAATATAAATCATTGATAGTCTTTTTTTCGTTTTGTTTCTTGTGACTTCAACATAGATTATCTAAAATAGTGTTCATGCTTTAGAAGTCACTACAAAGAGTCTAAAGATACCGAACATAAGAAGCTGTCGAATACGTAGCCAATATTTTTAAGCGTCTTAAAATATCTCAGTATCTTAAATGTCGTCCTAACATCTTAGTTGTGAAATTAAATTTTTAATTATCTGACCGCGCGTGATTCAATAATTATTTTATTATCTTTTACTCTTTCTTTATGATTACATGTAGATTTTTTTCCGGATAATATGCCAAACTATTTTGTTTAATTTTTTTCTTCAGCACGATTCCCAAGATATTATTGTAGTATAATTTGTTATCAGGAGAAATGCCTTATTTTGTTAAGCAGAAAATAATAAAAATTGAAATTTGTAAGAAGATTCCGAAGCCGTGCCAATTTTAGAACCATCTGATTTTTTTAAAAAAAATGCAATAAAAAATACGCAATTTCCGATCTTATTTTGATTGAAAATATAAAAAAATTTTAATAAAAAAAACGTGGCAAGAAGGCTAACATACTTTTTTCAGAAATTGTGAAAACCAATTTTTCCTATATTTCGTCAAAAGAGGATAAGAATGATATTTCTCCAAGGGACCCACTCAATAATTTCGCTATTTCCAGAATGAAATCTGTTTGATCGAAACATATTTCCTTGAAAATTAAAATGAAAAAACAATTAATTTTATTATTTATCTAAGCTTATTCGATTTATTTAATGATAGCGGTATCAAGGTTAAGGATATGCGATGGAAGCCCCGTTTACTATTATACTATAAATGCATTAAATCAAGTAGCTTGAATATTTTATTTTAAGCAAATTATTTAATAATTTTAAGCAAATAAGGGTGTAAAAATAAACTCGATCAAAATACTCCGAAAGTATACCCTAAAATATATGTAGAATAAACTTTGGAATCGATATATAAAAAATACCTTTTCAAACAACTTCGAATAGGACGGAAACGCAAACTTTTTTAAAATAGTTGTCCTTGAAACTATTTAATTTCGATTCCTGGTGCTAGGGGACATTCCATTTTTACATTCGACTTTTGAAATTTAAGGCTTGCAGCAAAAAAAAAAAAAAATGCATTGATTTTTTTACAAAGTGGTAAATTATTTTTTTTTTCAATCAAAGAACCTGTGCCTATGGCTTATGTAAAGCTTATTTTAATATCGAGTGAAATAATTTAATATGTTGTGTAACTAAATAGATAATCCTAAGAAACTGAATCGAAAATATAAAAATTTCATTGATTTAAAAAATAATAGATGATAATAAAAATAGACATGTTTTGAGTGTCCAATAATAAAAGTTACAAGTTATTCAAGCTTGACAAGTTTTGAGAATGGGCGATTATATTTGAACGCTCGAAACATGTCGACTTTTACTTCCCTCTTCATATTTTTTGAGGCCAGGTGAGTTTTTATCATCAATTATACCGTTTTACATTTGAACTCGTTGAAGTAAACATAAGCATTTCTATATTTTAACAGGATTTATGTGGTCTTTAAAAACGTAATAGCATCAATATTGTAAAAGTTATATTTAACTTAAAAATTAAAATTTTGAGACCAGATATTTTGAGTTAATGAAATAAAATATTTTATTTTTTAAGTTTTTGTGCCCCCATTTCAGTATCTTAAGGATCTTACGAGCTCTGCTTAAAAAGAGAGTATCAGATATATATAAGAAAACAAAAATAATCATAGTAGCAGTATTTGGGGGTAAATGTAGCTTATCGTAATTGAAGAATATGCTGTGCGACATTTTATGGTGAATTTGCGAACGTGAGTTTCAGAATGTATCGAAACATGAGGATGCTATTTGCTAATCATCTTTATCCAAAGAAAACCATGTAACCTAAATATCTAGCAGAATGAAGCGAATTTTTAAGCAATGAATCATACAATATGCAACATATTATTTCAATATCTTATTCTTAAATATAACATGTTTCAATGTTTTTAAAATGCCACTAAACATTCAGAAATTCCTTGAGTTATAGAAAAAAGAAATATCGTAAATTATAGAAAACCTTGTGAATGTGTATTAGAATTACTATACAATCTACATTTTATTTTTCTAACACTTTTTGTTTCTTCAAACTTTCTTGCCTAGAAGACTCGATTAAATCTGTAAAAATGATTATCCCTAAAATGATTATCTCTGTAAAAATGATTATCCCTTTTGTATATAGCTATAATAAGTTATGACAATTTGATTTTAGTAAGAAATCCTCGAATAAATATAGCAAAAACAACATATATCAAAATAATATCGGATAAAAAGTTCATGTATTTAAATTCTAAAAACTTAAAGAATCTATATTATATAAAACGCTAATACGTACGTATGTATGTATGTATCAATAAAACCGATGATATTTCTTTTCTCGCGCTGGCAACAGTTTTCATTTTTAATAGATTGGATTCGGCGCGCAAGAGCACGTAGTGAGCAACCAGATAACAATAACCAGAGTGAGCATTATCAGGTTTTTCAATTCAGATTCATGCACTAAAAACATGACAATATTTAATTTAAACTCAATTAGGAATTAATTAATTAATTGAAGTGAGAATGCTTTAAAAGGCCGCTGTTGAATTGATATTTTTCTACTGGGAGATACCTAAACGTCTTAAAAACGTTTAAGTGTTTGTATTGAATGCATTGAATTTTCACGCTTTAAAATGCAGAATATTAGTGAAGCAATATTTGATAATTTATTTTGCTAATATGTTTCTTATTTAGCTAATGTTTTGATTTTTTCACCAAGTACAATCTAAATAGCTAATATACTTTTTTAAACGCCAATAAGAACATTGGTAGAATTCATCTACATAAGTACAATACTATGTCTTTGATGATAAAATACTATGTCTTTGAAGATAAAATACTATGTCTTTGATGATAATATATTATGTCTTTGTGTTAGAACATTGTGTTCATTGGCGAGCGAGCGCAGCGAGCCATAGGTCACGGCGTGAATCACATAGGATTGCGTAGCAATTCTCGCGGGTTGGCGAGCGTTAGCGAGCAGGGGGCGGAACCTCCTAGTCTTAAATAATTTATAAATCAATTCAAATTTTCTTTTCAAAGGAGATTTAAAAAAAAAATCTTTTTTTTTTTGCTTTTTGGACAGAAATCAGCTTAAAAATTGTCTATTGCCTAGAAACTTCGAGATAATTTCTATTAACAATTAATTAAACCTCTCCCAGCAATCACAGAACATTATTTCATTTTTTTTTTTACATTCAGAGTTCTTTTACTAGGTTGCCTAGAAACCTAGTAAAATTAAGCATTAAGCTTTTGAATTAATCAATGGGTTATCTTAAAATATTCATTTGCGCTAGCGACTTTTTTTGGCGGTTTCCTGGACTCTCGCCAAATATATAAACCTTTATTGCTACCCAATTTACTACCCAATTTTTTCAAAATTTTGCCTACTCCCCCTAATTCAGGTGTCTAGATTCCAAATATGTAAAAAAAAATATATGTTTTATCAGAGAAAGTACGTTTTTGTGTCTGATTTTGTAAATTAATTAATAGTTAGCACTAATTAATTAGCATATTTGAGGTCACCCCCGGGAACCGTAAAGATTGACTTTCAGTTCGTGAAAATCCGATCATTAGAACGAAAGTTATTCAGGGTGATATCTTTTTTTTTTTTTTGCGGACTGTAACTTTAAATATATATAAAAAATACTGCATCTTTTTACGTGACAAATGTTGAGATAGAAATGAGGTGATTCAAATTTTAAAATCTACCGTTTCAGAAAATAAAATATATTTAATATAAATTTAACTTTTGGTAAAATTACTATCATAGAACTTGGTCTTGGTATTAAAATCTAGTATAGGGTATCTGATGGCAATACATTTTGCTGTTAGATACTGAAAATAAATAAAGATAATTTTTCTGAAAGCAGTCTATTTCGTTGAAATGGACAGAAAAAGTTAATTCTTTTAATATTTTTAAAGATGTTATTTGTAGTAAAAGGGACTTTTTGTGAGTTCAAAAGATTGGGCGATAAGTACTCTTCTTTTAGATCAGAAAATTTCATCAGTTCTCGTATCGCTCCTGAATAGGCTTCTCAACAATTAAAAAGTGGATCAATGATAAACACAAATACAGTGAAACCTGTTTTTGTGCGGTCCTTTTTTATGCGATTTTGTTTTTGTGCGATTGGTTTTGTGCGATTTTATTTTTGAGCGATTTTTTTGTGCGATTTATTTTTTTGCGGTATATGAATCTAAGCGGCGTTAGCACCAGTTTAATGTTTCCAATCAATGTGCATATATATGTTGTGGACGAACTCTAATTGCGTGGTCTCCTTGACAACGATGTATCTGGACTTCGCGATGCTCTGTTTATTTATTTTCATTAGTTCATTTATTATCAACACCATTTCCTCTTCTGTTTAAAATTTATTCTACGCTAAGCAAGTTGAAGTAAGTCAGTAGAAAATCGTCTGCTGTGTTAAAATACTTTGTATTTTAAAATTAAACCATTATTTTTATTTTGTAAATTCTCGTCTGCTCGTATCTCAAATACTATACGCTTCGTATTCAGAGTTTTATACACGATTCATGTGATTAAGGATTCATTTTATAGTGAGATTAAAGGTAAATAAATTAATTACCTTTGTTTCTATTTATATGTAGTTTTTATGATTTTTATTTAATTTTTTAATAAATACTCCCTTAAATGGACAAGAAGTACCGGAATCTATTACAGCAGGTAAAATATATGCAGGTTTCCATATTTCGAAAAAATTGGAAACGCATTTTCTTAAAATAGATACCAATGCGGAAAGACGCTTAAAATTCCAAAAAGCGGTGAGATCATGCATGTCTCACTATCGTGACGTTTACAAGCAATTGACCAGTCGACCGTCGTCACAAAAACTGATCACTGACATTATGGTATCAAAAAACAAGTCAATTGAAATCCTATCTTCAAGCGACGAAAGCGATTTTCAGCCAATTCATCACAAGAAGATGCGCGTTTTGGATTACGACGAGTAGCAGCAAACTTTTTAATGTCTAATTTGAAAACTTCTCCCTATATATGTACAATGAAGAATTAAATATTTTTACAATTTCTTTAGGTCCAATTTAATTATTTAATTCAATTGAAAGCATTCTCTCATCTATTTCATGAATCATTGATGTATTTTCTGAGTCCGACTTTTTTTATGCGGTCCCTATCCATCGCATAAAAAAAATTTTAGGTTGTATATCGTACAAAGTTGTTATTATATGTAAGAATTTATAAAATTTTCGAATATTTTTTTTGTACGATTTCTTTTTAAGGTCCCTATCCTCCACACAAAAAAAGGTTTTACTGTATAGATAATTAGGTGTGTCTGAAAGTTCTGTTCGCGACAAAGCGTATAATTTCACAAATTTTTTATTATCACAAGCAGTGGCGTACGCAGAATTTTTTCAAGGGGGGTGTTCATAGTTTTCTGAAGCTACTAAAAGAAATTCGAGTATGTAATAAAAAACTATTATTTCCCTAATTTAGACAGTTTTGACTTTTTATTTAGACAACATTGTTTAGTTAAATTTTGATTTGATTTTTTTAGTTTAAGAACATAATGAAATATCTTCTAGCATGTAATATCTTCTGAAAAAAAGTCCAATGTCATATGGGTGGAAAGTAACACTTTGAGGGCCACTTTCACATTCATCAGATTTTGTTATGCTAGAAACGTTTTCTTCAACGGAAGTATCACATTTTGTACAACAGAAAAACTTAAATTGTACTCCGTTCCCCCTTTTATATAATTTTTCACCGCATCTCCAAAATTCTCGAATTGTCTCAAAGACGACAGAACGTCTAAGATTCCAGAATCATCGCGTAAAGACCTCGCGAATGAAAGCCAGTCTCGAAAACTATCGCGACTGGCAGAACAGAAAGAAACCAGTCCATAACAGTATCACGTGAATTTGGTTTCAAAAGTACAACCCTATTAGAGCAAATTTTTTTTCAGTATTCTGAGAAATACCGTGAGAAAAAAAGGTAGGCATATGGCAAATAAAAATATATAGTCTTAAAAAATAATACCCGCATAATTTCTACTAAAATTTTTATTTTTGCCATTTTGTCTGAGCTAAAGGGGGGTGTTCAAACCCCTAAACCCCTCCCTTGCGTACGCCACTGATCACAAGTATCATTTTCAGATATGCAAAAGGTGAATTTATTTACGCTGCAATGAATTGCAATTTTTTTATTTCATTTTCTAATGCACTAGATTTTCGACCGGAATTTTGGATATTTTTTCGTCGCTGATTTCGAATTCGCAATTGGTTTCACTCTACAACATACAGTTTTTATGCAATTTAATAATATACTTCAATCCAGAATTTTTTTAAATTTCATTTGTGTGCCTACTAAGAGTTCCCACTTCTCTGCTACGTAGAAAGTGGTAGAAAGAATGAGATAATACATATACGTTTACGATGAGATAAATTATGTTAGTTTGTAATACAAAAAGTGATATTACTTTTTTCCATAACAAGCAAATATTATTAATTCATAGATACCATTTATCACGCTGAAGTCGTGTTCCTCACAAAAGATATGCAGCGTCTTCACAGGCAACTAAAATGTAAAAAGTGGTAGAAATTTTATTTATTTGTTGTTAATTTAATAACACTATGAGTTAAATTTAAAATTCTTCTTGTTGAAAATTTAAGAATAATCAATCTCGGAATCCACTTTTAATAGTAAACTAGTAATAAAAATTACTCCGCTCTCTGCAAAATTCTAATAAATTAGTAGTGAATTGAAGAGTTAAACCATGCTGAGTTAGGAAAGTTACGCCCACTCTTTAAAAGTGTCGCCACGAGACAGCAATAATAATATTGCATTTCTTATGATATTTTATATTTTCAATACTTAAAATTACAAAAAAATGAAGAAAAAAAAACCTAGCTAAAAATAACTTTAATTTTGATATTAATGGAAGATATTTTTTTACAAAGCAGAGGATGTTGGCATTTCTGGTAATCTAAAAAAATATGCTATAAAATTTGAAAATTTTAGTCCCCTTTTTTTAAAATTCTAAATTTTAATCGTCACGACTTTTTGCTGTTTTAATCATCCGTGGCAAACCTGCAAATGCCTACTATTTAAAAAAAAAAAAAAAGCATATCTTGTAATAAATAATGATTTATAACAGGCTCATAATTAGCATTTAATGCATAAAGTGTTTAGTTTTAATTTTTATCTTATTTGTATTTTGTTTTTGTTCCAAAAGAATAAAAACTCTGATTAACGTATGAACTAATGATCGGAAATAGACTTCAGAACCGATCTTAATGATTCAAGGATAAAAACTTGAATTTGCATTAATTAATTGCACTCATTAGTTAGTGCATCAGACAATATTTTAAGAAACATAAGTCATATAACCTCACATTTTTAACAGTTTCTTTTCCGTCAAATTCGAATCCTGCCCAATTCCCATAGTATGGTCTGGAGAGCGATCAAAAGTTTAGTTCTCTTAATTTTTAATTTACTTTTTTTGTGTTTCGCAATATCTCGATGAATTTTCAAGCTCATCAAAACATTTTTATAATTATTATTGAAGAGTTATTTATAATTCATTATTATATTTTTGAAAACGTTTCAAAAAAATTTTGAATTTTAAGGTAAATGAATTATTAAATCATTTTAAGAAATGCAATTTTAAATAAGCAAAAAAATACTGCTTCCTTTCACGCGACACATGTTGAGATGGAAATGAGGTTGTTCAAATTTCAGAAACTACCACTTTAGAAAATAAAATATATTTAATAAATGCTTTAATCTTTCTAAGCAATTTAGTGTATGATTATTATTAGAGCATCTAATAAAAGTATCTGCAAGAAATACATTTAGCTAGTGGATACTGAAATTAAAGAAAAGGAGATTGGTTTGGAAAAAAAAAATTTCTAAGTTGCGATAGTTATTAATAAACAAAAAGGTCTTTTACAGAGTTCAGAAGATTGTTTGATAAGTATTCTTTTAGATCTGAAAATTTCTTCTGTTCTCTTATCGCTCTTGAACAGAATTCTCAACAATTATAAACACAAGTATAGATAATTAGATCTGTCTGAAAGTTCTGTTCTCGAAAAGACGCGTATCATTTTCAGACATGCAAAAGGTGCGCCTATTCCATCACCTCCTACATCAAGAAGCCTCCACACGGTCTTTTATAAGTAGTCCGCGCAGACTGTTTAAAAAGTGAACCAGTTGTGCGCATGAACCCAAAACCTTTTATAAAAGTAATTGAGAGAAATTTATCTTATATATTTGAGAATTGAATTTGTAGTGGTTGACAAGTGAATAAGGCAAACCAATAATATACGTTAATAAAAAAAATTTTTAGTCATGAATTTGCTACCACTTTCTTATTTGAATTAGATTCTGTAAGAAATGACTCGTTCGGTAAGTGGATATCCTTCACAACCTTCACAGTGGTCTGATCGGATTACCTATAAAAAACCGTGTGGAGGCGTTGCCTATTCACGCTTTAATGAATTGCAATTTTTTCTTTTTCTAATGCATTAGAGTTTTGACCGGAATTATAGATATTTTTTCGTTGCTGATTTCGCAATCTGTTTCAATCTGCACAGTTTTTATGCAATTTAACAATATATTTCTATCCAGAATTTTTTTTAAATTTCATTTGTGTGCCTACTAAGAGTTCCCACACCTCTGCTACGTAGAAAGTGGTAGGAAGAAGGGGATCATACGTTTACGATGCGATAAATTATGTTAGTTTGTAATGCACAGAATAATCGATATTACTTTTTTCCAAAACAAACGGGGGAAAAAATTATTTTTTTTTTTTGGTTAATGTCTGGCTTGGGTCTATTTCCCATTGGCGTCAAAAATGCCAGAATTGCTACTCTCTTATCGTTACCCAGTGAGTACCTATGGCTAAGCCACGGAGGTGAAGTATCGTCGCCCACGTCATACAACCACAAATAAGGTAGTGATCATAGTAACTGATCATAGTAACAACTACAGATAAATAACTACAGATCATGTAAACAACTACAGATAAGGTGAATATCACCTTATCTGTAGGCGGAGCTTACTTTTGCTTGCAGACGTAATGGTCCGCAAATTCCGGTGCAACCGGAACTTATTTCTTTTCTAATATTTTTACTTATGCTGATTCAATCATCGCTGATTAATATGAACAATTCCTTTTTAAGAAAAAAAGTTAAAAAGGAAATAAAAGTTCTTAATATAAAGATCTGTACGCAAACATTACCCGGAATTATTACAGAATAAAACTCTACACTATTTTTTAAAAAAAAAAAATTTTTAAACATGGGCTATATTTGTTTCTACTCAGTGATGTAGCCAAAGGCCCATGTTATCCCTTTCCTGAAATTTTGAGTTTAAAAATATCTATAATCTCAACAAAAAGAACTTTTCTGTATATATTTCTTAAAATTTTTCCTAAAATAATTTTTTTATCTAATATGTACAGTATTCTTATTCTTTAAATTTCAAGCGTAATTTAAAATAAAATTGGTACTTTCCCATAATGTAATGTAAAATTTAAGGTAATATCTAAATAGAGAAACATGACTTTTAACACTAAATAATTCAGATTCGTGTGTTATATTTGAGATATAAAAAATAAAGTTACTTTAAACCAGAGGTGGCATTTTGTGTGGCACACAAAGTCAATTTAAATTTTTAAAAAAACTATTTTTTAAAAAAAATTTCAATAAAAAAGAATTAGTTAAAATTAAAACAGTACAGAAACCACATTAGTGTTTGTATCCTTGTAAGTTTTCTCCTTTATTATTTGTAATTGTAAAATTGCTTCATTTTTAAAAAAAATAATCATTAAATGTAATTTTCTGTTTATTATTTTCTTGCTCATTTAAATATATAAAAATGAAGAGCAAAAAATTGTGATTGTTCAAATGTTAGCCATTGTTTAAATTTCTCAAGAAACAATTCTATTTTTTAAGATTTTAAAGATAATATCTGTGATATTTGCTAACTTATAGCTTAATTTGATCTAGAAAAAAAAAGTTACTGTACGTGTAATAATTCAATGAACAACATCAACACGGTAGCACTTATTGACTTGACATAAAATTTATATTAATAATTGCCATGTTCAAGATTTTTTACACTAAAAGTGGTGCACAAGATGCTCAGTGTTGACCACCCCTGCTTTAAACAACTAAACTTCCTAAAGAAAAATAAAATAAGTGCATTTTAAGAAAATTTGATGAAGTAGGATATCTCTTGTTTTTTTGTTTACCTGTTGGAATTGAAGATATTACTTTTATTTAAGAAAGAAAAAAAATATTTCCAATATGAAATTTAATTTTTTGAAGAAAATAAAATTTCTGTTGCAAATTGACAATAAAGCCACATTTTGTACTTCTTTTAATAATTTCTTTTAATGACTAAATTTATTCACACCTCATGTTCACTAAGGCGTTTTTTAAATCGTATGTTGCAAGCGAAGCATGCACGAATTAGTGTTCGAAGATTTTTCGCGAGAAAATATGAGACCCGACTTAGCGAATGCAACATTGGCGAATATCAAAATACAGTGCCAAAGAGGTGCCCGGGAGTCGACAATGGGGAAAGTCGCGACCGAGCAAAGCTAAGCGCAGATAGCGCTATTTTACACAAATATTCCAAAATAAGATATAACATTCAAAACATGGCACTCCTTGCACTTTATTTACGTTGTGACATTAATTTTCATAACTTCGTTTTAAGCTGACGACCTGTGAGAATTTACAAATTACAGAAAACACTTATGAATGGTAAAATTTCAATAGTAAAAATTCTTCGAATATTAAACCTGTTCACACATAACATAAGCGGGGCGATACACTGGAAGTTTTCTAAATTTCTTCCGGTTTTAAGTAGCTTGTTATTGTTCACATTCAGTCAACTGTCTGTACTTGAAATTTAAGAAAAGAAATTTAAGTAATTTTCTTCCATACTGTTCTCACAGCATGCGACTCAAGCATGTCCGACCACTGTCGAGAGGGGACCCAAATGGTGAGTTTTTCGTGAGAGAATATATTCCACCAATAAGATGCTCATTTTTCCCGTATGTACTCATTCTTCGTGCATTAATAGCCTGCGGTGAAAATGACCCGTAAATAGCACGCAGATGTTTCAGAAAATTAACCCATGTTTAGGCTGAAACAGTCTCATCCCTATTGCGAACAGTCGAAAAACTTAGATATAGCTGATTTGTGCACTAAGCTGATGAGTTTATCTTTTCCATAAATCAGGTATGTTATGGGATTCAAAAAGACTGGATGGCAAAGTCTTTCTATTAAAACACTTTCAGCAGAAGATTTAACCCCAGTTGTAGTAAGTTTTCAAATAACAATTTAAATAACGATTTTTTTACTTTCTATAGTACTAGAAAACGACGCCCGATGTCTGAGTGGTAGCGCTTCGCGCTCCCGTGCCACACCTCTTAGAAAAGAGCAGGCCTCAACATGGGTTACCATAAATATCCTTTAGTAGTCCAAACGTAATGACATATTTCGTATTTTCAACCACTGCGCAGTTTAGTACCCCGAACGTAATGACATCTTTCTTATTTTTCATCAACTGCGCAGTTAACTTCGTCACATTAGACTACTAAATTGATCCGTGGCATCCGTGAATTGACACCTCCTACAATGAGGCATTCCTTCATTGTAGGAGGTGTTGGTTCGATCCTCGGGCCGGGCAAGGTTAATTCAGCCTTTCATCCCTTGGGAACTAAACACTGAGGGTTTCGCGTTCTGCTGACCACCTAACCGGAACATCTGCTCCTGCACTCCAGAGCCCAGGGTCAAGAAAACTGGGGTGGGCAGAATAGGCCTTGGCCCTCTATGGGCTGTCACACCCCTGAGTTTAGTTTAATTCTTGAAAACATTTATAACGTGATTACAAAGTTTCTTATAAATATTTTCAATCACTATTTGTATCATATCTGAGAGCGCTGGAATCTATAGGCCTGTCATTATATATACTGTGAAAATCGTTAGCAAAAAGTGAGATCTCAACATTTTGCGCAACCCTCTACTAATGATTTATTCTCGGGAACTACTGAAAAAAAGAAAATAAACCATTCGTGAGTGTTTTGTTCCAAATCGTCCGGTCCCGCAGTGGACTGATCGTTAAGACACGGTTCCCAGCAGATCATCGAAGTCAAGCATCACTGGCCGCGGTCAGTGTGCGGGTGGGGGACCACTTGGATCAGTCTGCTGAGGGGCCGAGGGTGTGCGGTATTGGTTCTCGCTAAACTGTGCTACCGTAAAGTGCTCGACTTAGCGCGCAGGTCGTTGGGCTGCCGAAGCGGGGGTGCCATCCCCTCCGTAGAGGATTAAAATTGTGATGGCATGTCTTCGGATCATCCTCAGAGTTGCCTCTCAGACCGTCGCCAATAGCCCATTGTGCAGCTCTAGTGCGACGTAAATTAACAACAACAACCAAATCGTCCAATAGTAAAACTGTTTTCATACTGAAACACTTAATTGGGGACAAGAACAAAAGTTTTAAAGAATAATTAATGTCATTTTCTGAGTTTGACACCTTTCAAAGCTCTGCAAAACTCGCACTAAATGTGTTTTGGGCAGAAAAAGGCAATTGTTTTAATGTGTTCAGAATTGTCAGCTAACAAAATAGCTAAAAAAAAAAACTCGACTCGACACCCTCAAAGGTCAGTTTGGTAGATCCTTGCAGTCGAGAAAAGGTACTTCAAATATTGATTGTGAAGTTGAAATCAAAAGGTAAAATACTTCAAGTCATCGTGGAGGACATTTTGATGGAACTTATCAGCATTTGAGTTGCAAGGAATGGAAAATCCACCACGGTTAGCCAAACGGCAAGGGGACTCTAACCTATGATCCGTCAACCACCGAGGATATTTTTCATCGATCCTGTGGTCAGTTCGAGCCGGGTGCGGTAACCCGAAGGAAGAACGCGCTTGATCCTCGTTGGAAAGCAAGCTCTTTATCGCCTGAACCACCGATTGTCTTCTTTGAGTCACCATGGATCTTTGCTTCGTTGAAAATTATAGTAAAATACCGCGTAATACTGTAAACACTGCAAGATTAATAATGTTAGATGGCATGCTTTTCAATGCCTAGGCGTAAAAATTAATTAAAATTAGTAAACTGGCAGTCTTACGATGTACTAAGCTGTATACGATTCTCCATCTATTGTTGCTCATCCAGCAATCATTCAAGGCGAATTCTCGATTTTGTTTGATTCTATCATTTTTAATATCAGATGGGAAAAAAAGAGTCACTATTGGTAGTACTTTGTCTTACTAGAGCTGCACATTGGGATATTGGTAACGATCTGGGAAGCAACCCTAAGAGGATGATACAAAGACATGCCATCCCAATATTCTGCAGGAGGGACGGCTCCTCCGCTCAGATAGCCCGAGGACCCTGCACGCGAAGTCCAGCACTATACGGTTGAATAGTTTAACAAGGGCTGATATCGCGCAGCCTCGATTCCTTTTCAGGCTGATCAAAGTGGTCCCCCCCCCCTCCATTCTTGACCGCAGCGAGTGATACTTGGCTTCGGTGATTTACTGAGAATCGTATCTTATGATCAGTTCACAGAGAAAAACGAGACGAATCAATCATTTTGAAACTTCCCTCTAAACACCTCAATATTTGTTGTCGCATTTTACTGAGTTTATCACCATAAAATTAAATACTGTTCATTGAGTTTCTCTTTCTTAAAATAACTTGTACCGCACACTGATCTTAAAGACACGGTTCCGAGTAGAACACCGAAGGAAACCAAGCATCACTGGCTGTGGTCAGTAAGCAGGTGAGTGACCACTTTGAGTAGGGACTGAGGGTGCACGGTATCGGTCCTCGTTAAACTGTTCCAGCGTATGTTCGATTTCACGTGCAGGTCCCCTCTGCAGATGATTAAAATTGCGATGGCATGTCTTTGGATCATCCTCAGAGTTGCCTCTCAGACCGTCGCCAATAGCCCATTGCGCAGCTCTAATGCAACATAAATTTAGTACCTACCTACCTGCCTACCGCCTAAAATAACTATATTTGAAAAAAGAAATTCTGCAATTAAGGCTTTATACCTGAACTGTGTATGCAAATAGTGGATGGTTCCTAAGTTAGAACTATCTAATTTTGTAAATTTTACTTCATCAAGATGCTTCATCAGAATGATTAAGAATCTTTCAATTGAATTGATTCGATAATCTTCCGATTCGTCAAATCAATTATTTTTAAAAACCACACAAGTTTTTAGATGCTTTAAACGTACCCAAATATCACAGGAATAAAACAAAAAGCAAAAAAAAAAAAAAAAAAAAAATATTTTGTGTCGGTCAAAACAGGACAACTACAAGTCCAGAGTTTCGTAACCAAAAAGCGTATTATAACTGGTATTGTTTGAACTCATAAAATAGAGTTGACAAGTTTTCAAAGTAGCCATCAATAATCAGAAGTACAATAAAAGAGAAACATATTCAGTTAGCATTTACGAAACTATTAGAGCTATTTCAAAGTATATATACAATTTAATTCTATATAGGGTATAAATTATTAATATTATGCACGAATTTACTATTTAAAAAAGAAACATTTAGATAAAGGTGCTAAATTATAAATTATGCAACGTTGAATCTTCACACTTCATTATAAAATGATAACGTTGAATTGATTACTTGGAATCAATGTTCTAGTTTTTGTTAAATTAGAAATAGCCTTTTCCCATTCTGCATTTAAACAACTAAGCTCGAAAAGTTACAGATTTGAGTTTTCAATATTCTTTTGCTTTTTTATAAGAAAAGAAGTTTCAAATTAGTTTCTCGGAATATCAGGGCTTCCCACACATTTCAATCAAAGAAAATGGTAAAAAAGGAGCATTTGTAGTTCGAAAAAAGGACTTTGGAGGACCATTTTAAGTTTAAAAAGAAAACTTTGGAAGATTATTTATAGTTAAAACCAAGAATAATCAGGTAACACACTGAATGATTAATTTACTGACCAATAAAAATACATATACATAAACATAAAAATACATAAACAATAAAAAATAGTTAAACAGAATTCATTTGGATAAAGCATCCTATAAATTAGATAGAAATTTAACAAGTTTCTTAACTCAGAAGCTTATTTTTAAAACACTGATTTTTGAAAATGCTCTAATGGTTGCAATTGAAGTGGGACAAGTGTGAAATTTTACAAAAATTGAAAGATTTACTGAATAAAAATTATGTAAATCCGAGCCTAGTGTAAGTTCTCAAAAGTTATTTAATATTGAATACTTTTAAGATATTGTTGAAATGATTTTGATGAATGATGAGATTTGAAATTGTATAGTAATTATTAAAAAAAGAGGAAAGTTATTCCAGAATTTTTTTAAAACTAACTCTAGTTTGAAAGCCTCTTTTAAAAAAGAAGACTGAATGATAATATTTATAAGAGAGTAAGGAACAAAATATAAAAATATATATTTACTTTTATTTGGCACTCATATTTAGTAACATACTAAACATTCAGAAAAATAATATTGAAGAAACATGTTTTGAACATAATGAAATATATAATTGTTCAACATGTTAAAAAAAGGTTCATCATAAAAAAAGTTTTTTCATCAACACGGACACAGTTATGAGTAGTTAAATTACTATTGCTAAAAAAAACTCTCATTACAAATCTTCAAGTTTTTCCTTATTGTGTGTCTTAGTGTGAGCAGTGAAATGATTTTTCCGGGAATAAATTTTGTCACACACATCGCATGAATAAAGCTTTTTTACTTTGTGAACACGCATGTGCAATTTCAAATAACAATTGAACGCAAAACTCTTATCACATATACTGCAAGAATAAGGTTTTCCTCCAGTGTGAATAAAACTGTGTTGATTTAAAATATATCTTCTTGTAAATTTCTTGTTACATATATTGCAAGAAAAAGGTTTTTCTTTAGTATGAATTCGATAATGATGTATATAGTCACCTTTCTGCTTGAAACTTTTATCACATTGATTACAAGAATATGGTCTTTCATTAGTATGAATAAGCATATGAAGACTTATACTACCTTTCTGCGAAAAACTCTTATTACAGATACTGCAAGAATAAGGTTTTTCCTTCGTATGAACACGCAAATGAATATTCAGTTTATCTCTTCTTTGAAATTTTTTATTACATATGGGGCAGTGATGAATATTTTCTCCAGTATGAATACGTTTGTGTACATCTAAACTATACTTAAAACGAAAAGTTTTATCACATAAACTACAGGCAAAAGGTATTTCTTTAGAGTGAACAACACGACAATGAGTATTAAGACTTAGTTTAGTTAAAAACCTCTCATTACAAATTTCACATGAAAAAGGTTTTTCTCCAGTATGAGTTAAGCCATGCTTAAACAACTCACCTGTTGTGCCAAAGCTTTTGTTGCATAGAGTGCAAGAATAAGGTTTTTCTTTAGTATGAACACGACTATGAACATTTAAATTACTTTTAAATGCAAAACTCTTATTACAGGTACTGCAAGAAAATGGTCTTTCACGAGTGTGGATGTTACGATAGTGTTTAGATAAGCAATCTTTCATAGAAAAGCTCTTATTACACAGTGTGCATGAATAAGGTTTTTCGCCCGTGTGAACACGATTATGTAAAATTAGAGCAGATGATGACGTATAACTCTTGTCACAAATACTACACACATAAGGCCTTTCCATTGTATGAACAACATTATGCTTACTTAAAGAAAATGAGCTGGCAAAGCTCTTGTTACAAATGTTGCATACATGTTGCGAGTTTGACAAAATGCATTGCGATGACATGATAAATTTATACTAAATATACAAGTAAATAATTAATAGGCAAAAGAGGCAATTTTAAAAATATATAAACTAACAAAGTGGCCTTCTCACACTAAATGTACAAGTAAATAACATGTAGTAGGCAAACTTAAAGATGTGCACCGATGATGTAACATATATAAACTAAATATAAAGTAAGTAATATGCATGCACATTAATTTGACAATTTGCTCTCCAAATGACAAGATCTTCTAATACTAAATATTCAAGTAAATAATTTGCATACAATTAAATGAAATTTAAATATGGGTGTTTCAAAACATGTTAGTAGACTAGAAAGATTTATTCAACAATAAAGATTTCTTTCTTTAGTTTGATTTAAAAAGTAACGTTTTTTAACAAGGAAAAATATTTGCACAAATATTGCACGGAAAAATATTGGCTTGGTTATAAGAATAACTGAATAATACTATTTATTGCACTCAGGCTTTTTTTAAAGCCAATACTAATATTTTTTATTGACTATGGCGTATTGAGCCAATTAGATAAAAAAAAAAAATCTTTTGTAATTCAGTACATCAAACCAATCAAATACAAAATTGTTCAATACTTTTCATAAATCATTCACACAAATTTTAAAAAAAAAAACCTTGATGATGGCTAAAAGTGGAGCTTGGGATCATATTAAATTTTTAAAAAAAAACCTTGATGATGGTTAAAAGCGGGGCTTGAGATCATATTAAATTTTTTAAAAAAACCTTGATGATGGTTAAAAGTGGGGCTTGAGATCATATTAAATTTTCAAAAAAAAGCCTTGATGATGGTTAAAAGTGGGGCTTGAGATCATATTAAATTTTTTAAAAAAACCTTGATGACGGTTAAAAGTGAGGCTTGAGATCATATTAAAAAATATGGAATAAAATATTCTGATAAATACACAAAATAAAGGTTAACTTAAACATATTTAATATTCATTATTCCAAAACAAATTTCACATTTTGTGGTAAATCTCAATCAAATGTCAAATAGTCGCTTTCAAAACTATAAAGTTAAAAACAAAATGTTTCTTCTAACTCTCATAAACTTTATGGTTACTTGAATGGACAAACATCTGCCAGTTATTTCACTGTAATATCAGATTGAAAGTCAATGGAGACATCCAGGTTTCATCTGTGGTCACTTTCTGATTTCATATCTATTCACTTGACCTTAAATTATGGATGTTCCAAATTGAATTACAGACATCTATAAAGAGAAAAATATAAAATATATGATAAAATTAAAAAAAATTATATTATATATTATGATATATTAAAAAAAATTTAAGTTGAACAACAAATTAGCTTGACTATGAGACAGATAAAATGAATTGAAAATAGAATCTAATTTTATGAGAATATTTAAAGTTAAATTTATACACGAACCTTCTAACACGAACCTAAGCCGCATTTGATTCAGCTAACAAAAAGTATGCAGAAAACATAACCTTATTTGTCTAAATAACAATCTCAAATATAAAAATAAGTACAAATCAAAAATAGTTCCTTTAAAACATAAAACCCAAGCAACTTAATATTATAAAAAAGTTCTTGACACTGCTTTTTTTTTGTATTTTTTATGCTAAATTAAATGCGACCAAATCCGAGTAGATGGAATAAACATCTGTGGTGAAAAGTTTTAAGATTAAATCAAAGAAAAGAAAAAAGAGATAAGAAAAAAAGGACCCTTGCTTTCTGATCTATTAGTCCCACAAATTAGAGTGTGGTCTTAATTTTAGAGTAAAAAATATATATATAAGGAACGATACTTCAATAAACAGATATATAAATATATATATATATACCAGACGCGTAAATCAAACGTACTTTTTTTAAAAAAAAAAAGCCTTTATAACTTCTAAGCCATCAGTCCTATCGCCTCAAAGTGATCTCATTGAAAGCCCCCTCCTCAAAAAGAAAAAATAATAATAATAAATAAAAAAGTATAACCGTATTAAAAACTTGAGATCTGTGAAAACAAGAAGTCAAATTGAGAATAATCTTTTATTTTCTATGAAAGAAATACAATTATAGCTACATAAAATCTATTTACATAAATCACAATAAAGGAAATCTAACAATACTAATGGAAATAATATGAACATATTATAAGACTAGTTAAAAAAAATAATTTAAAAAATATTATTACATATGCTGTTAGGTTTAACATAAGGTGAACAAACTTCACAGAAGGTTTATCTTTGCTATGAAATTGTAATTAGCAAAATTCTGCTTTTGAGCAAATCTTACATGTCATACCACATTCAATCCACAAAAGAAGAATCGCTTCTAAGGAGAATGACCTTACTGCTTCTTTTTCTTCCTATCAGGAGATTGTAAATTAGTGATTTGCCTGCAGGGATAATAACAAACAAAGGAATACTGAAGATGTCTTTTAGAAAAAGAGTCCGGAGATTTGGGTTGAGTCTGGATCATCTCTGTCAAAAATGTACTAAAAAACTTTACACATACCTGGTTCTTGCACTAAGCAACTAAATTAGTCTTTTCATTAAAAAATAAAATAAAAACAAGTCTGCTATAGATTTTCTTCCACTCAAGTGATAATAAAATTTTTCAAGTAACAACTTAAATGAGCTCCTCATTTAAATTTTTACTTTTTATACAACTTAAAAACACCTATAACATGATTATAAGTTTTTTCACAGATTTAAATTATTTTTTATGACAAAGTAAATAAAATATTTTTAAAAAAATTAAAATTTATAAGTCCAACAACATTGAAACATAATTTTTGCCACCTTAGGGAAAAATCTTCAGTGGAAGATCAGTCATGCATTTGCACTACATTTAGCAAAGATTAAAAATGCTTAAACTTCTACATTAACTCTGAAAGCACAATTGTCAAAGAGTAAATCATTCTATTTTAGCACGTAGAAATACACAAGTGTTCGAAAGCTAAAGGAAAAAAATTTTTCATATAATTCAAGAAATAGTGAACCAAATTAACAAAAATTTCATATTAAAATATAGCTATGAAGTATTCAAAAACATGCATTTTCACTTGATTTCCATTGATGCTAGTCATTCTTCCTTTAGCATGTATATATGCAGAGATGTCAAGAACGAAAATAAGTAAATTAAAATTAAATAAAAAAATTATATTAAATAAAAAAATAATTGAATTTTCATGCACACAGCTAACTGAAAAGAATCAATTTTTTAAGATAATTAAAGAAAACCAAATGACATGATGTTAGGCTCATGAATACTCTAGGGAACACCATCAATTGATCATAGCAATATAGTCAATTGATGGTGTTTTCTACTCTAGGAAAAGCTGCAAGCTCCATACCGCCCATACTTACGATGGTTACTGTTTACGATGAATTTTAAAGCCATTTGGCTCACAACATGATCATTGTGTTTTGAGATTCTTGCCAACATGGCGTTTGATTACTTAGATTTAGTTTACTATTAGATTTAGTTTACTATTAGATTTAGTTTACTATTAGATTTAGTTTACTATTTCGTGAATTATCTGAAAAAATTCCTTAACTTTAGGAAATCAATACAGATTATATATATTAGAGTAGGCAAAAATTGGATTAGGGTGACCTGGGTTAATTCACAATCACTCTGTTTCTGGGGTAAATAATGATCACCTAAGTTTTATTTAAAAAAAAAATAATTTTTTTAAATTTTAGGCATGGACAAGAATGCTTGTACACTTTACTAAAGTATAACTACATTTACTTAATAATAGTTTTTTGTTTAATCTAACAAAATAAGTATCTTTTAAACTGCTTTCTGAATTTTCCATTTCAAAGATGGGTTTCAAAATGTGCACATTTTTGCAAAGATCCCCCGCCTTTTCTTAATAACAAATATTTTGAGTTACTTTCTTTTTTTTATATGAAAGTAGTGTAAGCCTTTGTTTAATTGTTTCACATCTACTGTAAACATTATAATTGATTATAGGAAACTATATCAAATGTTGCCCCCTACAGATGGGGTCATTATTGATCACTGGGGTAATTCCTGATCAGTGTCATTTCTTTTTATAAATAGTACTAAAAATAGCTAATTGTTTTTTCTTAAATAACAGTTCATATTTATTAAGTGGAACAACTATAAAATATATTTTAACTGTAATCACAAAATGTGTTTTTAACAGTATACAAGACAAATGTGTTCTGGTTTGTCTTACCTTGTTTCGATCTTAATTTTATGTGTGTACATTGTTAGCATAATTTTTAAGTTGATAAATTAGCCTAATATAAATATGGTGAGAAATTATAAGCCTAAAAAGGATATTAAGCTTTTAGAAAGCAAAATTAGCGAATTTCTTTTAATGATAGAAAATGAAAATTTCAGTGTGAGAGCTGCTGCCAGAGCTGTTGACATACCTTACTTAACTTTACACTCTCACTTAATGAAATTACAAAATCCAGCAAAAGTAACCTATGTGGGAACTCTTTCTTATATTCCAGCAGAACATGAGAATGAGTTTGCTGCTTGCCTAAAATGTATGACACAATGCAAAGACTTTTGGAAAATTTACAGTGTTAATCTTTATTCTTGCTTTTTAAATAAATTGTTTTAGTAGCTGCTTAAACATATATTTTTGGTTTATTTGTTTGATCTTGATGTATTATTTGTTAATTACCATTGTATAATTATTTTTAAACATCCCCTATACTATAAAAACTGCTGATCAGTAATTACCCCAGAAGTGGTGAGGAATTACCCCAGAAATGATCAAGAGAAGGGGTAATTCTTGATCACTAAAAATTTTAAATCTTTTAAATTCTAAATAAATTTTCAAACAAAAGAAGGTAGCATAGGACTCATTTCATATAGCTTCAAACTTCCAGTAAATATTAAAATTCTATCAAGAAAAGTTTTTTTTTACAAAATAAATGTTTGCATTTTTTGATCAGAAATTACCCCAGGTCACCCTAATTTGATTTAAATCATAGTTTTTTTTTTTTTTTTTTACATTAATCAACGAACGCATTAGATAAAATACAATTATAATACTCCATTAAAAACAAAATTATAGCTAAAATACATACATACCTCTTACTAAAATGGTTAAAATTGTTATTTGATTATTACAGACTAATCACTGAATTAATAACAATATAGTTATTTCAGTTCAAGCTTAACATTTTAAGGAATTTTAAAGACAGGAAGTCACAATTGGTAATTAGATATTCAATGATAATAGTTGATAACTATTTAGAATTCTGTTTTAAGATTCAAAATTAGTATAGGTTTTTTTTAAAAAAATTCAGTTGGTCAATAACAATATTTTTTTATGAAAAAAATCAGAATTACTTTAAATTAATGACTTTTTTTAAAAAATAAATAGAAGTGATCTAAACCATGTCAACCCTGTGAAATATGTAGAAAATATTTATGTGATAAACTATGTGATGCTGGCTCCTAGGCTGCAGATTTTTCCTTCTCGCAGCTACTCAAGAGATTAATTACATATCAGTTGCATTCAGAAGTTTTATTACAATAAATCAAAGAAAAATGGACTAATCTGTGATATAATTACTTACTAAATTTCAAAAATGCAATAAATTAAAATTAACAACTTAAGGCCAAATATTAATGTTTTTCTTTAATCATCTAATGTGTAATTAGAGACCGTTTCCCAATTTATGTTGATTTAGCATGTTTAAAACTTCTTTTTTACAATTGTAAAGAAGTTAATGTTGTCTGATGGAACTCTCAAGTTCTTAATAAATACATTTACTTTATGAAAAGTTAATTTCGAGAGTCAAAATAAAGAAATTTCATTTATCGCTTATATATATACAAGAAGAAAACAAAAAATACAGAATTTCTAAAATGAAGAAGAGGAAAAAAAATTCTATTGAGGAACAAAAGAGGAATTTGATGAAAGTATCAGCTTAAAAATTTTAATTCCCCAGAAGATTTAAATCTTTTTTGTTTAAATATTCCACAGCTACTTTTACCAGTACTAAACTACCTTACCAATAGTGATATTACTTTACATATATTATACTCTAACAAAAAATATTTTTCCCTCAACTACAGCAAACCTAATCAATTATTATATCCATATAATTTTAGTAAACCTATTTAAAGCGTTTTGCCATAAAAAAAAAAAACATAAAAGCATTGAAATTCACCAAACTTTAAAATTTTTTAGAAAGATAAAACACTGCTTGTTCAGGATGTTTCTTTTCTTTTTTTTTTTATAAGAGCTGTCAAAATAGTACATGATTATGGATAATTTAATGATCTCATGCAACATGTACTACAACATCATAACATAAAACAAACAAACAAAAAAACTATTCAATAGGTTTTTCTTTGATATGGACACACATGTGAGCAGTTAAATCATTATTGGTAGAAAAACTCTGATCTCATGTCTGGCAGGACAAAAGTTTTTGTTTAGCGTGAGTCTTTGTGTGAGCAGCCAAATGAATTTTTCGTGAATAACTTTTGTTGCAAATATCGCATGAATAAACTTTTGCAGTATGGCTAAGGATATGCTTTCTTAAGTTACTTCTGTTTACAAATGTCTTATCACAAATACTGCAAGAATGAGGTTTCTCTCCAGTGTGAATATAACTGTGTTGAGTTAAAATAAACTCCCTTGAAAATGCTTTTCCACAGATATTGCAAGAATAGGGTTTTTCATCAGTATGTGTGCGGCAATGCATCAAATAAACAGATTTATGCCCAAATCTTTTATCACAGAGATCACTAGAATAGGGTTTTTCCTTATTATGAACAGTACGCATATGAGTGCGCACACTACCTTTCTGTACAAATCTTGTTTTGCAGATACTGCAAGAATATGGTTTCTCCTTTGTATGAACACGCAAATGGACATTCAATTTATTTTTTCTCAAAAATATTTTATTACATATGTTGAATGGATGAATATTTTCTCCGGTATGAATACGTTTGTGCTCAGTTAAACTGGACTTAGTAAGGAAAGTTTTATCACATAAATTACAGGCGAAAGGTATTTCTTTAGTATGAACGACACGGCAATGTGTATCTAAACTTTTTTTATTTGTAAACTTCTCATTACATACACTACACGAAAATGGTTTCTCTTTAGTATGAGTTCGACCATGGTAGAATAAACCACCGGTTGAGGTAAATCTCTTGTTGCATAGGGTGCAAGAAAAAGGTTTTTCTTCTGTATGAACACGAATGTGAGAATTTAAATTACTTCTATGAGCAAAACTCTTATTACATGTACTGCATGAGAAAGGTCTTTCGAGAGTATGGACATTACGATAATGTTTACGTAGGCTACCATTCAGAGAAAAGCCACGATTACATAAATCACACAAATAAGGTTTTTCACCCGTATGAACAAGATTATGGCTACTTAGAGCACTTGATGACTTATAACTCTTATCACAAATATTACACACAAAAGGTCTTTCCTTCGTGTGAACGGCTTTTGTATGTCTACTTAAATGAAATGGGCTGGAAAAGCTCTTATTGCAATAGTTGCACACATGATTTTTCACAGTTTCTCCCGAATGAACTTCATTGTGACGAACTAAACTACGTTTTAGTGAATAGCTCACAGAGCATATAGTGCAAGAGTAAGAAGTTTTTTTATTATGGACTTTGCCGTGATTAACCAAGTACCCTTTATGCGAAAACTTTCTGTTACATAAAGTGCAAGAATAAGGTTTTTCCTGAATGTTAACACAACTGTGTCCAATTAAATTACTTTTAAACAAACTGCTCTTATGACACATAATGCAAGAATATGATTTATCTTCGCGATTCCGAATTATAAATCACTACCGCAAGAAAAATTGTCACTGCTCATTCTGACAAAAACTCTTGAAGTGAAACCTGCGGATGAAAAATCAGTTTGTTAAATACTCTATAAGATCTTCTCACACTAATTTGGAAATTTGGAAAATATGTACACTATAAATGGGGCTTCCTTGCTTTAAAAGTAGCAGTAAATAAAATTCGCGCAATAAGAAAATTTGAAGATTTTTACACTAATTACATGATCTTCTTACAAAATATATGCAAGAAACTAATAACTATGTAATAAACAAATTTTGCAATATGTACACCAATGGCATGATCTCTGACTTCTAAAAATACAAACCTACACAAGTAAATGATATTCACAATTTAAGAAAATTCAGAAAAACAATACATCAAGCATACAAAATAGTAATTGACAAAGATAGATAATAAAATGAGAATGCTTTTAAAACCACAATTAAAATAAAAGTTCATCAACTGTAAAATGCTGTTTTTCAGTGCTTTGACTCTGTTCTAGCCAATAAGATACAGGACATAAAAGAAAAAGAGAGAGAGAAAATGTTCTAATCAAAACAAAGAAGACAATCTTACAGTACACTTTTCCCACCATAAATAAAACTAGAACAATAAAGGTAGAAAGTATAAGTAAGGTTAAAGACAGAATGGATTAATCCAAGGATTAAATTGTCCTCTCCAAAACTGTTTTAAACTATCCAAAACTCTTTTAATCAAATTATGTCACAATTTAAAAAAATATTCTGCAAAATAAAAGGTTAGTTTTTGGCCAAGAAACAAAATGAATATGTTTTTGTATTATTAAAAAAGTTTATTATTATTTTTAAAATTTTATTACTTATCCTTATGCAAAAACATAATTTATCATTATTAAAAGCATATTTATTCATATTTAAAGGATAAGGTATTCACTTTTGTTATTCAATGAATTGTGCAGCTTCAAATATTATTAATCTTCAGGGGTCTGTCCAGGCCGAATTTACTACCATTTAGCAGTAGTTTCACAAATTCAACTTTAGGAAAAACGGTAGTTTCACAAAATACTTTTTCTTAAAATTTTATTTTTGCATCCCTTAAGAAATGATAAATCCATATTTTTGAGTTGATTTTTTATTTTCATTATTTATTTTTCACACATAATGTCTAAATTTTCACAAAATAGCTACCTCTCAGAAAAACCTAGATAGACCCCTGATCTTGTTCTATTATATCATATTATTTTCCTTTAATAGTTGAGAGTAAATTGTATAAAAAGTATCAAATATTTATTAATGTATGTAATTATTATGTGTACAACAGTTACATGTATAAAATTTTTATCTTTTACCAATGTTCAAGATTTGGACACTTTAAGATAGTTTAGGACAGTAAAACAAATGTGCCCTGTCCAAAACCAGTATAGGAGGTCCAAAACTCCAACCCTGACAAAAACTATATTTTCAGACATACCCGAGACACGTAAATATCTTATCAGGAAAGCATTAAACAGAGCTCATTCTAGGCAGAAAAAAGGGCAGGGTGCAAAAGTTTTAAAAAAAGGGCATTATTATTCTAAAAAGGCAATAATTTCTTTCTATGGGCTTTACACTTTCTATTAAAAAACATTGTCAATTTTTTTTTCTACTTTACTAAAAGTACCAAAGCAATCATATTAATTACTAATTTTTATTAATAAATTAACACATATATATATATCAAGTTAATGAGCTAATTAGCTTAGTAATTTAATTTAAAATGCATGCATATATTAATAAAATAATAAATGTATGTTTTTAAGTGTCTGTAGTTATGATTTAATAATTAAAATGATTAATAATAATTATGATTTAATGATAGAAGTTACTGCAAACTTTCAAAAACAAGTGCAACAAGGGGATGTGATGGCTATTTTTCCTTTCCCATATAAATCTATGTATTGACAGCAATGACAAACTAAATAAAAAGAGTTGAAAATAAAGAAGGGTTGAGGAAAGAAACAGTAAAAAGGGTATGGAGTCTATTACATCAGGGCACTAATTTACTTCAGGGGCAACAGGGTGGATTCTTTTGACTAAAAGGGCAGCAGGGTGCTGCCTAGAAAAAGCTCTGCATTAAAACAACCCCTTAAGTTTTGAATATAAGAAAGATTTTATAAAACAAAGTTAGCTTGTTCTTCTTTATTCCTCTAACCATTACTATTTTTATGTAAGAAAAAAACAAAGGTAATAATGCAATCATTACAATAATATACCTGTAGAGAAATCTTAATTCCAACAAGTTTTTACTTTTATTTATGTTTTTAATGTTGCTTTATATATATATATATATATATATATATATATATATATATATATATATATATATATATATATAGATAGATATATATATATATATAGATAGATAGATAATAAAAAATAAGCACCTTTTAAGCAAAGAAAAAATATTTTAACCACTTTTTCTACATAATTTTTTTTTAATATTTTTAAGTATAAACATGTGTAAATTTTTTCCAATCTATACACTACCTAACAATATTTGATGAGGGACTTTAAATTCTTGAATTTATTTTTAACTTTTTCAAAAACCACTTAGAGTTATTTTATAACTGCAAAGGGGCTTGGGTCATGCAAATTTGCATACTTATCATTAAAAGTTAAAGTTTTATAAGGTTTGCTAAGCTGGCACTAAATTATGAGAGAAAAAAATGTTTTTGAACACCTTGTAGAAAATGTAGCAATAAATTTATAATTATTCATCTTGACTTACTTTGGTTACGATACATAGGGGTGCACAACCTGCGGCCCGTAGACTGTTGATGTGTGGCCCGCGGGAGCTTCCAAACGCAATAAAAAAGTTTACTTTAATTTGGTTTTTGTTTAAACATTATAAATTTTCTATAATAATAATATTAAATTCAAATTTACATCACTCTATGAAATGCGTTATCTTTCGTACTTTCATTCTGCTAACACTTTTTTTTTTTTTGTATATAATGGTAAATTAGTTATTGTGAAAAATGGAAAAAGTTTTTTTTTAATAAAAAATATCTATTTTTTTAGTTTTAAATAAATTGAAACTAATAAAAATACTTAAGTGCCCCATGGCAGAATTGCGGCGACACGGCGACATTGTCGCAGAACATTACAGAGTTCTTGCAGAAAAAATTTTCCCTTAGAAAGTAAAAAATTTTGGTTTTCGTTTCTGCAAAAATTTTCGAAATTTTTTTTCTCTAAAAGAAGCCTTTTTTGCACATCCGAGGGGAAAGAAATGTTCAAAATTTTTCGATTCTTATTTGAGAAAAATGAAAAAAAAAAAAGAATATTGATTCAAAAAATTTCTTTAATGCAGAAATGTTTGAATGATTTTTTCCCTCCACAATTATATTCAATAGATGATTTTTTCACGCATCAAAGTGAAAGAAATGCTCGTTATATCTTAAATTCTTATTTGGGAAAAATAAAAAAAATTGCTTCTTTTTTTCCTTTGCGGATTTTGCGATAAATTTTTTTTTTTTTTTTTATGTGATAAGGGTTTACGAAATGCGAAAAAAGAAATAATTAGTGGGTTTTCCTCTTTCAAAATAGGAGAATATTGCCAGTGATATTAGAATAAAAAAATATTACAAAATCATTTTTAAAAAAAATACCTAGAATTTTATTATATCCAGATAGACATTTTTGTAAATACGTTTCTGTTACTTTGAATTTAAAAATTTTATGAATAAGGTGTATATTAATTATTATTAATAGTATCTTGCAGAAAGATATTAGTGCTAGAGAGGTTCGTCGCAGAAAGCCCAAAAATATTCTGCCACGGGGCTTAAGTGCATAGAACACTAATGTTTACATAAAAATTATCATGTTTGCCACTAACATGACTAAATATGCGTGTGGCCCTCCATTAATCTACCTGTCGTGCAAGTGACCGTTTGCTCAAAAAGGTTTGAACACCCCAACTGTATGCAACAATTACATAAGGTTTTTATAAGTAGAATATTTATGGATACAAGGAGCAGCAAAATGTTTAAAATTTTTCTCAAAATATTGGACATTTTTGGCTATAAAACCTGAATAGGAGGTTGTAGAAACACAAACTTGGAATTATTTTATAGAAGATGTTTTTAATTTCATCCTTAATAATTGAAACTTCTTTTTTAAATGAATAGATCAAAAGATACAAAGGTTTATTGGTAATCCTCCCTATAAAATGAATTTCTTTTTAAAGAAAGTTGAAAAAATTTGAACGTTTCTCCTACCGTAACATGGATCGAACTAAATAAATACTCATGATTTTGCTACTATAACGGTACAAAATATCAAGGAGATTAACAAAAAGAAATGAATAAGATAAAATTAAATTGATATTTCAAACGTCATTATCTCTTTTGTAAATGCATTTTGTATGATGAAAAGAGTCAAATGTGACTGATATACACGAAGTACATTTTAATTTACTACTAATCATCGTTATATTTCAAAAACTAATCATAGCTGGCAATTTCAATGCAAAGACTAAGTGTATCATTAAACATTTCAGTAGAATTTATTTTTAAGAAAGGATTACATTAATGATGGCGTCTTCTTGTGCTGCTTAACTGGCAAATATCTTACTGGGAAATATGTTGAAGAATAACATACAGTACAGAACCCATTATCCAAAAATCAGAAAACCGGAAAACCAAAAAACCGGAACGAAATTCGATACATTTTCCTGCCATTTTTTTTTTAAATTTTTTTCCTCATAAGATTTTACGATTTTTCTTTCTTTTTTTAAAGATGTTTACCTTACCATCATTTTGGAAATAATCATTAGTGTATTACTTCATCGTTTTTTCTTATTTTTAAGATTATTTCCAAATGTTTTTTTTTTTAGTTGGACTGAACAATAAAAAAAACGGCTTTTTGTAGCGATTCAGAAAACCGGAAAAATCAGTTATCCGGAATAGCGATTGTCCCAACCGTTCCAGATAATCGGTTCCCTACTGTATATAAAAAAAGTATCTTTTTGCTGGGTAATATCGTGAAAAAGAATTATTAAAAAAAAAAAGAGTAAAATTTTTATTTTAACATGAAACAACCAACCAAAGGCATAAAAAATAAATTATAAAATTTAATCAGGATTGTTTAGAGATATTTGTGGCCATATATTAAAAAATAAAAAAAATCCAATATGATCTAAAAGGTTCCTTACCAAAATTGCTATATCTTTTCTGGCCAGGGTAGAGGCTTCACGTTCCCTTTGCGTAGCCGCCTTCTCCCTTTTAGAAAATTGCAATCAACAAGGGTGTTAGGAAAAAAGAAGATAGCTGTTAAAGAATATATAATTCATTAAATTTATATATTAAAAAAAAAATAATTCCTGAAAAAAGTAATGATTTCCTTTGATATTCTCAATACAAATACTTGTACTTTTTCCAAAATCAGTAACGAAAAAACGAGTAAAAGTACTAAATTTTGAAAAATAACGAATTACAAGAAAAAGTACATATTTTTTGATTTTACTGCAAGTAAAAGTATTGCCATGCATGCTTGTGTCAAGCTCTCCATATAAGAATGCATTAGTTGAAAAACTCAAATCACAGAACCTTTTATTATACACTGCTTTAAAAAAGTTATTATTATATTACTATTTATCTTTTGAATACTACTCATACAAAAACAAAAAAAAAACTTAGAGAAACGACCGCCTTTGGAGGACTAAGAGCTACTGCGCCCACCTTGATCTTCTTAACCTTGAGTTCTGAGCTGAGATAGAAGTAGGTTTGTTGGAAAGCCAAACACAGAACACACAGTGTTTAGTCCCTAAGCATGCTTTGCACTCATTTTATCAGCACACTGAAAAAATTAAAAGCTAAGACAACCACTCAGCCACTGGGAATCAATTTACTCATACACCTAAGTTAAACCAAATTATCGGTGGAATCAGAATTCTTCAGATAAAATACAGTGTTTTCATTACAGAAAAAGAATGCGAGCGAATTTCTCACCCTTTCTCAAAAACAGGGTGAGATTTCAAAAAATTAAGTGAGATTTGCAAAAATTAAAAAAACACGAATAGACTTGGAAAAAAAAAATTTTCTTTAATTATAATACATTTTTAACATCTTCCAATTGAATATTTTCTCTGCAACATCATATGGAAAATGTTCTATATCTACTTTTTCATCAGCTATTATATTTATTTGGCTGAAAAATATCCGTATTTGTTTCGTCTTGACCGTTTCTACCGACATTTGTTTCATTTTCATTTGTCCGTTACGGAGTAGAAGATGTTGCCTTAACAAGGTATTTGTCCATCTTACATTCATGCACAGAAAATGTTAAACGTCTTACATGAAGAAACCTTACCTACGGTGAAGATGTGGCTGAAGAGAAATGTGTTCTGAAAGGAGTTTCGTGGTTCAGGGGGGGTGTTCTGCTTTTCGCACCGGTACTGGTAAATAGGGAAGCTAGATAAAAAGGACCGATGTTCAAAATAATGAAAGATCAAGGAAGAAAAGTGAAACGGATTTAATTCAAAATGGCAAAAGACGAATTTTTTTCCAAAATTCGCACATTTTAAAATTGATTAATAGAGTGCGCGAACTTCTCACATTAATAATTTTTATTGCGAGAAAAGAAAAAAATATGCGAGATTCTCGTGCTGTAGTGAAAACACTGAAATAAATCCATTTCATCAAAGAAACAGAATAAAAAGATTATGAGATTAATTCAAAAGATAACAATTTAGATACATGTGTAAAATAAACTGAATATGCTTTTAATTGATTTTTTTTTTTTTACAATGAAAGCATTGATAGTTGACACAAACATCACTAAAAAGTTCACACATTGAAATTTTTGACTAAAAATATTTATTCAACTAAAGAAATATTTCAGTAAAACCTAATTTCCAAATCATGTTGTATCAAAATTGCTTTTAAGTTAAACAGAGAACAAAAAATTTTGGATCTAACAACAAAATAATAACTTTATGCACTAAACGAGTAACAAAAGCTAAATCTTTAAGTCTGAATGTTAAAACATTCACATAAGTGGTTTTTATCCTGTCCAGCAAACGCCAAATTATCTTTTTTTAATTATGAATGATTTTTTTTTTATTATATGATTTTTTATTATTTAGATGTTGAAATGAAAATTACTTTAGATGTTGAATTATTAGCTCATCCTTACATAATCTATAATTTTAAGATTCTATAAATATCCCTTATTCGCATATAAAACTTTTATCAATTTTAAAGTCGATTTCCATACATTGATATTTGTTTGAGAATGCACACTTTCACTTAGTATTACGAACAATCAATGCTTTTTTTCTAAACTAGAGATGTCGAAGCTCTTGAACCATACGCATACTTTTTATAAATGGTTAGTTAAACACAATTGACAATAAAAAAAAAAAATTTCATACATTTAGAACATTTCAAAAATGTAAACATACAAAATAAATCGTCAGTGATTTTTCTTAAAGCGAAAATAAAAACGAAAGAAGAGAGCAATACGAAGACTCTAAATGTTACAGCTATAATGCAGATTAATATTGTGACAATTTTGGGCATTCGTCAAATTAAGAAAATAAAAGTCCATTTTTACTAAAGCACTGAAATAAATTCAAAATCGACGCGATTTCTTTAGAATCTTTAGCTTCTATTGAAAAATAAACAATTGAAATACATACATAAGCGGTTACGACTAGTTAAAGTGCCTCGGAAACCGCTGAAACTATAAATTTGAAATATATGCTTAATAGATATTCGCGATCGCAACGAACTATAGGGGGCGTTGTTGTATGAGACTAATACCTGCGATTTCTATATGAATAGTCATTCAGTTACTCTGGAGACGTCGTTAATGTAGCACGTAGCATTGCAACGTTCCTTCTTTATTGTGGCTAATTAAATTTAAAAAAGAAAAATGCTTGATACTCTTTCTTATGCAAATGAAAACATAATGGTATCTCTTTTTATTAGAGAAGGAATATCCAAAACACATCGGAAAAATATTTGTACATTAACAGAAAAAAATATGTATATTCTTATAAGAGTTAAAACCTAATGCCCGAGAAATAGTTTTACTAAATTTAATGATATAACATGAAAGACCCATTTAAACTTTACATTCTATAGTTTTAAGAATCATATTACTTCAAAAATTAAAATGAACAAAAAGTATACATAAGCCTCATAATTTTATGAAATTTAATTTTGTAAACAAAGTTTTTTGACAATAAAAATCATTATTTAGAAACTAAGAAACGTAAAATAAAGAATGCTGACGAAACAAAAACAAAAAAACAATTCTTTTTTGTCGCCATTTTTAGTGCTACAAAAAATTCGTCTTTGGGATTTGCCAAAAACAAAACAAGATGCAATTTTATTTTTTCAGGAGGGAAGTATTTTACCGAAAAAACGAAAATGTACCAATTTCCACAACATAAAACTTTATCTTGGTAAACGTACGTTTTGGAAATGTATTCATTGTAAATCATTTGAAATCTTATTTATCAGAGTTCATATGGCGATATGATTGTTTGGAATCTATGCTAAACTCTATATCGGCTCATTTTTCACCGAAATCCAATTGACTATTTCAATTTTAAATAAAGTGTTTTATTTTATGAATTGTCGCAACAATTTTAAGTGTAGATTGGTGGCACTTAAAAACCGCCAAATCTGTAGTGGCGGTGGCGTTAATAAGTAAGTACCGAATTTTTATTCCATACTTTTCTGAATCATATTACTTCAAACATTGGAATATACAAGAAGTATACATAAACACATAATGTTATGCCATTTAATTTTTCAAAAAAAGTATTTTGAGAACAATTTTTATCAAAAAATTATAAACTAAAAAACGGAAAATAAAGAATTCTTAGGATAAAAAAACGATTTCAAGAATTCTTTACATTGAAATAAAAACTTTCATATTGTTTCTTTTTTTATTATTCTTATAGTTCTTAATCAGACGTAAAAAACCATTCTGTAGAGAACCATCATCAAATGAAAAAAAAATATTTACAAGCACATTTTTTATTGTAAAAATCATTGCACTTATCTGATTTATAATTCCCGGAGAATTCCAAAATGATGAGTTCCTTGTTTGAAAACTTTATTCTCAAATAAAAGATACATAGTTTATCCCTTCATTACTTTTAGATAACATACTACACAGCAAAATTTTATAATTGATATGAATTTAAATATGTAGCTAAAAACAGAATAGCTGAATTCTAGTTGAACTTATTCTTTCAAAACTAAAAAATACTTACCAAGAAAACGATTAAAATAAATTAAGAATCAGCACAAATGGCACTATTTCAAGTAACTTGGATAATTTTTATTGTTGTTTTCCGAATTATATGGATACAGAAATATATACTATTCCATAACGAAGAAGAATATGCTATAACTATTACAATTCTGTATGTTCTGAATTCATATTTATTCACTGGAATGACGAAAGCAATGTTGACTTCACTTTAATTCGTAATGAATTGAAGACAGAAGAAATGCATTTTACCTTAATACACACATCTGTAACAGTATCCGAAATCGGAAGTCATCAGTTGCAAGTTTGTTGATAATAGAAATTAAAAATTATTGAGGAATTTTTCTTCAAATGTTTGGCGTGTTCTGTTCCTGAAAGATTTACTAATATTCTGGAGATTTTTTTCAAGTTCTTCGGCCTTTTCCTTAGGGAAATTTCGTTTCTTATTTGCTGCTAAAGAATGGCGTCTGATTCTGTCAATGATTTCGATGGAACTAAATGAAAACGTGATAAATTAATGTCTGATATTTACAGGCTCCCGCTAGACGGCGTACTCGAGCGTTGCGATCGCGAATAAGGAGCCCATAAGAGGAATTGAAGTTCTTATTTTCCCGTGGGCAACAAAACAAACCCTGGATTTAGGGGTACCTTTTTAGTGGTTTGTCTTATTATTGGGTCCCGCAGTGGACTGATCGTTAAGACACGGTTCCCAGCAGATCACCGAAGTCAAGCATCACTGGCTGCGGTCAGTGTGCGGGTGGGTGACCACTTGGATCAGTCTGCGTAGGGACCGAGGGTGTGCGGTATTGGTCCTCGTTAAACTGTGCTACCGTAAAGTGCTCGACTTCGCGCGCAGGTCGTCGGGCTACCGAAGCGGGGGTGCCATCCCCTCCACAAAAGGATCAAAATTGTGATGGCATGTCTTCGGATCATCCTCCGGGATGTTTCCCAGACCGTCGCCAATAGCCCATTGTGCAGCTCTAGTGCGACGTAAATTAACAACAACAACAACAATCTTATTATTGGCGTAAAAAATATTTTTATCACCATTTTTTTATAGTAAGTGCTTAGTTGTAAAAGCTCTGATATAGAATGTAACAATATAATAAAAGACATGGATAAAAAAAAAATTATATTTTGAAAGTTAATAAAACTTTTTACTTAATATAGAAATATGCTTTAACGTTGTTTATTACATTTATTTGGCATCCCGTAATTTGTATTTAATTAAAAGAATACTTAATGGAAAAAATGTTTGCTGATATTGATATGAGTTGTTGATATTAGCAATTTTTCCGCTCTACCTAATACTTAACAAAAAGTAGAAGAAATGACTTTAGAATCTTTTTGTGTCCCTGAATATAATCGATCAATAAAAAATGCTTATATATTTATATAGTTCATCAAAATATACCAGGAAAAAGAGATTAATCATAATGATTTTGATGTCCCCAAATTTGTACTAAATTTTAAAGCAAATTATAAGGAATGTAGAAGTTGTTGATAATCAGTAATTTTGCCACCCTCCTCTAGCTACGCCACTGCAGTTAGGAGTTGTGTTAATATTCTTGTCACGTTCATAAGAAAGACGATAACCAAACATATAGCACAACTCGGAGTATTTTAACATTTCAGTTGCGCTTGACTATATTCTTAGTGTCGACCACCATGATGTGGTTCAGTGTTGATGGTTTAATTAACCGGAGAGTTCAATTTGAATATGACAAGAAGATTGTTAACCCCAGGTAGTATTATCAGAGAAATGGGGACCGGCCGATAGGTCACTTCTACTCGCTTTTTTAAAGGGCGCTATACCATGGGGAAACTTTTTATCGTCATAACTAATTTAGAATTTAATGTATATTAAAAAGTGAGTTGAGTGAGTAAAAGTGGTTCGTTTTTTAAATAATCTGCGCAGACTACTCATAAGAAACCGTGTGTGTTGTAAATATTAGCAAAATAAAGGTGGCAGCTATTTTAAATAATATTTAATATGAACTTAGAAGTAAAAAGAAAAAGAACGATTAGAAAAAATAAACTCAGAATATATAAGAAATAGAAGTATCCAGATTACCAAAGTACAACTCTACAAGATAAACAAAAATAGCGTGAGGCTCGCTGATAGCATGCTCGATTTATAACAGCCTCCTTCGAGCATGAAAACAGTCAGTAGTCAATATTGTCACTCAAAGAACTGCTCTCACACCAAGTAATGTCTTTTGAGCATGGAACTGAGGTGCTGGAAGTGCCTTCGTCAGAATGTCTGCTCGCTGCTCATCACTTCTGACGTAACCTAATTCAAAATGTCCTTTCGAAAACTCATCTTGGACAAACTTGTATCTTTGATCGATGTGCTTAGTGCGAGCGTGAAACATCGGATTTTTGATGTACTTGATGGTACTTTGATTATCAATCTGGAGGATTGGTAATGAGACGTCGTTGGCTATCTTGGCAAACAGGCGCTTTAACCATATCAGGTCTTTGGTTGCATCCGCTGCTGCCATGAACTCTGCTTCTGTTGTTGAATTAGATACAGCCTCCTGAAATTTACTTCTCCAAGTAATTGCACCTCCGCCGTAGAAAGATATCACACCTGTGCGAGATCTTCGAGTTTCAACACTACTGTTGTTATCTGCATCACTAAGCAACATAAGGCTTCTATCATCTGTACTGCTACATTTACATACAATGCCATGTGCAGCGGTAGTACGATGGTACCTGAATGTTGTCTGCACAATTTCCCAATCAGTTTCTGTGGGATTGTCCAATTTACGAGATACTAAACTTACTGCAGAAGCAATGTCAGGTCGGGTCCCCATCGCTAAATAAAGCAAGCTACCTACTGCTGATCTATATGGAATGTGACTACTAAGAGGATTGGCCTTCTTGATCTTTATCATCCGATCAGCATTCGGAAGTTCATATTCAACCTTCAGATTTGCTTTCTTCACCGGAATGCGTGATGTTTTGGTAGCATCCCCGAAACGCTCTAGCATCTTTTTAGTGAATGCTTCTTCGTGCAAGAAGATTGAGAAGAGGTGGTAGAAGAGGCTTTCACAGAGTTACGATTTCTCCCTAGCTTTACTTCTTCTCCCCTGTATATTCTTTGGCAGATCCCCGTTCTTTGAAGTCGCCTGCTGTTTTTAGATTGCTGATCAGAGTGCTGCTCGTTGCTATTCTTGCGGCTGTCGAAGCGAAAGTGCCTGAAGGAGTTTTTGGCGCATTAGAAAAATGCGAGACTTCTCTATTATAAGGAAAAAAAAACACTTTTCAAACGAAAAACTCAGACAAAATTAACGGACTTTATCAGTAGCAATTAAAATTAAGAGCGCATGTGATAATGTATGTTTAAAGTTACTTTTATAACAAGTGCCGCAATAGTTTTAATATATAAAAATTTAGCTTTTTTATTCAGCGGAAAATATATGTAGCATGATAGTGTAACACTGGATAGTGTTTTGATTTTTATCTTACTTTCTTTTCAGATTTTTTTTTATGGCTAAGATTTATAAAATAAGTAATAATTTACAAGATAAAGGTGTATTCCAATTGCAATTTTAATTATTTCTAGTGTTTATGAATTCAAAATCTGTTTTGTGTAGTGTAAGTGTATATCGTCTTTTAAAAGGTGTTCTGAAAATATGTTTGAATGTTAGAAAATACGGTTCACCGTCTCTTTTAAAAATAATATGTATTTTATTGCCTCAAATTAATATTTAGGTAAAAGTATTTGTTGAATTCCAAGCATAACAGAAGGGAAATCACGCAAGTATTTTATGCTAAAAAATACATTAAATACTTTGGAAATCAAAAATTCTACTAGAATATACTACTTTAGGGCGCAATGTTTAATTAATTGGTATAAAATAATAATAGAACCTCAAAAATTAAACTAAAAGTTAATTAACAGTACTTGTAACAGAGGGGACAGATAAAATCCCCCATTTTTGACATGCACTGTTATTTAAGCTAAATTCTGTGATTTGGACAACCCTAAACATTATCTGTAATTTCTTTTTTTAAATTATCACATTTCCAGGTAAAATAAATTATTATAACACTTTTAAAATAGCAAATATATATTTTTTTAATCCCAAATAATGCATCGTAGCAGAGAGGACGTCTTACAAATTTGACAAAAAGTTAAAGGGAAATATCACTGCTAAAAGTGACTCTTGGGTTATTTAAAGTAGGAGTTGGCAGCCCTGCTATAATTTAAACCAGTGCTACATCCTTGTAGCTTTAGTTATAAGTTTATATGATTTTACCAGACCGTGTTTAAAAAAAACATGTGCATTGTTTCTTTCTTTCTTAACTTCAGTTTCTTGGGTAGCAAAATTAACTACCCAATTTTTCTCTAGAACTTTTTATACTTGCAAAACTATATATTGCAACATCAAAAGAATCCCAGTGTTTTAAATGGCGACTGGTTTACATGAAATCTGTCGGGTCACAAAGTCCTCCAAATTTCCAAAACAAATCGAAACCTCTGGGGGTACTAATCTAAGAGTTTCCTTGTCTCTTGGATTGGGTTCAAAATTACAATACTACGGAGTAGCCATAAACTCTAATTTGGGTCGGCTGTTCAACGATGGTTATAAAATAAAAAAGTTAATTAGCTCAAGTCGCCATATTTAGTAATTCTATGTAATTATTAGGCAAACCACTGTGATTTTAATAGTAAATTTAAATTTTCGTGAATAGTACCTACACATTTTATATGGTGTTTTACGAACTCATAAACTATCGATAGGTCGTAGAACAGCAAACTTAGATTTGCCAATTTTTATGTTTGGATGCATCTGCTTTGATACTTGATATGCTTCCATCAAGGTGCACATTTGGCTCTGTGGTCTTTCTGTCTGCTTCGTTTCATCGGAAACTTATAAATGTAGATAGATATTTCAAAAAAACTAAAAGGAAAAGAAAAAACAACAAGAAAAACTGTTTTTGAAAGTCTCAAACAAAAACCAATCGTACACTGTTTATTAATATGTAGAAAAAATATTCCACGTTCAACAGTGAAACTAATAGCGCAAAGAGTGTGTTCTTAGGAAACAATAACATATGGAGAAATCATAATTAAAACATTCAAATCCTTTCGAGATTAGTCCTTAATATCTTTCATGAAATACTTTGAATAAATGATTCCAAGTTAAAGTATTCAATCTATCGTGTAGAAATCTTTCAGAAGTAAATACTTCTGGACATGTTTGGGAACGCTCAGTTCCTCCACTCCTTCGGGCAACTTAAAGTTGTCTCTTAATCTGTTTCTGATGATGCATCTTGAAAGGTGTTTCAAAGATCTCGGACGCTTATCAGAAGTTTCCTCATAATTCACTAGATTGCAGTACCATTGCCATATGTCATTTATCTTCGGATAGTTTTTAGGATTGATCCCCTCAAAAAGTTTGAAAATATCGGTCTTGGTCAGAAGGGCATCTGGAATAGAGCTCCAGAGTACTCGCACGGCCATTTCAAACACTGCAGATTTATCAAACTGACTATGAAGATCCAGAACCTGAATCGCACGGAAGTTGAGAGGATTTCTAGAAATACCATTCCAATTTTTGGCCCACTTAAGGTAGCCTTCATCATCCAAATACCTAAAAAAGAAGAAATTTTTTTTAAAATAAATACTCTACTCTAACTAATAATTACTCTAATTCAATTTTTGAAACGCTTGTGAGAAACGTTACTTTGTTTCAATACATTTTAAAAGTGATTGCCAATACGAAATTATAGCTGGTTCTATAGTATGGGGATCTGAATTCTTAATTAAAGTAAGAATAGTCAGAGTGGAAAGGAATTCCTAAAATATGGCCCCAATAGTTTCGACAGGACTGCCTCCAAATCAATTTTTAGAAATAGAATAAAATAACAAAAATTTCTTAAAATCTTAAACAATTTCTAGATATAGAATAAAAATCTAAAAATGTGATATTTCAACGACTGAACTATTAGGACAAAATATTTCAGATGAAAGCTACTCACTGTGTTTCTAAGTAAAAAATCCAAATCTGAAATAAAAGTATTTTTATTCAGAAGCCTGATCTGATCTTGTAGTACAACTAAGAAAAATATTGTTAGTATTCCACTTATTTAATAACCCTCATTTTACCCAAAAGTAATTCAGGGGGATTACTTTTCTTTACTGTCAGGATAACAACATTAATACTTTCGTTATAGGGATCCTTTTTCCTCGAACTCAATACTAATCATAATAATTTAAAGAGTAGACCTCCAATATGCTAATACGTACGAATTATCTTAATTAGAGAATCAGACACGTAAACCTACTTCATCAGAATAAATATACCGTTTTTTTCGACGAATTTAAATCTCTGACTCTCAAAATATGAGATGTAGCCACAATCTAAACAATATATTTACCAAAAGTAAAATTTAAAGAATAAAACAGTGAAAATTGTGAAGAAAATTGGAAATATGATGACAGCGAAAGCTGACGTCATCAGGGGGTACCGGTCCCGGAAGTCATAAATGTCTGGCATTTGTGACTTTTGGGGAGTAATATCTAGAGAAAAAAATACTTTTGTGTCTGATTCTGAAACTTAACTAATAGTTAGCAGTATTAGTTAGTTTATTTAATGTTTGGCCTTTAAACCATTCAGTTATTTAACTTGTGATGCAATAATAACGCCTACTACATATAACCAATTAATGACACTAGAGGTCGGCTTTCTTCAAGTGTAAATACTCAAATCGTAACTTCTAAGAGTGATGATTTTTATAAATGTTCTTGTTTTAATATTAATAACTCTTTGTCTTGCGAATGTTTCTTATTTAACATCTACAAGGTGTATAGTAATGGTGAACTTGATTTAACACACGTTAATGACTCTTGTATCAGAAATGAACTGTCAGCGTTGATTAACGATTACAAACCAAACAAAATTAAAGACGCTAAGTTAACGATGAAAATTATTTTGAAAGATGAAATCCCAGTATGTCAAAGAGCTAAACGTTTATCTTTTTCTGAGAAACAAAAAGTAAATTATCAGATATCAGAGTGGTTAAAAACAGATATAATTAGAGAGAGTTGTTCTGATTATTGTTCCCCAATAGTTCTTTGCAAAAAGAAAGATAATAGTTTAAGATTATGCATAGATTACCGGAAATTAAATTCAAAAACAATTAAAGATAAATACCCATTACCTCAAATTGAAGATGTGTTAGACAAGTTGCAGAGTGGTAAAGTATATAGTAAACTTCATTTACGTAACAATTTTTTCCACATAGACGTGGACGAGGATAGTAAAAAATACACCTCATTTGTGACACCTGATGGGCAGTATGAGTTTAATAAAGTGCCATTTGGGTTGTGTAATAGCCCTAGTACATTCCAGAGGTACATCAATTATGTGTCCCGTGATCTTCTCAGAGAAGGTGTTGTTTTAATTTTTTATGGATGATATTTTTATACCCGCAGAAAGTGAAATAGACGCACTGAACAGGTTAACGAAAGTATTGCAAACTACATCCGAATATGGACTAGAACTTAACTTAAATAAATGCCAATTTTTGATGTCTAAAATTAACTTTTTGGGTTATATTATTGAGAACGGTACCATTAAACCCTCTTCCGAAAAAACATTAGCTGTTCAAAATTTTCCTGTACCTAAATCTACTAAACAGGTGCAGAGTTTCCTTGGGTTAACCGGATATTTTAGGAAGTTTATTCTTAATTATGCTTTAATTGCTAAACCATTAAGTGATTTACTTCGGGATAATTGTGTATTTTCTTTTGCCCCAGAACAACAAACAGCATTTCAAGCAAAAACTTTCTGAAAATCCAGTACTACACATTTTTAAACAAGGAGCTTTTAAACAAAGCTTGAGTTGCATACCGATGCAAGTAAATTTGGGTATGGTGCTATTCTTTTTCAACAATCTGATGATAACAAATTACACCCAATACACTATATCAGGGATGGCGAACCAATGGCACGCGTGCGATTTATGGCACCCGACACAATATTTCGGGCACGTCACCGATCACATTTGTTAATACACAAATGGTATTACACTATGAAGCATATGTAACAGATAAATTAAAATTCACAAAAAACATACAAAATAATAAACTATAATTAATAAAAAATTAAGAAATAATGCTAAATAAAACAATTAATAACCATAAAAAAACAAGCTAACAATAAATCACTAGCAAAAAAATTAACAGCCCTGCTTAAACTAACATCTTACAACCTAATATAAGTTATTTGTCATCTAATCTGCAACAACAGAAGTCACACTGATGTTACTTTAAGTTGAATTACGCGTATAACTGAGACATTGGAGAAAAAAAATTTCAATGTAAATAAAGAGTTTGTGTTGGTAGTATTTAGTATTATTATTTTCCCAATAATCACGAAGTTAAAATTATTTGACGGCACGTCTATGACGTCATCAAACAATTTTTTAGGAAAAATTGCACGTTTGTGTACAAAGGTTCGCCACCCCTGCACTATATGAGTAAAAAAACGGCTCCTCAAGAGGAGAATTATTCAAGTTATGAACTTGAAGTATTGGCTATAATTGAGGCTTTAAAAAAATTTCGAAATTATTTGGTGGGAAATAAATTTAAACTAGTAACAGACTGTTCAGCTTTCCAAAAGACTATGAGTAAAAAACAATTAACTCCTAAAGTTGCTAGGTGGGCATTATTTTTGGAAGACTTTGACTATGAAATTGTACATCGCCCAGGTAAACAAATGAAACATGTTGATTGTCTAAGTAGATATCCTATTATGCATATTACTTGTGACGAATTAACCTCTAAAATTGTTACTAACCAGAAAAATGATGAATATATTAACTCTATTAAACAACTTTTGGAAAATAAATCAATTGACGATTTTGTGGTAAAAAATAATGTTTTACATAAACTTGAGAATGATAATTATTTACTTGTGGTCCCACAACAAATGCAAACTGACATTATCAAATCAACACATGCTAATGGTCATTTTGGTATAACTGAAACTGTTGATGTACTTAAACAAAACTATTATTTTTCAGATATGAAAAAATTGTTGAAAATGTGTAGAGTGCATATTAGTAAATAGGAAAGCAGGAAAAAGAGAAGGGTTTTTGAACCCGATTCCTAAAAATAATATTTCCTTAGATACTTACCATATTGATTTCATTGGTCCCATGCCTTCGACCAAAAAGAATTATAAACATATTTTCACCGTGGTAGATGCGTTCACCAAATTTGTTTGGTTCTACCCAACCAAATCAACGTCAAGTCAAGAGGCAATAGATAAGTTAAAAACTCAACAGATAACTTTTGGGAATCCTTCACGAATAATTACTGATCGAAGTACTGCGTTTACTTCAACAGATTTTGAGACTTATTGCCAAGATGAAGATATCGAACATGTGAAAATAACAACAGGTATTCCTAGTGGTAATGGACAAGTGGAAATAATGCATAAGATCCTCATACCGATACTGGCAAAACTATCAATAAAAGATCCTACTAAGTGGTACAAATTTGTTCCAACAATACAGCGTACCATTAATTCTACAGTTTCTCGGAGCACTCAGATTACACCTTTCCAGCTGTTGACTGGAGTGAAAATGAAAACCAAAGAGGACTTACAAATTCTGCAAATGTTGGAGAAAGAAAACATAGAATCATTTATCCAAAATAGAGAGAACATTAATGATGAAGCCAAAAAGATTATTTTGAAGATCCAAGAACAGAACCGCAGGCAGTACAATAAAAGAAGAAAGAAAGCCAACGAATATCGAGAGGGAGATTTAGTTGCAATCTAGAGAACTCAGTTTGGATCTGGTCTCAAATTAAGATCCAAGTTCTTCGGTCCATGCCAAATCACAAAAGTGAAGAAGAATGATAGATACGATGTGCTAAAAGTCGGGAATCACGATGGACCAATAAACACTTCATCTTCAGCTGACCACGTGAAACCGTGGTCAGTAAATTAAAAAATTGCTTCATATTTTTATACTTTGCTTTCTCGTTCTTTTCTTTTTTTCAGGTAACTGCGTCTGGTAGCTGTTCTGGTAGTTGTTCTGGTGTTCAAGAAATGAGGACATTTTCTTGTCAGTATGGCCGATTCTGTAGAGTTTGGAGCTGTTGTTACAGTATTATAGTGTAATAACTGCGAACATTACGTCATTCACCATCTTGTAATATTAAAAGAAGTTGCATCATCCTCTTGACATTGAGAGGCGCCATCCAGTCCAGAAGGGGAAGTCCCGAATTTATAATTAAGTCTTTATACCATAGAACAATCTAATTTCTTATTCACATCCATTCTGGCGATCCTGCGAGAAGGCAGCTCTCACCAAACATGTCACTGTTATATCCTTCCATCCTTTTATTTCTATTAAATTGTTATATTTGTTTTATATATATATATATATATATATATATATATATATATATATATATATATATATATATATATATATATATATATATATATATATATATATATATATATATATATATATATATATATATATATATATATATATATATATATATATATATATATATATATATATATATATATATATATATATATATATATATATATATATATATATATATATATATATATGCAACATAAAAAGCTTCTATTAATCTTTTTATGTTATCCTAATTAATTATTCGAATCGAAATGCTTTCTCACACTTTTAAAGCCACATCCTGCTCTTAAATCTATTTTTGGCTCAAGTATGCATACTTACACGACCTATTTAACAAACCATTTGTAATTACTAAGATTTCCCCCTTTCCCTAAAATATAACAAAATAGAGGGAAATTCATTTGCTACTTTTCCTAGAATAAAAACTTAAGCACACAATTTTGGAGGGCGAATTTGAGCTCCGTCTTTCATAGAAAATGTTTTGAATATACTGTTTGAAGCTAAATAAAGTATTTTCGCCTTCCAACTGCTATCTGCGTGGCATATACATATATATATATATATATATATATATATATATATATATATATATATATATATATATATATATATATATAGTAATGAAGTAAAAATAAGAATGAAACTTAATTTATACAAAATAGTACACCTACAAAAAATCTTCAATTCATATAAGTAATACTGTTAGAAGATGAGGGAAAGGAAGAAGAGTTCAAGGAGAGATAAGTTCCAAAAATTTGTAGTGTTCAAATCATATTCTAACTACCCGATAAAATCATACTTAAGATACTTTACCTGGTATGAAATATATATGCGAGCATATGCAGTGAAATCTGTTTTGCGCTTCAACCTGATATGGGAAACACAAGTGTTTTTTGCATTAACTTGGTAAAATTCGTGTACGAAGCCAATATTAAGCCATTGATAAACAACTCTTGTGGGTAATTGCAAGAGGGAAATCAGCATAAGAATTTTGCATGTTTTTGCTCAATCTTTTTAAAAAATAGTTTAATGGTATAAATCTTTACACCATAGAACTCCGAAATCCAGAATCAGTGTGAAGGTGCGACGAAATAAAATTTGCAAGGCCTGATTAAAATGTGTCGAAGGTTTATAGTCTAATAACATAGATATAAAGGTCTCTATATTAGTCCCTGTCTAATAGTTACGAGGGGAAAATAAGTTTTTAATCTGACAATTGCAAGATGAAATCTCGGTCTGGTTACTGTCAGAGATTTATATAAAAACAAAAACTGTTGGGAAAAAATGTAATTATTATGAAGGTTTGTCAGCCTGAATATTTAGAATACACTTTCTTCTGAAGAGAAGGGTGGCTTTAATTTTTCAAACCTTATAAGATTATATGACAAAATACTTCAAGACATAACTTTTTTTCCCAACATTAACTTCGAAAGATCTTTCAAAACAATGTATCAATTTTCTTGCGATAAATATGACTAATATTAGTAGATAAACTTATAATAAGTTAATAAATGCGTTTCCAGAAATCATATCGAAAATAGAACTGCTTGCGAAACATTCATTTCTGGACAAATTGATGAATTTTATCTTATTTCTAAAATTTCAATTGATTGGTTGTAATTAATTTATAAAAAAAGAACTTGAAATAATGAAACAAAAAAAAATATTAAGGCAGAATTTGTTATAATTTAATCAAATCGCAGAAACGTTAGTATACTACTAATATTTTGTATTAATTTAATATAAGTAATTAAAGCTAAATAAAATATTAGTACTAATATTTTGTTGCGTTATGTAAGATAAACTTCTTTTTGATTAAAATAATGACTTCATGTTAAAATTAAATTTCGCATCTTTTAAAATACAAAAGTTGTAATTGCTGTTTTTTGTAAAATATATTAAAACTTTTTTCTGGTCAACGTTGCATTCAGGTAAAAATTTTTATTATAAATTGCATTCATAGGCATAGAAACATTTTAATTTTTAATTTAGTTTAATAATTTTTAAAATTAAAATTCTTCAACAAAATTAGAATTTAAATTCTTTAAAAAAAATAGTAGTTTAATTCATAGATTAAAATGTCTATATGCATGAATGAAATTTTTTAAAACTAATATCGATATTTCTACGTACCAAAAAATAGATATTGAAATTCAGGATCTCTTTTTACCTCTAGACGGTTCAGTGTATATAGTAATTGAACATAGGCTATATATCCAGTATAATAAATAAAACATAGAGTTGAAATACTGGGACCATACCTACTATATCAACTCTATGAAATAAAACCCCTTACCTTAAGAATTGTCTATCGGTAATCTAGGTTAATAATATCGAATGAAATGATAACGTAAGTTTTCTTACCGGATAATAATTTGGTAATACCTCCGTCAAAAGAATTTTTCATTTCTGAAAAATTCTTTTTTTTCCCCGAAAATGAAGAAAGAGAGAATTTCAGTTTAGGACATTTTTTTCTTCACATTTTCAAGAAATACTTAGAGGATTATTTTGTAACTATTGAGGTGTTTTGATCACGTGATTTCTCACATTTATCTACAAAGTTGAAATTCGTGATGTTTAAGAGACTAAAAATGAATTATGAGCAAAAGCAAGCACTTGTAGTTTGTGTGGGGGAGTTTTCAAATTATTTAAATGTAAAGAGTTCAGCGCAATTTTCATTAACTATAGCTTTAAAAATATTTGAAATTCAATCTACTATTGGTCTTAAAAGTAGAAAAAAATATTTTTTAGTATTCAGCGTTATGAATCTTAAAATCATAAAACTAAATTGAATGACACTAATTATTTTCGCAAAGGGTAAAACATAAACAAGATTTAAAAAAAATTAAGCAGAAAAGTAAACGAAATAAAAACTTACAATTTAAAGTCGGAGCAACCATAAAAGTTTTCGTTTAGAAATATTCCGTTAGAGGCTCCTGCTTCTGTTATACTGATGAATGCTTTGGGATTGACTGTGAGACAATTGTGAGAAATGTCGAAGTCGTCTAATGGAAGTTTGTTCTTGAACATAGTCCAGAGATCCAATTTAAGTTCCTTAATCACTTTTAGGACTATATCAACAGTCTCACCTTCACAATATACGACATTTAAGTACATATGATGCAATATGCCATTAAGAGTAGTATCTCTAATGTTATTAGCTTTATCTCTATATGAAAGAAGAAAGCGTTTTTCGTCAACGGTAAAATATTTATCTGGAGATTTAGCAATAAGCTTGTCTAGGTTGTCTAAAGAAAAGAATTCAGCCATTGCGAGAACTCTGAAAAGTCTAATAGTAATAATAGATTCAAAATTATTAAACTAGTTGAACCCTTATGCCTACTAGTACGCATGCGCATTGTACATTTTGAACTGGCCAATAAGATTGAACGTCATACGCACGTCATTTGTTAAAGTACGCATGTATGCCGTCCCCTTCTCTAAAGACTAGGATACTCCTCCCACAGTACGCTTGACTTACAACCCACGTGATTTGTACATTTTCTTTTTTTCCCAAAAAAAGTCTTAATTTTTCAACAAGAAAAAAATAAATAAATAATAATTGATTTAAAGAGAAAAGAAAGAGTTTATTTTCCTCCTAACACACAAAATTATAATAGTTTTATATATGAAACAGCAAGATTAATATGATTATGATTAATCATAACGAAATTATTGGTTACTTAGATTTGTAAACTAATTAACTGTAATTGAAAAAAAATAGAAAGTGAGAAATTCAAAATGTGTGACACAATAACCTAATGAGTCTGTGACATATTGGTTGGTCATTTTTTGCAAACTTTTTTTATATTTATATCACTGTTATATGAAATTAGGTCAAGTAGTTTCTTTTAAAAATATATGTGAGACAAATAAACTTGCGGCTTTAAAATTTAATATATAAAAAAATAATATGAATATGAGACAAAATTCAGTTAAATATACTGAATTTGAAGAAGAAAAAAAAAAAAACATCATTTAAAAATATTTTGGGAAGCAAAGTGCATTTAATTTATACGTTGCAACATTGAAATATGCGATTCGTTAAAGTACACTCCTTTTACTTGCATCTTTCCATATCAAATTGATGTATTCTTAAAGGATCAATATTTTTACTAGAGATTTTAGACATTTCAATCAAAATTCTCTTCTTTAGAGACCTTTTTTGCATTGATGTACTTTTACATCTTAGAAAAATGACCGGTTGTTTACTTAACTTAATGCGCCGATTTGCTTTATTGAATTGACGAGTGGTTATTTTCAGGTCTTATGTAAGGCAGTTCTGCCGCGACATCATAGAAATATATTAAACATTAATTTAAGGCCAAAACAGTCTTGAACAATTTTAATAAAGCAATGTTTTACTTAAATAAGAATTTTTTAAGTTTCATTGGCAAGTAAATATTATTGTAATTTTGTGTACGAAAATAAACTTAAATTAAATCACTTTCCAAAGAAAATTTCTTAGATTTTTTTTGCTGTTTTTTCCCTTAACCCACGGACCAAAATGACTGGGCATTACTGTAACTTTTTAAAATATTCCAAAAAGTTTTAACAGACATGCTTTTATCATTTTCATAGAACTGTGGCTCCCTATTAGCATGAACGCGCTGACTAAATATTGATTAAACTTAAACTAACAGTACTGAATAACTGTTTCAAACTCACAGAAGTTATGAAACTTTGCATAGTGTTTGTAAAAAACACAAGAGTGTTCGAATATTATACTTAAGTTTGTCGAATTCTGGTATTCGCGCCGTTAAAAAATACTATGGGTGCACTCCTACTCAAACAGCACCTAATTTTGTTTTTAACGTTTAGTTTTTTTTTTTTTTTTTTTTTTTTTTCAATCTAAAGGTTTTATTTTATTTTATAACCGTCGTTGAACAACCGACCCAATTTTTGGGTTAACAATTGCTGATGATCAATTCAATAACCTTGTAACTTTGAACCCAATTCTGATGACAAGGGAACTCTCGGATCAAGTATAGGGGATAAATCTGTCTTTGTGGAGGACACTTCGATGGGATTAACCCGCAATTGCGTTACATAGAGAGGAAAATCATGAAAACCTCTCACAGCTAGACTGACGGTAAGACGACCAGGATCCGTTTACTACTGAAGATATTTTACGTCAACACTGTGGTCGGTGCGAGCCGGGTGCGAAATTTTTATCAGCTAGCCATCGCTGTGATTCGATTCCAGTTCACTTCATTGTAAGGCGAAATACTTTATCCCCTGAGCCACTAAGACTCCAATCTAATGCTTTGTAGCCGTAACGTTTTGCTTTCAAGGATGTCATTTAGGTTTTGTTTGAAATACATTCTTATAAGAGGCAAGAAACTAAGATCTTGGATCGAAGGATTAAAGAACATTTTTCTATCTAAACCTTCATGTTGTTTAAAATATTTATAGGAAGTGATGAACAAAATTTAGTATAATTCTAATTCATGAAAATATTAATACACTATCTTCGCTGCTCTAAGGAACTCCTTATTAAAACCGCACAAATTACGATAAGACATGAAGTTACACAAATGACGCATAATTAATTGCAACAAAATTAATTAAGCGTAATCTGTGTCCATATTAATATGGCGATTTTGAAACTAATTCTCTCCTAAAAAAAAATAGTTGATTTTTCCATTTTCTTCATTCTTTAGTAGGCATATTTTTTTATTTCAATTAATGCATATCTCTAAAATTTATTTGGCGTCCATAATATAACGACTTTTTGGAGTTCTTTTAAACAAATAAAAACCTTCTTTCTGTTAATTTTACTTTTTGTACATAGTTTTTTATATTGTAATATGTACTTTCCTTCTCAATTTGTACCTAAAACTGAAATTAATTGTGCAATATTGGCGTCATTAACAATATGATAATTTTTTCGGTTCTCTCCTTTTTTTTTCATTAACTTATTTTTCAATACATAACTTCTTTCTGTTACTAATAACCAAAATTATTTTATTCTCAAAATAATTAGTAGCGAAACTGTTTAGCAAACGAACAGATATTGATACTTATTTCGAAGGTCGTAGCCAAACTAATTATTATCCATAATCAATATTATTTATTCCAGTGAAGCTTTATGGAAACTGGTATAAAATTATACTAGTATTATGCAGGAATAAAAGGTTTTTTACCTCCTTCCAAAACGGATAACTTTCTTAATATCACCTTACTACACATATATACATAACCATATTTTTTTATATTTGTTGTATAATCCGTATCGGTTTACTACTACAGTCGGTCTCACTTAATCGCATATCGGATAATCGAATAACCCGTTTAAACGGATATTTGTTGTTTTCTGTCCCCACCTAATTGCATAAAATAGAGGCACTGAAAAGAATTTTTATTTTTGAGAATTGTTTCACCAGCTAAAATGGAATTTCCGTTTTTCAATTAAGATAAGGAAACAATAGGTGATCATTTCAATAGGGTCTTCCTGTTCATTAGTTGGTGTAAAGAGGCGTTAGAGGGTAAATGTGAAAAATTAATCAAATCTTGCTGCTTGTTATACATTGAAGTACCCATCTTTGACTTACTTCACTCACACATCATTTAGAATGCAAAAAAAAAAAGTACAAAAGGTTTTGTGGCCTGGTGCGCTATGAGCTTTGAAAAAAAAAGTTTAAAAAACCTAGCACTATTGTATGTACAATGCGTCTTTCTATTAAGTGGAATAACCATTGCTTAATCCAGTGAATAATTGTTCCAAGTTATGTGCGAAAAGGAATAATTTGAACTAATCAAAGAATGAATCTTGGAAACTAAAAATTTCAAAAAAAAATCTCTGACTATTGTAAAATAGCGCATTAATTTGGAATTTCCCGAGTTTCGAGAATTAGAAAAAATAAATAAGAAAAAGCAAAAAACAGAAATTCTGACTATAGTTGAAACGAATACGCAAGTCATGAAAGTTTTAGTAGAGACTGAAAGAGAAAATCTAATTATGATAAATTGACGAATTAAACAGGTATAAAGACAGTCTTCAATTATAGACTTTTTAAGAAGGGATCAAATAATATTTTAGCACCTATATTTTACTTTTCACTAACATTGATTTATTTAAATGACATTTATATTTTATGATACAACTAACACAGACAGTTTTAATTATAATTGTTTATCGAACATAAAACTAACTTTATTTGATCAAAGCACTGCAACTATGCATTAAATACCATTAGAAAGTAAAATTTCGCAAAAATTTAGAATTTTAGATTGAATATTGCACTCCTCTTTTAATCGAATAACCAGCTTAATTGCATATATTTGGCTGGAACAGATGGTATTCCTTTAGGCGGGGTTAACTGTATTATATTTATTGTAATACGAGTTAGAAATTCAACTCACTAAAAGTAAGATTAACTATATATTTAAATATATAGTATCATTCAATATGTGATATTTAAAATTGAGTGCAATATTTCCAAGTATTGATAATTTCACTTACTTCTTTACACTTAATTAGCGTCTAAATATATTGACTACGAAAATCACAATCATTCTAAACTGTAGATCTCATTCGATTCCATAACTGATTTTGCATGCGTCAACAACACAGAATATTTTTAAACCATAAGGCTAAATTTCGCCTTACCACTAGAATTGTAGTAGCTTGTCAAAAGTAGAAGTGAACAAAAAAGCTCTTAAAACTTCGTTTTTTCTGAAACTAAACTATTATAGTTTAGAGTTGGTGTCACTTATACAATATGATAACTGTATAAATATTTAATGTAAAAACATGTAATAAGAGAAATACTTGAATATGCAGTTCAAAATAATTGACAATATAAAATCCTGATTGCAACTCCAATCTTATTTAAAGTATCGTTCAAAAATTTTCGCTACCATTTCTGGTCATTGCTTCTCACTTTGTTATGAGGAATTAGAATTTGTGGATGAGAAATAAAAGTTAAAGTTTTTTGTTGTCAGGTGGTTATATCAAGTATTGCTTGCCTCTGCACCAATCCCTAGAATCAGGAAGGGAAAATTATTCCAAGTATGATATTCAATATAATTGCAGTGAACCCATTTGATAACAGTTCTATCATTCTGGAATGACTCTAAGTGCCATACCTCCCTGAAAGTACTATAATCTTATCAGTATTGATCTCTCTTATGTTAGAATATCAAAAAAGTAAGCTTTGCAATCGCACCTGTCAACTCATTCATTTATCAGTTACCAACAAAGTAGTAATATTTCTTGATTGTCACAGTGAAAAGAAGAAAACACTCATTTCTACCACCCCTCATTCTGTTTTGAAAATCATTCTTTTGCTTGAATAAATGTCAAAATAACAAAGCAATGAAAGACTCACAGCAATACACTTTTTGAATTCTTAACACGCCTTGATTCATAAGTCAGATCAATTGGGCTTAAACTAAAATTTTATCCATTAATATTTTAAATAAAATATACATTTTTATGATTACTGGAAGGTTATATTAATAACCGATTAATTCCCAGGCGGGCATTGAAAAAAAAAAATTTTTAGAAAAATGAATATTTTTTTTCTCAGATACCATTTTAGAACTGGAAAAAAAAAACACAGGCAAAATTTCTAATCATTTTGAAAATATTTATTCTATACATTGAAAAAGGGATGCCATCTGCTCCGTTTTCTGGAAAATATTTAATAAAATGGTAGTGAATTAAATAATGAAACTTATAAAATAAGGATAATTATGCCTACTTTCTCAAAAAAATAACCACGAGTTAAAATCTTTAAAGCTAACGTACAAATTTCGGAGTCTGCCTTTCGACACTTGCCTATTCAACGCAGTTAAATGCTTGCAGACAAGACATTTGTAATAATAAAATTATTGTAAAAGTAATGATCTGTGGTGATAATATTGTCATTTTAATAAAATTATTTCCATAGTAATCCTTAAGCTCAAATATATTGAAAGAAACTTAACTGGATCGAAGGAGCTTAAACTTAAATGACTTTATTTTATTTTCTTATTTTATAATCGTCGTTGAATAGCCGACCAATTTTCGGGTTTACGACTACTAATGTTCAACTCCATAGCCTTGTAATTTTGAATCCAATCCAGAAGACAAGGGAATTCCTGGATCAAGTATTGGGAAAAATTTGCCTTCGTGGAGGATTTTTTGATGGAACTAACCCGCATTTGCGTTACAAGGAGAAGAAGACCACGAGAACCTCCAGCGGTTAGCCTGATGACAAGGTTATATAGTTCATAAGGTCTTGATTTTACCGTTGATTGTTCCTGTATGGATTTTGTTATTAGTTTATATTACGAATTCATTTTATTTTTTTTTTAAATTGTAAAGTAACGTTTAGAACTCTTTTTGCTTTTAATTGTAAACAAGTTTGTTTTGATTCAAAAATGAAATTCAACCTCTAATTTTCTTTAAAAAATCCCAATCAATAAAATAAATAATAAATAAAGTACGTTGAAATAAAAAATTTGATTTTGTATTTTCGATCATTCTTTCGACTTTTAGGTTAAGGTAATATCGGTTTTTTAAGATCATCATTGTCTTTATTTTATCGAAATTAATTTCAAATCTTTTGCTTTTATTGCACAAAAGTGAAGTAAATTGTATTTTAATATACTTTAAAAAAATTATACATGGCCGAAAAACTGTCAATTCTAAAAACAGGAAAATAACAAAATGGAGAATGCATTATATCAACTACGAAAGGTGTTTGTTTTTCCTTTTTCCATTTTTTTGAATTTACCATTTTATTTTTATCTTATATGATTACCATTATATATGATAGCAGAACTCAAACACCAAATCCGTTACCCATTTACTTTCTCTCTTTCCCTCTCTCATGTCAAATAAACCATTTGAAAAAACCTTTATAAACCAACAATAATTTGTATAAATAATGATAATTTTTATCTTAATACAAAAAATTAACTACCATTTACATCTTTTACAATAAAAATGTCAATAAATTATTCTTAAAAAAAGTTTCATTAAAATTTTTTATAATATTTTATTATTCTCAGTAATAAAAACTTTAATTAAACAAAACACATCTTTTTAATAATGGGGCAATTTGTTTCCGTAACATTGGAGAGAAAAAAATTTCAGCGTAATTTCTGTAGTTCATCATAATTTTATAGGATGGTCAAATTGTGTTAATTAACTTTGTGAAAACTTTTTTCATGAATATTTTTTTCTGAATTCAAGGTTAATTAACCAAGGTTAATTTTTAAAAGATTTTATGCCGAAATCATAATAGCTATTTATGGAGGACAAAAAATTTAATCCGATCAACATTATTGTAACTTATCATTTCTTAAAAATATGAATATTTCTTTCTATCAATAAAATATGAATATTTATTTCTATCAATAAAATATTTTTATTTTCTGTTTCCAATTTCGATTTAAATCCAGATAAATTTAACTGGAACAAGGTGGGGAAAAAAACTACACATAAAACTGCTTAAATTTTATATATTTTTCCACATTTTTTTTTAGTTTTATTTTTCTCTTTAAAAATCTGAAGCAAATAAAGTTCATTATCAAAACAAGTCATTAAAAGGAGTTTTTTTATTTAGGAAAAAAAGTTGTAAGACGTTTTTCTTTGGTATGATATTTGCTTTGGAATTTCAAATAAATAAATAGTCCTGTGTCATGATTGTTTAGTCATATATAATTGCATGACGTCGTGAATATATATATATATATATATATATATTCTGATCAGATACATGTAATTCTGATCAGAAGTTTCAATAATATTCAAAAATGATTCTTTTTTAAAATATAGCTTTATTTTTAGGACCCTGTACACACTGGAGTAACGCAACTTAATTTTTACCTCGATGTTAAAGATATAACGGCCGAATATTTTTTAAAGATGACTTTTAAAAAGGAGAGCATATGTGACACATAAAACCAGAAAATTTCATCCAATTTCTATAACATGTGTTGAAAATTTTCGATTTGAAACCAATAAGTGATTTAATTTCTTATTACAATTTATTAAACAGATTCAAGAAGTTTTTTTTTAAATTGATACTTCATGACTTGCATTATAATTAACTTGTTGACTAGTGATACTTTATTTAAGACTTTTTTATGATTACTTTATTTAATTTTAAGTTAGAATCTTCCATTGCAAGTGATACATGCGCCAGTTTTATAAACTTTAAAATCAATATAACATAACAGATATTTACTAAAATTGTCTGAAAAATTAAGTTAAAAAATAAGTAATAACTTTATGAATCAGCTCCAAATGTTATTATTATTTTTTAATTTTGCTATATCATTTTATCTCATGTCATATGTTAACCATATTATATATAGACAGAGATATACTTTCATCAAAGTCTTAATTTTATATTAAAATCCATTTTTTAATGTTATAAAACCTTCGAAATACAATTTTCAGCGTCTGACTTGTTTATTCCATCATACCTGGCTTTTTGTATACTGGATAATAATAATAATCTGAATCAAAATATTTTTGTTTTATTTGATGGCCTATATCCTTAATAGTTTCTTTTACTTTTTTTTCTTTGATAGACAATATCATTAGAACTCTTTTGGCGTTAAGATTATTGTTTCTGTGTTTGTTGTTTTTATCATCAATTAACATAAATAACGCTCGTCGAATATTGTTTTCATATCATCAGTTTTCAAATTCATCATATCCAATTTTAAAAGTTCTGTAACTAATTTGTTTTTCATTTAGTTTACGTAAAATAATAAAACTGTAATATTTAGTTCAATTACAAATAAATTTCAGTAATACATTCAGTGTAAATTTCTCTTCTAATAATTAGTTTTCTAGATCGCACAAAATAAAAATCCTCGCTTTTGTTCATGCGATTTCCTGACAATTTTGAGGAATCTCAACTGAAATTATTAATTGTAACAATAGTTCATTTCAAAGAAGCAAGCAAAAATTCATTGTCAACATTGATACCCAATTCTTAAAAAAAAGTTTAAAACATTGTTAAATGTTATAAAGAGCTATTGAAATAATTGAATATCCATTTAATAGGAAATTGTATTTAGTTTTTCTTTTGCATCAAATTTTTTTTACTGAAAGTAATAAAAACAAAGATAAAAGAAAGCAATTGCCTTTTCACATTCTAATTGGTCAGTTAAATAAGACAATTTACGGAACGTGTACAGAAACGGCTAAGCCGTGCCAAACACAAATTGTTATTTCTTTCAAACATAAACGCTATTTCTTTATTAGCGAGGTTGATCTCTTGCAACTCTCGATGCAACGACCTGTGTCTTCCAAACAAAAACAGACGTGACGAGGTCACCCATAGACTCAGATCCCCCCCCCCCCCCACAATTAATATTTTTTTCTTAAAAAAATATTTTTTTTTCAAAAATTTTTTGAAAAAAAAAAAATAAACTGGGGTTTTTAATGCTAGTCTTCTCGTTTATTGTTTTTATAATAAGCACAATACATAAATAATTCAAGCATTCAAAATCTTTAAATAATAAATGTAATACGTTTTTTAGTTACGAGTTTCGCAAGTTTCCCATCTTCACCTTTATGCAATTTTTGGTTAAACCTGTTGAAACGCGCTTGGAGAGCTTTAACATTATTAATGTTTACAATGAAACTATGACGAATTTCGTTTTAATCTTTTGGATTATGATTCTTAAAACAGTGAAGAACATAATTAAATGGGAAAAAAAATCGATTTTTCCGACCTACCTAGGTGTATATGCCCCCTTAAATAATTTTCAAAATATTTTATTTCTTTTGTAAACTATTAAAAAAAAAAAAATTCCCTTTTTTTCAATTTGGGAGGGGTTATACCGCTGGATCCGCCACTGGGCTGACTAAATGTAAACAATAACAATATTTATGTGAACTTATATTCTAACCCCCACTCACAAAAAAAAAAAAATCATGTCAGAAATTTGAAATATTAAAAAGAAATAACTATAAAAAAATAAGAAATCAAATTGAGAGTAATATTTTATTTCATATAAACGAAACACAATTACCAATTTACAATATTTATATGCATAGATGACAATAAAATTTCTAATGAACTGATGGAAGTAAAATGAATGCACATCATAAATTGTTAAAATCTCTTTTAAAAACCATTCCTATTATGATTTTGCTGCAAGAAAGAAAGGTATTTTTACTCAACTCAACAACACAATAATTAAAATAAAGCTTAAAACCACATGTACACAGCAAAAATATGTCATTTGTAAAAATATATGGAGAACTAAATAAATTTTTTGAGAAAACCTTTTATTTCATAAATTACAAGAAAGTGGGTTTTTCTTTTGTATAAACACAACTGTAAATCTCTTATTTTGTAGCATTCAATTATCTAATAGTAGATCTACGAAATTTAACTTATAACAGAATCCTAATAGTCATTCAAAAACCACAATTCGTACATACCATTAGCATACAAGTACATAATTGTACAGCTAAGAAATGTGTAAATGTATTACAGCATATAAATTTACAAAACTTACTTGCAATTACTTAAGAACCCGAGTTTTTACGAATATCATAAGATTAAGAGCTTAATTGTAGACTGAAGAAATATGTTATTATGCAATATAGGCAATACATACTCTACATTCAGTTAATCAATATCCTTAGATCTTGCATAAGAAAAGAATACAAGTGCTCAATCGTAGATCTAAGAAATATGTTAACATATAAGAAAATATATGTGGTTATTTACATACTATCGCATACCACGCCAATTTTGGTGATAACGCGGCGATAAACTGGTAACCCGAAAAACGCCAAAGTAGAAACCATAAGCTTTTCCTTTCCAAACACTTTCCCGCTTTTTTCTTTTAGTCATAAATGTGCTTTGGCGACAGGATCAAGAAAAAGATTGTTTTTATTCTATTTTACAATCTACATCTGTATATTTTCAGACAAAACGTAACTGAGATTACTTCAAATGAATGCAACATTTATCCAGTTAACACAATCGCTTTTTTACTTTTCATAATTTATTATTTTACTTAAATTATAATTTTTCATTTGTATTATTTTACTTCATTTTTTTCAGCCATTCACTTAATATTATTATGTACAGTTGTATTATTACTTATTAGAGTTAGCTAACCGCGATTTTTTTTTTTTTTTTTTTCGGCTAGTATGTTATGTCGCTAATATGGATGCGATGGTACAGAAAAACCCATACGTGATATTGTTGTTATTATTTTTTTTTTTTAAAATTCAGCAAGCTTTTGAATTTGAAATTGTTGATACTTCTTCAATTCTAATTAAGTGATTGGCCTATTATTTTGATCAGTAGTAATGTAATAATTTTACGGATTAATCTATGATAAGTAGGATTTAATCTATGATAAGTAGATATTATATGATTCTCAGTTGAATAATACGAACAGAATTTCGCTTCAACTATGTTAAGTAAAATAAAACTTATTTGTTTCTGCATCAAACTAATTTTAACTTAGAATCACAATCTATGTCGATAAAAAATGGTAGATTTTTTTTTTTACCTTTAAAAAGGATAACATTATGAGTTTTAACACATCAAATAGAATCTACAAGATTTCACACACACTTAAAATCCGCTTTTTTGGAATCAACAAAAAACTGAGAAATTACAAACAAATCCTTAGACAGATGTACAAAAATGTGGAGGAAAAAAAACGTAAAGCCTAAAATTTAAGAAATAAAACTAAAATTTCTCTTAGCAAAAAAAAGAAACCCTTTCTTCTGAAGTATTACTAGATAATAGTTACTGAAGTTTTACTATTTGCTAGTAACAAGAAAATTAATTGCAACAATTTTTTTAACCTTTTGTAACAAAAAAACTTATTTTCATGCTTGTTACAAACTAAAGTTTAACTGATAGATTTAAAAGAGCAATTTCTTCAAACCATTTTAATAGAACTGTTTAAAGCATAAATTTTAAAGAAAAGAAAAAACTCAATATGTATCTTTGAACAACAATTTATTACAGGAGTAAGGTTTTCCACCGATGTAAACGCGACTGTAATATTGCAGTAACAGACTTGAATCAAAGAATATAAAAAGTAATGTGGGGTATACCATAAAACAAGTTACAGGGTGAGCAACACACACAGAGCGTCATTTGAACCAAGATCCGGTGCATGCTCATAAGAAGCAAAGAGACAGTCAGGAAGTTACGTTACCTGTAAATCGGTTGCAGACCATGCATGGTTGAGTACGCTGCCTGCTTTATTTTATGTCAAAATGTGTAAGCGGATTTAAATTTATTCTTAAGGAAATATCTTAATTAATAGTACAGTAATGTTTATCAATAGTGTAAAACTACAGAACAAACGAACGATAAAAAAGAGGAAACTTTTCTTCTTCACCCTAACCCCAGTATTGGTTAAGAAGAGGAGAAGAAAAGAACTTTGTGCCGCACCTAATTTTAAATGACTGGTTTACATTATGTCAATGGAAGCTAGACTTCTTCCCCTACGTATAGTTCCCCTACGTCTGAGGAGAACTCCTCCAGATTAAAAGTTTGGGGTTGCCTGCTGCTATAGAAACAAGCGATAGCACATCTCTAATGGGGGTGAAATGAAGCAAAGAAGGCGTCGATTGGTTTACTCACGCCGACTTTAAGACACGACTATTCACCTTACACCCCTATTCGAAGTGACTTTTTCTCGTCACCATAGTAACCGCCAAGACGAGAAACGGATGTCTGGAGTTCTCCTGAAAGCCACACTATATATTCTCTGCTTGAACTGTTGTCACAGATATTGCTTTACTAAGTTTTTACTTTATGGAGAAGAATGTGCTTCTTTAAATTATGTTTGATTGAAAAACTTCGATTACATTCACTACATGAATATGGCTTTTCTCCAGAGTGGACACGACTGTGTTGAATCAAAGAAAATTTTCTTGGAAATGCCTTCTCACAAATGTTACAAGAAAAGGGTTTTTCGTTAGTATGAACAGCGCGCATATGGATGCTTATACTACCTTTCTGTACAAAGCTTTTCTTGCAGATACTACAGGAATAAGGTTTTTCCTTAGTGTGCACACGCATGTGAACGTTTAATTTAGCTCTTAACAGAAATGTTTTATTGCATATGTTACATGGGTGAAGATTATCACCAGTGTGCACACGTGAGTGCAAGTTATAACTTTTCTTCGTCAGAAAAGTTTTATCACATTGAGTACATGCATATGGCACTTCTTTAGTATGAACAACATAGCAATGGGTATTCAAAGTACTTTTATTTGAAAAACTCTCATTGCATATACCACACGAGAAAGGTTTTTCTTCTGTATGAACTCGACTATGTTCAGATAAATTACCCTTTGAGGCGAAACTTTTGCCGCAGAGGGTGCAAGAAAAGGGTTTTTCCTTAGTATGTACACGAATGTGGGTATTTAAATTACTTCTATGTGCAAAACTCTTATTGCATACACTGCAAGAAAAAGGTCTTTCGAGAGTATGGACATTGCGATAGTGTTTAAGTAGGCTACCGTTCAGAGAAAAGCCACGACCACACAAATCGCACAAATAAGGTTTTTCGCCCGTATGAACCCGATTATGGCTATGTAAAGCATTTTTTCTCTTATAGCTCTTGCCGCATATACTGCAAGAGTAAGGCTTATCGTTAGTATGAACGCTTCTGTGGCTAGCTAACGAACCACTCGAAACAAAACTCATATTACATATGGTGCAAGAATAAGGTTTTTCTTGTGTATGAGTACGATTGTGTTTAGTAAGAGTAAACTTTTGCAAAAAGCTTTTATTACATATGGTGCACGTGTAAGGCCTTTTCCCAGTATGAATACGGCTATGAACAACTAAATTGTTTTTGCACGAGAAAAACTTATTACATACGGTGCACGTAAACGTTTTGTCTTTAGTATGAAGAAGAGTATGTTTGGTTAAACTGCTTTTCGCCGAAAAGCTTTGATTGCACTCATTGCATGAAAAAGATTTTCCTTCGGCGTTAACACCATTGTGATTAACTAATTGAGTTTCATTTTTAAAACTCATATTGGAAGGCTTTTCTTCTATTTTTTGTTGAGAAGAGGTTGGGCGAGTTTCTTCCAAAGAAATTTCTTCACTCATGTTGATACAAAAAAATTATCTTCAAGTATTTGAGAGAAGTATTGGATTTTTAAGTATTTGAAAATTGCCTTTTGTTCACAGTAACCAAAATGTTCTTTCAAACAAAGCTATCAATCAAATTTGTAAGTGTATTTTTGAGATAGAATCCAAACGCACTCACACAAGTACACAAAATACATAACCTTTTTCCTTCACAACAGATATTGAAACAAATGTGCTGTTCCATTGACTAGAACGTTCATCAAACTGTGATGGAAATGCTGCTTGAAAGAAAACTCCAGAGCTTTGTGTTTGGGTCTAGATTATACTGCAGCGCATAAGGATAGGAATCTAAAACGAAAGAAAGAGAAAGATGAAAATAAAACAAAGATGTTAACCAAAGATTACAAATCGGAATACAAACTAAGAGATGTACAAGCCAATGGCAGAACTATATCATTTGGCTAGCATAATTCAATTAATTATCATAATTTTGTGGTTGTGAATGGCAAACAGTTGTTTACACAACAGTAGAGTCTCGATTGTTCGAATTTCCCATAAATCCGAGCTAGTGACAAAAAAATCAGTCTTGTTCCCAAACAGTGACCAATGCGCACACAACACGTGGAACGATTACTACGATTGGTTTTACGGCTGAATGTTGAAAAAAAAATTTGTGTATTCAACACCGAAACATGCGAACTGTGTGTTTAAACAAAAAAACATTAGACAATTATTTTAAAGAACAATTAACCTAATGTAGTAATATAATGAATATTGTAACTTTCGAAAGTTCGAGGTCCTGGGCTCAGTCCTGTTCACCTCTAATTATCGAGACTCTACTTCATTCTCATTGGAGGAGTTTTATTCCGATACTAATAGAAACATATTCCTATTGGTTGGTATCAGTATCTGATTGATTATTAGTGAATTTTCAGAAGGCAAATAAGTGAAGTAATGTCAATTTAAATATTTCTATCTTAACATTAACAACTCATTGATTTTATATTTGAAAAATAGGTATAAAAATGACATGATTTGATTCTTTGTTTTTATGTGGTGATACAAATAAAATTGAAGAAAAAAACTGTTTTTATGTGGTGATACAAACAAAATTGAAGAACGTTAAATTAAATTGTGAAAAAAAAAACTGTTTTTATGCGGTGATACAAATAAAATTGAAGAACGTTAAATTAAATAGAGAAAAAAAAAACTGTTTTTATGCGGTGATACAAATAAAATCGAAGAACGTTAAATTAAATAGAGAAAAAAAAGCTGTTTTTATGTGGTGATACAAACAAAATTGAAGAACGTTAAATTAAATAGAGAGAAAAAAACTATTTGAAAAACATAAAGGAGATAAAAGCGCTTAATCACAGAAGCACTCTTAGTATCTTAAGCATACTTCAAAATCAAACTTTGTAAGTTTAGGAGGAGTCGAGAATTTGACACATAAACTCTTTATCGTACTAAACAGAGTATTTCTTAAAGATAGCTTTTTAATATGTGTTTTTAGAATCTCTATCATTTTATTAAAAAAAATCAATAAAAATTTCGGATCACAAAATTTTTTTTACACGTAATTTTTATTGCTAAAAATCTATAGAATCAGGTTACATAAATCTTCTTACAGTTCGATAACACAAGAGTGTTCGACAAAAAACAAAAGTATACTAGTGGACAATGGAATTTTAATGAAACCCACTTAGGTTGTTAGATGATAATAAGGGTTATCTAGCTTTATTTATTTATAATAAGAGAGAGAGAAAATCTCTACAACTACACAACGGTCATAAACAGTTTATACAGATGGTAGCAGGGACGACCGGAGTCGTACTGGAAGTGGAGTCTACATCAAGAGACCTGATGGCGATATCAACATTAAAACGAGAAACCCGGATTCTTGTTCTGTTTTCCGATCAGAGCTTCTTGCTATTGAGGCAGGACTGCACGCAATTGAAGAGGATTCGCTGCTAGACCCTATCTGGATCCTAACAGATAGTAGAAGCTCAATCCAATATTTGAGTGCATGGCCCAGAGTGGGCGATAGGGCTGGAACGGCAATCTTACAACTTCTCAGTAAACTTTCCGTGAAGCGGGATATTTATTTGCAGTGGATTCCGTCCCACGCTGGACTATGCGGGAATGAGATCGCTGACTCGCTGGCAAAACTTGGCACAAATGAACCTCTGCCGGAAAGTGTGGCACTCACATCTTCAGAAATTCACCCCATTAGAAAGAAAGGTGTCCAGCTAGTCTGGAATACTTCCCCAGTACATTTCTGGTACTCTGGGGATAAGCCGGGTCGTTCTTTGGCCTTCAGAGGTAATAAAGGGTGATCAGACCGCGTTCACTAGATTCATCAATGGTCAAATAAAGTGCATGAGGTATGAACAGCAGCGAAAGGTCTATCCCACCTGCAACAAATGTTTCTCCAGTGCAGCCAGCCCGTCCCACCTCCTTAGCTGTGTGGATTTTGAAAAGAAGGCGAAGTCTGAGGCCGTCCGCTGCTACGGAAATAAGAATAGCTCATTTCAGGGAGGGTAGCTTCGTTTCACTCTAGGGCTAACACAATAGACCGAAGAAAAATATTCTCTCGTCGATCCGAGCCAAAACCTGTCCTAAACAAGATCCCCACACCCCTACTTGATACCTCGTTACCATAGTCACCGCCACGGGTTCAGACGAATGGCTAGGGAGGTTCTTTATTTAGACAAACTATATAATATAGGTGCAACTCTCAATCTACAACGTGCAAATCCTTCAGTCATAGATATACATTGCCTTACAATAATAGAAGAGGCACTTTCAACTTCCAACATTTTTTTTTTTTTTTTTCAATTTCTCTAGAAATACTTAAAGAATTATTTCGTAACTTCAGAGGTGTTTAGTTTACGCAATCTTTCATATTTAGGAATAAGATTTTAAACTTTCAGAAGTTCGGCGGAAAACCTACAAAAAATTAGGAAAGAAAGCAAGTATTTTTAAACACACTTTGCCAGGAAATCAAGCAATAAACTGGTAATTTGTATAGATTACTAAAATTGTTTTTATTAAGTGCATAAAATTTCATAAGCCCAGCTTAAATATTTATAAAGATATGAATTTTTTTTTTTATGCTATAACTTTAAAAACATTCAACGGAATTATACAAAATTTTAGGAGTAATTTAAAATTAATTAAAAAAATTATTGATTTAAAAAAAATTCGTTAAAAACAGTGCAAGATATGAGTATTTAAAGTAATTCTTTTATGCTACGCATGCGCAGATAATATTCAAAAATAATCATAATTTTGTAGTGAATTGTAATTGGCTATTAATGAAAAAGTTTGATTAGAATATCTTAAAATTTTAAAACTTTCAAGCAATTTTCTGAGTAGTTTTTGTATTTTGTAAAAGAAAGATGAAAACGATAAGGGGTTTTCCATAAATTTCATTTTGTACTTTTTTTCCTATTACCATCACATTTCGGTTTCCAGATAATTATTACAAAGTATTATCATTTGTTATCAAATGTTTGTATTATGACACAAAATAAAATTTGTGGAAAATCCCTGATCGTTTTTAACTTATTTTTAAAAAGTACAAAAACTACTTAAATTGCTTGAAATTTTCAAGACATTCAAATCAAACTTTTTTCATTAGTTGCAAAATACAATTCCCTGCAAAATTATAAACTTTTTTTTTTTTTACGCATGCGCAATATACATTAAATATTTAAATACCTTAAAATATTATATAGCTTTTACCTTAGATATTTAAAGCTTGCACAATTTTTTTAAAATTTCAAATCTAAACTTTTTTAAATTAATTTAAATTGTTCCAAAAGTTTAATTCCACTCAATATTTATAAAGTTTTAGCAAAAAACCGTAAGATAATTTTTTATAAAAATATCCACATATCCATTAATATTTACTCTAGGTTTACGCAGTTACTTAAAAATAACAAGTAAAGTAATTGATACAAGTTACAAGCTTACTGCTTTTATGGCATAAGGTGATCAAAAATCCTTCGTTTTCTTTCTTTTTAAAATCTTTTCTCGAAAGTTTTAAATCTTTTTGCTAAGTATGAAAAATCACATGAGCTATAAACATCTCCAAAATCCAGTAAAATATTCCTTCAAGTAATTCTTTATAAATTTCAAAAACTGAAAGTGTCTCTTCCATTATTGCAGGGTAACGAGTGTGTGGGTATATATATATATATATATATATATATATATATATATATATATATATATATATATATATATATATATATATATATATATATATATATATATATATATATATATATATATATATATATATCTTATGTGTTGTTTTATAATTTGGTATTAGAATGATAATGCACGATGGGAATAGAGCGGACTATTAGCTTAATTGTTTCGTTTTCAATGTTTATATTTGTCTCACAGTGAGTATCAACCGGCTCTATTACGTATAGTGTGGCCTTGAGGAATACTCCTTCAGACTGGTAGTCTGTGGTTGTCTGTTGCTATGATAACAAGCGAGAGCACATCTCTATTGGGGGTGAAATGGAGGAAAGAAGGCGTCGATTGATTTAGTCACGCCGACTTCAAGACAAAACTATTCACTTTACACCCCTATTCGAAGTGACTTTTCTTCGTTACCATAGTAACCGCCACGACGCGAGATGGATGTCTGGAGGAGTTCTTCTGAAAGTCGCACTATAACGAGCTCTGATTTCTGCATGTTTGAGAAACCTCTTCACATGCTTCAAAACCAGTGTTTGTTTATATTCAGAAAGATGAGGCCTGCATGAGGGAAATATTATAAGTTTTGACTTTAAGCTCCGTAAACAATTAATTGAGCTACGTCACTAAATGAAAAGTTAACTAGTTGTTTATTGTCTCACGTATACTATACTTATTAAAAATTTTAACTATATTTACTACAGGGATGCAAACTTTGAAATAATTAGAAGTTGGTCTTACCATGAAATAAGAGGAATTATGTATGCATGTTTTTCATGTATGTAGGTTTCGTATGTATGTGTCTCAACTACAGAAAACAAAACAGAATAAATCACTGGGACCAATAAAAAAAAGCATGAAATACAGATAGAATCAGAATGAAAAAGTATATTTTATTTTTATAACAAAACCAGTGCTACAAAACATTGTTAATTTACATGAGTTAAATTAACCACACATAGGTTGATGAAAAATAATTATAATCTTTTGAACGAACTAAGTTAGACATGCCAAAAAATAAAATCAAAGAGACTATTATCACACGTAATTTCACACAATAAAAAAAATTCTTCTATTTGTTGAAAAAGATAATTTATTCTTCTAATAGTTTAAAAAAGGTTAATGGTGCGTGTCGAGCTAAGGCTGAACTTTATTGTAACTCTGTAGACAAGCTTCCTCACTACCTAAATTAAAATCTGTAAAATAAGCAACATCACAACTCTAGTGATATAGGAGGATGCAAACGAAAACTTATCATTTACGTTACTTAACACATTAAGTTCTGGTGTGTTCCAGTTGCCTTGGCAACGACAGAATTAGAGAAATCATATTCAAGCAAATATAATTATATCTAAAATGTCTCATAAGATTTTAATTTTATATAGGGAAAAAAATTTTCATGGCATACACAGGAATTTTTTTTTTTTAATTATCATGAAGAAAATAATGTTGAGTTAAAGCATACTTTCTCGTAAAGCTCTTACCACATGTAGTGCAGGAAAAAGGTTTTTCCTTAGTATGAATTCGAGTGTGATTGTTAAGAGCTCCTTTTTGTGCAAAACTAATATTGCATAAGTTACAAGAATATGGTTTTTCTTTAGTGTGGACACGGCTGTGAATCACTAAACCTCCTTTCTGCGCAAAACCCATATTGCATTCATTGCACGAAAAAGGTTTCTCCTTAGTATGCAAGCGATAGTGGATGTTTAGTTTTCTTTTCCACAAGAATATCTTATTGCATATGTCGCACGGATGAAGGTTTTTTCCAGTGTGAAGACGCGAGTGCTGGGTTAAACCACATTTTGTCCTAAAACTTTTATCACACTGACTGCAGGAAAAAGGAATTCCGTCAGTATGAAAAACAAGTAAATGATTTCGCAAAGTAGGTCGATTTGAAAAGCGCTCGTTACATGAGCTACATGAGAAAGGCTTTTCACCAGTGTGGCTGCGATTGTGACACAATAAACCATCTTTTGATTTAAATCTTTTGCTACAAAGAGTGCAGGAATAAAGTTTTTCTTCTGTATGAACACGAATGTGAACATTTAAATTACTTCGATGTGCAAAACTCTTATGACACGTGCTGCAAGAAAAAGGTCTTTCCAGAGTATGGACATTACGATTGTGTTTGACTAGGCTACCTTTCAGAGAAAAGCTCCTACCACACAGTTTGCAAGAATAAGGTTTTTCGCCCGTATGAACGCGATTATGTTCGTTTAAACCGCCTACTTGAGTATAACTCTTACAGCAAATACTGCACACATAAGGTTTTTCCTTTGTGTGAACACGATTGTGACGAGATAAATTATGTAAGTTTGGAAATCTCTTATTACATATGGTGCAAAAATATGGTTTTTCCCCAGTATGAGACCTAATGTGACAAATTAGGGAATATTTTCGCGAATAGCTCTTATTGCATCGAGTGCAAGAGAAACGCTTTTCGCCACTATGAAGGCGAATATGACTATCCAAATTACCTTTAGTTCCAAAATGCTTGTTGCATATGGAACAGTTAAAATTTTTTTCTTTTGTATGAACAAGTGCGTGTATAGTTAAACCACTTCCCGTTGAAAAGCTCTGATTGCACTCACTGCAAGAATAAGGTTTTTCACCCGTATGAACGCGATTGTGAATAACTAACCGATATTTATGCGGAAAACTTTTATTGCAAACCTTCCCATCGATTTTAACTGGACAACAGAAAGTTGCACGAGTTTTCCGCAAAGAATTTCTTTTACTCATGCCGAAAATGAAAATACCTAAAGTATTATAGGTAAGAACTGATTCAGTAAACAATATTGCTTGAACGTGCTGTAAGATTTACAGTAACACTGTTTGTTTTTTCGGATGAGACAATCAAGCAAATTGGTCAGAACAAGTCTCAGAGAAATCTCTTTATATAATCGCTCCAAGAAAGCACTTTCCTAATTTTAAATATGCTAGTTATCTACAAGCACACAAAAACAAACAAAAATAAGTTCAATAATTATTGTTTTAAAAAAATTCGAATAACAAATAAGAGTTTGAATAATAGGAAATGATAAATTGAAGACTTCTCACAGTTTGGGATCATATATTCAGTGAAAAGTGTACTATATCTCTCAGATTTGTACACACATGTTTCAAGCGACAATATAGTACTACTATACTTCGATACAAAATTCTAGGACCAATGAAAAGATTTCAATTTCACACAAACTATCAAACACAGCAAATAATTCAATTCAAATAACTTTTTTTTTGGCGAAAAATATACGAATACGATATTTAATATAATATACGATAGTTTACGAATTCACAAAAAAATTTACACTAAAGTGAGATCAAAATGGTGGTTGACAGGTGAGTAGTGATGTGGCTGAGCTTTATGATTGGGCTGAAATTTGGAGCCTACAAGGATTAGGATCTAAAACAAAGAAAAAGAAAAGGTTGAAAACAAAACACAGACACAAAAAGTTACAACGTACTCAAGAAAATGTACACTTAAAAAAAAAAAAAAAAAACGAATATAAGATGTAACTTGAAAAAAGAAAACTAAGTATAAGGGTCTTTTTTTCCTTCCTTCCCAATCCCCGAATCATTTGCTTCTAATAAAACATTCCAGAATATCGCTAGAATTACAAGTCCATGCTCTTGTTTTATATCCGTCGTTGAACAGCCGACCCAATTTTTGGATATACGACTATTATGCTTAACTCCATAGCCTTGTAATTTTGAACCCAATCCAGAAGACAAAGGAACTCCTGAATCAAGTATTGGAAGAAATTTGTCTTCTTGGAGGACTTTTTGATGGAAATAACCCGCATTTGCGTTACACGGAGAGAAAGAACACGAGAACCTCCCACGGTTAGTCTGACGGTAAAGGGACTCTAACCCATGATCCGTCAACCACTGATGATATTTCACGTCTGCACTGTGGTTGGTGCAAGCAGGATGCGGAATTCGTATCGACTAGCCATCACCGGGATCGAACCCCTGTTCACCTTGTAACGTAACAGTGTGTGACAACTGAGCTAAAAGCATCAATTCCTCGAGAGGTAATGCTAAAATGATGTTGCTTGAGAGAAACACACGAGAAGTGATGTTCTTTTTTTTTGTGTAGTTAAAAAGAGAGTTTTTTCTAAGAAGAGATATGTCTTTGGGTAATATTTTGTGATTTTTCGTGTGAATGTTTAAATAAATTGTTTGGTACAACTCACGTCTTATTTCTGGTTGTTGTGACACAACAGAATTTTACTGGTGGCAGCGGCGGGATATAGTAAGAGTAGTTGATTTAAGGTAGTCAGTGATTGTATATTTAGTTTTTTATCAGTTGTAAATTATGGCTTTTCTTAATAAAGCGAAAAAAGTGGATTTGATAGAATTGGCCGACGAATTAGGTGAATCTGTTCCACCTCAAGCAAATGTTTGTGAAATTAAAAAAATAATTCAAACTAGTAAACATTATGAGGTTGAGGATGTAAAGATGTGTTTGACTCGTATAACGGATGAGAGAATTAGGCGAGAAGAACTTGAAAAACAAGAACGGCGAGAAGAACTTGAAAGACAACTTGAAAGACAAGAACGGCGAGAAGAACTTGAAAGAGAAAGACAAGAACGGCGAGAAGAACTTGAAAGACAAGAACGGCGAGAAGAACTTGAACGGCAACATCAATTGGAATTGCGTAAACTCGAATTAGAAGCAAATTCTCAAATTCAGCACCAAAACAGACCGGTATCAGGTGAAACAAATCATAAAATACAGATTTTACAAATAACACCAAAATTTAATGAAGGTAAAGATGAAATGTCGTTATATCTGATAAATTTTGAACGTCGAGCAGAAATTGCACAAATTCCTAAAGATGAATGGGTGCCTTACCTATTGAGCGTAGTACCACCCGACATTTCAAATATGTTGGCGAGAGAGTCTCCTAATGATGCCAATAACTACGACTTTGTAAAACAATTGATTCTTAAACAATATAAGCTTAATGCAGAGGAACTCAAACAAAATTTTTATCGACATTTTAAATCACCTGAAAAATCTTGGCGAAATTTTGCACAAGAATTAAATTGCTATTTTAGCGAATGGGTTTCTGAAGCAAAAATTACCACTTTCGATGATCTTAAGAGTTTGATGGTCACCGAGCAAATGAAACGTCATGTATCTAATGACATAAGAGATCATTTTCTTGAAGATTGGATGGAATTGAATTCTTATTCCAAATTAGCCGGAAAATTGGACGACTATGAAAGTTTAAAAAACAGTTTCAAGGAAAAGTCTGTGTCTTATAATCGAAGTAACCAAAATGATTCTTGGCGATCTCTGAACCAAAGTGATACCAGAACTAAAGAAAAGTTGACTTGGCAGAAAAATAATGTTACAGAAAATGTTCGCGAAAGAGAATTTGAAAGAAGAACACAGCTTAGATGTTATGAATGCGGATCTTATGATCATCTACGCCCTCAATGTCCCAAGGCGAAAACAAATTCAGAAACTGTGGCTTCGCTTCACGTTTCGGAACCAAGGTTTCCTGATATAATGACACCATATACGAGCATTGGCGTGGTAAATGGCGTTGGCATTTCAATACTACGAGACACTGGCGCAACCGTTGATTTAATTCCTAGGAGATTTGTAAAACCTGAAATGTACAATGTAATTTTGTAATTTTGAACCCAATCCAGAAGACAAAGGAACTCCTGAATCAAGTATTGGAAGAAATTTGTCTTCTTGGAGGACTTTTTGATGGAACTAACCCGCATTTGCGTTACACGGAGAGAAAGAACACGAGAACCTCCCACGGTTAGTCTGACGGTAAAGGGACTCTAACCCATGATCCGTCAACCACTGATGATATTTCACGTCTGCACTGTGGTTGGTGCAAGCAGGATGCGGAATTCGTATCGACTAGCCATCACCGGGATCGAACCCCTGTTCACCTTGTAACGTAACAGTGTGTGACAACTGAGCTAAAAGCATCAATTCCTCGAGAGGTAATGCTAAAATGATGTTGCTTGAGAGACACAAACGAGAAGTGATGTTCTTTTTTTTTTTGTGTAGTTGAAAAGAGAGTTTTTTCTAAGAAGAGATATGTCTTTGGGTACTATTTTGTGATTTTTCGTGTGAATGTTTAAATAAATTGTTTGGTACAACTCACGTCTTATTTCTGGTTGTTGTGACACAACAACCTCATTGGAAGGAGAACGCTCTATCTCCTGAGCCATCGCGGTTCCCACGATCTTCTTATCATTATTGAGCTATAGCAGTACTAAGGGAGGGAGTATGCATGTCAACCTTCGTCTATCAACTAAACTTTAACACGCCCATTTAGTTCATAAACGATCAACTGGAGCTGACGTCATAGGTCATATGCGTGGGTAACTGTGACTCTCTTCTTGAAGTGCAAGTACCCAATTTAACGATTTTTGGACCAGTTTGTTTTTAATCACTCACATACTCTCAACAGTGAAAAATATGTTGAGATTATAAACCTAATTAAACATAAATAAAACTTATTTTAACTCTGCTAGTAATATCAACCGGAAGACCGAAGGGTGAGAAATTGTTCCCCGCACATTATTTTACAACGTCGAATTAATTTTTATTTAACATCTCTAATTTATTATTCTTAAAGTGCAGTTACTGAGCCGTGATAGCTCAGGTGATAGAGAATTCGCCTTTCAATGAGGTAAACCGGGTTTGAATCCAAGCGATGGCTGGTCGATTCGAATTCCGCACCCAACTTGCACAGATCACACAGTGATAACGTAAAGATATCCTCAGTTGTAGACGAATCATGGGTTTGAGTCCCCTTGTCATAAGACTAACCGTTGGATATTTTCATGGTTTTCCTCTCCATGTAACGTAAATTCTGGTTAGTGCCATCAAAAAGTCCACCATGAAGGCAAATTTCTTCCAATACTTGATCCAGGAGTTCGCTCGTCCTCTGGATTGGGTTCAAAATTGCAAGGCTCCGGAGTTGAACATTAGTAGTCCTAAACCCAAAAAATTGGGTCGGCTGTTCAACGACAGTTATAAAATAAAAATAAAAAGTCCAGTCACTAATTATGATTTAATTAAAAATTTATTTCAGAGATTCAAAATTTAAAAAAAAATTACTTCCCATGAAAAAATTCCACTATAAATCCGTTTGAGGTAAGCGTTTATCAGAACTATTTAATTTATTTATAAATACACTGTTTATCAGAAAATAAAGAAAAACAACAAAATCGGCCATAACTCAAAAATTTACGAATAGAATTTAATGAAACGGGCACACATCATATTGCACAATGCATAAAATAAAAAGAATTAACCAAAAAGTCCTGGTATTACAGAAATTAGCATATGTATGAAATGAATAAATCAGATGTGTCAATTTGGAATATAAGTACCTTCAATCTGGAGTATCATCACTGGTGAAGCTTTCAATCGTACTGTCTATCAGTTCCGTTAGAAGTGCGAGCCATTGTTCTTGCAAAGGAGTTGCAAGCGTTGCAAAAGGCAGAAGAGGAGTGATTGAGAGCAGCTAGACTTCTTCCTAAAGCATCTCTAACATGCTCAATAAGATTCAAGTACGGTGATCGAGCTGGCCACTCCATGCGCTGAATTGCTTGCTACTGTAAATCAAAATCCGCAGTGCGAGCCTTGTGCGGCGTTGTGTTTTTTTTCTTATAGTACGTAATCATCACCTATTGCACCAGCATCAATGATGACTTCTCTATGCACATGAGTATTCCCGGTTCTGCGTGGAAGTAGATGCAGATGTCGAGCCCACACAATGTGATACCACTTCACACGCACCTCCTTGATATGCATCTCTTTCACGGATGTTTGACGGATGATATCAGGTTCCAGATTGTCTCCAAAATATCAAACAGCGCCTACTAGTATCGCTTTGGGGGCTAGACTTGGGCTCACAGTGGGCAGTCGTCAAGTGGACATGTGGCACCCGCCTTTAACATTCCCTTCTATGGATGGTTGACCGTCTAAAGGTAAATGCAGATGGAGCTGGAGTTAAATTTTGTCGTACTACTTCCGACTGATTTCTACGCCTAAACTAAGAAAAACTCACCATCTAAAATTATTATACTTGTAGGGTTCTCAATGTAACGTGTTCCTTCAATATAATTTTCATGGAAATGAATAAAAAAAAAATTGAATTCGGAAGACTCTGCCAGATTGTTATGATGTTTCCCAAAATATAACAAAAGGTGCTGTTTTACACAAATATTGCAGAATAAAGGATAAAACACACTTAATTTAAGCAGTGATATTAATTTTATTAAATTTGTTTCAGGCTCAGGACCTGTTAGAATTTTCAATTTGTAAAAAACTCTCATGAATGGTAAAACGCACAATGCCGAAATTTAAACACAAATCACAATAATAAAACTTCCTAGAATATTAAGCCTGTTCACAGATCGTCTCGTAAGCGTAACATAAGCGGAGGGATACACCGGAAGTTTCCTAAATGTCTTCTGGTTTTAGGAAGCTTGTTATTGTTTACCTTTAGCCAACCATGAATGACGTGACGAGAGTGAGTGGCTGGTCGCCAAGCAAACAAATCATGTTCAATGGATGCACTTCCAAAGGATACTAGACTGATAGTACTCGGAATTGATGTTCTATTTCTTCTTGCTTATAACGATAAATATGGTAACAACACGTCGTAACAATTGGTCGAACCTGTGGTTAGTAATAATTGCCTAAGTCTGAGAATTTTGTCCTGCCTCTAATCTTCCAATAGATCTCCATCGCACTTCTTCGGACGAATGGTGCCTCGAGATCATTGTAACTCATTGGCTACCTCAAATTTCTATTTTCAGAAACACAACGAAATTCGCAGGTTTGCGATCAAATATACAGTTTTATGGCTGATTGCGGATGAAGTCATTCTACTTCAGCGTCAATAATTTACACAAAGCAATTTCACTTAGCAACTCTTATTTGACAATATATTCAAACGGTATTGCGTTAGGCTTGGCTGAAATTCAAATTGTGAAACATTACCAATTCTCAAAACAAAGATTGTATGAATTTATCTTTTCGCATCATGAATAGAAAAAAAAAAGTTACATATAATTTGTGAGACACCATTGCAAAATATTGGTTATTTTAATAATCTTTAAGCTGGAACTAGACAATTGTTATTCAGTATTCCGCCGGTTTGACAGACCGTGGTACGTTGAAGGTTAATATATATACTATATATATCCATCTGTCGTAGCCGAACACATAATAAAGCAACACTCGTAATTAACTTTTCATTTTTTACAATTTAACAAGGCTTAAACTAAAAATGAACGTGGCTATTAAATGAAGCATATTATTTCCTATCCAAATCAGAACCTTAATATATTTAAGTAAACTAATTTGATATTATTAAAATTAAATGAAAAACATATATCACTTCAGTTTAAACAGGAAACACCATGTTGAACTTCGCTTCCTTATAGAATGCTTGGATGGGGGTGTCGTTGACGTAGGACCAGTGGTCAGAAAAACTACATTATTTTTGTAGTTTAATACAACTACTTTTTTTTTTATGTAGTCACTGCAAACTTTGGAATTGTAGTAACTATGGATGGTTGACTGAATGTAAACAATAACGGGTTTCCTAAAACCGGAAGAAATTCAGAAGACTTCCGGCGTATCACTCCGCTTATGATATACTTACGAGGCGATGTGTAAACAGGATTAATATTCTATAGGAAGTTTCATAATTGTAATTTGTGTTTAAATTTACGCGTAATTTTACCATTCATAAGAGTTCCCCGTAATTTACAAATTCTAACTGGTCGTGAGTCCAAAACAAATTTAAGAAAATTAATAACAAAACATAAATAGTGTAAGGATTGCCATGTTTTGAGTGTTATTCCTTATTTGGCTAGAGTTGTGCAAAATATCACCGTTTGTGATTTTTTGGGTTGCATCATAGCATGCTTGCGGAGTTTTCTGAACACATTTGTTTCGTTGAAGATTAAATTGAAAGAACACGTTATTTTGTTAACACTACAAATATAATAATATATGAATGCGTGATTTTCCAATCTTAGGTGTAAAAATCAATCGGAAGTACTAACCCGGAAGTCTTACGACGAATTTTAACCCCTAGCGCCATCTGTGCTCAGCTTTACACACCATCCATAATACTTTAAGGAGACGCAATTTGCAGGGGAACTTGATTGACCCCTATGTTCAAAATAGTTTTGAATGAGAAATTGGCTTACATTAAATGTAAGGGAAGAATTAAGAAATATTTATATTTATTCATGTTTACATAAAACAATTTGTCATCCAAAAAAAAATTATTATTATTTTTTTTAAATTTGTTTTTTCAACCTTCAACTTTTTACGCCTTTTACGACAGCGAATAATTAATTTAAGAAATGCGGTATTATTAAATACTTTTTTAATTGTTTAATGCTCTACTATTTCATCTAAGAAATTAAGTACATCGAAAATCGCTCCCCTCCTTTGAAATAACATCCATGTTTCACAAGTGTGCATTCGCATGTGAAAGAGGGACCAAAAGGATTAATTATCTATTTTTTGTAATGGTTAGTTTAAATATTAGTTACACGTGTGTTTAAATGCGTAATTCCTGTTAACACTCAAATGCAGCTGCAGGGTCATTTTCATTGCATACATTGACAAGGACCAGCGAAGATTTGTACTTATCGAAAACGAAAATTTAGTTGCGTTAGAGCCGTGTTACTTTTCCAAACTAACGTTAATATTAGTTGCCAGGAATCACTACAAACTACTGTTTTTATGTATCGCTTTACTCACTACACTACTTTTTTTAAAAAGCAGCACACTGCACTACAAACTTCGAAAAAAATATCGCGACTATAATAGTTTTATTACTTGTAGTACGCTATTTTCGATCACAGAGTAAGACTAACCCCATCTATTGAGAATCTCCTGCACAAGAGAATGTAAGAATCCTTCCCATTGAATCCAGCTTAGTATGGATGATTGACTGAATGTAAACAATAACAAACTTCTTAAAACCGGAAGAAAGTTAGAAAACTTCCAGTGTATCCCTCCGCTTATGCTGTGCTTACGAGACCATGTGTGAACAGGCTTAATATTCTATGAAGATTTATAATTGTGATTCGTGTTTAAATTTACGCGTAATTTTAAAATTCATAAAAGTTTTAGGTAATTCATAAATTCTAATAGGTCGCAAACCTAAAACAAATGTAACAAAATTAATATCACAGCATAAAGAAAGCGTAAGGTTAGCCATGTCTTGAGTGGCTATATTTGTGTAAAATAGCACCGTTTGTTATTCTTTGGGTAGCATCATAACAAGCTTGCGGAGGTTTCCGAATTTATTTGTTGTTTGTTTCGTTGAAAGTTAGGTTGAAAAACGTTATATTGAAAACACTACAAATATAACTATATTGGATGGTGCTTTTTTTTTAAAGATTAGGCGTAAAAATCAGTCGGAAGCAGTAACCCGGAAGTCTTACGACATATTTTAACCTCCAGCGCCATTTACGCACCTAGTGAACTTTCTCTAAAATACCCCTATTTGATATGTTGCTTGAACTTGAATGAGGTTATTCTTACGTATCAATCAATCAAGAAACCTGTAGTGAGCAACATGAAGTACCAGGAATTACTTAACTCATCTTTGAGTAACTAAATGAATTTTCTGATAAAAGTTCGAATTGCCGATCAAAATGGGCTGCAGGTGGCGTAGAGCAGAACTCTCTATCTATAGCAACACTTCGCATGCTTTCACCATTAGCGTCTGGAGAGTCATAGGAGAAGGAAGTACGCCACTTTTCATCTTGATTTTCAAATAGATTAAAAACTTTCAAGTTAGGAAACTATATGGAACTGAAAACTATAATTAACGAAGTTCTAAAAGAAAGCATCATGGAAAATTTAAAAAAAAAATGCTTGTGGCAATTAAATACGAAAAATATTATGAAAGGGGAAAATATCGTAGTACATTCCTACACAATTGAGAAAAGGAGGAGAGGGAAAGGGCGAGGGTCAAACAATGAAACCGGTTTTCTCACCAGACGGCGAATTCGAGAGCTGTGATCGCGAATTACATAAATAGACATACAAAAAAAAGTTTTTCTTTTAATACCAATTCGACAGTTCGAATATAAGTTACAGGTATTAATAGAACTTACGTATGACCCAAATAAGGTTTTGCCTTAGTATCAGCTAGAGTTCTTGCTATTTAATTTCGTAAGATAGTTACGATATAATGGTAACATTCTTCGATTGGTTGATAGTCAAACTTTTTCTCATAGACTTAGCACAGAGTGATCAACTAGGTGTTTTTATTTAACGAAATCTCAAAATTATATGTCTTTATTTCCTTTAAAATTAATCTTAATTGTTCAAAGTATTTATTATACACAAATAAAATGTGAAAAACCATCGAAATTTTTAACAGTGATAACTTTGCTACAATATGGTGATAAATTCTGATTGTATTAGTAAATGATTGATACTTGTAAAGTACGGAGGTAACTTTACAATGCAGGCACTCAAGCTAATCAGAAAGTGATCGAAACTTTGACAGGCGTTAAATTTCCTTTGGCAATAATTTCGTGATAAATTTTGCCTGTAACAGTACGGAAATGATAGCAAATGGTATCGCAATCCAGCATAGGGGTTCATTTAAAATTTGTGTGCTCTAGCTAGTTATTTACTCTCCCCTTAAAAAAAGAGGAGGGCACCAGGCGAGGACGACCTACAAATCAAGTAAGTTGGCATGTTTGGATGTAATGTTCCCAGAGGAGAAAATGTGTTAACACTACTTTACCAGAACAAAGCAAGTAAGATAAATGCTACCAACAACATTTAATGTCGTGAGGAAATTAAAACGAATGAGGAGAAATGATGAGACATATATTATCACTCAGTAAATTTTAAGATATCAAACTGTAGTAAAAAATCTTTAAAATAGTAAGAACATGTAATAGTTCAAACAGCAATATCTACAATAAAATTTAAATTTATGCATCTTATATAAATAAATTCTAAAATTTTAAATTGACTGAAAAAGTGGATTTTCTTATTAATACAATTTTTATTTATTTATTCCTTAATTTTTAATTAACTTTTCATATTCAAAGATATTTTCATGTAATAGTTCTCATGAAGTACGATACAAAATAATCAACACAAGAAATAAATTGGAAAATCGAAAATGACAAAAGCGTATTTGAATAATTATCCCAGATAAAATGTCTCCCTATTAATAAATACGAATTTCTAAAAATTCAGACACAAAATGCGAATTCCCTCAGACACTACTAAATTAAATTTGTTCGTCTAGATAATATCTTTATTTATTGCTAAATTCCTAATTAAATTTTGATATTCAAAGCTATCAAATTTTGATATCGAAAGCTATTTTATAATTCGAATGTGGGACGATATAAAATTCTGAACACAAGAAATAAATCTAAAAACCGAAACTTATGAAGAAAACTTGTTTGAATATTTATAACAGATCAGAAGTCTCACTACTATAAAAACAAACTTCTAAGAAATTGAGAAACTAAATCCCAACTACCTTAAAAACTACTTGCTTGCTTCGTATGCCTGTTAAGGCAAAGGGGTACGATTGTTCTTGTTTTCCACTGCGCCATCTATGGCCGAGAATTCCGACTTCTGCCACACACGTTTATAGAGCGGACCCATTCATACTTGATCTGAATCAGAGAACCATCTATCTCCAATCCAGTACCCTCAGAGGTATTGATTTGTTATGGGAACATGGAGGACTTTAGGACTCTTCAGAAATTTAACGTGCATCAGTCACCATTTACTACACGGGTAGTCTGCGACCAGCAGGGTTCGAACCCACGAACTCTCGGACATGGGCCCAGAGCCCTACTGACCCGGCCCTTAAAAACTACTAAATCAAATTTATTCCTCTAAAGCAGTGATTCTCAACCTTTTTTTTGTTGCGGCACACTTTTAACGATTTCGAAATTTGACGGCACACAATGAAAAAAATTAGATTAAAAGTTGGCTAATTACCTATTTTACACTGTGTTAAATAGTTTGTGATCATAATTTTGAATGTGAAATAAAATAATATGTACTACAAAAGCACATTTATTAAGGGATTCATTATTTCTTTGGACCCAATTTTTTATAAGTTAGTAACAGTTATTTATTTTTTTGCTAGTTATTAATTGTTAGCTTGTTTTCTATAGTTATTAACTGTTATTTTTTTGTGATTTCTTGTTCACTAGTTTTTTTTGCTAATTATTAATTGTTAGCTTAATTTTTGTTAGTTATCCTTTGTGAATTTGCTTTTTATATATTTGTTATTTTAGTTATCCTTTGTTAATTTGTTATTAATTGTATAGCTTACTTTAATGATTAGCTCTTACAACATTTTTTAAAATTCTGTGTCATATACAATTTAAACACTTCCATCTTATCTTAAGATTGTCAGAGACAATACAATCGCCGCCTAAGATGTTCACGCGGTAAAGCGTGGAAAATTATAAAAAGTATTATATATATACACTTTTCTTTAATTTAAACTTTACTCATAATTAAAAAAAAGCATTATAATTTTTATTGTATCATTTCTAATGTTTGGCGGCACATTTTAAGAATTTGGCGGCACACAAAAGTGCCGCGGCACAGTGGTTGAGAATCACTGCTAGAGTCTAGATTATATATTTATTTATTGCTTAATTCTTGCTTAAAGTTTGACCTTGAAAACTATTTTTATGATATTATTCTTATGTACCGTCATTCGGGGCTACTTTGTGCAGGATTTCGCAGTTTTTGAACTTTGACATGTAAAAAAACTATGTTAATTCAAACTTTAGTAAAATTTATCGATATTATATTCATAACTGGACTCAGACGAGTGAATTTGATAAATATTGGCATTATTTGTATGTAATATTTACGAGTAATAAGTCAAAACATACCTTGCACAAAGTAGCCCCCAAACTGGGCTACTTTGTGCAGCGATAGGAATTCAGTTTAATAATCTGTTTTTAGTAAAATATTGATGTAAAATTGTTAAAAAAGTTAATTGTTGACATTTTTAAGGACAAAAACATCAAGATATGTAAAGATATTAGTTTGAAAATAATTTTCAGCATTAAAAAATCTTTTTTTTTTGAAGAATTTTTTCTTTAAAAGAATGTTTATTTCAAAACATTTGAGTTTAAACAAAAGAAAACCATATACATTTTTAAACATTGAAATGGATGAAATTTTAAAAATAATAATTATTACATATTCTCTAGCATTTATAATATTGTTAAATTTGAACATAACATCCTTGAATGAACATGACAGAATTTGTTCTTCAGTTTCTGTCAAAATTACCCGATGTCCTATAAAATATATTTTTATGTTTTAAATCGTTTGATTAAGTCATTAGAAAAATCTTTGTAGAAGAAAAATAATAGTTCACCAGAAATTTTCACGTGTTTCTTGTGAATTTTATTAGAGATAGTATTTCTGTGGATTTTGTACTTCCGAGAAGCTTCTGCAATCGACATACCACCAATAACTGCTTGCAAACATTGTTGCACCTTTTCTAAAGTGTAATCACGGTAGTTTCTCGTTCCAGGTATTTTTTTATAACGTCTGACCATTTTTCTGTCGAAAAAAAAACGAATGAAACTTTGCACAAAGTAGCCCCAAAATGCATTTTTTTTTCATTTTCCATTTATTTGTTATCAATTTTCAAATTTTTTTAACGCTAACATGATATAATTGTTTATTAATGTATAAATAAAAAATTTTGCACTTACGACAATTTTTTATCAACGTCTTTGCATTTCACAGCTAAAGTTTCCACGCACACTTTTCGACATCCGACGTCGTCGGAAAGGTGTTGGCATTGGATGAACGAAACACACTCTGAGATTGTTTTAAAATTCGAAAAAATGTTTGTAGTAATAGAAGAGACTTCTATCTTCAAATTCCACACATTTTTAACGTAAAATGAACATAATACTGAATAGCAGCACTTGAAAAATGCCAAATTCGATTTTGCACAAAGTAGCCCCCGCTGCACAAAGTAGCCCGAATGACGGTAATACGATAAAAAAAATCTCAATAAAATAAATAAATTTGAAAATTAAAAAGCGAAATAAATTTGAAAGTTCAAAAACGAAAATTTCTTTGAATATTTATCATCAAATAATGCTATTCAAAATTTGAATTTTGAGAACACAAAGAGGCAAAATAAGAGTAATTTTTCTTTATTTGTCATACAAACCAATACAGTCAAATAACACATCTCTAAATAAATAGCAGTAACTGAAGTACAGAATTTGTTCTTAACTATTATATTTCACATAAAGGGCAAACTCTCTGCTCATATAAACTAGAGTGAAAAACTTGTAAGATTTATTTACACTTAAACTTTAATATTGCAAATATATTTGGGAGATAAAAACACAATTAAAATCTTGAAACCATGAGAAATTAAAATTCAAATGTAATCTGTGCTTGCTTCATAAAATGATATAATGTACCTACATATTGATAAGACGACAAATTAAACACCTAAGTTTTTAAAAAAAAATTTAATTTTTAACTCTAGTTTAAGTTATAATTCTGGATATTCAATCAAGTGATAGTTACATCACTTTGCAACATTTAAATGTTGTAGTAAATAAATTTTTACAGTTTAAATATGGACATTTTCCAAGTGTAAAAATTTTGCATCAACATAAATGACCCCTTGTTGCATTTGAAATGTAACACTAATTGGAAGAATAATTTGGGAAGTAAAAAATTATAATTAAGAAAAGAAAAAAAAAGTGTTGAAGAATTTCACCTTTTCTGAACATGTTGGGAAGAAGGTTTAATTTTTCTTTTTTTGCCCCTGTAATTCTTATTGATTATTTTAAATGGCTTTTTCTTTGCAAGAATGTAAGCATTTAAGAGTTCTTTTCAAGCAAAAAACAGCTTATTAACTTGAATTATACAGTACACTCTCAATATTTCGAAAACCTTATCTTGTTACACCAAAAAAATATTTTTCCTCAAGGCATTATATACTCTCCGAAGAGTTTCCTCTCAAAACCCTGTTAAGTTACATTTTTTCCTAATAGCAATTAAATTTGTTAGGAAAAATCACAAAGTAAAATTGTTTTCTATTCAATGCATAATTATTTTTGTTTTACCTTTAAAAATAAAATTATCATTGTTGTATTTAGACTTATAGTCAACTATCATTACATACATATTTAAAAGTAATTATTCTTATGTTTCATAAGTTTACTTTTTAGAGTATATTTTTCTACTTTTTAGAACATATTTAGTTCTAAACATGTTATCTCGAGAACTCGCTCTCTCGAAATATTTTTTAGCGTCCCTTCAACTTTGTGACATCAAGAGTATACTGCATTAACTTATGGAGAATCATATAAATACTGTTTTCTATTTATTAAGTAATAAATAATTTTAGATATTTTTATTTCGTTTTGTTCCTTAAAATGTATTCTATTGAATCTAGTTAACTAAACTTTAAGGAAAGTTATATTAAAAAATTTTTAAAACTTCAATGAATCTGAAGCAGTTTTAAAAATAATTACAACTATTGAATTAAATTCATTCAATACATTTTAATAAATAAGATTAAAAAAATATTAAAATATATTTTCTAGTTATAAACAAAATAAGAAAATTGTATTCATATAATTCTCCATAGGTAATACGAAGGGAATGGAATCACTTATCTGTGTAGAGAGAAACCAATTTCTCTGGATAAAATGAAAGAAAAAATATTCAGAAATATTATTTGGAAACAAAAAAATAAGTAAATTGCATTTATATAATTATTCATGAAGGAAATAATATCTTTTATCTGTATAGAGGAGAAAACATTTCAATGAATAAAATGAAAGGAAAAATATATAGAAAGATTATTTGGAAACTAAAAACACAAAGAAATTGCATTTATATATTCCTCCATAGGTTGGTAATATGAAAGAAATAGAATCACTAATCTGCACAGAAGGGGGAACACATTTCAATGAATAAAATCAGAGAAAAAATATTCATTGTGTTCATGTAATATGAAGGAAATAGAATCACTTATCTGTAAGAGGAAAACCTGTTTAGATGAATAAAATGTAAGAAAAAAATATTCATAGCATTATTACAATATGAAGGATAGAGAATCACTTAATTGTATGAATGAGAACACCTTTAGATGAATAAAATGAAAGAAAGAATATTCAGCAGTACTATATAGTAACTTAAAAAACAAGAACATTGTGTTCATATAATTCTTCATTGACTAATATAAAAAGAAACAGAATCACTTTTCTATTTGGGAAGATTGCCAAAGATTTTATTAGATTGACGACAAGCCTTCATCTGTATGAACACTGCGAACATGTTTAACTAAAGTATGTTTTACGGAAAAACGTTTATTGCACAATTTACAAGAATAAGGTCTTTCACCGGTATGAGTGCGACTGTGACGAACCAAACCAGCTCGTGCCGTAAAACTCTTATTACATATATTGCAAGAGTAGGGTTTTTCCTTAGTATGAATACGCATATGGATATATAAGGTAGTTTTGCGAGAAAAACTCTTATTACATACAGCACAAGTATAGGGTTTGATCTTAGTATGAATCTGGATATGAGTTTGTAAGCTACCCCTTTGTGCAAAACTCTTATCGCACATTGTACAAGAAAATGGTTTTTCCTTCGTATGAACATTACCGTGAGTTATTAAATTACATTTTTGCGAAAAGCTTCTGTTACATAGGGGGCAAGAGTAAGGTTTATCATTACCATGAACAGTTCGATTGTGTTGAGTTAAACTCTTTCTCACAGTAAATCTTTGGTAACACACACTGCAAGAATAAGGTTTTTCTCCAGTGTGAACACGGGAGTGAGTAATAAACTCACTCCTGAACTTAAAACTCTTATTACAAGGCTTTCCTCCAACGTCAGCAGTGCACAGAAAGGCTGCGTAAGTTTTTGGCACAGGTTTTTTTTCCATTCTGAAAAAACTCTCTTTAAGCGTAATCAATGAGCTACACTTAAAGTTCAGTATCAGCAAATGCTAGCAATAAAGATCTGTTGGATAACCAATATCAAGATGAAGCTTAAAACTGAGGAAAGATTAAATGTTTTGTCTTTAAAATATAGTAGAAAAAACATTAAATCTATACCTTTTGAATATATGAAGAATTGTACACAAGATCCACACTACAAAGTCCGACACATTTAGTCCTTTGACAATTTAAGAAGCTTGTAATAAATTCTGACGAAAATTGCAAGTGTGCATACTTAAAATACACATCAAATACATTAATGAATGTCCAAATTAATAAGCTGTGATATTTTCATTGCACTATTAAGTCAGGAAGAAGCTAATTTTCGCAGTTAAATCAGAGTTTCGTAATGGAGATGGCCAGTGAAATGGAGTTTTGCATTGGAGAAGATTAAGCAAAAAGCAATTTTAAAGAAAATTTATGTTTCAAAGCTCTAAGCCTGTCCAAGAATTTGTCACATCCCAAATTGAATAGGCTCTAAAAAGAAAGAAAAGAAAATATTTGAAACAAAACTAGAGTAAAAAAACACAAAGAGAAAAAGAAATGTTGAAAGCAAGTCAAATAAAAATAAGATATAACACAGGTTTTAACAATTTATTTAGAACATTAACGACACCTCAATAAAAGAAACACCTCATACTCTCTAATAAATAAGAAGGTCTGAAGTCAGACGAGAATCTAGAAAGAGCTTAAGAGTTATTTAAGAATTCCTTGCAAATTTCTAAATCTTAAAAACGAACCTGCATGAAAATTCGAGCCTTTAAAAAAAGATTCTTCACAAAATTCTAAACCACCTAATATGGACAAAGTTCTTAGCTTTGAAAACCATCCTCTCACAAAGTGTAACGTATTAATAAATATACATTCAAAGAGAGCAGAAAAACTTGTATAAGAAGGAAATTCAGTAATTTTTTTAACTACAAACAATGGATAAATTAGTAGCTGTTCTAATTTTTTCAATATTAAAATAAGGATTAGCATCAATTAAATCGCTTTATTTTCGTAAAAATTTCAGTGATTTAATTTAACCTGATTTTTATTTATAGATCTCATTGAATAATGTCATCATATTTTTAGCATTATTTACAATAATATTTTTAACATAATTTATATAGTTTTTAAGATGCAATTTCCTTCTTAGAGTCATTAATAAGAAATAATGAAGGTATGTAAATTACTATTTGATGGTTAAAACAGACTAATAAATAAAAAAAAGAGACAGGGAATTAATGTCCTAAAAAAAATTTGTGAAACTTTCAAATCATAATATTTCATTATGAAAATAAAATAATTTGTCATTTAATAAATAAATTTCAACTATACTCATTTAGTTGTACAGTAAAACCTCCGTTAAATGGACATTCAAGGGACCAAAAAAATTGTCCGTTTATGAGAGTTGTCCGCTTACGGGAAGGGTGCCCTAATAACGAAGTTTAACACTGTTGTTTTTAGAATATTTTCAAAGATGTCAAAATAATTAAATAATTTACAATAACTAACCACAAGCATATTTATTTAAACTTTAAGAAAGATAAAAAATATTATATTAATATTTATATATATATTGAGAAGTTTGATATAAATACATAATTCTAGATGTAGCTACAGATAAATGAATACAATTTTCCTATTAGCATAGATACTCAATTCAGACATATGATACCGAATTGGAGCTTTCAGTCCTCAGTCGATTTCAATTATTAGGTTTACATCCCCTTACACCAACCTTTCATTAGATAGGGAACATGGTTAATACCTTCCTGAAAGTAAACCTCCCATGATTCACAGTTAAGTCATTAGGACCTATGGAGCTGATTATTCACAATTGATCAGCTATCAAGTGCCTAAATAAGTGTTTCATTTATATGAACATATCGAAGATTATATTTCTGCTCTCTTTTTTACCCCAGCTGTGTTAAATATAGTCTTCAAATTGATTACAAAATTAAAAAATATTTCAATGGGGAAGAAGCATTGAGAGCATTTAAGATGTCATTTCAACTGAGGAGACACATAGCCTGCGTGGTCCAGGTGAAAAGATTAAAAGATGCTGCTGTCCGAATTATTTCAAGAGAGCAGTATCATTTTTACTCCTTTGTTTACAAAGGTGACAGGAGAAAGACTAACTCTTCAGTATTGAAATAGCTTAACAATATTTTTAGTTATGATTAAGGCAAAAAATTTACATGTTTTCAAAATGGTGAAAAGTTGCATTTTTTCCCTTGCAATTTAAAACAGAAATAGCTTTTTTTCAAACTTAGAAAAAAGTAGTGCCCGGTTTGAAGAGATAGAAAATAACATTTCAGGGCAAAAATGAGTGTCCGCGTCTGGTTACGGGAGTGTCCACTTTGCGGAGAACATACCTAATGGTTTATTCACAGAAAATTCCTGGGGAACTGAAAATATGTCCGTATTGAGAGGCGTCCGTTTTGCAGGAGTGTCCATAACAGGAGGTTTCACTGTATTTATCTTGAAAGAACGGTACTACCAAGATAAAATTAAAATCTGATTTAATTTTGACCTATATAAGTTTATTCTTTCAGTGAAACATTTGGTCTTTATTTAAACAAATTGATGATAGTGTTGAATAAATATATATATGATTTCATTTATGTAATTAGTTTAATATTAATTAATGATTTTAACCATTAGAATTAGAAATATAAGTGCATTAAATATAATATTATATTGCTTTTAAATATTATTACACACAGCAACAATACAATTTATTAGTGTTTTAATTTACAACAAGTATGCAAAAAAAAAAAATTCATGATTTTGCTAATAGATTTAGGTGTTTAATTCAGCATGTTGAAGGTAAACGAACATATGTATCCCAAATGTTCAATTTTTCAAGTGTATCAGTTGAATGATTCTTTAGTTTCATGTTTATCATTGTGCTTGATTTATAGAGAAATGTTAGGCATTAGCTAATACATTTGTCCTTAATATTCTTTCAAGATTTGCAAGATACTGAAGAGTAGAAAAGATGAGGGGGATGCTGACATGGAAACTAGTTTATCTCCCCAGATGGAAGATCCAAGTGTAGTGACTACAAATTGCCGCTACACCTAAGAAATTGTTGCAGATCTATTTTGTGGATAGTCATTAAAAAAAGGATACTTCTCAAAATTTGTCCAGTTTTTAAAATTATAACAATTTTACAATCTTATGAAAACAGTCATCATTAAGTACTACAATTAAAAAATTCAAAAATTATTTAAAATATACATTAATAATATAAGGTAGTTAAGAAGAGCCATTAACACTACATGCGAAAAAGAAATTGCAAATTTGGAAGTTGCCAAAAAAACTTGTCAACTACTTTTGGTGCAGGAACTAATAATTATTTACTTATTATTTTTTTTTAAAAAAAAAACATTTTAACAGCAGATACTGAACTTACGTTCTTCACCCCGGAAGTGTTGCTCATTTAGCGTTACCCAGTAGACACTTGTGAACCATCACCGAGGCTAGCAACATTACTCACGCCACAGATAACTGTTCATAAATGGGCCACATTCACACCACAGGAAACAACACACAGAGAGAAACACCCATGCCCCGAGTGGGATTCGAACTACAAACTATTGACCTCAGAGTCAAGCACATTGAATGCTTGGCCATCTGGCCAGCACAGGTATTAATAGGGATATCTTTTAAAGATATTTGTGGAGCAAGAGAATATTCTAGTTAATTTTTAGTGCAAATTTCAGATGAATTAATTACAAATAAAAAAAAATCAATATATAACATAACTGCTCTTCTGAATATATTACAGAATATTTCCAAAACGTGATCTGCCACATCAACTACGATCGCCAAGGTGCCAAACTAATTTTCAACAGGAACGAATTCCTTAAAAAAAAAATTTTAAAAAAAGTCTATATTCGCCTGGGGTGGCTACGAGTTATGTCCTTTGAGTTGGTCCCGTTTTGTGACACTTTTTTGCCCAGAAGTTTGCGGTGGAAGAGCCAGCGGAGAAATTATTTACTTCTACTTGTTTTGTGATAAAATACCCTTATTTAAGAAATTTTACAATTTTTATTAATTGTAAAGTCTCTTGATTATCGTTTATAAATGTATACTAATGTATTAAAATGAATTTTTTGTTATAGTTTTTGTATTTTGTCATAATCGTTTACAAATTAAATTTACTAAAAATTATATAACGAATTTAAATTATATGGGGAACATGCACCTTATTTTAAATTAATTATAATTTAAATATTACCACCTTAATTATGCTGTCAAAAAACGCTCCATAAAGTTTCTGCATGTTTTCTAAACAAAACAAAATAATCCATATGATTGTCTCACTCCACTGAAAAAGATAGTTGTTGATGAACAACACCGTTCATAAACTGTGCAATCAGAAAACGGGCTTGTGAGCGGGCAATACGCCCGGGCTGAACTAGTGACAGTTTATCCCACGCACCAAGCCAATACTTATCCTATAATTAATCAAATGTTGTGAATGGGGTCTATTACTTTGTGTTAAGTGTCATTATACTGCATACTTAAAAGCTGAGCTTCTAAATATTTCTGCTATATTAAAACTCTAAAATTATAAGCACAACTTCTAAAAGTGGATATTCTTTTAATATAATTAACAATAAATGCACACTTTTTCATACTGCACACTTTTTCATACATTAATATTATTTTAAGCATGTATACATACCAAATATATTATTAGTAACGCTTCTGAATGATTGAATAACCACAAAATAAGAAGGAAAAAAGCATACAACACATACACTTCTGAAGTAAAGTGACAGTTTTACATTCTTCATTTAACGAAAAAATTTTACTAGTCATTAAAATTAGATGTTAATAAATATATTTGTTGAAGCACAAGACAGAAAAGCGAAAAAGCGCGATTTCTCCAACTCTTTTTGTTGGTAAACAATACTGATATAAAACGGTTACGATTAAAGTTAATGTCTCAGAAATATGAACGAGGAATTGATTGACGGGTTTTTCGCAGGTAAATATTTTCCCCCAATCAGGTGCTCGTCTGCATACGAAAGTAATGCATCCAGTGTGAATGCTCTTTTCGGAACTATTTCAGCCTCCTGCTGGTAATGTTTGATAGGAAACAAGAATGAAAGTATTTTTGAGAGGGTCACTTTGATACTTCTCTCGCCGACCTTCGTAAAAACGGGTATATTTAGTTGATTTCCCTCATTTAAAAGTCCCCCGTTGAACTAATAATAATGAAACGGTTCCCAGTAAAACAACGAAGTCTAGAATCACTGACTGCTTTGATCATCCTGCGTACGAACCGAGGGTGGGTGCTATCGGTCTTCGTTTAACTGTACTACCGTAACGTGCTCTCAGGTCGTCGAGCTACTTAAAATTGTGATGACATGTCTTTGGATCATCCTTAGGGATATTTCTCTGACCGTCACCAATAACTATTTTTTATATTTTATATCCGTCGTTGAACAGAACTTCTAATGTTCAACTCCGTAGCCTTGTAATTTTGAACCAATCCAGAAGATTGTTGTTGTTCATTTACGTCGCACTAGAGCTGAACAATGGGCTAGTGGCAACGGCCTGGGAAACATCCCTGAAGATGATCCGAAGACATGCCATCACAATTTTGATCCTCTGCAGAGGGGATGGCACCCCCGGCGGGGCCGTCTTAATAGCATGCCGGACCCCCGGGCAAAGAAATGTTTTGGGCCTGTATAACACGTCATACTGCTTAAAATCGAACTAAAGAACTTCACATTCATAAAATAAAGCATTTTTAACATATGCAATATTTTGAACAAGTTTAAATATATTTTGATTTAAATGAATTTAAATTTGTTTTTAGTAAACCCAAAAAAGCTGAATTCACATAAAAATTTCATTGGAACGTATATAAATTGATTTCGGTTGATTCAAATTATTGTTGTTTGCAAGATAATCAATCACTGTTTGTAGAAAGAAAAACAAAATACACACTTTCTAGAATATAATATATTTATTTTAAAAATATATATAAGGTAATTTTGCTCAGTCTTATTTTTTTTTTAATTAAATTTATAAAAAGTAAGACTCTCAGGACCCTCGGGCACTGCCCGGGTGTGCCCATGCGTAAAGACGGTACTGACCCCCGCTTTGGTAGCCCGACGATCTCGACGCGAAGTCGAGCACTTTACGGTAGAACAGTTAAACGAGGACCATTACCGCACACCCTCTGTCCCTACGCAGGCTGATCCAAGTGGTCACCCACCCGCACACTGACCGTAGCCAGTGATGCTTGACTTCGGTGATCTGCTGGGAACCGTGTTTTAATAGTCCAGAAGACGATGAAACTAATGGATCAGTACCCCCAAAGGTATTGATTTGTTTGGGGAACATGGATGACTTTGCGACTCGACAGATTTAACGTGCATCAGTCACCATTTACTACACGGGGAGTCTTCGGTTGGCGGGGATCGAACCCACGAACTCTTACCAACCAGGCTATCCCAGCCCCTCGCCTATCACTATTATGCAGCTCCAGTACAACGTAAATAAAGTAATTACTTATCCTATTATAGTCACCAAGATATTTGGCTATGCTTAGAGAGCAGATAGCCAAGTCAACTAACAACCCATTACGTCATATCGACGGTGTTACTTTATAAACATCAGTAACAGCTAAGCATGAACTTGAGAGTGCATCATTAATTTTTTTGTGTAAAGGTAAATTAAAGGCATACATTTTATTGAGAAAAAGTATGTGTTTGAAATTTTATTATAAAACTGCGCAAACAATTTCTAATTTTATTTAAACAGATGGAACCATCAATTAGCTCTCGCTATTTGTTTGCGCTCCATCAATTCGCAACATTCCTTTTATTAAATATAATACTTGTTTGAAAAATAGTTTAAATTTTAGTTGATGATTCTATTAAATATCTTTTAAAAGTGCATAAATATAAAAAAAGTAGTGTTTCTTTTTCATTTGTTAGAATAAAATGTTGCAGTTGGCGTCAAAGAAAAATAATCTTTTCATTATTAAATAAATTTTTGTATGAAACAAATTTTACTTTACAAGTTTGTTATTGAACAATTGATTAGGGTACATTAAGAAAAATATTAGCAATACCGAGAGCAATAGAACTTAAACCTATTTCGGACACTTAACCTTACAAAAGTACTTCTCCCAGGTCACATCGCCCATGGATAGAGTCCTTTCTGGGGAGTTTATCAAACATGACAGTGGATACATTAAATGCATTTTGTTTCGTGATTTTTTTAAATCAGCACCACGACCCATGATCAAGCCTCTGTCAGATTGTTTAGGCTACTCTTAGGAGAATTTCATCACTTGTTATGGAGATTCACCTGCATGATTGCTTATTGTAATCGTTCAATTCACCTATATTTTATTTTATTACAAAAGGGAATTGAAATTTCTATTTGTCAATGTGAAATATATGCAACTGGTTTTTCTTTATAATAGAAGTTGTTCCTGCAATGTGTGGCAAATGAAGGCATTTCTTTGTAAGGTTTCTGCTATCTCTGTATCCCCTGGAGCACAATGCAACATTTTTAAATAGCTCCGTCTGGGGACATCATTAAATTTTTTTTTTCTTTTGGCAAAAATGCAGAATACGAGCAAAAGTGATTAAAGGATGTCAGTTATCAGGGTTGCCACTCAAATCAGGAGAAAAAAAATTCCCTTGTACATATTCAGGGTGGCCACTCAAATGAAGTTTCAAATTTCCCTGATTTTTCCAGGTTTTCCAGTAAAAATCTAAAAATTTCCAGGTCAGCGTATTTTTTTTTCTCTGCTAAAGTGTAGTATAGTACAAGAAAAGTGTCAATATTAGTGTATTAGTCAATATAATAGTGTAGTATTTCATTTAAATGTTATTTTTTTAATGTATCATCTTGAATAGATGTGGAGGAAACAATATGTTAAACTTGCAGAAAATAATGCTTTTAATGAAAAAAAAATTTTTTTAAGTGTTAAATAGTTTTTGCACAAAATGTACCAAATATCAATGACCCAAAACAACCTTGGATAAGTCCTGTTTAATATATTTTTATTAAGCAAAAGAAAATATTTCCAGATGATTAGAAACCAATTAAATTTTTATATTTATTTGCAATTCAATATAGAGTCATTTATTTTATTCAAACAGTGCTCTTTATAAAATTCATTGAAATAATTTTCTTTGAACCAATATCATAAGTAAAATGTTTAAATAATGTTGTTTGTTTCAAATTAGCACTATTATTTTAAGAGATATTCAGTATTCGTAAAGGAAAAATTGTCAAATTTCTTGCTGCATATTCTATAGAAAAAATTGAAATTAGAATATATTAAGAATTATAAGTTTATCCATCTGGTTGCCCAGCTTGAAACCTGTTCGTGTACAGTGCAGAACAGAAAAACAAAGTTTTGTTTTCCTTCTTTCCAACAAACAAATATAAATAAATAAAAAATTTCGCATTTAACATGTTTTCCACACAAAAGGAGAAACAGTTTCGGAAATATCAAAATAAAAGTTATCATGAAATCCAGAAAATCAGCATCAATGCAACAATTGTAACATTTTGCTAGTAGCGATTGGTTGGCTTTGCTGAGAAAAATAATGCATATGAGTACAAAAGTTTTCAGAAAAAGGGTGCAAGATAAAATCTCTAAATTATAACCAATAATTTTTTGGAGAATTTTATAAAGTTAAATATACTAAAGCATTTTGAATAATTTTGTTAAAAGAAAAAAATATCCCTAAAGCATTGGGATAAACTTGAACAATTAATTAATTCAGCCCACGGACTAAAAGAAGATTTTTAAAAAAAATTCGACTTTATGAACAGAAGCAAATATCCTAATCCTTTCTTCCACATCCACCACATTTTTGCCTTTCCTAAACTGCTTAGTCCCATATTCTCCAAAGAGATCAAAGATTTCTCCGTTCATTTCTCAACATGGAAGAGTTTGAAATGGCATTCTAGTTAAACAGGGTAATAATGAAGAGAATTTTAATGCAAGAAAAGAATTGCTGAGCTGATGACATTTCAACTTTTTCATGATCAATTTATGTCTAAATAAAAGTGGATATAACGGATGGTAAAATAATTTAGATTAAGAGAAAAATTCCTGCTTTTCTTTGAAATTCCCTGATTTTTCCAAATTTCCCTGACTTTTCCAGTATAAAAAAAATTCCTTGATAATTCCAGGTTTTCAAGGTGGGTGGCCACCCTGATATTATACACAATATATTAAGAGGAAATACTTAATCATTGTGCTCTTGAGTAAGCTAGATAAGGCTAACTATACTAGTTTTAATTGTTGGAAAAACTTAAAGAAATAAGGAACTGCTTAACATACTTAAAACAAATAATGGTATAGTAAGTGGAATAGTTTAGTATAGCTGAAATATCCCATCGATTGCGCTTAAGTGGTCACCCCTTTAAAAGACGAAAATAGGAAATTAAATTCCCTGTATTTTACCAGTTTGATAGAAAAAGCTCAAAATTCCCTGCATTTTCTGTTACTTTAGGTGATTTTTAAATCTCCTGCATTTTCTGTTACTTTAGGTGATTTTTAAATCTCCTGCATTTTCCATGTTTTTCCTGTTTTGTTTCAAATACAGAGTGGAAACCCTGCTTATTTAAGAAAATCATAACAGCTATCTGAATACTATCCATGCCTGGTCATTGCATCTAACGTTTGGTTATTTATTTAGTGCACTCTGAATGGAAACAAATTTACAAGTTTTAAAATAAGATAGACAGATTTATGTAAGATAATTTGAGAGTCCGAGTTGATAATTTGATGTCAACTCCATTTTCGCAATAAAAATACGTGAACGTTTCAATAAAGGCTTTAAATATTTTTTGATACAGGAAAATCTATTTGAAAGCATGAAAGAACTGGGGACTAACGTTCAAAATTAAGAGATCCGTAATTTTTCCTTTAGAAAAAAGTGTGTGAGTCAGGCTGAATAGTTGCGTTGAATCCCATGTCAGGGTTCCCACTCTATAATGAGATTGAAATTCAAGGACTTTCCAAGGACCTCAACAAAATTTTCAAGGACCTTAATCTAAGACCAATTTTAAAAATTATTCTCTTCTATTTTACTAGAAGCAACAATGCTTGTTGTGACAATAATTAATTTCAAATATAACACCTAAATGCTTTGCCTATATAGAGAGAAGAGAGTATATGTATTATGGACAAAAATTTATATTTTTTTAAAAACAACCCTACTGGTTTTACATATTAATTCACAAAATCATTTTCAGCACAATCTATAACTAATGGTAATGAGGTGTTAATGGTGAAATCCTTTAATCCTGTGTATTTCCATGTGAAGGCTTCATGAAAGACAGCTAAATCTTAGGTATTCCATGACTATTCCATAACCCCCTCCTCTATTAAACATCGTTTCTGAAATTTTTCATCCATAATTTACACAACCTTCTCTAAATGTTATGCAGCAACAATTCTTTCTGAAAATAAAAATTAGAAGGAACATATCCCATTTTCACCATGTTTAAAAGCATTATTCGTTATGTGTAATCCACAACTGCCAATGAATATGACCTGGGGGGAATATTTCTCTTTTAATTCACACTGAAGCTTCTAATAGAATTTCCAATTGGCACAGGGTCCATCCATGGATAATTGAAGTAATTTAGAGAGCTTTTAACCATCATCCATGCATTTGTAAAAAGAGGACAAAATATTTTCTGCAGTTCCATGACCCATAAATTGGGAGGTAAGATACTTAGCGCAAACTTTATTATCAATTCCTTACCATAATGTCCATCTTAGATTGTAGAGACTGATTTAACGTCTCATCAAAGAGTACAGTGTAGCAATCAACATTCTTCAGCTCATTTATAAGAATCCCTTTGAAGTATAATGCCAATCCAAAGGAGCCCAAATAGGCTCACTTTGTGGCACTACAAAAAAATTGTCTCGCTATACAGCTATCAGCAAACATTTTGGAGAACAATTTACTAATCCCTTCACAGGAGTTACATGAATAATTACTAGTGATGCACTTCAGACTCCAGAGAATTTCAGCATCAAGCACATTCCTTTTGACCAGATAAGAAGACAATGTTACCTCGGCCACTAAAGTTTCTGTTTCACTTGGGGCACACGATGTTGAAGGAGTATTTACACCAGATGAATTAGATGATGATGTCTTTGGAAAAAGAGAACTCGGGGTATGAGACTGCTTTTTTGTTTTACCATTCTTTCATGTGTGATTTCAGAGCAGATTCTTCCATTTTTGCGATATCGATCTCCTTCATGCATAATCGGCACTAGGCTCTGAACTTCTTTTTGGGCATCAATAAAATCCATTCTTTATAAGCTTGATTATCCATCCATTGGGGATTAAAATAGCACTTCCCAGGCATAACTAGTCTAAACTACATGACACAAAAGACATTTGACAACATTTGACAAGCCGTGCCTTTGCAAATACGCTAAACAATAAAGTTTTGAAATGACGCAAACGTAAGGACAAGTGCGGATGGTAAAACGGCAAATTTATTGAAAACTACAAGGTACATATTGTTACAAAATTCGTGAGTATTCCAGTTTCGATAAGAAAAAAGAAGATCTAAGCATATGCGACAGAAGATGAAGTGGAGTCTCGCCCCGAACGCATTGATTGTCTGCTGTGCTCCGCGCGCTTGGCAGACACCAAGACGCTAGGCCCGGTTAGAAACGGTGGCATTAAAAACTATGTGGGAGAGCTCGGGAACAAAACAGAAAGAACGAGAAAGATCCGCGGGTGTTTTACAAAAAGGGCCGCCGGCAGTATTGGACAAATTCAAGGACCTATCAAGTTTTTCAAGGACCTAAGACGTTTTTCAAGCACTTTCAAGGACCTAAATTTAGCACAAAAAAATTCAAGGACTTTCAAGGACTCTCAAGGACCGTGGGAACCCTGATCATGTATTTTAACATGTTGAAACAAATAAAAATTATTAAAAATATTTGGATCCATATAAATTATTTAAGAAGAATTAAAACTATAAAATGTGAGGAATGTTTAGTTTTCTTCAGAAAATCTTAAGTAAATGCCAACCTGAAAGAAAAATGTCCAACCACTAAATTTCTAATTGTTTTTTTAATAACCAATATACCACAAATTTGCCGTAATGGCTCAGGGGTTAAGGCACTGAACTGTTATTATGAAGAGCTGGAGTTCAATCCCAGGTGTCAGCTTGAAGCCTATCCAGCTTCAGAACAATTGGTACCATCTTGTCTGCAAAGTAATATCAGCCTGTGTGCAGTGCCACATCTTCTGCGATAATCATGCTGTTGGTCTCTAAATTGTATAGCCTTAACTTCTATGAGCTACCTACCCACAACAGGCTGTTGCAGGAATTTTATTAATTTTTTTTTATCCCACAAATTTATAATAAAAACGCCAAGTCTCAGGGCGGATTACCCATTAGGACAGACTAGGCCATGGCCTGGGGTCCCCAATGATTAGGGGCCCCCTTAAAAAAAATTTTGTGAAAATAAATTTAAAAAAATTAAGAAAAGCAATGATTTTTAAAAAAAATCAATTTTAAATATATATTAATAAAATATGATAATTTTTTTAGTTCTAATTTAACAAAATAAAGTAAAATTTTATTTATTATTATTTTAAATATGCTTTCTCAAATGAAAAGATACATAAATACTTTCATATTTGAATAAATAAAAAATATATGAGGAAAAAATTTAACCTAAGGGCCCCAAAAATTTTAATGGCCTAGGGCCCCGGGTACGCTTAATCCGCCCCTGTCAAGTCTACAGATCTAGTTCAACCCTTCCATTGCAGTCAAGCTTTTTAGTGGCACCATTCTTTGAGTAGAAACCTAACTAATTTTGGAATATAAGGAATACATTAAGAGAATTATACAAAAATTAGGTAATATAAGTAATAAAAAATACAAGAGCCTTATTTGCATAATTTAATTCAAAATATTATAACAACATACGAAAGTTATATAAAAGCAATAGCAACAAAAAAGGAATTACAAACTTAGGTTTTGCATCATTTTTTTTTGTTCTTTTTTTTTACAAAAGAATTTTCTAATGCTGACTTTAAATGAGGCTTCTTAATATTATTTAAACAGACTGAACAGAATGATTAAAGTACAGGTGAAGTGTTTTCACAGGGCCCAAAAGCCAGCCAGTTAGTTACAATGTGAGGATTTAGACTTTATACTAATGATTTTTCAGTGAAATGTTCATGAAGAAGTTCCTGATTCATCTTCTACTTCCAGTATACGTGGGCCATAAAGAAGCAAGTATGCACAATGCCAGTCCCCTAAAATAGACGAAATTTTTTTAAAAAAAAAACTTTGAACATAATTTTATTTTATTTTGTCAACGTAACATTTCAATATTTTCTACTTTGAGTTTCAAAAACATAAGGAAAGTATGTAAAGCTACCTCTTTTTTAAATAATTTTAATGAAATTAAAAATGCTTTATTAATAATCTTTGGATATAAAAATTTCCCATATTAATACTGTCACTAATTTGTGGTTACAAATTAATAAAAAATAGCATTAAAAATTTTTTAAAACCATTTTAATGATAGTAACTTATCATTAAAAAAAAAACATAGTAACGTTTTATTTTTTTGGTTGTTATAAAAACTCAAGACATCTAAATTGAGATAATTTTTTTTTTTTATAGATCTAGAGTTAAAAAATAACTAAAATGGAAACATAATATAAGTAATTTTGTGAACATGAAAGAAAAGCATATATTGAATGCAAATACTTTCAATAAAATATAAAATTTATTGATAATTAATTGCTACATATAAAATACCCAGTTTTCAAAAATACCACGTTACTATAAGCTAGTTAAAACTTTTCATCAAATGTAATTCATTCCTAAAATAATAATGTGAATCTTTCAGCTCTTGTGAGGATTCATGAATAAGAAACTATAATAAAGGTAAATTCACTAAAAGAAAATTATGAAAATTTTCCTTGATGTCAATTTTTATGTAGCTTTAAATAGGGTTTACAATCAATAATGGAAATTTCAATATATATAAAATTTTAATATAGATACAATAACTTTTTTCTGAAGTTAAGAATTATTCTTTAATAGCTTATACAGTTATGGAGAATTGAATACTCTAGATTTTGCAGTTTTAACTTTCCTACTCTTGTCTTAGGATCAGTAAAGCAAGTAATGAAAATAAAAAATGCAAATAACTATTTTACTTTTGATAAGTTTCATCCTTTACTTTTCCTCAAGTATTAGGACACAATGCAAAATGAGGTGTAAAACGGATTATATGTATTTTAATAATACATACTGAGATTTGTAAGATATTTAACATAAGTAAATAATAAATAAAAAAGAATAGAAAGAAGATAATAAAGAACTTGACTACCTCCTCCGGATAGTTTTAAAATTTCTTCTGATGGTACCATAGAAACAGTGTCGTCATCACATTTAAACCATTCATCTGCAAAGAGTAAATTTATCAAATTCAATTATGTTTGCACACATTCATTGCCATTTAATTAAAAAAGTAATCATGAACATATTTAATAGCAAAAGTCTAAGATAAACAATTTTTTAATAAAATCAACAAAAATAATGTTTGGAATTTATAATTTTTATTACGTATTTCACACATTTTTTTTTCTAATTTCAAAGTTGAAAAATTGCTTACTGTCAAATGTATGCAATAATTAGAAGGAAAATTTATTCCCAATTGAAATTAATTACATAAATTTTTTGATTAAGTATAGTTATTTTTAAAAAGTTCTCTTAAATAAAATATATATACATTTTTTAACTTTTAATATTTGAAAAAAAATATTTTACAATATTATGAATACAAATAAATAAAATAAAACATTAAAAATAAGTGGCACATAATAATAACTGCATACTGTATTTTGCATACTAAATAAAAAATATTAAGAGAAGTGACAAAAAAAATAGGTACAAAAAAATGTTTCCAAAAAAGTACAAAAAGCATTATTTTAAACAAATAACAAGTAATTTCATGTTGTTTTTTTAAAAAAAAAAAGCTTAACATTAGTAGTTTACCTTTTTTTCTTTTCACCCAAGCAACGTAATGACCACTAGAACTTGATCTTCCTTTATGAGTAAGAACAGCCATCAACTCATAATAACCACTGTTATTTGAACCAATATCTAAGAAGAAAAAAAAATTTAAATTTATTAAGAATTAAAGAGAACAAAATAAATTAAACTAAAAGATATATTAATTTCATGTATTTGATCTAGCATTTCAAGCATGGATGGTAACATATTATGATAACATATGATGGATATAAGATCTTTTTACCATTCATAGAGTGCCCTTCTTAAAATAATGTTGCAAGCAATAAAAATGTTTTATTTAAAGTATGCATATTATTTCCTATTCTGGGATAAAAAGTAGATCAACCTTCTCGTGATCTACAATGATCCTATTGATCTACAATTCTGGCATCATGTGCTGCTCTCAAAATGATTCTAGGACTGCCTTCCTCACCATTGTTTCATAAGAGGCTCCGGCATCAGCTGATATTTTAAATATTCGGCTGGCCCTTTGTGATATAATTGAAACCCATAGAGAGATTGCATTATAGTGGGTGCCAGACCACTGTGGACTCCAGGGAAATAAAACAGCTGATTCCCTGGAAAAAAGAAGGCAACCAAAATTGCTCAAATAACAGATAAACTAATTCTTTTCTATGCTGCCAAAAGGCTAAGTGAAAAATCTATTAGAGAGAACCTTTGGTAAAGGAGGCAAATAAAAACTAGAAATTGATATTCTGTTATGGCCAAGAGACAAATCTCTCGCTACTTTTCGCATCGCTATATGGTAAGAATGCCTTTCCAAACATTTATATTGTATAAAAATTCCTCAAATCCTAAGTGCCAATTGTGCAACATTCCTGAGAGATGGACGCAAAACCATTTGAGTCATTACCCTGCTCTGGACACTCGTGGGAGAAATACTGGATAGCTCGGCACAAGATGAACAATTTATAAACGCACTGAAGTTTCAGTTCTGTTACTGTTATCTTTGTTTCTTGTTCTAATTATATTGTTTGTTTTTCTGTCTATAGTTGTCTTCTAATATGCAATTGGAAATAAAATTTTAAAAAATATTTCTTTTTGTTACTATAGTTCTATTTGCAGAGTTCAATGAAAATTGCCTCATTCATTACTGTTACAATGTCACTGATTTGCACTATGATTACCCCTAAAAAAGTTAGAAATTTATAATATAAAAGTCTAAAAAAAAAAAAAAAAAAAAAAAAAAAAAAAAAGATGGAACACGTGGAAATAATTTGCAAAGGGCACAGTAAAACAAATAGAAAACAAATGCTTTACAAACAATTTAGATATGATTCAACTTACCATCATCAAACCAATGAGACATTGCTTTAGTTTTTTTTGCTTCTTTCAGGGGAGGCTCTTGAGGAGCTAGCTTAGCCTGAAAAAAAAAAGCTCATTTTACTTTTAAGCAAAATCAATATTTATGTTAGAAAAAATATCCCCACGATTTGCTCTTATATTTTCTATCTCCTCAAACCCCAGCTCCTGCAATTGAGTTCCTTACGTTTTTGTTAAAGAGAACAAGTTTTCATAATTTCCAAATACACTGCTCAAAAAAATTGAAGGATTAGAGGTTATTGTACATCTTGTATATAATAATGGTATATAAGCAATTTTTTTTCATAAAATGGGAAAAAAGAGTCACAAATGCAAATATTTCTTATTTTCTAACTTCGAAGAGTACAAATTTTGGGATTGATGTTGAAGATGACGCTTTAGCAGCAGTGAATTTGATTTGGCTTCAAATTTAATGTAAGACAAAGCAGAAAAGAATGATCGACATGCAGTAAGCAAGTTTTTTTTTATGAGTGCAATGTCTCAATGCAATCATTTAACTGTATCAGAAGCTTGGAGAGTTGTTGGCTGGTTAAAGAGAGGCTAACGCAAAACGAAGAAGCAGAAGCCATTGGATTTCATAAAGAGTGATTTCCAGGATCTGGAGCAGTTTCTCCGAGACTGAAAATGCAGGCCGAAGATCACAGCAAAGGCACAGAAGAGCAACAATGCCCAATGAAAACCGTTATTTAACGCTAACAGCTTGACTAACAGCAATATGAATGCCGTCCTTCTTAAACAACACCTTTGCTCGACTACTGACACTACAGTTTTGACACAAACTGTCTGAAACTGCCTTTACGATGTACGTTTGTTTGTATGTCGGCCAATGGTGTGTGTTACGTTAACAGCAAGGCACTGTCATGCCCACAGGAAGTGGGCAATAGAACATGTGAACTGGAGATGAAATGAATGGCGCAATATTATTTTCTCTGACGAGTCCCGTTTTTCTGTCCCTTCTGATAATAGGCGTATTTTCACCTGAAGGGAACGTGGCACTAGAAACAACACTGCGTTTGCTCATGAAAGTGTAAGATATGGCAGTAGGGGAGTGATGATCAATTCTGACATTTCCTTTGATGGATGCGCCAATCTCCATATCATTTGAAATGGAGCTCTGACCAGTCGTCGATATAGGGATGAGATTCTGAGACCTATTGTAGTCCCTCACATTGCAGCAATTGGAGATGACTTCATGTTAAGGGCCATATCATGCTAACTTGGTAAATGATTACCTTTTGGAGGAAGGAATCATAAGAATGGATTGGCCAGCGTGTTCTCCAGACATGAACCCAATTGAACATGTTCGGGACAATCTAGGCAGATGAATTATTGGACGCCTACCACTCCCACAAACTCCCCAAGAACTGGAAAGAGGGCTTCTGGAGTAGTGAGATATTCCAGCCCTTCATTAATTGACTCGATGCCTCAAAGCTGTTCAATGTTGCTGACCGTCCCGGGAAACCACACCCCCTACTAAAAGCGATTTTCTTTTAAAGAAACACCACTTTTTATTTATTTTTCTCATATGCACAAATTTTGTTTGTTTGTACTCAAATGCTCAATAAAATGCATTTTTTTCTGCCAAACAAATGTAATTTTTATCTCATATAGCCTATTAATACGTCTGTCGATAATGTATCAATCATTCAAACAATTCTCCAGATGCAAGATCAATCCACAACCTCAATATCCTTTAATTGTTTTGAGCAGTGTACAATAACCTCTTCACAACTGAGCAGTTCCAAATTTTTATTTTACTGCCATAAGATAAAGATATATGAATTATACAGCCAAGGGGCTAATCCCTTTGTGTACACATACGTGAGCCTCAGGTCTTAAGTAAAAGAATAGAAATATTTAAAATGTAAAATTTTACCTTAAGTAGAAACAAACATGCATATTGTTATAGTATTGTCTATTTAAATACAATGATGATACATGAAACTTAGAAAAAGAAATCACAAAAGATTTTTTGACATTTTTGTCAGCACATTGCAATACTGCTTTTAATATCAGTTTCGAAACTATTTTAATTATGCATACCACACAAAATTAATAAGTATTAAAAAGAATTTAATGTTAATGATAAAAAATATTTAATTCTTAGAGGTAAAATTATGAAGGGGGAAAAATCACCATAAGTTAAAGTTATTAAATATATATGGAACTATGGTGTGCAAAATGAAAAAGATATCACACTAAATAAATTTCATTCTAATGTTCAGATTTTCGTGTACTAAGTGACAATCTTAATGGTTCTTGAGGGTGACTTCAAATATGTTAATTAATTAGTGCTATCTATGAATTAAATTACAAAATTAGGCTCAAAAACATATTTTCTTTGAATAAACACTCTTTTTTTTTTACATATTTGGATTCTTGATTCTCAAAATAAGGGGTAAACAAAATTTCGAAAAAATTGGAGAATTATGAATGGCAGAGGGAGCTATATATATTTGGCAATAGTTAAAAAATAAACAAAAAAAAAAGCAGCCAATCTAAGTGACTGACGTAAATGAGTTATTTAAGATAACCATAGACTTCTTCAAGAGAGCAATACTTAATTTTACTCCATTGGTAAGCAACCAAGATCTAAGTTCATACAGTTAAAAAGCAAAAATGAAAAAATTCCAGCTCTGTGATTTCTTGGAGAGGTTTATTTATTAACAGTTAATAGAAAAATACCTTGAAGTGTCTGGGTAGTAGACATTTTTTGAGCTGATTTCTGAACAAAAAGCAAAGATTTCTTTTTTTTTGATATCCTTTGAAAAAATTTTCTTGAATAGATTCATAAATTATTTAAGACTGTACAAGCTTTTGAAATTTAAATAGTTGAACTTGTAATGACTCCATTTATAAGAGGATTTAATACTAAAATCAAATTTACATAACTTACAATTATATACAAAGTTTTAGGGATAATCATTTTTAAAGCTTTGATCAAGTTTTCTAGGCAAGGAAATTTAAAGAAACGAAAAAAGTGCCGGAAATGTTTTTAGAGGGTATAGTAATTATAAAGACCATTCTCAAATTTTTTATATAATTTACGATATTTATTTTTATGTAATTTACGATTTTTCTTTCTTTCTATAACTGAAGAAATTGGTCTACGTTAAGTAGCATTTTTAAAATATTGAAATGAGTCATAAAATATTGAAATATGTTAGAAATAACATGTTGTGATAATTTGTTGTATATTGTAGTATTCGTGGTTTAGAAAATCACTTTATTCTGCCAAATTTTAAGTTACATGGAAAAGAAGATTTGCTAATAGCATCGTGATATTTCAATACATATTCAAAAACTTATTTTTTCAAATTCACCAAAAAATTTCGCTCAATATGGTCTTCAATTACAATTAGATACATTTATCACCAAATACCGCTACTGCAATTTCTTTGAATTTCATCATTCATTTACAAACTTATTTTATGCTTCTCATCATCACTAGATATATCTGATATGGTACTCTCCTTTTAAAAAGAGTTTGTAAGGTCCTTAAGACAATGAAATGGTGGCAACAAAACTTAAAAATAAAATGTTAAATTTCATTAACTCCAAATATTTGGTTTCAAAATTTAAATTTCAACAATATTGAAGATACAGTTCTTTTGCTTTTTTAAAGGACCACATGAATCTTGTTAAAATATTAAAATACATATGTTTACTATTACGAGAATAAAATTATGATCAAGACCCAAATGTAAAACAGTATAATTGATGATAAAATCTTGATTGCCTTAAAAATATATGGAAATAAAAGTCGATGTGCTTCAAGCGTTCAAAAATAGATGCCCATTCTCAAGATTCACCAGGCGTGAATGAATTGATGTTAATTTTTGGTTGCTCAAAACATTTCTACTTTTATTATCATCTTCTTATATTTTTTAAAATAAATGAAGTTTTTTTCCTTTCAGTTTCTTGGGATTATTCATTTAATAACACAGTATATTAAATTACTTCAAACGATATTAAAATAAGTTTTACACAAGATAATGGCATAGCATCTTAGATTGTAAAAATAATAAATAAATATGGTATAAAAAGATTTATGGCTCATAATTCAAATGTAAAACTTTTTCATTCAGTAATAGGTTAAATAATAAAAAATGATAAATTATAAAAAAAATATTTTTTGCATGAAATTATCTTTGAGTAAATAAGTGTCAAGAGCATGTGCAATTTATTTATTTATTATTTTTAAATTCTGCTATCTGAAAGATATGACCAAAAACGCAAACTTAACATTAAGGGGACACAACTTCCAACCACCTTAGTGACTAAGTGTTTAGGATCAGAAATCTATTTATGTAAAAAATATACATATTTATTAAGAAAAAGTTTTTTTTTGTGTCTGATTTTGCAACTTAATTATTAGTTAGCACTAATTATATAGCATATTTAAAGTTACCTTCAGGAGCCATTATGATTGACACTTAGTACTTGAAAATCCGATTATTAGAACAAAAGTTATTCAGGGTGATATCTTTTTTTATTTTGAGCATTGTACCTTTTTATAAAACAGTTAATTAAAATACACATACAAATATTACTAAAGCGATATCTTTCGAAATAGATATATCTTATATAGATTTCGAAATACTATGACATTTATCTTAACTACTACGCTGTCATAAATTTCGCCACACGATACAGAGATACACATAAATGGACTTGCAAGTTCTAGACTGATTTTTTTTTAAATATTAAGTAAATATAAATTTAAAAGCTTCATACAAATCACAGAACTACTAAGTTCAACAAAAAAGATTATTTTCAGAGTAACTAAATTATGTAATATTTAAAATTACTATAATTTTTGAGCACATGGATTGTGTGTTTTTTTTTTTCGAAAATCACTTTTGTTTCTGTGGAATTTTACCCCAATAACTTACATTTTCTGCATCTCTTGGAATTCCCAGAAAGCTTAAACATCCATGAATGTTTCAGTAAGAAAAAAATTATAAATTTTCTTATAGTGTAATTTTCGAAGCTAAGAAGCAAAGGTCCACTTATGAGGACTGAGATAATGAAGGGGTTAATATAGTTTGATTATTATGTTAGAATACAACACTAAATTCTCATTTGTTTATCGGTACAAGAGACAAAGCAGTGGTTATACCAAGCCAAATGCAATTTTGTACAAAATATAATGAAATCAAACAGTGTTACAAACTATGTACAAAAAGAAAACAAGTGTTGAAACAATATATTAAAGTAAAAAAAGAAAACTAAAACTAATTTTCTAATCTAAAAGTGATCATTATTACCTTTTGCGCTTCTTCCACTTTTTTATCTTCTACTTCTTTAAACTTCGCTCGCATAGGAGTAAGTTTAGCCTGCAATTCTTCATTACACAATTCAAAAACATCTAACTCTAACGAAAACTTAACATCCTGAAAATCAGTAAATAATAAATATGCAGCAACTTGACTAATTTTAACAATAAATTTTTTTATAAAATTCCGAAGTGAGCAGCAACTCTTTCCTTTAAAAAAAGAACAAAAAATTGCATTATTACACTAAAAAGAGGTCAACGACTTATTTTATTTGTGATTTTTCAGATTGGAAATATTGTTTCAAAGGTGTCGATTTCAGAAGCATTATTTTATTAAATAACAGGATTATTTCCAGGGGTCTGTTTAGAAGAAACTTGGGTCCGTTAACAGACCCTTCACAAAATATCTTATCATAAAAACGGACCCTTCACAAATTTGTTTATCTTCATTATTGGTTTGTTAATCGAATAAACCCTTCTTGGGGGGTGGGGGAGAGAAAGACGGCTAGAGACAAAGTTTAAATTCTAAGAAAATATTTATACTTTTACAAACATCACGAGCGCATTCTTATTAATATTAAATCATATTTTTTTTTAAAATAAATAATTGATCAATTTATATTTATGCATAAAATTAATTTATAGAATATTATGTAAATAAAAATTTATTTCTGACAATTTTTTAAATAAAATATTATAAATTTAAGAATTGTTTAAGTTTACTTAATGCGTAACACATTAAAAGTGATACATTACTTAGTTGTGTTGTTTAAAATATGTCAATTGAAATTATTAAAAATGTGAGTGATTTTGTTCCCATAATTCGTCCGAAATGAATATTCTGTGTTGAGCAGTAGAGGCTAAATACCAAATATTTGTATGTTGTACCTCTAATTTAGTAGCAGCAATTGCTGAGCAGAATTTTGTATCTATTTACGATTTAAAAACCTCTTGAAAAGGTTTTTAGCAATTTTTGCAATAACAGGACCCTGGGGGAAAGAATGTGACTTAACGCTTATTTTATATTCACAAAGTATGAATAGTTTTTTCACAATTTCATAAAAACAGGACCTTTCGCAAAATGTCTGGACAGACCCCTGATTTAAACTATTAACAATAAACAAATATAACAACTATTGATTATTGGTGAGTAAGTCTGACTAAATAAGTAAGTTGAGAAACTTCTGGTAATCCAGAAGTTTTTCAAAATCTGCAGACTGTATTCAAGCAAAGAACAGTGCAAAAGAGAAGCTAGCGTGTAAATTGTTTCCGTTTAACCCAACATAATTTTTACAACTAGTAAAATAGGTATAGGTTGTTCAGATATAACATTTAATAAAAAAAAAAGAATAACAAGAAAAAAATGGCACTAAACTCATTTACTTGGAATAACCTCAACTTCAAATATATCAAAAATAAAATAATGAGTCAGATACCCTGAATGTGTATTTTGAAAATATTTTCAAATGTATTTCTAAATACATTACACACATGTATTTCTAAATTTAAGATCTAATGCATATTTATTAAGATTTTATACTGCTTCATACTTTCTCAACAACCAGTATAATACTTTTAAAATGTACATAAAAAATAATTGAAAGTTTAGTATAGGAAGGCACCAAGTGGCATTAAAAAAAAAAACATGAAATCTTCACTAAAAAACCTGTTATCAAATTTATGCTTAGAAATTTTTTGTCAGGTCATTAAACTAGAAAGCTTCCTGCAGCTGCAATGTCTAAAGCTGATGTTTCTGAATACGGAAAAATGCCACTCAGAGCCGGCTACTAGTAAGCTCTTAAATTACATTTTAAAGAATATCAACAAGTAAGAAGTTGAGTGGAGGACAGTAAATTGCAAATATCAAGATTGACTTACCTTTAAAATTTTAGCATTTATGGATTCCTTTTCTTTATAATAAAACCTAACAAACTGTACAGTTAAATACATCGGTAAACGGCTAATTTTACTCTAAAAAGATATGAGAAAAACAATTTAGTTTGCAGTTTAAAGGAATTAAAAAAGTAAGTAAGCCACAAAACAAGTTAATAAAATATTTTACAAGAAATGTTTGTTATTAAGATAAAGATATTTTTTAAGATAAGGTTTAATTAAGTAAAACTTAGTTTAATAATTTGTATTGCCAAAATTTTTTCAAGAGACACTTAACTGAAAGAGTTACGTAACTCTAGAATACTGTATTAGCTTACTTTTGATATTATTTTTTAGTAAAAATGCTACAGTTAAATTTTTTCCTATGTTCATAAATAAATACATTATTTAAATAAAAAGTATGTCTACTGAATTTTTTTCTTAAAGTTTGTTACTAAGATAATATTAATAAAATATGTTTCAAATCCATTAAAGAAGAGTATTAAAATATGCAATATATGACATGAAGAATAAAAACTTATAGTAAATTATAATAGATTTTAAAGATTATTATAGTTTCAAAACTAATTATCAAACTAACTATCTGTTATGAAACATAATATATTACCGATATGAAATAGAAGGAAATGTAAAGTTCAGCAAAGTATTCATTTTTATCAAATAAATTATGATGAGATTTAAAAGCTTGCAATTTATCAAGGAAAAAATGCTAGAAAATAAATATATAAACTTACAGATTTTTTATATTGAGCGTCTCTTCCTAGAGTAGATGAAAATTTTGTGAGTGTCTCTTCCATACGCTAAAAACAAGCAAAAATACTTTAAAATCAAATAATAACAAAAAGAGACATTTCAGCATCCTAATTTAGAACGATTTTAACACACAATTTTAAAATAAGATTTACCTGCTTTAATCCAGTCAGCATAAACTTAACATCTAAAAAAGAATATGTAAATATAGATAATGAGAATTTCATAAATTAAAATAAAATACAATTGACCTATCAAAGAAATCATTAGTCTATGCCAAATGACAATGTTTTTTTTGTTTTTTTTTTAATATTTTAGAGCTACTGCACTTAATAATGTGATGTGCACAAACAAAAAGCAAAATAAAAGATTTGCACTGAAATAAAAAGTTTTATTTTTATAGCCTTTTCCTAAAACGGGAACCTTGCAGATGAACGATAGGTTAACATAGTCACATTTTTTCCGCCAACCCCTTTAACTCAACTGTGGAAATCACCAAATTATTTCATACTATTAGATAGGTAACAATCTTTTATAAATTTAGGAAAATTAGGTGGAAAAACATATTTTAAGAGGCAGAAATAATCAACTGCAGATTAATGCCTGCATTTGATTATGACAGATTAACTACAGATAAGGTGGCAATTTACAAAATATACTTGTAAATATATATGTTAAAGGAAAAAGAATTACCTGTCGATATAAAACAACTTATTTGGAGAAAATTTTCTTTAAGATGTGTTTCTGGTTCATCCTCTGATTCAATACATTTTAATCTTGAATAATAATTAAAGATCATACATACAGTGCAATAAAAAATAAAAAATTAATTGGCAGAATAGTAAAAAATTGCTTATATATATATTATCTACTACCAAAGTATATAAACTGTCTGCCTGTTTTTGCTTACATAAAATCTAAATTCACTTTATTAATACAATGCAACTCTAAAATTCAGACTTTTTAACTCTAAAATTCAGACTTTTTAATTCTAACTTTGATACACATTGATGTTGATTGCTTGTCAGCTATACTTATGTTTTGTTACAAATAAAATTAATACTATGTTTAAAAGCACAACAAAAATAATGCCCTATCACTTTAATTAAGAAATCTAGCGGAAATTTTTTTCCTACAAAATTTAGTACAGTAATTTTTAGTATAGGAAGAGATATTCACATGAGAAACTAAGGCTCTTAACTAACAGTATCATAAAAATTAAAAACCTAGCAAAAACATCATTCTAGTACATTTATTATAAATGTCAAAATTTTAATTATGAATAAATTACTATACGAAAACAAATAAATAGAAAAGACAGCAAAACGGAGAAATCTAAGTTTAATTTCCATAAAACACTTTTAACAAAAACTGCTTAGTGAACAACTCCCAAACAAATAACATTGAAAATTTGTAAGGTGGTTATATTTAAACACTCTAAGAAATATAGCAAGAGAAGGATAAAGAACAGGGAAAAAAGATTTTTAAAAAATAAAAAAAAGCATGAAACATGGAGGTCTGTGGAAAAAATTCATGTCTGCAACTCCTGTTTCTTGGTAAAAAAAAATTGATTAAAGTGGTAGAAAATTAAAAACATAAATTTTGTATTCAAAAAGAAACACTTAAAAAAATTTATAAGATAACTATTTTGCAAGCACATTTGGATTATTCATTTGTGAACAAAATCACTTTAAATCAAACTTACTAAATCAAAAACTATGTATAACTGAAATTTTCCTACTTTCAGAAGGAAAAAAAAACCTCTGGTACCCTTATATTCCAATAACGAAAAACAATTTTTGCTTCAAAGTATCAATACAATTTCATTTTCTGATTAAAGTGAAGAAGATCTTCATAAAATAATAATAATACAAGTTTCAATAAGTTCATAAAATATGCTTCTAGAACTAAAATTGAAACAATTTTTACTTTGGATGTAAATTAAGAGTCCCCCCCCCCCTAAATTTAAAGAATATATTTTTATCACTTATTATTATAATAATAATAATTTATAATAATAATGTGTGTTTATAATTATAATAATAATTTATAATAATAATAAGTGATTTATAATAATAATGTTGATATTTAAAATATTAAACATCATAAAGCAAACAAGATCATGCAATTGTTAAGGATACGTAGAATCAAATGTTCCACCAAAATACTGATCAATAAAACTAGTATATTTGGAGGCTGAAGCTTGGTCTGACAGGTCTTTGTTGGGAGCAGATGGCAATTTCTGCTGCAACATCCTCATCACTTCAGTCCAGCATTCATTCGCATCCTTAAATAAAAATTGTTCAATAAAATATCAAATACTTACAGAAATAAACAAAATTTATAAATTTGACTATGCAGTTGATCCTCGATTCACCAATACTGCATCTTTTGTTTTCTGTATGCATTGCCTTGTTTTAGCAGTACCGTCACAAATGCTATTCTTACAAAGCCCCTCCAACTTTTATTGCTTCTCGGAAAAATTTCTTCTGATGGTAGCTAGGCTAATGCATTACTTTTTTCTTATAAATTTGATTTAAAGTTATTTTTCATACCATTGCTTGCAAATGATTTGAAAGCTTATATTAAAAGCCCTTTATTCCAATCCTCTCGTGGTGAGGCTTTTAAAAGATTGGCAAAATTACCAACAATTCTGTAAGCTGAAGTTTTTAATAGCTACCACTCAATAAAATATTTTATGAAAAGTGTAGTAGTTGGGAACCCTGATACGAGGGTTGCTATTTATATTTCTGGCCAAATAATGAAAAAACAAATATGTAGGAACGAAATTGGTTTTATTGTTTTTCAAAATATTCTCCATGATAATCAATACACTTTTGTGTGCGTTTGAACCAATTTTCAAAGCACTTTTTCCAGTCCGATTGAGGTAACTCCAAAACATGCGTTTTGAATGCATCAACCGCTTCTTCGGGGGTCGAAAATCGTTGTCCAAGTAATTTATTTTTGATGTGTGCGAATAAGAAGAAGGCATTGGGTGCCAAATCAGGGCTGTACGGCGGATGACCCATCAGTTCGATCTTTCGCTCTGTCAGAAATGCCTTTGTTTGAGTCGATGTGTGAGATCTCGAATTGTCTTGATGAAGAATGATTCGCCTGTTCTTCTGCTTTTTTTTGAATTTCTCCGATGACTTCTGGCAAACAAATGGTCGTGTACCATTCAGAATTGACCGTCCTGCGTTGGTCTAACGCCACTGTTGCCACATGACCGTTAATGCCGAAGAAACAGGCAATCATTTGTTTTGATGTGCTTCTTGTCGAACAACTTTTGTTGGTTTTGCCTCGTCTTGGAAGACCCATACAGTTGGTTGCTGTTTTGTTTCCGGCTCATATGCATAGATCCATGATTCGTCACCTCTGTAAATGTTATACATGGCCTTTGATGTACCTTGAACGTATTTTTCCAACATTTCCTTGCACCAATCGACACGAGAGCCTTTTTTTGAGCGTTTGTCAAATTATGCGGGATCCAATGCGAACAAATTTTTTTTTACGCTCAAATGTTCATGCAATATTTTATTGATGCTAGTCATACTAATGTCCAAAGACGCCTCTATCTCACGGTATGTCACATGACGATCTTGCTTTATCAGTTCACGCACAGCATCGATCTTTTCTGGCACAACAACGGATTTTGGACGACTTGCACGGGATTCGTCCTGGATCGAACATCGACCACGATTAAATTTGTTATACCAATTTTTTACAGTGCTGTAGGATGGCGCTTGATCGCTGAATAAAGAATTAAGTTCATCGAAGCACTCGTCTTGACAATCCACGTCAAAAGTTATGAAAAATAATGGCACGAAAATGTTCACGATTCAATTCCATTTTTTGAAAGAGACAAACTTTTCAATTGACTGTCAACAACACAAATGAAGCTATAATGGTAAATCGTCTGCTGAATTTATGTTTAAAAATATCAAACTTTCAAATAAAATCATTTGCGGTCGCCTAGCAACACTTACTGTTGCCAAGGCCAGAAATATAAATAGCAACCCTCGTATAATGTTAACAGTACCCGTTAACATCATTTTTAAAGCTATTAGATTCCCCACATCTATCGTTCAGAAATACTACTGAAATTTTTTTTTTTCAAAATTTCCATTTTTTGTTCTGCGAAGAAAAACAGTAACTTTTAATGCTAATAATGAAGAAAATGAGGATTTATTCTTGTTTGGGGAAAAAAAACTCAAACAGGTTTGATGCCTATGTATTAATTGATAAAAGTGTTGAAACCTGTGTTTTTGTCAGTGTTATTGAAAGTAATGGTGAGAGGTATATTACAAATGCTGAAAATTCATTATTTGCACTGAGAAATAATGAACTTTCATTTCCCTTCTATGAAGTAAGTATTTAAGCATTAGGTAAGTAATTTTTTAGATATTTTTTTTCTACAACTATAGTAAATGTATTAATTTTCAAATCCCTTTCTTATTTATTACTTTTAAAGTCATCATTTGGCATTTTATGTTGATTCTCATTAGTTGTTTTCCCACATCTATCATTCACAACAATTGGTTCCTCGAATAACAATCAATCAAAGTTCTGCTGCAAATGCTAGACAAAACACTAACCTGTTGCATGTATGTACCATGATCATTCTTTTCTGCAAAACGAGGAAATGCCATGTGCAATACTTGTAGTAGAATTAAAGGTTGATACTCTGCCCCACAGGCATCCATAGCATCATATAAATCTCTCAATGCTGTAATATATAAACTGTTATTAGATTTGCTCCAGTTATTAAAAACAATCTGAACATAATATTTCAGACATATGCTTTCCAAATCATAGATTGAACATCATTAATTGATATTAAACTAAAATAAAAGTTACTATTTAAAGCAATTAATATATTAAATAGAATATAAATATTTTTAGTAACATATTAATTAATTTCACTATAAATAATGTCATATAATTTTTGGTAATTGTTACAAATATCTTATTGAACTTTCAATATGAATAATTCCTCATTCCAAAACGATTCTTTACGCGATGTAAGGAAGAGAAATACCCTTAAACAATATGAACTCTTTATCAAAAAAAAAAAAAAAAAAAAAGGAAAATATGTACTTTTCACCAAATGTAATAGGTTTTTTAAGTGGTTACATCAGCACAGAAAAGGAGATCTGTAGTTAATAAATATTAGTTTAAGTACTCAATAATTATTATTTAAAAGTTGCTAACCAATTAAACTAACAGAAAATTGAACTTTTACTGATTTTATGAAATTCAAGTTATCAGGAAATGGCGGCATGTTTTACTTATGTCATATTATGTTGTACTTGAAAAAGCAAAACATGTCCTGAATGGAAACTTTGCTCTAAGAAAGTTGCCTAAAAACATAGATAGAACTTGAAATTTGAATAATGCACATAAGAATTTTGGGAGCTGTATCCATTACCTAAAATCATAACCATAATTAAGAAATTTACATATTGGGCAATAAGTAAAAGATTAATTTTTTTCTTATTAAAATAGCCATATTACCATAGAAAAAAATAAACAAAATTATTTGCTTTTAGTAGCCAAAAGCATGAAAATAGCTGCCTAAATAAAAACAAAAAATTTTCAATATAACTATCATTTTGTTAAATTATTTAATGGTCATATACCACGATAGATTTAGTCAAGTTGGTTGCAAATATGATGATTTTTATACATATAAACATTAGTGTTCTAGCATTAAATTTTTATATCACAAAAATTTTATTTGCAGAAAATTAAATACTTTTAATCACTAGAATTTCAAATACACACACACACATATATGTATATAAACAAAAATTCATTGTTTTCAGAAGCTCACGCAGGCCACAGGTTGTCAACCCAATTCATGCTACAAAACATAGCTAGGAGCACAGAAAAGTCACCAAATAGTTATATTTTCCTAAAAATAGTTGCTTTTTTAGCCTTTTCAGGGAAAAAAAAGTTCCCATATTCGCCCTAGGTAGAAGATAGTTGCAAATAGTCGCCTGCGGCAACCCTGTATTTATTCAATTATTTTGTACTAAACATTTTAGTATTGAGATTACAATAATCAAGTAATTCACAGAAACTAAAAAATAATTAAGTAAAACAAATATTTATTAAAAAATAATAAAGCCTGACTAAATTATTATTTTCTCTTTTTATTTAATACAAAAGCTTAGACTTCGAAGAGTAAGAAAAAACTTATTTTAATAAAGTACTAAAAGTAAAAGATCAGTGTTTTCACTACAGCGCGAGAACGCGAGAATCTCGCATGTTTTTTTCTTTTCTTGCATTAAAAAATGATTACCGCGAGAAATTTGCGCACTCTATAAATCAATTTCAAAATTCGCGAAATTCTCGCATTTTGCAAAAAGCTTCGAATTACGTCATTTAGAATAAAATCAATTTCACTTTTCTTCCTGGATCTTCATTATTTTCAACACTTGCCCTGTTATCTAGCTTCCCTATTTACCAGTAGGTATTGTTCAGAACCTTTTCAAACAAAAGAACACAACCCCTCCGAACCACGGAACCCCTTTCAGAACACATTTCTCTGCAACCACATGTTTACTGTAGGTATGGTTTTTCATATAAGACGTTCAAATTTTTTTATGCACTAATGTAAGATGGACAAATGCCTAGTAAAGGCAAAATCTTCTATGATGATGCAGCAAAAATATTCAATGCTTTAAAAAATAGAAGACGTTAAAAATTTATTATAATAAAAGAAATGATTTTTTTTCCAAATCTATTTGTATTTTTTCAGTTTTTAGAAATCTCACTTAACTTTCTGAAATCTCACCCTGTTTTTGAGAAAGGGTGAGAAATTGTCACCCATTTTTTTTCTATGATGAAAACACTGAAGATGATTTCTCACAATAATTAAGAATTTTACTTACCAGCAGTAATTGATTGAGCAGGAACAATTGTGTTACCAGATGCCAATCCTCCAGTAAATCTGAAAGGGAGACAATGATTACATTTCTAGTTATTTTAATTTTAAAAGGCACATATCTATGATTCATTTTTCGAAGTAGCAATTTCTTATCTTCTAATAGATATATAATTATAAAGCATTCTTACATTTAAACAGGTGCATAAATACTAAACTATACATTAAAGATTACAGTTGCTTCTTGTTAGTGGTCATTATTTTTATTGATTTAATTCCCTGGATAAGATGGGTTAATAAATTTATGGTTAAAATATAAAATACTTTAAAAATGCTTCTACGCCTATCTTTACTAACTCTGCTAAGTATCAAACATTTTAAATCTAATTAAATAATAATAATAAAAACATCAAATGTAGCAACGATCTGAGAGTCAATTGTTTACTTTGTCTCTTATATATTTTAAATCAGTTATTCATATACAATTTCAGTTTTTCATAAATTAGATATAAAAATCAATTTTAACTGAAATATATAATCAGATTCAAATAAAAGTGCACTTCCATAATTTCTGTCATTAATATACATTTTCAGAATTCTTGTGAAAACTGAAGTAAAAGAGGATATACACATTAAAAACAGCAAATAAACATCGAATCAAGGGAGGAAATTAAAAGCGTTCTAAATCCTTTAAATCACGCATAAGCAGAGGTGCCACTTTAAAAAGATTTAAAGACTTAACTTATTTCTTGATCAATTAATATGGTCTAGCATTGTTTTTCAGAATTTATATCCCATTGACTTCGAAATTTAACCTTCTACGATAATGGGCTACATATTAATTCGATCGTTTGGTTATTTTTTTCTAAAACAGAAAATTAATAAATAAATAAAATAAAAATATTTTCTTTTATTTATTTTCTACAGCAAACAAAAATTGCAGTTAATCTTCTGTATCTTTTTACACTTTTCACTGAATAGAAAACCAATAATTGTTTTCTAAAACAATTTATATCTTATAATTTTTTCCTAAAACTAATCATATTATACCTTATCTATTAAAAAAAATTATAGTTATTCATACTTTAGAATAAAGTAGAATAAATCTAAAATGCAGTTAAAATCAATTTGCTTAACCTGATTGTATAGTTATTGAAAAATTACTTTTTGAGGGCTTCTCTCAACTCAGGCACAGTTTTAAGACACTGAATAGTTGCATTCATATAGCAAGTGTTGCCTAGATTTGTCAATCCAGGAGGCAGTTCCAACTACAAATGGAAAAAAATAGAATTTAATGAAAATATCCAATTAAATAACTTGAAATACACATTAATCATAGATGACACTAAATGGAGTTTGAAGAACACAAGAGCGCTTTAAAATCTAAGGATCCTAATAGAAAACCTGGAAAATCTGGAGATTAACACTAAACAGTAATAAAAATATTTTTATATTGTTTTTGCAATTTATTCATAAGTAAATGACATCTTTCCTCTTGCCTCACTTTATATGTTCCCTTTGAGTTTTATTTATTTATTTATTTTAATCTTTTTGATATTTTTTCTTGATAAAATTTTATTTACATATCAGTCTCTCTCTGATGCTCCACACACTATAATATTCAAATATTTTGCTTAGTTTTATTAATGCAATATTAGAAAGCACTATTTTCATAGATTTAATCATGTGAGCTGATAAGATATCCTTTTGTGGTCAAATTTTCTCATTTTAATAATTTTTCTTCCTTTTAAAAATCCAATTTTTCTGTTTCTTTCCTTGCTTTCTTAGTGCTTTTATCAGTGGTGCAAGTGACAAAACATGGCTTTGGAGCAACAAAAAAGCAATTTTGGAGCAGCAAAACAAAGATTTGGAGCATATTTAATAAAAAGAATTATAACAAGAATTTTTAATTTTGTTCATTAATAACATATCTTATTTTTTACATTTATTTGAAGGTAAACAAAATAAGTTTCTTTTCGGTATCTTCCAATGATGTTAAATATTGCTGTTATACATGATTATTTAACCCATCTTTAATATTTTTTTTCAGCTGTAGCTAAGAGATCTTGAGAAGCCATCAATTCTCTTTTTTTTTTTTTTTTTTTTTTTGCAAATCAATTTCAGCAGCTTTTCTCCGTTTCAATGTTTTCACATTCTTTTCGCTTTCTTTTTTCTCAACCTCTAATCGAGCAGAATAATTTTTAAATGCTGCACGAGCCACTTTAATCATATCTTTGTTAACTTCAAAGTTATTTAAATCACTTATTTTGTTGACATGTGACACAACTTGTCTCAAACCATTAACACTATGCGAATTTTAACTTGCCCTATTATCAAGTAGCTTTTTGTTCACACTAAAACCTCTTTCAACATCAGCATTCCTATGTGGTATGCACAAAAGAACTTTAAAAAGCTTTGTTAAAAGAGGATATTTGACATTTCCCAAATTATCTTTCTTCACAAAATAGTTTTTCCAAAACACATCAATTGGTGCATATTCATTTGAATCAGAAGAATAATCTTCTGGTTCCCCGCGTAACCTCGTCCATTAATCTAGAAAAAAAGATGCCGCTTCAGGTATTATAATGCCCTTTTTTATTCCTAGGAAGAACTCTGTATATATATATATATATATATATATATATATATATATATATATATATATATATATATATATATATATATATATATATATATATATATATACAGTTGAACCTGGTTATCTCGAACCTCTTTATCTCGAAATTTCTAAAATTCTCTACTTTTACTATCTAAAATCAATGTATTTTCCATGTTTATGTCGAAATTTTTTTCTTCAAAACCATCGTTTCTCGAATTTCTAATAATAGAGCACAAATGACAAAACTTTTTTATCAGTAGAATTCGAAGACAGAGATGAATTTCGTGAATCCACAGGAAGTAGGGATGAACAGGTTGGGGTTTTTTCTTGGAATTTCAATCACTATCCCTGCACTTCCTTAACTGGAAAGGAATACAATGATTCTGGCAGTAAGTGAGGGGTTAATAAGTAGTGACCATCAGGGGTTAACTTTTCAACATAGATAAAAAAGCTAAGAATAGAAATTCATTTTGACCTCAAAATTGCAACCAATTGATCAATGGATAATTAAGAGTTTTAAAGTGAACTATAAAAAACAGTTGGTATCAAACTTGTAGATGTCATAGATGAAAAAAGTTAGACGCTATCAGAATTACAGTTTTGCCTGGAGAAATGTTTCTCTAAAAACTATCCAAAATGGTTTTAAAAGCTGGTTTTAAGAATAGCTGTGAAGATGATGAATAAGAGATTGAAGACATCAGCAAAGAAGAAGAAAATATTAACACTGAAAATGCATTGCCAGATTTGCCAAAAAATGCATAGCCAGATTTGCCAGAATGGAATGCAGTAAAATCTGGATTTAATGTTGACCTTAATTTTGAAAATTTTTACAAGTGAACAACTGCCTGGCAACATGCGGAACATTGACAAATGTGGAAATCATAGGTAATGTCAAAGGAATATCAGATGAAGAGGAAGAAGCTGAAGATCATATTGATGAATCCAAAGTGAATGCAAAAGTAAAAAAAGCTGTAGAATTCTTATAAATTACTCTGGAATCCCAGGAAAATGTTGGCTATGAGAAAATTGCGATCTTTCTAACCTAAAAAGAATAATCGAAATAAATAAAATTCTACGTCAAAAATCTTGTAAAAATTTTTTTCAGTGTTAAATGTATGTTAAAAAACTGCTATGTAAATAGATTTATTTGGTATAATTAATTTAAAGAAATGTCTATATTTTTCTACTTGAAACAATTAAAGCACTTTTAAGAGAATTTCTTAATTAAATTTGATTTTTTTAGAGTACCTGTATAACTTGAAACCTCTTTATCTCGAACTTTTCGCCTTTCCTGTGAGATTTGAGATAAACAGGTTCGACTGTATAAATATATATAAATATTCATGCATACATGAATGTGTGTGTATATATATATATATATATATATATATATATATATATATATATATATATATATATATATATATATGCATATGCCTTTCAAAAAGAAAAACTGGAACCCTTTGTGAAAAGTTGAAAATTTAGAAATGTAAAATCACATTTTAGGAGTATAACCTATATGCATTTCAAAAATAACACATTCCATTGAAATGACAGAGTAGAACAATGTGAAAAGAATGTAATTTGTAAGAAACATACCGCAGTAGCTAATTCATTATCAGACATATCCTCCATAAAAAGAACTTTTTCAACAGGTTCCTTAGGAAGTTCTTCTTTAGTACCCATCATAAGGACAGTAGCACCCTATAATATATTTCATTAATAAGCTTTTTAAGAATCAATTATTAAAAAATAAAAGAAATTAAATTCTGAAATTAATGACCAAATAATACTATCTCATAAATTTATGAGTGTTAATGTTTATGAGTGTAATGTAAGAAAGATTACTTTAAGTGCCACCATACAATTCTGGTGTCTACATCTCTTGTGGTAGCAAGACAGTAAGAGATGTACACTAATATTATACAGTACACTAATATTGATACAATAAATACAAACTTTAGCATATTTACTAGGGTCATTTTGTCAATAAACAGCTCACTTTGGAACAAAACATGATTTAGAGCAGCAGCATATTTTTTAAAGAATATTCGGCAAATATATAGAAAATTACATTACATATTTTCAGAAAAACAAACTTTAATATCATCAAATTCAATAACAGAATAGAAAGAGTACATTGGCTTGAGTCAAAATGAAAAGTACGCTACATTTAATTGCTCTGAAGATCATATAAAAATTCACATATTTTCAAAAGGTAGCTACTTAACAGGAATATTAATCAAATCATTTGGAAAAGCAACCAAAAGAGTTTGAGGATTTATAAACAAATAAATAATTAAAAAATTCAAAAAATTAATAATTTTTCAACTATTGGAGTATCATTAAGAATTTAAAAATTACAAAACTTACGCAAGTGATTAAACCAGAAACGCTATAAAACCTAAATAGTTTTGAAATCACTGAAATTTTAGTAAGAATACTTACGAATACTTTAAAATCACTGGAAGATTTAAGAATACTTTGAAATCACTGAAATTTTAGTAAGAATTGTATACTTACATCTCTTAATTTTATTGTTCCCCAAACTTCATCCTGCATTAAAAGAAAATTTATCTTAGTAAATGTAAATGAAGTTAAGAATGAATTACACAAATATTGAAAAAAATTTCAAAAAGCAAATAGATAATATATAAATAACTTTTACAATATTTTATTAGAATAAAATTAACACAAAATACTAATAAAATCTTAAATTTACTTTGTAATATTTTAAAACTATAAATTAACACACTTAATTTTAATAAATGTATTAGGAAAAATAAAAAATTTTGTTTCAAAAAAAAAAAAAAAAATAAGGAAGGTTATCAAAAATGTTGAGATATTACATATGATTTTTCCCATTCAAAGCTTGTTTAAAAACAAGCTTTAAATGATGATGTACTACTAAAGTGGCAATACATATTTCGATTGATAAATGACTGACAAAACATTTCTGGCCCACTTTTTACTCTTTCTTTCAACTTTAAACACTATTAATTCAGAGTTTGATATTTTATCCTATATACACCTAACACAAAAATATAAATTCTATATATTTTTTCAAAAAATTTAGAATTAAAAGAATTAATCTTTTAAAAAAGGTTTAAAAAAGCTGCAACTTAAAACATATGACTATCGAAAACCAATATTATGAATTAGAATTGTTGAACTTTATCAGTTATATTAATAAATTTAAAAACTAAAATTTTAAGTTAAAGACAGTAAACATAATAAAGAATATATATTTATGTGTTCTGGAGCATTTTACAATGGTTGTCACATTCAACAACTGAATATACTTTGGTACAATTGAATTATCCTCTTGACACTCGTGAAAATGCACAAATCCTTTGGCGCCATCATAACAAAAAGCATTTTCTAAAATAAATATTCTAAACACATTAAATTTATCAAATAATAATAATACTAAAATAATAAAGGCAAAAAAATGGAAGCGCAAAAATACATAATAAAATAGTGTAATAAAAAGAATCAAGACAAAGTAAAAACTCTATTTTTTACAATTACACATTAAATTATTCTTGATTATATATATTATAATTTATTTTGGCGGCCAAAAATCCTCAATAGCTTTTAAAGCGCAAACAAACAAATCATTATTTTTGAGCAGTTGCTGCCACATAATTCATTTAAATATGCTAAAGAAAACTTGTGTACAAGGATTACAAAGTAAATACGATAAAATTTGTGGTTATTGGTGCAGAAGCTACCTTTTGTCGAATTTTTTTGTACCTAATATAGAGTTTGGCGAAAATGGTCCATGGGAAAATGCCAAAGTACGAATATGTTATTCGGGATTATCCCAAAGTACCTATATTTTTTACACTACAAAAATCCAATTAAAAAATTTTCTAATATTTTTCAGTGCATTTTATATACTTTAGCTGCATCACTCTTTAAAATATTTCTTACTTCACAGTTTGTTTTTTTAATGTATGATAAAGAGCCACAATAATTAAATACAATGGAACAAATTTTTTTCTTCTTTTGGAATTAATATGGTAAGATAAGATAATCTGCCAATTTCACAAGACATCATCTGAAAAGACACATTAAATATCAAATTTAAAAAAGGAATTTTTAATAAGCCAACTATAACACAACCTTCAATGTGGTTCCTTTTATCATAACTTTTTGGCGATCAGGTGGAACTCCTGTGATGGTGAATAACTGGGCTTTAAAAACAATGGGATCATCATCAGTGTTAACTTCCACATCATCATACAGCTCCTTACCCCATTTCACCTTAACTAAAATATATATTTAATAAATGTTAAAAATAATCTTAAAGTGCAGCAATAAATATAATGAATAAGCATTTATTTTTACAAAATCGAATAAAGAAATTAAATGAATACTTTTTTTAGTAAATTTTTAAGATATATTAATTTAGAAAAACACAGTTAATGAATATAACCAAGAAGTATGAAATATTAAAATACAATTATGTATTTTAAAAATGAGCATATTAACCAAATTAACTCAGGGTCGAACCAGGTTTTTCTGCCAAGATACTGTTTTTGGTATTTTGTGAAAATTATTAGTTAACCACTAATTGCTACAAAATATATAATTTTACAAAAAATACACATTTATGTAAAATATATAAACATTTAAATGTTAAAAAAAACCTCTATTGTTGGTTGTTGGAAAACTGACAAGTGACTGATTTGTTCAAAGGGTTTTTGAATTATTTGTTTAATAATGCATTATTTTCATGATTATAAGAAATAAGTTTTGTGAATGGGCAGTTTTTGATGTCTGGGACTTTAAGAAAGAGCCATTTAAAATGTTTAGAATTTAAAGTGATTTTTTCTTTTTTTAAAAAACACACTTTTGAATTCCATCTAGGGTTTTTAAACAAAACAGTTTTTTTTTTTTTTTTTGGAGTTTGAGCTCTGAGCTGTAAAAGTAATTTAAGAATTTACACTGTTCATTTACATCTAGGTGTTATGAATATACATATAAGGGGCCGTTCAAAAAGTACAAAAAACCCGAAGGGAGGGAGGGGATTTGCTATTATGTACGGTTTTGTACGATGGGGAGGGGGGGAGGTATTATACAAAGTACGTACTTTATAAACATACACCAAATTTAAATTTGACTTTATCCTACACCCTCCTTAAGTAAATATTTAATTTTATTTAAAACATAATTATTTTAATTTTTATGAAAAAGGGGGGTAGACTAATAAAATGTACGTACTCTAAGGGGGGGGGGAGTAAGACCTTATGTACAGTAATGTACGAAGGGGGGGAGGGGTTTAAAATTTCTCCATTTTTGTGTACGTACTTTTTGAACGGCCCCTAATATATAGTTATAACTTATCCAACAATGAGAGAAAAAAATTAGAATAAAACCATTGCTTTTCCAACTTTTTTTTCATGAAAGAATACATTACACAAGATTATAACAAATTATTGACAGTTACATTGCTTCTATGAAAGTTACTTATTTCAATTTATAAAAATTATTTATTCCTGGGTAATTTTGCAAAGAAATATGTCTATGTCATAATTAAGAAAATGAAGTTATAGTTGTAAATAATTTACTTCTCAAAGAAATGAAAAAGTTTTACTGCTAGTTTTTCGAATTTTTAAAGTTAGTAAAGATGGCCCTAGTAAGGAAAGCTAAAATTGCATGAATAATAAAGTAATATTTAGACAAATGGTTCATGAGATATTTCAAATTAGAAATTCATAAAAAAATATCCTGACAAAGAGATTATGCATCATTAAATGTTACAAATAATAGTTAATAAAAGCACAAATAAAAATATAATGCAATCCTTTGTTATGAATACCACATCGAAAATTCTAGTTACTATTATCTGAATTCTATATTTTAGAGTAAAAAGCAACAATTTACATACTAGTTGATGGGTTAAATATGAACGAATTATTACTTCAGTAGGTAAACAACAGAATCAGTTGATTAGCTTTAAAACTCAAAATAAATTCGGTATCGAGGTAAGATATTTCTTTTAAAACATACGGAATAGTGATAGGAAATATACTATTAACGAAAATTAATTAAAAAGTTTAAAATGTTAAGAAAAACTAATTACTTGGATAACAAATTAACATTTAATAGGAAATGACTTGCAATATTTAAAAAGGGCTAGTTCTTTACCTTTATAAGAAGGCATATTAATATGGTACTACGAATATGTATGTAATAGATAATACAAAACTTGTTTTAGTTAAGAAAGATGTCTTTATTAAACTGTTCGTTAAATAAATATTTTTTAATAATTACAACACATTCATAACTACTCCATCGTCGGCAATAGTAGTAGCAGTAGTAATCTTTTAATCTGGCGATCCGTTTTGGAGCATAGTGCTTCATAAATACGCTTGTAGCTTTCATGGATTAAGAGAGATAAAAATAGTCATTGTTGTTGCTGTTGTTAATTTGCGTCGCACTAGAGCTGCACAATGGGCTATTGGCGACGGTCAGGGAAACATCCCGGAGGATGATCCGAAGACATGCCATCACAATTTTGATCCTCTGCGGAGGGGATGGCACCCCTGCTTCGGTAGCCCGACGACCTGCGCGCAAAGTCGAGCACTTTACGGTAGCACAGTTTAGCGAGGAACAATACCGCACACCCTCGGTCCCTACGCAGACTGATCCAAGTGGTCACCCACCCGCACACTGACCTTAGTCAGTGATGCCTGACTTCGGTGATCTGCTGGGAACCGTGTCTTAACGATCAGTCCACTGCGGGACAGATAAAAAATAAAAAAACTGGAGATCACCATTCGATCTCCAATTTCCAATTTTACCTCCGGAATTTGAGATCGATCCAATTTCATTTCTGGAATTGGAGATCGAAATTGGAGAACTCCTCACTTCAGCCTTCAACTCCTAACTTCTTCAACTCCTAACTTCAGCCTTCTGAGCCCAAGTCTGCGGGTTCGATCCCCGGCCCAGACACCGGATTTTCGGGATGCAGAAGATCCTCAGCGGCCATGTCTTTTGATTATGCGGCATGTAAAAGATCCCTGGAGTGCCTTATTGGCTCTTGGCATTTCCGGCAAAATTAAATGCCTAGTGCACTTTAGCATCCAAATAGAGTCTCGGTGCTGCCATCTAGTGTGGCAGAAACTAGACGTCCAAATTAACATGACCAACGGTATCTCACCCATTGTGGTGGTCCTGAAAGAGTGGATACCACCTCTGGAGAACGCACTAGTTCTGCTCATCGGCAAGACCGATAATGCAGCTCATTGGAAATAAAAAAATAAAAAAGTTAGGGTGTGGGATTACTATTTAAGATATGTTTTTGCTCGGGTTGGCTAGAGAAAAGGGAATCTTTTTCTTCTGTCTATTGTGATAGCCCTCGAATGAAGAGAAGCTACCATGCCTAAAATTCGCTATTCTTATTTCCATAGCAGCCAGCAGATGGCCTCAGATTTTGTGGCCGGGGGGTTCTCTCCGTAGACAAACTATAAGTAGGTATTTTATGAAGGATTGACTAAATGCAAACAATAACAAGCTTCCTAAATCATAGCCTTTAAATCCGAAAAAAAATTAGAAACCTTCCGTTGCATCCCTCCGCTTATGTTATGCTTTGGAGGCGATATGTGAACAGGCTTGATATTCTAGGAAGTTTAAGTATTGGGATTTGCAATTAAATTTGTCCCGCAGAGGACCGTAAAGACCCAGTTCCCAGTAGAACACCTATGTCAAGCTTTACTGGTTGTGGTCAGTAAGCAGGTGGGTGACCATTTTGATTCAGCCTGCGTAGGGACCAAGGGTGTGCGGGATCGGTCCTCGTTAAACTTTTCTATCGTAAAGCACTTGACTTCACCGGCAGGTCATCGGATTTCTAAAGTAGAGGAACCACTTCCTCTGCAGAATATCAAAATTGCGATGGCATGTCTTCGGATCATCCTCAGGGATGTTTCCCAAACCTTCACCAATAGCCCATTAAGCAGCTCTAGTAAGACGTAAATTTAAGTACCGACCAGCCTACCTATTTAAATTTAAGCATAATTTTACCAGTCATAAGAGTTTTCTGTAATTTTCATATTCTAGTAGGTCTAAAACAAATTTAATTAATTTAGGAAAATTAATATCACAACATAAATAAAGTGTAAAAGGGTGGAATTCAACTGCAACATCGACTGTCGTAAGACGGGGGAAATATCGTTTCAATTCAACTTAAACACCTACGTCGAAATTGATAAATCAGAATTAACTTTACTGAATCAGAATTAACTTCATATGAAAGATGGATATCTTAAAATATTCTACAGAAAATATTCTATAAAAAAGATATTCTATAGCTACATATAATAATAAAATATATAATAATATATAATAAAATATTCTATAAAAAATTCTAATTTATATACAAATATGTTCTAATTTAAGGAGTGTTGACACAGAACAATCCAACACACTTCCAATCATCGTCGTGAAAAAAGGATTGTCAATTTAGGCTGTCATTCTTCCTCAATCTGAGGTGTGTTAAATGTAAACTACGATAATGGGTCTTAAAGACTCAAAAATAGTGCATGCTGAAAACTCATGTGTGAATTCTGAGATGCAAACGAGACTTCATTAGTGAAATACCCTACTCGCAATAAATCTCCCAATCATTCTCTCAATGGTATCGTTGGAATCGCATATGCGGTTTTTTACAATGCAGTATGAATACTCTTTTAAGAAAAGGATAAGCTGATATTCTAGCCTCCTCTACTTTTTAAAAACTGTCCCAGATTCTGGACATCAGGTGTGTTGAAGTAGGCAACCCGTAACCAACTCTCACCGCTAATATGTACTTAATTGTTGAAAAATTCTTTGCTGAGATAAACTATGTTAAAACATACTTTCTTACTTATACCGAAGACGACTTTAACTAACCCTATTTGTGTTTTTGATTTGCCCCTACTTGGATTAAATTTATAAGCCTGCGTATCCATAATCATACAAATATAAAGTGAATTACCATCGCAGTAATCGAAACAATATAGATCGCGCTTTAAAAAGTTATTTCCTTGCAGACTTAATTCATATGTTATCTTCTTTATACGGAGAAAAAATCGATGCGAATGATAAAATATCTTCTTGCTGACAGTAAATAAATTTCATATTGTGCGTACATATTTTTTTTTTTTTTTTTTGCAGATTGTGTTTTCTGTATGATTTATATAATTAAACTATTCATTAAGCGTGTGTAACTTCTTTCTGGCAAAAGGAAGCATTATTATTAAAGGCAATCTCATTCTAAGTTGGCAGTAACATTCTATGTTGCAATACTAACAGCAAATACTATCTGTGCAATGACAGAAAAATATTTATACATATAGAAATTTAATGCATGTAGTTTGTTTATAAGTTTCCAAGTGTAGTTCATTATTATACTTTTTTACTGTAAAACATTTTACTTCTGTTCTAAAAAGTGTACAAAAAGAATTAGTTTCATTTAATTTTTTAGAGTTCATAATATGGAAATAATTTATTTAAGCAGTCATTGTGATTGATTAATCAAGAAAAAAATAATAATTTGGTTTAAATAACACTCTAAATGAACTTTTGATGCAGTGTAGTATTGAAAGGTTACAAATAGATTAAAATTACTGATTACAGTTGCAGATAATTAAGCTGTCTGTCCCTTTCATAAAACACATATGATTTGATATTCATACACAAGAAATTTTAATAGTGATTTTCTTGTTCACACTGAGAAAATGTTTTCTGTTAGGGCAATTTAATACTCAAAAATAAAATTAAACTTTTTTGATATTCTCATATTTATGGTAATGAATAGGAGCTTGCTTTTCTTGTGCATGATAGAACATTGATATAAAAATTGGCAATTAAGTTTTTTTTTAAATATTTTAATAGATAATGTTAAACCTTATAAGTTTGTGATAGTGAAAAAAAATTTTTTTTTTTTTTTTGCTTTTCTTAATTTATAATGAACTATATTTCTGCAGTGTTTATGTGAATAAATTACTAATGAAATCAAATTTGATAATTTCATGTTCAAAACAGTTAATATCATTATTGTTTGTTCCTGTTCATTTTTATAATATGTCTTCCTAATAACAAATAACAACAATTTTACATTATATCTAAAACTGCACTCATTCTTAATGTATCCAATTAAATCCAATACATGAAGTTGTACATTGTTTCTGCAGATTTTTTTGTGATAAAAAAAAACATAAAGTGAAATAATTTAGATTTGTATCTTGGTATATTCAACAAAAAAGAAATATTATTAAAGTAGTTTTGTGAAAAATAGAAAATATTTACATCTCAATATAACTTAAATTAATGTTTTCACAGCTGCATCTATTAAATAAATCATATGCCTGCTGTAAGGTGATCATATTTCTTCAGTATTATATTTTACTTAATTAAAAATTTAGTCAAAGTAAGTAACTTGATTCAGCATGCTCTTTATTTGTATCATATATTATTAAAGGCCTAATTTAATTCAGAATAAGTATCACTCTGTAAGTAAACCTTATTCTCGTTATTCTAACAAGAGTTTTTCAGGAAAAAGTGCGATTAAACACTAAAATTCACACTGGTGAAAACTCTTATTCTTGTAGTATATAAAATAAGGGATTTTCACAAAAAAGTAATCAAACAAAACAATGTCTTGTTCATGCTGGTGAGAAGCCTTTTTCTTGTAATATATGTAATAAAAGTTTTTCTCAAAGTGAGCTTCTGAATAATCACAGTTGTGTTCATACTGGATAGAAACCTTCTTCTTGTAGTATATGTAATAAGAGTTTTTCAGAAAAAAGTAATATGACTACACACAGTTGTGCTCAGAATACTAGTGAGAAACCTTATTCTTGTAGTATATGTAATAAAATTTGTTCACAAAGCAGTAATCTCACTACACACATTTGTGTTCATACTGGTGAAGCGCCTTATTCTTGTAATATATGTAATAAGAGTTTTTCAGATAAAGGGACTCTGAATGAACACAGTTGTATTCATACTGGTGAGAAACCTTATTCTTGTAGTATATGTAATAAGAGTTTTTCAACCAGAGGGAATCTGATTAAGCACTGTCGTGTTCATACTGGGGAGAAACCTTATTCTTGTAGTATATGTAATAAAAGTTTTTCACTAAAAAGTAGTCTTATCAGACACAGTCATGTTCATACTGGTGAGAAGCCTTATTCTTGTAGTATATGTAATAAGAGTTTCTCAGAGAAAGGGACTCTAAATAAACATTACCGTATTCATACTGAGGAGAAGCCTTATTCTTGTAGTATATGTAATAAGAGTTTCTCAGACAAAGGGACTCTAAATAAACATTACCGTATTCATACTGAGGAGAAGCCTTATTCTTGTAGTATATGTAATAAGAGTTTTTCAACCAGCGGGACTCTGATTAAGCACCATCGTGTTCATACTGGGGAGAAACCTTATTCTTGTAGTATATGTAATAAAAGTTTTTCACTCAAAAGTAGTCTTATCAGACACAGTCATGTTCATACTGGTGAGAAGCCTTATTCTTGTAGTATATGTAATAAGAGTTTCTCAGACAAAGGGACTCTAAATAAACATTACCGTATTCATACTGAGGAGAAGCCTTATTCTTGTAGTATATGTAATAAGAGTTTTTCAGATAAAGGGACTCTGAATGAACGCAGTTGTGTTCATACTGGTGAGAAACCTTATTCTTGTAGTATATGTAATAAAAGTTTTTCACTGAAATTTAGTCTCATAAAACACAGTCGTATTCATACAGGTGAGAAGCCTTATCCTTGTAGTATATGTAATAAGACTTTTTCAGATAAATGGATTCTGAATGAACACAGTCGTGTTCATACTGGTGAGAAACCTTATTCTTGTAATATATGTAATAAAAGTTTTTCACAAAAAGGTTGTCTAAAAAAACACAGTCGTGTTCATTCTGGTGAGAGACCTTATTCTTGTAGTATATGTAATAAAAGTTTTTCACAAAAATGTAGTCTGATAAAACACAGTCGTATTCATACAGGTGAGAAACCTTATTCTTGTAGTATATGTAATAAGAGTTTTTCAGATAAAGGGATTCTGAATGAACACAGTCGTGTTCATACTGGTGAGAAACCTTATTTTTGTAGTATATGTAAAAAAAGTTTTTCACAAAAAGGTTGTCTGATCAGACACAGTCGTGTTCATACTGGTGAGAAGTTTTATTCTTGTAGTATATGTAATAAGAGTTTATCAGAATGTTTATGTTAAAAGTTTTCTTTTTTTTCCACCTAAGTCCACCTAATTTATGGCAGTTTTATTCAAACTGGTGAAAAATCTCATACTTTTAATATATTTTTTTAAAAAAAAGGAGTTTTTCATTTTTTAAAAGCTGTCTTTACTGTTTGTGTTTTCGCTGGTGAGAACCCTTTTTGTTGTAGTATAATAATGGAATAAAGAATTTTTCTCAGAAATGTCATCTGACTAAATGCAGTATTGTTGATACTAGTGACACCATATTTATGAAGTATGTGATAAAATAGTTTTTTAAATAATAGGGATCGAAAGGTTTGCATTCATGTTCATATTGGTTTTAATGTACCTTGATTACTGGATTATATTACTTTATTTGCAACCAGTTATGTTTGACTAAAATATAAATTGTTACTAATTTTCTTAGCATTAGAATCCTGAGTTCAAGTTAATATGTTTTTTTCAATGAGAAAGAAAAAGACTTCTGGCAACTTTTAATTAAAATCATTTGTAACATCTTTATTTAATAAATCTTTTCTAACACATGTTGTATAATTACTTCTATAAAAGTAGCTCTTGTAATTTTATTACTAAATGTTTTTTTTTTCCTTTAAAAAAAAGACAAGTGGTGAAAAACCCAAATTAACATCTAAAATTACTTTTGGTATTAATATTTGTAAAGAAAATTTCACTAATTGAGAAAAAATTCAAGTTATATTAGGTAAATAAGATTCAGAAGTTGTCTGTCTTTTATTGTTGGGTAAATGTATTTTTAAAATAAAATAAATTTTTGCAGATTAGCGAAAAGTAGTTATTAAATATGATTTCCAAGTCAATTTGGATCAATACATGAAAACACTTGTATATAACACTTATGCTACCGGGATACATATTTCTCACAAAAAAGATCAATAATATTTAACCAATTTTAAAATCTATTGAGTACTTACCTACTGATTCAAAGTCTCTCATAATATGATTACATCTAAGTTTAACTAACTTCAAAATATCTGTTAAATGCAATTTTATTCGAAACCAAAAATCCAGTCTCAAAAATAAAATAAATTTATTCATAGATTTAATTAGTTAAAAATTTTACTTTTCTGAATAATGATTAGTAGTATTGAGTTATAGTCTTTTCATAAATAAGAGTTATTCATAGAGTTTTAATGTACCGATGAGAATTTACATCAAAGAAATAGTTTAAAAATTTTGATTTATATTTTAAAGTGTTTAATTTGGAATGAACTGACAGTTTTAAAACATTAACATCATATTTTCTAGTTATTAAATAGTTTCTGTAACAGAGCGTGATAGTAATAATGATACTTATGCGACTTAATAGAGAATGAACGTTCACTCATCTAGCATGGATATAAGAAATATGAATTCTTACACAAACGAAAAGTTTTATCTAGCGGGCGTCTTCGAAGTAGGTCATGATGACCATTTTTTAAATAAATAAACATACATTATGGTTAATCGACTGAATACACCTTATATGTAGTACAGGAGTATAGAAAAGTTCGAAATTTCCAAAAACCAGTATATTTTGTTACGAAAAAGTGACAAAACGGCATTTTTTTTTATTTGTTATTTTCATATTTTTTCATAGTTATTTTAAATTTTTTATCTAGAAAATAAAAAGTTTTCTTATGTCTATTTGTTATTTGTAAAAGCCAGAAGCACGTTTGAGGAATCAACTAAAATGTGGAAATATATATTTTTACTAAATTAAGTTCGAGATTTTTGTTCAATTTAAAATAGTATTCATTTGAAAATAAAGTACTTTGAATCATGTTAAAGGATAATTTTAGAGTTTTTTTTTTCTTCAAAAAATTACTCATTTTGAAGTTTATTTATGATGAAAGAAGGACAGGTTGACTTAATGTGCAAAAATAGATATGTGATGTGCACAGGCTAAATTAAAACATACTGATATTAATTTTTTAAAATTTGTGTTTGGTTCACAACCAGTAAGCATTTGTAAATTATAGGTAACTCTTATGAATGGTAAAATTGTTTCCTTTTCATTATCTGTAATTTATCAACATGTTTATGAAGTTTTAATAAAAAACTTTGTGTTACTTAAAAAATTGGAACAGATGGTGTTAGAATTACCTAGTTTAGATGTTGAGAATAACTTAATTTTCAAAAATTGTGGTATTAATTGTTCTAATTATCATTTATATTCTGTTTTCTTATACATTAAATGATATATCTTGAAGTTCAGTATTTAACCTGTTGAAAATTTCATTCTTGCTGGCCTTATGCCAAACGAGCAATAAGGACCCTGTTGTTATATAGTTCCTATTCAAGTAGACAAGCATTGTTAAGAAAATGGTCACTCAACAGGCCTTAGGTTACCATTAAATTTATTAAGTTACTCCACCAGTGTAATTTTACAGCTACAAACTATTTTCATATTTATTTTAAAAATTGAACCTATTTTAGCGCCTAATCTGCTTTCTGAAATCTTGACCACAAATGTTATAGAGTTTACAATTTACTAAACAGTTTTAATAAGCTGTTTGCATCTTCTGATCGTAATTCATTGTTTTAGTCTCATAAATTTAAAATCAGCTTAATAATGTTACTTTTTTTTTACCTGTATTAGTTCCAATTAGATAATAAATCGTAAAGATTCCATACGTTTACAGTTACATTCCATATGAGACAATTATTCTATATTATTGTTATAAATGCTTGTTATCTCTTTAGCCCGAGATGTTGTACATAGTTTCCAAACCATAGACTTTTATATTTACGGTTACTAAACTATACGGTTATAAAGCAATTAAATTCTTTAGACATGGTTAATTAACTGTATTAGGTGTATACAGTAGGACAACCGTTTAGTAGTGTTACCATGATATTTTAACCGTGTTTGTTGTAAACGGTTTTACATTCGTAAAGGTAAAGAAATTTTCTCAACCGTAAACTTTACGGTTAATCGGATGGACAGACTGCTGCCGTTCATTTTACCGTAATGTTGGAAAGAAATTTTTAACAGTGTATGCCTGGGTGATGTCGATCACTTACTGTAAAAAGGCGGTTAGCCGAAGATGATGGATAGCAGAATGTCACATCTCCGACGAGATAAGAAACCGTGAAGGTTCTTGGCGTAAGGCTAATCGCCCAAACCCCGTTCTCTTCATGGTTTTGCATCCATGGTTGTACGCTAGTTAGTGCTATCGGTCTACATGAGAAAATAAGATATCTTGGCTTCTCAGGTTTGACTAATGAAAGGATCAATGCAGCTTTCCATTCAGAGGTAATTTGGACCAGCAACCTCAATGTATTCATAAGGAAGGGTAAGATACGAAATATGGCCTATCTTCAACACCTCTAAAGCACTTTTGAGCTTATTTCATCCTGGCCAGGGTATATTTACTCGATCTGTTTGATGGCCGACTTTAACATTGCCAAATGAGAAGGTGATCTCAGAGAGAGAGGAGAATTTAAACTGGAGTCATGTGATTCAGGATATATTTCTCGGTCAGATGTCTAGCATAAAATTTATCAAAAAAGTCAGTCTGCTGTTTTGGATCAAATATGTGTTGTGTACCCTGATTTAAGATGTAATGAGAGTCAACAATTACGGATTGTCTGCATTGAAGATTTTTTTAAATACATTTTTAAAATATCATGAGTGGATTTCGAAAAGTCACATACCTCGGACAAATACTTTTGGGATGCTGATTTTACGGTTTGTCAGAAAAGAGCAACTGGCCTTTTGCACTTGTACCATGAGTCCGGGTTGCATGATTGCTTTGTTTCCTTTCATATGAAGAAGCATTTCATTCGTTTTTTGAAACTTCTTGTAGTTTTAATACTTCTTTTTAATTTAAAGAATTAACGAGTGAATCCAAATAAATTCGTAACGTATATCTGTCCTTTTTAATAAATCATTGAATACATTTTTAAAATATTAGCCTTCGACAGCCTTTAAAGATCTACGTTTTTCACAGGGTTTGTATCTTTATGATTGTGGTGGTAAATATACGTTAACACTTTATAAGGTAGTAGTAAGCATACTTCCCACCAACGTCATTTATTTTTAAATGTTTCTGGGAATCTATTTTTCAGAAAACACAGTAAAAAAAAATAAAGGGTTTTGTTTACATAAATGTGGGTGACAGCAACGGTTTGCGTGATGTTAGGAAGAGTTACGAACACTGCGGATCTTTTGTTGTAGTTCATTTACGTCGCACTGGAGCTGCACAGTGGGCTATTGGCGACGGTCTGGGAAACATCCCTCAGGATGATCCGAAGACATGCCATCACAATTTTGATCCTCTGCAGAGGGGGTGGCTCCCCTGCTTTGATAGCCCGACGATCTGCACGCGAAGTCGAGCACTTTACGGTAGAACAGCTTAACGCGGACCCATACCGCACACCCTCGGTCCCTACGCAGACTGATCCAAGTGGTCACCCACCCGCACACTGACCGCAGCCAGTGATGCTTGACTTCGGTGACCTGCTGGGAACCGTGTCTTAACGATGAGTCAGTGTTTTCACTGCAGCGCGAGAACGCGAGAATCTCGCATTTTTTTTCTTTTCTCGCAATGAAAAATTATTACCGCGAGAAATTCGCGCATTCTATAAATCAATTTCAAAATTCGCCAATTTCTCGCATTTTGGAAAAAGCTTCGAATTACGCCATTTAGAATAAAATCCGTTTCACTTTTCTTCCTGGATCTTACATTATTTTCAACATCTGCCCCATTATCTAGCCTCCCTATTTACCAGTATTGTTCAGAAACTTTTCGAACAACAGAACACAACCACGGAACCCCTTTCAGAACACATTTCTCTGCAACCACGTGTTTACCGTAGGTAAGGTTTCTTCATGTAAGACGTTCAAATTTTTTATGCACTTATGTAAGATGGACAAATACCTTGTAAAGGCAAAATCTTCTATGATGATGCACCAAAAATATTCAATGCTTTAAAAAATAGAAGACGTTAAAATCTATTATAATTAAAGAAATGATTTTTTTTTCAAGAGTTTGTGTTTTTTTAGTTTTTAGAAATCTCACTTAACTTTTTGAGACCTCACCCTGTTTTTGAGAAAGGGTGGGAAATTCTCACCCATTTTTTTTCTATGATGAAAACACTGGATGAGTCCACTGCGAGACCACTGGGGATATTTTTTCGTCTTTTGCTTTCATCCATTTGATCACTTCTCATCGAGTTTATTTGTAGGCATAAACACGGAATTTAAAAATTCGGTTATAATTGAGTGCAAGTTAAGATTCAATTCTTTACAGAAGGTAAAAGGTTTTAAAATCACACTCGTCTACTAACCATTTTAAAAAATGGTCGCATCAATCAAAATTATATTCGTTAATAAGCTAAAAGAATTTCTTTTTAATCGATTTCGTTCTCAAAACTATTTTAATACAATATTACGAGAAAAATATGGACCTATAAAGGGGTAGGGCGGTCTATAAAGGTATGTAGAAATTTCATTTTTTAAACAGTATTTCATAGTTTGTAGATAGCAGTATGAAGAATATTATAGATATAAATTATTTAAATCCTTCTCGCCACAGCCCATTGACTGTCAGATATGTCATGAAGATTAAGACTCCACAATTTTGAAGACAATGTGGTCAGCACGATGCATAGTGCAGCATTTGATTCCCAGACAAGTTGGTACTCATCGATATGAAGTTAAGTGGATTAAAGCCACCAATGGGATTGAACCCAGCCCTCATTTATACAGATATATTTCCTTCGCAAATAGTAAGCGTTAGTGATCAAAAATATGTTAAAATATCTACGCTTGTTCCATTTTTGTCATCATTTTGTAAAATTTGCAAGATCTAATTTAGATTTCTTTTTTCGCTGGAAGAGCTTTTGTAAAATATGTGGTATTGGTGAGGCAATAATTTTTTAATGTCTTGGAGATTGTTACATTTCTTTGGGAATGATCTTTCAGACACCGGAATTTTTTTTAAAATAAAGATATTTTCTGAAACGGACCCTGATTGTCTCTCAATTTGTTACTCATTGCCATTGTCGGAAAATTTACATTTTGAATATACTTGGACTCTCGGACCTTGAAGTTTAGGATAATGCTCCGTAATGATTAAGTTTAGTATTTAAAAACAAAATTCCTAGTTAAGTTGTTAAAAATTTGGATTAACAATGAAAAGGCCCATCTTATTTTCACAAATACGATTCAATTTAGAGTGGTGTCCATTTTCATTAATGCGCAATTTTAGTTCTGCCCATTTTCTTAAATTTCTAAATACGAATTTTCGGTTGTGCCCAATTTCTTAAAAAAGCAATTTTAGTTGTGCCCATTTTCTTAAATACGCATATTCAATTGTGCCCATTTCCTTAAATTCTTAAATACGCATTTTCAGTTACGACCATTTTCTTAAATTTTTAAATACGCATTTTCAGTTGTGACCATTTTCTTAAATTTTCAAACACGCATTTTCAGTTGTGACCATTTTCTTAAATTTTTAAATACGCCTGTTTAGTTGTTCCCATTTTCTTAAATAAGACTTTTGAGTTGTGTCTATTTTTTTGAATACGCATTTTGAGCTATATCAAAAACAGAGAACAACCTAACAATTTTAAAAACCTTCTGTGGCGTACTGAGGCTATAATTTTGTAGTAATCTGTACAAACTTTGAATCTATTCTATTAATTATATATAATAGCAAAAGGAAGAATTTGTAAGAATCCTGAAAGTTAGACTGTGTTAGAAAGGGGCGATTTCAGCCCCAGCCTTAAAAGTTGTTGGCTTAGGGAGGGAAACCGTGAGCAGTAAATTTTTTTCATAGGATTAACATTGTTGCTATTTTGCAGATAATTTTTCTTACTAAAAATTTAAAAAAATATTATTATTAATATTTTCTAGCTTACTGCTCTATTTATCCAAAGATGAGTTAGAGTGTGAGGCTTATAGCAAGTTCTTAAATAATCATTGATCTTAGATTTTTTTTATTTTTGCGTCACACAAGTAATGTTGGCATGAATGGAATTCGAGGAAGACAAAATAGAATTAGTATTTTGAAAGCTGTCTGGAACCATGTGCTTATAGTTACGTATTTGAAATGTGTTTTTATAAATCTAATTAAAACATTAACTTTTTAATTGTTTCAAACTATGTCTTTCCATTTTTTGCAAGCAAGATTGCAAAACGTTAATTAATTTCAACGAGGTATAGTTTTTTTTTAACTAGTAATACTATTGTTATTATTTAACCTTTCTAATTTTTAGATTTTAAACATTAAGTTATTCGAGAACTTAAATAAATAAATTTAAAAAATTATTTATTTTTAAATGAAACGTTTCTGAAATCTGATTTTAAATGTTAAGATATATGTATTCCGCATACTATGTTGAGATGAAGTATTCTTTGAAATTAAAGAGCTTCTGAAACTGAATCCACTCTAATTAATTCTAAAGAATACTTTGGAGACACTCACACTTTTGGGAGGTGTAAAAAATTCATTCTAAAATAAACACGATGACGTGTTGTATATTCAAATCAATGATTCGATTTTGACGTCAAAAAGAATGAATGGATGCCTAGGCAACAAACACGCCAAGGTTAGGGTCGCATGCGATCTTGGAAAATTTTATTCGTTTATTTTGTTCCAACCTGAACTCATTTAATATTTGAACTATGATCTTAATTGTTATTTATGAGCATTTGAAAGAAGCGGGGAAAAATTTATGCTCTATTATGAGAGCAAAATTACTGAACTTGTTATAAATAGACTTCCGTAAAATCAGTATAATTATATTTTCAAAATTCTTTTTGGCTCAATTTGTATTCTGTTAGAGAATTTTCCTTTATAGACATGAGTGCTTCATTGTATTAATAAATATTGGATGTTGATTTATAGAAGAACCGCTTTTAATTAGATATATAAAGTTACAGTTAGGACTAGACTGTTAAAATACATTATGTAGGTTTTTTTAATGATTAAAATTAAAGCTAATAAGTACACGAGTACTTCTATTATTAAAAGGCTACTAAAATTACTAAATTAAGACAAGTCCAACTCGCTAACTTCTGATTTTATTTTTAAACCCCTGCGTATAATAATTTCAATGCGTGGAACCAACAATGATTGTGTTAATTTATTAATATTAGCTATTAGGTTACGAAATCAAGCACAAAATAGTGTTTCAAAAAAATTGTGATAATTTACTGCCATGCCGCAAACTATAAATGAAAAAATATTTTTATTTATTTATAAATTTATTCGCTATTTAACTAGTTCACGCGTTCTCTAAATCGTCTATTCACTGATTCGTCTATTTTGTAATATTCTGAATCGCGGATTCACCTGTTCAATTCATTGACTCGGCTATTAACTAATATTTTGCTTCGGGTAGATTAGCCGATTCAATAGTCAGTTCACTGATACACCGACTCACTAATTAAGGTATTTATCGATTCGTTTATTCATTGATTCGTTTACTTTCCCATCCATTTTCATTAATTTATTCAATTACTTATTTATCTATTCTTTCACTTTTTAACTAAGTGCTAAATACCCGTTTTACGTATGGGACAAAAAAAAAGTTAAGACAATAAATCGGTATTATACTACGAACTCATGCAAAAATACCGACAAATTTTATAAAATTTTTAGATTTGTAGTAAATTGTTATTTTTAACTTAGTTTTTAATAATAAATATTTTCAAATTCTACATTTACTTCTTATAATTATCATTTATTGCCCTCCCCGTTGCCTTTACGTTAATAGGTTAAGCAAAATACGTTTTCAAAAGTACACATGCCATTAAAAATAATGATTAACAATATTCAGCATTATTTGTATGATGCTAGTTCTTATTACCAACTTATGATAGTCAAAACTGACTATAAAAATGCAATTTCATTCGAAACGATCTCTAATTAGGGTATAAGTTTTTCCCTCTAATATTTGTTGCTATAATTTATATAAACTACTTAAGTATCTATATCTTTTATTAGAATATATCTAAATTTAATAAGACATGAGCTTTCTTCATGAGTAAAAGAATTCAAATTTATGTGTCTAATACAGTTTAAATATTCGAATCTTCCCAACATCTTCTTAACACTGAGACCCATTTCTCGTAAATAATACCTAATTGTCCTCGGAGTTGAAGTTGGGGTTGATTTGATGGTTGAATTGAACGAATTTTCGCTATGTGTGATATGGCCTTATGGCTACATATTTTCTCCTTGGTTCAGTTAATTTTTTCCGGGATGGACATCTATTTTTCTGAAAGAAAATTTTTTTTATAAAAAAAATTGCACCATTATTAATTAATAATAATAAACTAGTAATGAATTATTATATAAATTATTAATGAAATATTAAGTTTTTACGTTTGATGTATTAAAAGATCAAAATTAAATTGTTATTTTGCAAGACATAAATTCTTTATTCACTAAGATAACTGACGATTAAAGCTTTAAATAGTTCTGCGCTACATCAGTACAGGTACATATTCGATCCAAGTGTCGTCGCAAAGGCAGTTGGTTGTATTAATTAATACATCCATTAATGAATCCGAAATTAAATTGTTTCCTATGCTAGAAAAAAATACTTAATTCTCAAAGACAATTAATATTATGAACTTAAAATTTCTCTAAGCTACATCTGTACCTCTTCACACCAATTACCATCGCCAAGAATCAAATGATTTTTGTACACGTAGAAAATTTTAAAATTTAAAGTAGTGGCTTGTCCGGGGTGCGTCTTTCTAAATGAGTCATCATTTTAGAACTCTAACTACTACAACGCGTACTTTTTCACCAACATTTCGCCAAAAGAGGCAGCTGAATAAATTTATAAGCTCTGCTATTTTAAGAAAAGCGCGAAACATGTCTGTGACGACCAGCCTGCAAAGTTTTTTTTTCCCTAGACATCAGAATATTATTACCTTCTTTTCCACTTCATCGTTATTATAAAACAAAAAAAAGTTTTTAAATTATCAATTCTGCTAAAAATTGAATTTTTTTATATCACCAGCATAAAGCTTCTTAGAGCATTTGGGCAGAGGCCCACTTTCTCAACCCTTGTTGGCTCTGCATACTCAAAGTTGAAATTTCTAATTCAATGGTTTATTTAAAATTAGAAAATAAATCAATTCAATTTATTTCTAAGTAGAATAAGCTCTTAAGCATTACAATGTCTGTTAAACTGCTGTTAAGAAATTATTAAAATGCAAGCTCTTTTTTGTGTTAACCGATCAAATCTGCTGTTAAAGGAAAAATGATCAATTTTTCCGTTGTGGTTTTTATTTATTTATTTTTTCTTCTCTTTTTTGCGTTTCTCATTTATATTTGAATGTAATTAAGTCGAAACTCAGTTGGACGATCAAGGTTAGGTAAAACAATCACATTGCGTGAAAATACTGTTGCTGAAGAAGGAGTGAGAGATAGTTGCTATTATTAATTGGCGAAATTCGATTGCGGTTGATGATATCTGATTTTAAAAGGTTCCGCAGGGTTGACTAAGAGTTAGTCACCTTCTGTTTTTATTTTAAATAGTTTCTTACAGGCTACTGTCTTGTTATCGGCAGAACTGTATAATATAATGCGTGTTCGATCAATACCTCCTAGAAAGGAATCAAGCCTCACGACGGGTTACTATAGGCGATGATGACGTAGTAGAGTTAGGCCCAGAGGGAAACCAGTCAGGGTAGCTATTTTTACGAAAAACTCCGAATCTGATCAAACGAGCCATTGGCGATATTCTCAAGTATTATAACCTGTGTCGGCATTCAGCCAATTGGCGAATATTTTTGATTTGAATTTGTAAACAACCGTGTGTGTTCTGGTGTCAACGTTCTTCGTAAAATTTATATTTATTCAACAAATGTTGTAAATGTCAGCATTAATTTAATTCTTAGTGTTATGGATAATTGCCAATGAGTGCTGTGTACCAAACTGCAGAGGATTTTACAAAGTTGATGGTACAAAAGCATTAAATTTTGGATTTCCCAATACGTAAGAAATGGCTTGCCGCCATGCCAAGAGATTTTGAAGTTGCAAAGAATTCTAAAGTGAGTAATATTTGTTCTTATTTTTAAAAATTTAATTATGCTTCTTTATTATATTTTTACTAAGAGTAAATTATTTTAAATTGTGGATAAATTATTTATAATAATTAAGTTGTTCTTATCAATCATATCGCAAACTATTGTAATATATAGTTATTTTTATAGAGTTTTATTTTATAAAAATATTAATAATTTTAGTATTTTATTAAATTTTTGCTCAAACTTTAAACATTTTTGTTTGACCATAATATATTGTAATTTATTTGATTATGAAATTTAAATCTATTAATTTTTCTACAAAAATCTATTAATTTTTCATACATGAATATAGTATGTACTATTTATTTTAAATGCACATTTAAATATTGTATTCATTTTGTTATAGGTATGTGAGATGCATTTCAAGGAAAATGACATTAGAAAAGAGATATTAAATGACATTAGAATTATTTTTAAATGCTACTGAAAGTTAAACATATATCAGTAAAATTTATGTTTACATTTTATTTATCATTTTTTGAATTTGCTATTTAATAAAATATTTATTATCTAAGGTTGCTTACTTTATTTTAGTTTATCAGTGTGACGGGTAAAAATTATACTTTTTTAAATGTTACTGAAAGTTTAACATATTTCAGTAAAATTTGTGTTTACATTTTATTTATCGTTTTTTGAATTTGCTATTTAATAAAATATTTGTTATCTAAGGTTGCTTACTTTATTTTAGTTTATCAGTGTGATGGTAAAAATTATACTTTTTTAAATGTTACTGAAAGTTTTAACATATTTCAGTAAAATTTGTGTTTACATTTTATTTATCGTTTTTTGAATTTGCTATTTAATAAAATATTTGTTATCTACGGTTGCTTACTTTATTTTAGTTTATCAGTGTGATGGTAAAAATTATACTTTTTTAAATGTTACTGAAAGTTTTAACATATTTCAGTAAAATTTGTGTTTACATTTTATTTATCGTTTTTTGAATTTGCTATTTAATAAAATATTTGTTATCTACGGTTGCTTACTTTATTTTAGTTTATCAGTGTGATGGTAAAAATTATACTTTTTTAAATGTTACTGAAAGTTTTAACATATTTCAGTAAAATTTGTGTTTACATTTTATTTATCGTTTTTTGAATTTGCTATTTAATAAAATATTTGTTATCTAAGGTTGCTTACTTTAATTTTAGTTTATCACTTCTAACAATCACACTTCCACAGGAAAAAAATACAAATTATAATCATGCTTTTGATATGTTTTTTTTTACTATCTAAACCTTGTTTGAAGACTGCATTTGATTTTCTAAATTTTTTTAAGCTCATTTTATGTCATTGTTTATAAACAATTTCTATTTTATTTCGTATGCTCTAGTTCTAATAACATGCAAAACATAATCATTAAAATCCAAAATAATCATCTACTAAAAATGTAAGTATCATATTATAAAAATTAGACCCCTTTCTTAGTTTTATGTCAAAACTATAATAATAATAAATGTGTAAAATCCCTTTAAAAATATATTTCTTTGTTTTTAATCCATACATTTTATAACAAAAAGTTAGATAAAATTTTCCAATTTATAAAATAAAACTGATATTTAATGCTTAAAAATATATTTTTTTTCATTCACACAACAGTTATTTTTGTTAGAATTGATTTATTGTTAATCATTTCTGAAAACAAATAAATATATTAAGCATTTTTACACAATTTAAGAACATTTAATCTAGACAAAAAAAATAATAATAATAATTTGTAGAAAGTAAAAAATTAGTAGAAGAGTAACGAAAAAGTGTCGAGAAACAGAAGGGAAAAAGAGAAGCTTCGTCAGAAGTGATCAGCAAATCTGGGCCTAACTGTATGAGTCATCGTTTTCCGTCCTTTGGCTTTCTTCAATCTAGGAGGTATTGGTTCGATAGCAAATGAATTTTTTGGCAAATGGCGGCCGTTGTTATGTACACATCTTCTTTGCTTTGAAATTTTTTTTTATTTTCTTTAATCTTTTATTCCAACCCATATTTTCTTCACAAATGTTTGTGAATCCCATATTTGGTTAATTTTTTAAGTATTGCATTTATGTATAAGTTTTATCAACACATGAATTTTATAGCAAACAAAAGGTGTTCTTTATAACAAGTAAATAAAAGGGAATTTTTTTTTTCTTAGAGGGAGAGAAAACAAAGATTTTGATTAGGTTTCAAAACCTGAGCTTAAACGTTTCCTTCTACTTGTGAACATATAAAAGTGACTTTTTGTTCTTCGTAGCTTTTATATTTGATAATTTCGACCTTCTAGTTAAACAAGTTTATTGGTCTTTTCGTGTTTGAGGAAACGAGTTAGACTATTCTATCAAAAATCTTAATATTGATATAATTTGATGGTTTATTAAAATTTAGAAATTAGGAGAGAAATATAAGACTGAGTATTTGGGTGGTCACAGATATTTTGTCTTTTAAATCACCACACATATTTTTGCAGAATCTTCTAATTTTCTGATATATAATTTATTAGAAGGACCCGAAAATTCTACAAAGATATCAAGCCTTAAGTGGAAGTGGATGCTATTTATTATAAAGGAGCTCTAATGACTTTTTATATATTATCTATCTGCACCTGTGCTACTTTATTATCTAACAGATAGACAGATCTATATGAAAATCAAACCATACTTTACTTTTCGGTTGATTCTCTGACGTTAGTTGAATGTCTGTCAAGCTAATCTCTCTCTTTTTTTTAAAATCTTTAATGCAAATAAATACTTGACATCATTATGTGTGCAATGTCTTCTTTTTTCTCTCTGATATATTTAAATCAAAGATCTTACATATGGTTATCATAAAATTATTTGCAGAAATTAGAGCGAATTTCTGTTTTTCCAATCAGTAATTATTCAGAGTATTTTTTGTTGTATGCGAAATTTAAAAATTGGATATTCATTTTAGACACGCATATTTTTTTTAAAACATTGATATTATTTTTTTAAACTAAGAGGGAAAATGGTGTAACTTTGCAATTCAAAATAGTGTTCAGCATGCACCATAGACTATTAAGAATTGTAATGGTGGTTTGAAAATGCAAACCTTTTAAACTGGTGAAGGGTGTTGCGTAATGGTTTTGATGAAGAAATACATAAATTCATGCATAGAAACAAATTGATACTTAAAGACTGTAATTATAAAGTTTCTTGATAAAGAAATTCTCTAAAAATTTCGTCATTTGACTAAACGCCAACGGTATCCACAAGGCATAGGTTATTGAAGCTTCTTCTCTCCCAATGTTTTTAAAATTACCCTAAATATTTAAAAAAATATTTAATGATTTGCTTAAAAAACTAAAAAAGCGATACGTATTATAAATAGGATTGTTTCTAACACCACTCTAAAAAATAGAGCGTAGATTATTTCTTTCATATTTTTGTAAATAATTATTCACAAATTTAACGTATTGTATTATTTTAGTGTAATACTTTTTTGATATAAATAAACCACACTTATATCTTGATAACAATTCTATAATTCAAATATCATTTATAATTTTTGTGCCCAACCAAATCCATAACTATTAGAAATTAAAATGAGCATCAAATTAATTATAATAGTAATAATTCAAACGCTACAAGTATTGGCAGTTTTGTACCAGAGTATGGTTTCTTGCGTTAAGCAATTTTAAAGGAAAATAATAGAGCAAATTTTTAACTTCAAAATAAGAAAAATCAAATTCCTTGGTTGGTTGGTGTCGTATCCTCTATAGAATCATATTTCATGGTGTGCTTGAATAGTTTTTGTTATTTCTATGGCATTAAAAGAATACAAATCCTCTTCTGTGGGGTAGTTTAAGAGGTGAAGGCCTGCAGCGACTGCAGGGCAGTTAAAAACATGATATGGTGTCAGTTCCACATTAAGACAGTTGCCACAGTTTTGATATTTTCTAGTCTTATCTGTAGAAATTATCATGTTTTTATGATGTTTTGTTCTTAGTCTGATGAGAGTAGTGGCTGTCTTCCTATCGATGTCAAGATTAGTTATTTGATCTTGGGCTTTGATTTTTAAAGGGGTGAATAGTCTTGACTTTGCATAAGCATTTGCATCTGCCAACGTGGTTGGGATTGAATTTTGATTTAGATCTCTGGCATTTTTAGCCAAGGAATCAGCTATTTCATTGAACTCTAGGTTCACATGGGCAGGAATCCACTGCAAGAAGCAATTTTTCCGGAGACGCTGAAGTTGTCCAAGTTGTTCTATGATATTCAGGACAAGGCTTGAGGTACCTTTGCTGAGGGCCTGTAAGGCAGACCTGCAGTCGCTGAAGATGGTGATACCACTAAGCTGCTCCGAAGGTTCAAGATTGATGTACGTTTCGATAGCCGTAGAAATGGCTATCAATTCTGCTGTAAAATTAGATGCGATTTTCACACATTTGAAAACATCATGAGGGGGGGGGGGTTGCCAGAGCCTGCGAAGAGGTTGGACTTCTGCCTGTTGGTCCGCGGGAGGTATTTTATTTCCCTCCTACCACCCAAAGGTATTAGCCGATGGAGGCATTCCCCGATCCGCCACCTGGGGACGCGCTCTCTAGGGGTTACAGGCTCCCCCGTGAGTACATCAATCTTGAACCTTCGGAGCAGCTTAGTGGTATCACCATCTTCAGCGACTGCAGGTCTGCCTTACAGGCCCTCAGCAAAGGTACCTCAAGCCTTGTCCTGAATATCATAGAACAACTTGGACAACTTCAGCGTCTCCGGAAAAATTGCTTCTTGCAGTGGATTCCCGCCCATGTGAACCTAGAGTTCAATGAAATAGCTGATTCCTTGGCTAAAAATGCCAGAGATCTAAATCAAAATTCAATCCCAACCACGTTGGCAGATGCAAATGCTTATGCAAAGTCAAGACTATTCACCCCTTTAAAAATCAAAGCCCACGATCAAATAACTAATCTTGACATCGATAGGAAGACAGCCACTACTCTCATTCCTTGTTTATAATAGAATAAAATTTATTATTGAAGTTAAACACCCTTCATCTAACTAAATTTTATAATTTAGATAAATATAATTCATACTTCTGGAATAATAGAAATGTATCTAGTTTCTTATGGAACTAGTGCCATTAGACAACCGTAATATTAAAGTAATTTTAAAATCAATCCAAAAGGAATAAGGTTTTTTTCTGGGTGAAGCTTTGGAGCATTAGAAAAAACTTGCCTTTCCGAGAAATTGTTATAGTTAAACTAACTTGTATTCAAATAAATATAGTTAAACTAACTTGTGCAAGGAGAAGTGAACCACAAAAAACTTCACAGTTAGCTTGATAATAAGAGAGTTCAAATTTCATAGGTTAAAAATGGAACTTAGTAAGCCACTAAAAGCAACTTAAAACCACGTCCGCTCTTTCTTCGTAAAATTTAGATGAAGATTAGGTACTCCGCCAGGGTTATAATTTTTTTGAAACTAATATATTTATTTATTTATTTACAAAAAATGATAGCTATCAATATCCATTTGTTTCCATTATTTTTGTTTTTACAGAAGGTTGATAGTTGTGCCAACCATAATATATTAATAATATAAATATTTGGGTCTAAAGTCTGCGCATAAGGTATTTTCAAAGCTAAAGCGGTAGATATCAGAGGTAAATTATCTGTTTAATTTGAGCATAGTGCAACCACTTTTTTGTTTTTGTAAAAGCACTTTTTACATCATCGCATTAGCATTCAGGCATTAATGGATTAAAGGACAACTTTCTATTAGTTAAACGACAAATATAACATTTCTTGTTATTGTTCCCTATACATTAAAGAATTATTACATTGATGTTTTTTATTTTATTTAAAAAAATTCTTAATGCAAAATCGATTTTCACTTTTCTTTCAATTCAGATTATTACTTCCTCTATTCATCGATTGAAAAAACGATAAACTTAAAATGAGAGTTTAATTTATTCAAGCGATATTGATTTATTATACCTTTGAAACACTACGTTAAATAAGTACACCGATCGTTTGAATATTCCATTTTAAGGATAAAAGATTTACTCATCATTTTCGTATTGATCGGGAACTTTTATTGTTAGAAAGAATTTTTTCCACTCGATATTTTTTTTTTCATTATAAAAGGGAAATTTGTAATAAAATCGTCTGCAACTTTTTGAAGAATAGTATTCTTTTCTAAGAATTTCGTTTACGAACAATCACAAAAGATTACCTTTCCCCCGAATTATACTTGATTGTAGTATTTCGCTAAAAAACGCAAAAGTTCAATAACCCAACGATTATCATTATGCAATCTGGCAAACGGAAACTTATCGTTTTCTAGGAAATTGTCGGATATGAAGTGGACATTAGTGAGATGAGTGGTAGGTGGTAACTCTGCTTTCAATTTATAACACACACCTTCGAAAATTCTTTGTGCCTTAGAGGGCGGAATAACGCGATAAAAGAAATTCCTAGCAAATTTTTAGTTCTTTTTTATTTTTTATTGCTCATACTTTTTTATCTTCAAGAAAGGATTTTTTTCTCGATTATAAACCATTCACATAACTTTAAAGATTTTATTTCTAAATTTTTACCTTTTGATTTATTTATATTTTTAAATGCACTACAATGAAGTGAGCGAATACATAATTTTTTTTAATACTTTATTTGACAAGTACCCGATCCACATTCTTTAGAATCGTTTTGCTTTGATAAAAGTCAATGCTCTTATTTCAAAAAATGTTGAAAATGTTAGTTACCTACAAAGAAAAAAGGAAAAGTGTTCCAAACACTTAAAATAAATAAATAAATTTACGTAATCGTTAATTAATTGGTATTTATCAACAATACGAAATCATGCACAAACTTGAAAAACAGTTTTAAACTTGAAAACAGTATTGAAACAGTTAAAATAATTTTAAATATTTCAATTTTTTAAATATATATTATTCCCTGAATATAAATATATATTATATATTATTAGCTTTACATTATTAGATTACATAAAACACGTATTTAGAAGTTCTTACTTTCTTTCCTCAGTTGCACAACAGCCCAGGATGGGCCCAGGTCTTTCTTGACTTTGTTTTTCCACTCTGTTAATTTTAATATTTTTAGATCACCGTTGAGACAGTTAAAGTATCTTCAAAATCGTCTTGCTTCGAAAGAAGTAATTACTCATATTTCAATAAATCGTAAAGAAGATTGATCTTGTTTAGATAATGGTTATAGATAAAACACAGACGTATGTTTTTCATAATAACAAATAAGCTACCATAAAATACGTATGTAAAACAAAATTTCCGTTTACCATGTGTGTCGAATATTTAATTTTTAATTGCAACATTTAATTAAGATAATATTATTATTATCTGCGTTTTCAGACGATAGAAACCATACAACAAACATCAATGTTTCTCAGAAAAATTATTTTCGCAGCACAATCACGCATACATTATGTTAAATAAGAATAACTAACTAACTTAATAAGTTATTAAAGATCATGATATGCTCTAAAAATATACACTTTTCAAAAAATTGGCTATAGGCATAAAAAATAATTTCCAAGCATTTTATAAAAACAATTTCAACGCTTTTAAAGTAGTATAATAAATTTTTATCGCTCACAACAGGGAGTACAACAGTATGCTCGACAATCGAGTTCATTAAGATCACGATTTGTTCTAAAAAATATACAATTTTTAAAAATAAACCAACTACTTAAAGACAATTTTAAATATATTTGTTAAACAGTTTCAATGCTCATGATGATAGAATTAATTAAGATCGGGATTTGTATCAAAAATAAATCATCATTTAAACAATGTGGTAAAAATGTACAATTTTGCAACCTATGTAAAATAATTTTAATTATTTTTTTAAAACAATTTCACACCAATGCATTACTTTATAGGACGCTCAAGAATTCCTGAGTTAATTTAGAACACCATTTGTGCTAAAAAAATATTTAATAAATAGGCCACATTTTAAAAATATGATTATTAAAACTTTTAATAAAACAATCGCAACGAAATGTAAATTTTTTTTTTTTTTTTTTTTGTAACTGTGACGAGAACACCAATATACGTGATAATTATCACACTCTGTGTGTTAATAAAGAATCTTACTTGAGATTAAGAAAAATATAACAGAATAAATGAATTTCTTAATGCTGATGATGTTAAACTGAAATAGCATCGAAAGGTTGAACTATAGTACCGAAACAGAAAACTATCATCGAATAAATAATGAAGAGGAAGTATACTTTCCTTAATTAAGTAAAGCCTGAAGGTTGCCTGAAGGCTCATCTAAATCATTTGAAATTAAATTATTAAAATCAAGATCGTCACTTTGCCTTAAGCAAAGCTGCATGTGCGTTAAGTACAGTGAACGGAAGATTCAGTACATGCATGTGTGGCTTTTTAGATTGATAGAGGGTAGAGAAAAAAATAATTGGTTTATTCTAAATGGACCATTTGCGTTTGAAACATTCTTTAATTAAGCCCAAGCAGAGAATACTCCATTAACCCGAACTTTTCTTTTATCGTTTGCTTCTTTTATTTTTAAGATCGTCTATCTGGCAAGGTGATCTATGCTATGACGCAATGCGATGAATTTTTTATTTTGTTCTTTAGTTGTTATGATGAGACGAGGAAAAGATTATGTTTGACAGAAGATCAATGTCACTGATACAAAAACAAAAAATATAAACATATCTAGGTCTGAGGATTCATCTATATTCAGATTGAACTTAAGGAAGTAATCTTTAAAACTGGGTGAATTTTCAACGAAAAGAATGATTTGATTTTATTCTTTTCTACCTTTTTGTTGTTCTTTTACAGTTATTTTACCGTTTGAATCTAATCGTATGAAAAATACAATTTATTTATAGTTGTTGGCAACTGCTTGTCCAAAAGTAGACAGTACAGAGAAGTATATTATACGTCAATGAAATTGATGCGCTATTTCAGAATCGATTTAGATATAAAAACAGATTATGCTAAAAAGATTTTTTAAGAAAGTAAAAAAATAGAAAAAAGAATTCTATAAAATCTAGTTCACTCTCTTTGCGATATATATTTTGGCATATTTGCTGACGATTAAGAGAATTTAGTTTGATGCTAATCAACAGAAAAATATACTCCAAATAAATAAGTACAATAAAACTAATTAATAAGCCAACAAAAATTACATATTTTAATATTATTTAAAAATGTATTTTGATATATTGAAATTAAAGAAAAAAAATTGCAACTTGTAATAAACACATACAATTGTAAGGTTCAATTAATGAAAAGAATAACTGCTTTTATGGGTAGCAATCACAAGAAACATAAATAAAATTGTGCGAATCCAATTAAATAATGTGCAATTGAAAAGCATATTACATAGCCAAATCACTGAAAATATTTGTTAATTGTGGGGTACTACTTTAACCTGGTGCAAATATTTTCTGGTGAACTTTGTGTTTTTTTGTTTACAAGCACTATCTAAACCAGTGATTACCAACTGGCAGCCCACGAAGCCTTTTTTTGTGACCCGTGAACTAAAGTATATTAGTTGTCATTCTTTGCTGATGTTATATCGCTGGGCTTTGCTTTAAAAGCCAGACATCATAAAGTATGTGAATGTATAATCAAGTATTTTGGAAATGAAGAAAAACTGTGTATTATATTAGGGTATTAAATCTCTGGAAGCAGGTTAAGGTATTATTTCAACCTGGAGCAGGTAATGTTTGTTTTCCCTAAATCCCTTTCATTAATTATTTATTCCCTGTTTTCAAGTTCTCTTTTTCCCTCTCTGACGTACGAGCGAACCACCAATAGGTAGTAGCTATAGCTGTGACGAAATAATGTCGTCATCGAACCTGTGCAGCGTGGACGGTGTGGCGCGCGATCGACGAAGGGAGAGTTTTTTTTTCCCGCTCTCTTAGCTTCCCGAGGTGATGGTCGCGACTGGCGCCTGCAGGGTCCGAATCAAGTTAACGCGGCTGGACGGACGCGTCCCTATCTCCCGATGGACATTACGATAAGTTTTACTATTTCTTTTCATATTGCTTCGTTTAACGCTAAATTTAAATAAACTAATTTATTTTTTTTATTTATTTATTAAATCCGTAGGATCCTATCAAATAAGTAATTCTAATAATTAAACTTAACTTCGTGGTAGCTGTGCCACGTGCTCGCGCTAATTTAACTTAATATGAAATGAAAACTTAATATTTTTTTTATCTCTCCCTGCTCCAGAGAATCTCTTTTTTATTGTATTAAAATGATTAGTAATGATTTTCATTGTCATGTTTAAATTAGAATGTTAAACCACATGAGTAATGTTATACTTAATTGTTTGAGCTGAACATGATTAATATGATTTTCAATAAATATTGTAATTTTATATAAACTTAACTCTCATTTATTAGCAGTTATTAATTGATTCACTTTAGGCAGTTATTGTGATTTTAGTAGCTTTTAGTTATATATTTGAATATTTTCCTGACAGGCTCGAACCTGATTTTAGATTAGCTTAAGTAATTTATTTGGAGGAAAAATGCTTGAATTACTTCGATTGCATAAAAATAATAAAATGTTAAATCAAGATAAATAATTTTATAAAGAAATCTAAGCCTAGATGCAATTAGATTTAAGTATTAGTGAAGCACGTGTCGATCCACACGTGTTGATTTAGACTTGAACTAGAATAGTAAATTGTTAATTCTAATTTTTTCTTAATTAATTTCATAATTAAATTAATGAAACGGTTCGATAGTGATGAGTAATTATCAAGGAATATTAATCATTTTTCTCCACTAACTAGTTATTCAAATTCACAACGCAATGCAAATTAATGAAAGACACATTTTTAGGTACTGTTATATGTCTCCATAAAGCAAATATAACAAATGGTGCCGAGACACCTGTTAGGAAAAATTTTATTTCAGTAAATAGTAATATTTAAAAAAAAAAAAAAAAAAAAAAACATTCTTTTAACGTCATGTTCAGCAAATGATTTTGAATTTGATGCATATTATTTTCATTTGTGTGTTATTTTGTTATTAGTATTACTGGTATTAAGGTATATTTATGTGAATGTGTGATATATTCCCCTGATGAGATTGATATTAGTGGTTACAAAGCTAATTAGATTAATGCTTTCGAAATAGCAATTATTTTTAGGTAAACTTTCACTAAGGCAAAAATTTTAGTTTATATATTTTTTTTTTGAGTGTTGGTTTTTCCGTTCTTTAACTAGACATGACCGATAACCAGTTAGAAGGTCTTTCTACAAACTCTACGGGAGTAAAAACAATAGACATTATTCCAGTAGTTAAAAGTCACACAGTTTCTGAGTTCTTACCCGTGATCCCATCGTTTGACGGAAATTCTAATTTCTCTGCTTTTATAGATAAATTTAATTCGATTGCTGACTATTGTAAATGGGATGATAATGACAAAATTTTGGCTCTTTCGTTACGCCTTATCGGCGAAGCTCAGGAATTCGTATCCACTCAGCGAGAGTTAAGGTACACTAAGGATTTTAAATTGTTAGTTAAATCGTTAAGGGAAAGATTTGAAACTAAATCGAATATGGCTTCATATATAACCAAATTAACACAGGCATATCAGCTGCCTTGTGAAAATGCACGCCAGTTTTTCAGCCGTTTAGAAGGGATATCATATAACTGTATTCCAGGTAATGGCGGTGAAGAGTTTGAAAGTTATAGAGAACAACTTTTGTTATCCGCTGCTAAGCAAGGTTTAAGGGTTGAATTGTTAAGAGGAATTGCATCGACCGCACTAGATAGTTATAATGAATTTAAAAAACATACTCTTACGTTTGAGGAAAATTTTAAGTTAATTGAGCCAATGCAATTAGCGGCAGCAATTCAAGCTAAATCGGAAGACAATACAGCAGCCAAAATAGATGATCTAAGTACAAAAATCGAACAGCTTACACTAACAATTTCTAAAATGCAAACAAAACTCGATACCGAACAAAACAATCGGGAATATAGAGAGAAGCCGCGTCAAACACATAGTGCTAGAAATCGTTATCAGAATCAGTCTGAAAAGAAATGTTTTAACTGTAAAAAATTGGGACATTTAGCAAAGAATTGCCCAGTTCCATATTGTAATTACTGCAAACGTATAGGTCATTCAGTAGAGAATTGTTTTAAGAAAAACAAAGATTTAAACTAACTAGAAAAAAGACAACACGCATGGTTATAACTTAAGGTCAAAACAAAACAAATAAGGTTTAAAAAAAAAAAAAAAAAAAAAAAAAAAAAAAAAAAAAAAAAAAAAAAAAGAAGTAACATAAATTTTTGTACGAATGTTTTTATGTATGTGTGTTAAAAATGTTAATTTGGGTGTTTGGGTTTTTCTGAGCTTGGAATTGTATCTTTTGAGGATAAGTTCTTCCATTTTCCCCTCACCGTTCCCTTCTCAACAGAAATTCTTGAGAAATCTTGTTGAAAGCTCCAAATAGAAAGAACTCTTGATAGGACTGTCAAACATGATGAATCACCTTAAGAAATTCTTCATAACATAAACTTTACCTCAGATAATCTAGTTGACTATTTTGTGGTCCAACTGCAAAAGAAGTAAGACCAGACAGAGACCTGAAACGAAAGGAAATTCCTATCTACTGCTCTCGTAGCCTGATCAACTGTGAGGCAAAGGAGAGAATTTACCTTACAAGACAACTTCCCCTTCAGTGCTAAACGTGATGAAATGTTGAAATCCCCGGATTGGCCACTCGAGGAATAAATAGTTGATTACCAAAGCAATGATGATGGAAAAAGGCTTCCATGGCGCCTGGAACCCTCAACACACACCGAACTAGTACTCAAAAACCAAAAACATGATGGAAGATTGGCAGACGTATTTGACTCTGAATCCCGGATTTTTTTTTTCCTTTCCTGAAAAACCATTAAATCCAGGAACCCTCAGTGAATCCTCGAAAGATGACAGATACATTCCAAGCAGGTGAAATGCTAAACAGAAGAGGATCTTTTGTGAACACTTAATAAAAAAATTCATCCTCAATGACAAAGTTTCGTTAGCTAAGACAATTTCCAGAATTTGTCCTCTTGGGTGCAATTCCTCCCCTCAGATCCCCGAACTCCCCTCTCTAAGGTTATGTCATATTTACTGTATTTGTTATGATATGTTATCTATGATGTTTGGTAATAAGGCAGATTCAAATTATAATATGTGACGTCAGTCTGAAAGTTTAAAAAAAAAAAAAATTTTTTTTTTGAAAAAGTCTTCTTTTGCTTAAAAATATATATATGTATGTCTATGTACATAATATATATATTTTTTCCCTTACCCGGTTGGTATGTTATATCGCTGGGCTTTGCTTTAAAAGCCAGACATCATAAAGTATGTGAATGTATAATCAAGTATTTTGGAAATGAAGAAAAACTGTGTATTATATTAGGGTATTAAATCTCTGGAAGCAGGTTAAGGTATTATTTCAACCTGGAGCAGGTAATGTTTGTTTTCCCTAAATCCCTTTCATTAATTATTTATTCCCTGTTTTCAAGTTCTCTTTTTCCCTCTCTGACGTACGAGCGAACCACCAATAGGTAGTAGCTATAGCTGTGACGAAATAATGTCGTCATCGAACCTGTGCAGCGTGGACGGTGTGGCGCGCGATCGACGAAGGGAGAGTTTTTTTTTTCCGCTCTCTTAGCTTCCCGAGGTGATGGTCGCGACTGGCGCCTGCAGGGTCCGAATCAAGTTAACGCGGCTGGACGGACGCGTCCCTATCTCCCGATGGACATTACGATAAGTTTTACTATTTCTTTTCATATTGCTTCGTTTAACGCTAAATTTAAATAAACTAATTTATTTTTTTTATTTATTTATTAAATCCGTAGGATCCTATCAAATAAGTAATTCTAATAATTAAACTTAACTTCGTGGTAGCTGTGCCACGTGCTCGCGCTAATTTAACTTAATATGAAATGAAAACTTAATATTTTTTTTTATCTCTCCCTGCTCCAGAGAATCTCTTTTTTATTGTATTAAAATGATTAGTAATGATTTTCATTGTCATGTTTAAATTAGAATGTTAAACCACATGAGTAATGTTATACTTAATTGTTTGAGCTGAACATGATTAATATGATTTTCAATAAATATTGTAATTTTATATAAACTTAACTCTCATTTATTAGCAGTTATTAATTGATTCACTTTAGGCAGTTATTGTGATTTTAGTAGCTTTTAGTTATATATTTGAATATTTTCCTGACAGGCTCGAACCTGATTTTAGATTAGCTTAAGTAATTTATTTGGAGGAAAAATGCTTGAATTACTTCGATTGCATAAAAATAATAAAATGTTAAATCAAGATAAATAATTTTATAAAGAAATCTAAGCCTAGATGCAATTAGATTTAAGTATTAGTGAAGCACGTGTCGATCCACACGTGTTGATTTAGACTTGAACTAGAATAGTAAATTGTTAATTCTAATTTTTTCTTAATTAATTTCATAATTAAATTAATGAAACGGTTCGATAGTGATGAGTAATTATCAAGGAATATTAATCATTTTTCTCCACTAACTAGTTATTCAAATTCACAACGCAATGCAAATTAATGAAAGACACATTTTTAGGTACTGTTATATGTCTCCATAAAGCAAATATAACACTGACAATTTTAGTAAAAAACCTATATGGGTTTAACACACTTTTCGTTCGTGAAAAAAACCCTTATTTCTTCGTTTCTTTGAAAGTTAACATGCCAACGGTGCAAAAAAATTTATTTCTCAGGTAAAAATCTACTTCTTATTTTAATTTGTGATTCAATACTTTTGTTTTGTACAACTTGATAAAAATCTGATAGAAATATTTAATGTTCCTTCAAACATAAAAGAGTCCTATATAAAATTTTTATAAAGTTCATGTAAGTTGGAAGCCCCTCTAAACATATTATATGCAAAGATCTTTAGAAGCCGAAAAGAAACAGGGATTTAGCCATCTCTCCTTGCTTCTTATGGCCTATTTAGTGTTATAAATTTTTAGTGCAGTAATAATAAAGCTAAGCTTTTACCAGACATGCCAACTGCTCCGGACACGCCGAAACAATTAAAAAAACGGTAAATAACTGCGAAGTAAATTTTGAAAATATTGGACTATTTTTGTTTGCTTTTTAAATGGTTTAATATGACTTAAGTTCCATAAAATGGTGAATTATATAAACCTACGAATTATTTAGAAATAGTGGTGGATACAAATCTACTAAATTGAATTAATTAAATCAAAAATCGCAATTAATAAACTACCACTTTAAAATATATATTTGCTGTTTGGAGCAAGTTTGGACTGCTGCCTTATTTATTGTTTAAAAAAAGTGAACAAAAACATAAATTTATTTTTATTTTTTCTAGTGGTGCTCTATAATTCTGTCATTCTACAATAAAAATTTTAAGCATTTTATACATTAATAAATTTTTGCTTTCTTTGAAAATTTTTGTTTAATGCAAGAAAAAAAGAGAGAGAGTAATAAAATAGTATAAGTTTATTTTCCTCTTCGCGATAACCAGCTAAAAATGAAACGGTCTTTCTTCCAGTTTCTCATCTTACTTTCAGCCCTTACTTCAGGGCTACGGCTGTATTTAAACCCATTACATACCTGCCAACTTTTACGCATTTGGCGTAAAATTTTATTTCTATATTTAAAGTGGTAGTAAAATGTATGCTTTCTATATATTACTTGCATTTATAAACTAAGTTTATAATCTTTTAAGTCACCACTATTTAAAAAAAATTAATATATATATTAATGTGAAATACTGCAGAGAAGCCAACAGCTCCGGACACGCCAAAATAATTAAAAAAATGGTAAATAACAAACAAAGTAAATTTTGCAATTAATTGACTATTTTTGCTAGCTTTTTCAAAGGTACAGCATGATATTAGCAATAAAGTGGTGAATAATATAAGCCTACGAATTATTTAGAAATAGTGGTGGATAAAAATCTACTAAATTGAATTCATTAAACCAAGAATCACAATTGATAAACTGCCACTTTAAAATATATATTTGCTGTCCGGAGCAAGTTGGCATCTCTGATACTGCAGAGTTATTCCGAAGAAGCCGCCGGAAATTAAAGCGTATGTTTCTGCCTGAAATTTTATTTGCATTCCATATTCATAGCTGCCAACTCTTCCGGGTTTTCCCGGAAGATTTTATTTTCATGTTTAAAGTGCTAGCGAAATTCATGTTATTTCACTAAACTTTTTGAATTATAATAATAATTTTAAATCAGTTTGGCCACCACTACATATAAATAATTACAACAAATATATAAAAGCATATTATTCCACTAGGAAAATCAATTCTCGGAAAGAGTGAATGTTGGCAGGTATGTATATTACTGCCACAACTTTCACCTTTCAGTTGCGCTTCGGCGATTTATTATTTATTTCCACTCAGATGAATTAGTTGGAGCCCCTGGCGGGGCTGATGCTAAGATAACCAACACATATGAGTATATTACTGCCACTGGGGAAAATGATCCTCGAAAGGCTAAAAAGTTGGCAGGTATGCCATTACATCTTCTCTCCAGAACGTTTGGTGGGTGACAATACTGTAATATATAAGACAACAATTTTATTAATTTTTACTCTTAGATAATAAAAATTTCTCAAATTTTGCTAAATTTTTATTAGATATATTCATTTTTAAATATTTAATGTGGAGGTGAATTTAAGCTAACTAATACATCGCATGCTGACAACTTTTCCAAAAAATGTATTTCAGCTGTTACAGTTTAAAATTTGAAGGAAAGGATAAGTAAGATTTCATAGATGCTGGAGTATCTATGAAATCTTACTTATCCTTCTTAGCTACAACTTCAATTTGAAAAAAAAATTAATTACCCCTAGTGAAATTAGTTCTAATTACATATAAATTTAATCATGGTAATTTTCTTGTTAATGAAATCTTTTATGATCTTGTCGCTTCTCATCTTGAATTTTGCCAACTCTTCTCATATTTTGTAAATAGTTATTCTTCTTGTAAATATTGTTCCCCTACTTGTAAATATGTATTGTATTTTTCTATACATTCCATTATTTGTTTCTTATTACCATGGCAAAGTGCTATTCTTTTTTCTCTACCTTAACATGCGTCATTTAATTGTTGCATTTCATGTAATCAGTCTATAGTTTCTGCTTAAGTTCTCATTATAGGATGAATGGGAAAAGGGCCATTATTGGCCTCAGAAGCCCAGCTAGACTAAACAGAACAGAACAGAATTGTAGTAATCAAGAATGGATAATTTCTTTGAGAGGAGAGAGGTAGCATCCCTCTCTCCTCTCAAAGAAATTATCCATTCTTGATTACTACAATTCTGTTCTGTTCTGTTTAGTCTAGCTCTATTTTGCTGCTACCTCTTAAACTTTTGTAAGGACTGCACAAATTTCAAAAACGTATATATATTTGACCCGCTTGCAGTGGATTAAAATACATCTTAACCCTTTTGAAGGCCGTGGTAAGTATACTTACCACCACGTTTTACCACTTTTAATTTAGGTTTCCATTTTTCAATAACTTCAGCTTTCTTGAAGCGAGTTTGAATAAAATTGGTAACCATTTGTCACTTTTAAAAAACGTATAAAAGTTATTAAATACATAATTCCTTTTGAAGTTTGTAGCATTTAAGGAATTTATTTTATAAATAAAGAAAAATAAAAGTCAGTAAGTTCCTAATAAGTCATGTTAAATACATTTACCACCAAAAAAATGGCATTTTTATAAACTAAATGAGTTTTTTTATTTTTTTTATCAGTTACTGTTCTTAAAACAATTCCAATTCCAAAAATACTTTAATTTACCTTTACTAGAAACAAAAGGCCCATTAAAGGGTTAATTTCTTACTTTTGCTGCAGCTTTAGTGTTTCAAGGACCGTACTAACCTTGCAGAAAAGTCACAGTGGTTTACATTTTTATTTTTACTGGTTCGTAATATTGTTAAAATAAGCAGTCCTAAACTGGGCACACAAATCTACATACATTTGACGTTTCAATTCCTTATAGTTAATTTCTTCTTTATAGTTTTTTTTCTCAAAAAAATTCGTTAGGAAAACAATAAATGAACTCATAAATTAAATTGATTCTTGGCGGTCCTAAATATTAGCAATCCTGAGCGACCACCCAGTATGCCACCCTCTGATCACGACCTTGATTTTTTTCAACATGGGAATTTCATGGTTTACCATAAGTGGCTGTGTTGTAAACTGTCATCGCGAAGTATTAACGACACATGACTTAAATTCTTATAAAGACCATCCTCGTGCCGCAAAGAGGATAAGGTTCATCACTCACTGAGTTAACTGGACATAATTAGGCTGACCTGACACACATTGGAACCTCGAAATACCTGTTCCCTTCCTGCTTCAAGAATCTTTGTGAAGATGAAAAGAGCGGGTCTAGGGATGTTCTGCTTCGAAGATTAAACTTTCTACTTCTTCTTTCACCTTTCGAATAAAAAAAGAAGAAGAAAATATTCAGCCATTAATAGGTAATCGCATCAACGATTTTCCATGCACTTCACCGTTGATGGCAATGAAAGAGATAAACTGGTGGGTTTGATTATCGTCCTGGCGGAACGATATTTGAAAGAATTAACTCTTAAATCGTTTCAGCTTTTCACTAGAAATTTTGGATTTGCGTTACTTCGTAAATTAATCATTAAAAATTTTAATTACATATTTTATGCGACTTTAGTTTTCTCATGGTTGCGCAAAAGCAACGCTTTAAAATATTGTAAAAAATCACCTTTATAATAGAAGTGATAACGCATTTGTGCTTAAACTATGTTAATACGTTCTAATATTGACAATCACTTTAATTCTTTAAAACGAAAAAAAGTTCTGACCTCATAAAGGTTTTTCAAAATATGGTTAATTGAATTGTAAAGCAAAATTTACTTTTTTCTTAATATTCTGGAGGAATATTCAAAGCGGAGGAGCCGTGCTGGAAAGATAGCGCTTGCCTCCCAAGAGACCTGAGAATAACCACTAGCCGCGTGGCGAGTTGATGAAATTAAAATAGGGACTTAAATTAAATAAATAACATGCCACTTTTTCTCATCGTTTTTTCCCATAGAAATTTTTTATTACGCAACGAAATTACTTACACGATGAAATTGAGCCTGCATGTTTAACTAAATTTTTTTATGTTTATGCATTATTTTTATTGTTAAGTAAACTTTTTATGTCCGTAAATTATTTCTAATTATAATTAAGTTGTACGAATTTACAGCCACTGTCAACTAACTGAAAATTTAAAATTTCCGGTCTACCCCTCAATGAGGCTACCCGGGGTCAAATTCCAGCGATAGACGGTAGATACGAATTCCCCACTCGACTCACACCGATCACTGTGCTAATGTAAAATATTCTCGGTGGTAGATGTATCATGGGTTAGAGTCCCTAAGCTGACCGAGAGAGGGTCTCCTAGTTTTCCTCCCCATGTAACCCTAATACGGGTTAGTTCCATCAAAAAGTCTTCCACGAAGGCAAATTACTAACAATACTTGATCCTTCAGTTCCCTTGTGTTCTGAGTAGGGTTCGAAATTGCATGGCTATGGAGTTAAACATTGGTAGTCATAAACTCAAAACTGGGTCAGCTGTTCAACAGCAGTTATAATATGTAATAAAATATTAAAGCGGGGAAAGGAGACTTATACAGGGCTCTCAAAAATCCGCCACATTTTTTGCATTGGTAGTGAAATTTATATCGTAAAATACATCTTTTTTTTTTTAAAATAAAATTGGTCATTTTATTTTCTTGATCACCACTAAGATTCTGAATTTATTGCATACATGGAAGTCTGATGCATGTTAGATGAATATTTGGGGCGTCCTTGGCGAGCGGTATCTCCCGCCAAATGCTCTGTTAAGCGTAGAGGTATTCTTTGTGATGTCCTTCTCTATATTGTGCTATCTGTTCTTCTACTTGACAAAGGTTTATAAGCCTTAATTGAGCACACAAACCTGCAAATGTATGTTGTATATCAATAGATGAATAATTTCCTTTGACCAGGCTATAAAATGCAATACAGTGAACTTCAACTTTGAAAACTACAAAAAAGATATAAAATTCAGATCAATATCTGCTCACTTTACATCCGACGCCTCATTTCACAATCATCAAAATAAATAAAAACAAATTAATCACAAATCCACCATGGCACCAGATTCAACAACAATACTGACAACTCGATCAAGCGTTTCCCCACGTTGACCATCAATCTACATTGAAAGCCACGCATAGTTTAAAGCAAGCCTGCTTCCTTTAATTTTCCTTATTTTCATTTACCCAAGCAAGGTGCTTGAATCCTGTTAGCAGCTACCACATAGACCACTGATCACAAAGAACAAATTCAATATGGAAAAATACAAAATGGATGGGATAGGGGCCACCGCGCGGCCCAGGTTCCAAGCTCTCATATCAAGTCAAGTAGTAGAAACCACCACTAAAAACTGATTAAAAATTGGGAAAAAATCAAAACCTATTACAACTAATATTATAAGGGCAGAAAGACTTCAGAAATTATTTTGTTCTTATACCTTGATATCACAAAACAATAAAAATAATGCGTCTATATCAGGGGTTTCCAACTTAAATGTGGCCGGGGGCCGCAATTAAAAACACCAGTCGGGCCCCAATTTTCTCAAAATTTTATATAGGACCCTTTTATGTTTGAAGGAACATTAAATATTACTGTCAGACTTTTATCAAGTTGTACAAAATAAAAGTATTGAATTACAAATTAAAATAAGAAGTAGATTTTTATCTGAGAAAAAATTTTTTTTTCACCGTTGATATGTTAAATTTCGCAGGTTTTTTTTTTTTTTTTTTTTTTATTAACGAAAGAAAAGTATTTTAAACCGATATAGATATATTTTTACGAAAATTGTCCGCAAAAAAAGGACAACTAGTATATTTTAGTTCGCGGGCCACAAAAAAAGGCTTCGCGGGCAGGATGTGCCCCGCGGGCAGCCAGTCGTGTCTATAAATAGGCAAGAGCATGTCTATAAATAGGCGGTAATACACTAATAATCATATCAAAACTCTAGGATGTTGATAGTTTTCTTAGCTACAATCATACTAGAAAGTATCCTTCATACCCATTTCACTAATTTTTAAATTTGGACGGGCAGCTATTTGTGCAGCCATCTGCTGATAACTTCCAGTAACTACAGACAGGGCCTGATTATCACCTAGGCCCAATAGGCACGGGCCTAGGGCCCACACTTTCTGGAGGGCCTCAAAAATTAGTCAAAAGTCCACAATATTACTTAAAAAATATGTATATATATACTGACTGGCTGCCCGCGCAGTCCCGATCCTTTTTGGGATAAACTGAAAGAAACAGTTTATCCCAAAAAGGGCATTTTTTATTTCAAATTTTCTTTATATTGTGATAAACCAAACTCGTGTAAACATTGCACTAATCAAATTCAAAAGTACAGCTAAATTTTATTCGGTGCAATTTTTACTCCAACGGCTTGCAATGCAAATGCAACGAGAATGCATATTCGCAAAGTCTTTTATAAATGATTATTGTCAACAAGAACTGAAAGCTGATTTGTAACAAATATGTTAAGCTGTAGATGGAAGGCTACAATCTTTAAAATAATTTAGCTAATCAGTGACTTATAGCAAAAATCACTGATTTCAATTGTTTGTGGTCACCAAACTATTTTTATTTTCATACAACACTGTTTTGTTGTTTTATATTTTGCTTTAATATTTAGATGTGTAAACTTTATCTTAGAAAAATAATCTTCAATTGTCTGCTTTCAAAATGTTTAGAATGTTTCTCTTGAATCATGCAGTTCAATAGATTCTTTTTATTGTTAGGTCTACTCTTCAGAAATTTAATTTCAAAGTATTTTGTTAGGGGCCCGGAAAATTTTGTGGACCTTGGGCCTGAATTTGCCTTGATCGGTCCCTGACTACAGAAAAAGCATTGAAGGGCTTTGTTTATATAACTGCGGGTAACTGTTATGTAAACAGGCAAAGGTTTGCGTGGGCTCAAGAAGAGAGCCCAATCCTTGGAAACCATTTTCTCATGTGCTTTCGTAAATTTCAACATTTTTCATTGAGTCAAATTGTAATTATATACAAAGAATTTATGTATTCGGTTATTTAATAAACACCGTAGTTTAAGTTTGTGGCCAATTCTTTTCAGTAGGTCAAATATTAAAGATCTCACCCACCTTTCCAGCAAAAAAAAAAAAAAAAAAAAAAAAAAAATTCTTAGATATTAAAAAAATTAATTTTAAAAAATAATCTAAATGAATTTAATCTTATAAATCTATCTTAAAAATATTTCCACACAGTATTAATCGAATAATAATGGTTCTATAAAGGATTGAAATGACGCTCGTCGTTTCGAATAGACGTTATAAGTACGTTAAATACTTATAAAATAGGGAGATTTCGCATTTTTACGTTATCTTCCGTAGACTCCCATCCGTAACATTGAAGCAATTGCGCATGTTTACTGGTGTTTATTTTAAATGCTACGTATCTTTAGGTTATGTTGGCGTGATTTTCTCTATAAGGACATAGGAACAAGCCCGCTATTTATAGCTATTAAATATTGTTTTGTGTTTAAGCCTACCTTCGAACTAAAAACTTGAACGTGGAAAAGCGAATTCGAAGAAATGTCTTGATGAAATTTAAAACTGAATCGCGTGATCTTACAACCATTGGTCCCCAACCATCTCGCGGCAACCAATGCACTGTTCTGGAACTACGAACAATGATTGAGATAATGGCAATTAACGGTACGACAATGAGATAACATGCACAAAGTCATAAGATATTTCTCAGACGATTCAAATTAAATGATAATAATCACTAAAGTTTTACATTTTCTTTTCGCAGGCCCGCCTATAAAGAATTTGTCGCCAACAATGGGAAAACAAGAGTAGAATTTTAAATGAATTGTCTACATTAAAAGGAAAAAGATATTATTATAATGAATGACAACATTTTCTCAGCTTTCTTGTCTCTAAATTTTAAATTAATTGTCTTTTCGATAAGACTTTATGATTTCGTCTGGAACATATATATACAACAAATTTAAACTTCCTTTTAAGACAATTGAATTTAATTGATAGTCACGCTCCACTTCCAGAATAAGTCAAATTCAATTCTCTTCGTGGTGGCCACTACGTGGGTAAAAAAAAATTGCAGGAAATAAAAACTTTTACATTTTAACAATATGCAAAATTTTATCATTTTATAGAAGACATAGTCTAAATACAACATGAAGAGGAAAATTGTGAAATTTTAATCAATATATCAATCTCTTTCGATTTTGTTCTCAGATTTTCGAACTGGTAACGAATTCTTTGCTTGATATATTTTATTTTTTATCTCGGTTTAGTAATGTTGTTCTTCAGTAATTTTAAACCACCACTTCACATGAGTAATTTAAGAGTAAGTATATAAAAATTCCAACGATATTCTTTTAATATATTTAGTACTAGCTAAATAGCCATTCTTTATACGGGGTGAGGTATTAATCAATAAATCAGTTCTGAATAACAATACAAAATAATGCATAAAACTGTACATATGAATGAAACTTTTATTATATACAGTAAGATCTCGATTATCCGAGTTAATTGGGACCGCTAGCCGCTAGTACTCGGATATCGGAAATCTCGGTTAATAGGAACCATGTATAAAATCCTTCCATGCTTGCGAATTTAACTACTTTTAAAGTAAAAAACAACCGAACGTTTTTTAAAGGATAAAAATAAACATATATGAACTTATGTTTCACAGCTAAAAAGACTTAAAAAGGAAATCAACTCTAGTAATAAATTTTAAAAAGTGAAATGGATTTTTTTTTTAACTATACTTAGTTAAATATCGAAAGACGCACTTTCAAAAATAACACAAATCTCAAGAAAATATTGTATTTTTAAAATTTACATGTTTAAACTTACAAGTCACATGACCATTGTTAACAAAGCATTCGTGGATTTTGTCTTCTCAGGGTGTAATATTTCATGGAAGTTGAGTGCTTTTGTGGGGAATAAGTGCTTGTAACAGGGACAACGAACTAATATGTGTATAATTTCTTCCAAGCTCATTTTGGAGAGGAGAAAAAAAATTTAGACTTCGTTATTGCCTCGGTTAACAGGAACCTCGATTAATCGAAGCTCGGTTAATCGAGGTTCTACTGTATTTTGTAAAATTCAAGTGCTAGACTGCTCGAGTAGTGCGTGAGGAAGTGATACAGTAAATAAAGAAGCATTGGGGTGAGTTATTTTTTTATTTATTGATTTAAAAAAAATAATAATAATTTATCTTTTCTTTTGACAGAGAAGAAAATAATTTTTATACCACTTGCTGCTGCTAACTACTGCATACTTACGGTTTATTTCGGTCCCAGATAGCAAAATAAGGTTTATTTTCACTCAGCAAAAACCTTTTAATGTAAACCTGAAAAGGTTTTTTTGTGTGGTTTACGTGTAAACCTTTTAACTTTAAAACGAGTCCTGTGGCAATCTGCTTTATTCTACGCAAATTACCCTCATCCAAAACATTGGAAAATAACCTTCTGTATAAAAACCTTAAATCGTTGTTGTCTTAGGGTTAAAATAACCTTAAATCTAGGTAATTGTAAGGTTTCTTTTCGCCAAGTCTTGCATGTTCAGCAAAAATCCACCTTCTCATGAAATTTTAATGTACCCATCGCTAGTGTAACGTCAGCTAAAACGCCATTATGGACCTAAATGACCATTTTACCTAAAGGACAAAACTTTTTAAAAAAAGCTTTAAAAACAGTTTTTAATCCTTTTAGGAAGAAAGGTTTAAAGCTGCAATATTTTTGCTCTATTGACAAAAGTTATTAAAAGTTATAAAGATAATTTTGATCAAGCTGGTCGCCAAAGGCGGTGAGTATATATTTAAAACGAAAATATTTCTTGCATTCGCTTTCAAGTGAACTGAAAGAAATGTGCTAGAAGAAGTTGCTAATTATAATCTCTTTTAATAGATAGTTGATTTTTATTTGTATTAGCAGCACGTGGCATTCCTAGACTACTGTTGCGAAAACCGCAATACTTAGTTGTTGTTGTAGTTGTAGTTCATTTACGTCGCACTAGAGCTACATAGTGGGCTATTGGCGACGGTCTTTGAAACATCCCTGAGGATGATCCGAAGACATGCCATCACAATTTTGATCCTCTGCAGAGGGGAGGGCACCCTCGCTTCGGTAACCCGACGACCCGCACGCGAAGTTGAGCACTTTACGGTAGGAGAGTGATCGAAGTGGTCACCCACCCGCACACTGACCACAGCAAGTGATGCTTGACTTCGGTGATTTGCTGGGAACCGTGTCTTAACGACCAGTCCACTGCGGGACGTAATACTTAGTAGTGTTGAGTAAAATGTAAAAAATAAATCATCCCAGCCAACAGCTTGCAGTATCTTTGTGGGAAAAAAAGTGGTTGATGATGCTTCAGACGAAATTAATGTTTTTTTAGATTTGATGACTTCTTTCATTTTTAAATTTAATTTTTTAATTGATTTTCTTTAATGGTCTTTTAATTTTTTTTAATGGTCATAGTGAAAACTTTTCGGATATTAAGAATTTTAAACTCAGACTATGTTGTGTCTTGTATCGTTGCTTCTTAATTGGCGAATTCCACGTTCGAGTTAATAAATGATATAAATACATTAAATCTCAATTAAATAAAATGAAATCAAAATTTCTGAATTTAATTAAGCCTTAGGTCGCTTAAAAACTAAGAGGAATTTCTGAACAATTAAAATAATATTATTAACTCAATTAGAAGGAAGGTTAGAAACGTTATATTTAAAAGAAAATTATATCCTATGTTTCAGAAAAGGTTATATCTTATTAGATATAATTTCTCCTCCATAGCAACTTGTTTTTAATTATTTTTTATCATTGTATTTCGAAGCATAGTCTTTTTATCAAAAGGTTTGTTTGTTATTTTTCTTTCATAAGATTATTAATTACCGTTACTGTTATTTCTTTGTTGTAATGTAATCCATACAACTTTGTTCATTCTTTTTATTTTCTTACGTCGGACAATTATTCGATAAACAATGAGGACAGGCGAGGTTTTAAATTGAGAAGAATTAACAAGTGCGACAAGACAGATTGTACCGTAAAATTTACAACGAAAAGAAATATTGTCCCACTTCTCTTAACTTCCTTTCTAAACGTTTACATATATTTTTTACCCCCCGTCGGACAAAACAACCAAATCATTATTTGAAGTTTATTTCCCATGTCTTTTCGCTCTTTCTGGCGACGCGAAAAGTTTCAAGGTTAAAATTGTTGCGCCAACTTCCACGTTACGCATTTGGCGGCTCTTTCTTTGGCTGAATATCTGCCAAGTGCATATGCATTTCTTGCCGAGGGCGGCAAAAAATTGCTGCCGTCTAAGCCAAGCATGACGAAAAGCCACCGACCTTTCTAGCAGCATAATACGAAAAGTTTCTATCCCACCTTCGCCCTTGGAACGTTTAATCTTTATTTAATCTGTTTTAAAAATTTAGTTTTGCGATGTTACAAGATGTAATCCTATCCAAATCATACTTTGCTATCTTCAGATAAGTTCACTGACATTTAAGAAGTTTGTTGGATGTTTTGTTTTCTGTGCTAGCGGCATCCGAATCTAAATTTTGTCTGTGTATTTATTTTTATGTGCTACATTTGATCAGGATTTTGTATTCTTGTTTTTTAGATTTGTATAGTGCTAATAAATACTCTATTAGATGAGTATAGAAGTTTCTAGTTAATTATACTTCTCTCGTTCTTTGTAGAAAGATCAATAATTGTGATTTTGAAGTGTTAAAAGTCTTTCAAGAATTTTCTCATGAGTTTTTGACAAAGAAAATTGCACCTGTGGATATATTTACCTGTTAGGCAATAGAACCAGTGGATACTTATTTGAAAAGTTTTTTTAACGTGTGGATCTACCGGAAATAATTTAATTGTGCGTTTTCCTTTGTGAATTCATCAATATTTAGCGAAAACAATTGAAGGTAAGTATATTGAAATGGTAGTATAAATTTAACTCACATATATGTTTTTGCTTTATTTTATGAAAAGTTTCTGTAAATTATCTATGGTACTAAGTAACTTAGTGTCGAAATTATTTACGGATTTTACGTATCGCCAAATTTTTGCTTTTTTTTGGATTTATGAGTTTTAACTTTGATGATTTTGATGGCATGCATAAATTGAATGTGTGCTTCATGTACTATAATGTTGTATTTATTCTGTGACAAAATAAATAAATAAAAATACTATCGATAACTCCGCCTAAAATTGTATCTCAACAGTAACTATCCCTCTAAAAAAATTATCATCAGATCTGAAGTAAAAGAAAAAAAAGTTAAAAAGGAAGAATGATGCTGTCAATCATCCTGTATTTATTTTTAGTTAAACAACAATTTGCAATACTTAATAAAAAAAAATTAGGTTTGTCATAATCTAAATTATTTGACTTGATTATTTTCTTATTTATAAAAAACAACGTTTATATAGGTTTATAATATTTTGCCTGAATTAACGAAAAAATGTTAACACAGGTGGGCATTGGAAAAAAAATAATAAGGTTTATAATATTTTAATTTTTAGACTGAAGCAAATTTTGTTGAATGATATATATTTCGTTACTGAATGATATAGAAAAATTTTGATATTTTTTTTACTGCCATTGATTGATATCAGTTTCATTTAAAATGAATGTTTTCAATACATTAAATTATTATTAATGTATATATAATTTGTATATCCTTAAGGTTCAGATTTTTTTAAAGTCTTAATTGATTGATAATGAAGGTTTTATTCTGAGAATTAGGATATTATTTGTAATTTTTCATTGGGTTTTTTAATTATTGATTGATAGTTGTTCCAGTTATAAATAATAAGGAAAGAAAACAAGACTAAATGCAGATATAGATTTTATGAAACTTGAAATGTAATTTTTGTTTATTGATTAAAGAGTACATATGATACTTTTTAAGAATAATATAAGTTTAGTGAACTTGTCTTAAACTTTAAGCTTATTTTACTAAAAAAAAAAGGTGATTTAAATGTTGTGTATAATTGAATGTTTAAATAAAAAATAGATACTAAAAAACATCTGTGCATCCAAAATTTGTCTGGTTCACCTATACCAGTGGTCGGCAAACTTATTAGCCCAAGAGCCAAATATGAACTTTACAACAATGTAATAACAAAGTGGGAGCCAAATTTGCTTGCAATGCAAAGCATCGGCAGAAAGCTTCCAACATTTGGACAAATAGAAGTTATCGAAAAATCGATGAAAAATTTTGTACCGGAACCACAAACATACATAGCATGTGTAATAAAATCGTATAAAAATACCTGTAAGATGACCAGCAGGATTGAAAAATACAACTTTTTAATAAGACAGGACAACGGCAGACACGGTGGATAAGACATAACTGTTCACACTGCAAGTCTGTGATGCCAATTTGTACCCCCACTATTTAAAAAAAAGGCGCGCATGCTTGTGGTACCTTTGTATCACACCGGAGTACGCCGAAAACATACGAACAATTTCAACCGGTAACATGGTTTACTTTTACAAAAACTAATAAAATTAAACTCTATGTTCGTTACGTGTTTTCACAACAATATGAAATTCTAATTACCTATCTATCTATTAACTTAAGCAAAAAATTATGCATGTTCTCGATTTATAGAAGAATTTTAACTTATCAAAATAAGATGTAATTTTTTTCTTACCAAGTTTTTTTTAAATGAAAATATTATTGCGCCTTCCGTGGATATTTGTGCCAGAGCCGCAATTAAGGAGCCAAAGAGCCACATGCGGCTCTGGAGCCGCACTTTGCTGACCACTGACCTATACTAAAAAAAATTTCTGTTTTCGTACCCATGCCAGAATAATTGCTAATTTTTGGCAATTTAAAAAGGGACTAACTCGAAAGATAGTACATAACTCAAAGCGTTGCCACCCAAGTTAACCACAATGTATATTTTAAAACAAATAAAATTTGTTAGTAAGGTAAAAAACCCATTATCGTCTATGAGATTGTAGTTGAGACAAATTGATACCAATCTAGAAATATCTCTTTACATATTACTATGGTTTTTTAAAATGCTTATTGATATTCGAATAAACATGGTTGTCAAGTTGTAGAGATGTTGAGGAAAATTTACTAAGTGCTTGCAATATTTATGTTTTAATGTGTAAATGTTGGTGATACAATACTAACTCATAAATAATGTATTCATGTTTTTATTTTACACATGTTGCCAGATCAATAATTTGAGTTTACATATATGATATTTGTTAAATCTTACCATGTGACTATACAAGCTGGCTAGGGAAGATTTCTGTATCATTGCGTGTACTAAAAAAGTTGACAAAAGTTTGTGATGTCAACTAGAAGAAACATCTTTGAGTGGGACCAACTTGAGTTGAACTATATAACTTGTATCCACCCCCAGACAAAACATTAAAAATTTTTTTCGAATAATTGCAAGTGCCAAAACTCTTAATTTTTTAAATGAATGCTATTCATTTTTTTTTATAAAAGTCTTAAAACTTCTAAGCAATGTCATAAAAAATGAAAAAAAAATGTTTTTTTTTTTCATCATTACTCTTTTAACTTAATTGATTGACTATTTTAATGAATGATTTAAAAAAAAAAATATTGATTTAAATTGTTGGTCTTACATTTTTGTATGTAGATGTTAACTGTCTTCTAGATACTATTTTAATGCTTTCTAATTTTTCATTCTTCTTTAGAGGTATGACTTGTAATTATTCAGCCGTTGTTCTCTTTTGATCATTAGTACATGACTGTCATGAGAGAAGAAGATTTTGAAGTTGCTATTAAAGTAAGATGGATTTGTATTTAATCATATTTTTATAATTTGAATTTGTTTTCAGTTGAATAGTTTGTTGGTGAGCATTTTATTCTGCTCATAGCTTGTAATGATTGTTTAAGTAATTGTATACAGCTGGAAATCAGTGTTTTAGAAAATGGACTCAGTGCAAAGTGTTATGTTTAGAGAATGGATATGTCAATTTTATAAAATAAATTTTCAGAGCTGTGTCCAAAACACACAATCAAGCTGTGTCCGTTTTGTAAAACGCTCATTTCTACCTGTGGTGAGTTTTTTAAATACATATTTAAAGCTAAGGAAAAGTGCAAGCTGCACCAAAAAATATAGAAAGTGGTGACTATTTTAATTGTGAAAACTAAAATTTTAAATAAGCAGTTTAATTTTAAAAATTCAGACATTGAGATATAAAACTGGCAATATATACCTAACTATTATAAATGTGTTTTGGTAGTTATTTAATTCTAAGAGAAATAAAATTGAGTAGTTTTATTACCACTCTCTACATATTTAGGTGCGGCTTTCACCACTGGCTATGTTAAGTTCACAGACAAGTTGTTTTAATAGAAAAAGAGTGTTTTTCATTAGATATAGGTGATTTTTCTCAAAACATTCACTTTTGCTTACGATGATTAGGAAAAATTCATCTCATAATTAAATTAATATTGATAATTTTGAAATTAAAATCATACATTTTAAAATACAAACCGATGACCAGCTATGAAATAAAAATTTAGTGACAGTTTTAATTTGTAATTCAATTGAAAAATGTAATTACTGCCCCTTCATTTAAAAAACACACAAGGAAATATTTAATTTTTTTCTATGGATCAATAATAAGTTAACATTCTTATATAATATCTAATAGAAATTTTAATTAATTTTTTTCAAAAAAATAGATTATATCTAAACTTTTACTAAATATTAAAGAATTTTTACTTTTTCTTTTTAGTCATAAATTTGCTCTTAAGTTTTAAAATTTAGTGTTCATATTGTTAAAAACAGTATTTTTACTGTCAAACAATGTTCTTTTATTGTTGAAATTCTGGCATAAAAAAAACTAAATATGTAATAACATACCTAAGTAAATCAAACACATTATAAGTTTTTCAAATGGTAAAGTAATTATTTTTCCCTTTAAGTGCATGTAACACTTTCATAATATAATAAGTTATTAGGGGGGCCAGAAAGTGAAGTTGTTTCGTTGCATTTGATATTTGTTATCAAGATTTTATTTTTAATCAATAATGTATTCACCCTCGTTAGCATTAACCTTTCGATGCCGGATCGAAAATGAATTGAAAAAAAAAAAACAAATTGGTTTTTAAGACTAACGAATATTTAATGCACTGAAACGACATTACTTTCCGCTCCACCTAATACTTAAAAAGTTCAGAAATGTGTGACAGCAATGTCCCGACACACATTTCTCCCCAATACCTATCATTTTTTTTACCCATTATATTTTATTTTTACCTATATTTTATTATACCTATATTTTGATTTTGGCTAGGGTAAACTAACCAGTAAAGGAACACTTAAGCTTCGCTTGCCTTTTAAAAAGTCATATTAATTTCAAAATTCGTAATTTTAGTTAAATGACAGTGTCAATATATTTGTTACTAATTGCAAATTATGTAAAAAATATTGTAGAGAACTTACATAATATTGTTTTAAAGTTTTGGAGGTTCAAATAACAAGTAGTAAGAAGACCCAGTGAAGGAACAGTTCTTACCAGTGAATGAACACCCAGTAAAGAAACACTTAATTTTGGTTATTTTTTAATGCTCTTTATGAATTTATAAGCCGTACAAATATTTATAAACAAGCCTATTCTTGAAATTATAACATATAAATACTTGGAAAAATGATAACTTTTTTTTGTAATCATGAATTGAAAATTAAAGTGTCAACACATACTGTTCATTCATTGGGAAATCTATGCCCCCAGCAGTCGTTTTTCGTGTTTATAACATACTTTTGATGCGGAACATCACTAAAAGTACAAGAAAATTAAAGTTTATCTTTTATTTTCATTAACTTAGAAAAAAACCACGTAAAGGAACACTTGTTCCTTCACTGGTTTTTCATCATTTGGTGATCAAGTGAATAAACAACCCCTTATCTCAGTACATTATTATGCTATGATGCTTAAAAAAATAAAACTTAACTTCAATAACTATATTTTGAATTCTCTTTTTCACAGTGAGAAAAATAAAACTATTACATGCAATTAATTCCACTTCAAACATATAAATACAAACACTCACCTTATGTTTTTTTCAAAGAAACAAGGTGTTGCAGAGATAATAACAAATTCAAATTTTTTTCCAGAGAAGTCTATTTGACCAGGTAATCCAAAACATTGCTAGATGACTTCCTATTGCTTGGCAGTAAGCTACCATCTACCTAGCTTTAGATTGTTACCAATCAATCTAAAGAAAAACTTTCAAATTCTTGCTTTTAATCAATATATATGAAATGTTCCTTCACTGGTTGGTTTACCCTATATATATATATATATATATATATATATATATATATATATATATATACAATTCAAGTACAAAGTATGTCTAATGCATAATTTTCTATTTTAAGCAAAACATACCATTCAATAATGAAAATAAATATTTTAATGATAAATATTACTTAAGGACTCTAAAGTTAGATTTAGAAAATAACCCATACTTATCTACGATATATTTTGATTTTCATTACACTGTTCTTTTTTATGACTGTGATGTCATATAGAAATTGTATAAATAGTAAATATAATCTGAAAGTATCTGATGTGCTTACTTGATGCTAGTTATAAATAAAAACTATGATTGCTTTTTTGATAAATATTGGTACTGTAAACTTTTGATTAAGTTATTGCTTAAATGAAGTAAATTATCCATATTCTTAAATTTAAAGCTGTTGCTGGTATCTATGATTTGATATGACAAATGCTACTAGTATTCTGTTCTGATAGGTCAGAGTCTGTTTTATGATATTTTGTCACCAAATTCTATCTTGTGATTCCATAAAATTTTGTCTCCTAATAATTTGTCTGTGTAAGACTCTTTTGAGATATTTTTAGCAAAATTTCCATAGTTTTTCTTTTTATATATTTATGTTGATGATATTCTTGGTATACTAGGGCTAAATATTGTGGAAATATGCCTATATAACGGAATAAACATTTTTTAAATACTATGAAATGCTTGAATACAGGTAATTCTACCCAACCTTATTGGGCGTTATTTACATAATTCTTTTGTATCAGATGTTGTCTTACCTTTCAATTCTAATCTAAATGTGGACTTTATACGTTACACTTGCAAGTTTTAAAGAAAGGTGAAATTTTGAAGATTAGTTAATTCTATAAGGCAACTAAATTTCAGTTAAAAGATTACACTGCAAACAACTACGATATAAAAATTTAAGTGACCATTTAGTTGATCCGATGATTTTAAGTTAGTAAATAATAACTTAATGATAATTGGAAGTCTTGAGGAGGAGTGGTTATTTTGTCAGAAATAAAACTTTTTTTTTCCTCTCAATAAAATGGTAAAAACCGAACTGACTGAATTGAATTCCCAAACAAAATGTCTAGTTAAAAATTTATTAATGATGATTATAAAACATGTAAATACATAATTGGCAGTTTCGATTTTCGTTATATTAATATAAGTTTAAAATATTAGAGCTAATTAAAATCAGATGATGTGTAAATTAAGTATTGATCCATCTAGATTGTTTGAGTCTATAATAACCGTTTTTCTAATAGATAATAAACATTATCTATTATACAGCTTTCCTATTCTCTCTCTAGGAAGCGATGGAAGAGGAATTAAAATATTTGTTAATTCTTTATAATTGTTGAGCATAGTTTAAATGTTAAATTTTATTGTATTTTTTCTTTGAATTCCTTTGTGAATAAAAATTATAAAAGCTGTTTAGATAAATTAAATAAAAACACAACCTGCTTGATGAATTCATAAATTATTTTTATTCACTTCTCTATATAAATTACAGTGGTTATAAATTGCAACTAATGTTTCAAAATATTGTTTACTGTGTAATGTATAATTGAGAAAAAGTTTGTGATTATTCTGTAATAGAAAATTTTGTTGAAGTTTAGTAAATTTTTTTTAATAATCATTAAAATTTTCAGGTTGAAAATTAAAATTTTGGAATTTTTTAATTTTATTTTTGAATAACGTATAAATGTGAAGCTTTTATACTTTATCTCTTTAAAACTACTGCATTATGCTAAGTGCTCCGGTCTGAAAAGATTTTAATTTATTGAAATTTGAATATGAATGTTAGTTTATTTCTACATTTAATTAAACATCAGAAAATTGTAAATCATGTTTATTATATTAAATGTTTTGTTTTTGAAAAAGAAATATAAATGTACATTCTTGGTTAAATTTATTTTTGTGTGACAAAAATTTGCGTAAAATTCTGCTTTTGAAAATTCTGCTTTTTCTCTTTTTGATTATTTTTTGATAATCTGTGGAAAAATATCTAAATTAACTCCATGGATTTCTTTTCGGACATAGTTATTGATCTTGCATCATTTATTGTTGTAATTGATTACGAGAATATAATTATGCAACTTCAGTCAGTCCTTTGTCAGTTTTTAAAATATGTTTAGTCTCCTGTTGAATAAGCAAAGGATTTGCACCTAACTTATAGCATAGTCTGAGGAAGGCATTAGCTCACATTGGGCTGTCTGGCCAACTATGATGATGATGATATAGTGTAGTCTGAAAAATAAATAATAATGTCTGTGCAGAATAAAATACTTGGATTTGTATGTATTCTGCAAAATTTAATCTTTATCTAACTTTGACAAATACTAATTTATTGCTGCAAATTGTTTTTGTTGTAGATAATTAAATTTTTTTTTATATAATTACAATGAATTTCAGTCTATATAGCAAACTGATTTTCCTAAACTGCAACATTTTTTGTTTTGTTTCTGAACTGCCCTCTTTTTTAGTTATAAAAAAAATGAATTAATTTGTTTTAGGTTGTGGTAGTTGGCAATGGGGCTGTTGGAAAATCAAGTATGATCCAGAGGTATTGCAAAGGGATTTTCACCCATGCTTACAAGAAAACAATTGGTGTTGATTTCCTAGAAAGACAAATTGAGTAAGTAACAGTCTTCTATTATACCTTTGTAATTAATTGTATTACAATTATTTGTTATATTACTACAAACATGCTATACACATATACAACGACTGACAAAAGTTCTAAAATTTTAGGTGTCAGGTTTAGAATTTTTTTTACCTATTTAAATTTTCTGTAAAATTAATAAGTATTTTTCCATCAACACTCTTGACTATATTTTAGGGTTTTGGGTCATATCTGTGTATTTTATGTTGTCATGAATAGAGGAGTTAATGTTTAAATTAAAAAATCAAATTAAGCTGAAGATTAATGAAAATAAATTGTTAGTGTGGGTCATATTTGTCCCTTCGCAATAAAGGAGTTAAATATTGATTTAAAAATCAAATCAAATTCATCATAAATTTTAATGAAATCTTTGACAATTTAACGGAGTTTTGTTAAATGTACTAACTTTAAATAACTTTAATTTTAAAGCATTTGGGGAGACAAAATACACATTTACATCTTTGAAATATGTGAATTGTTAAGGAACTCTTCTTCTACACGAATCTTTTCATCACAAATTGATAGATTCTAAAAGATCAAAATTTTGAATGAAAACATTGAATATTTTACTGAAAATTCTGTTTTCCACAGACTTTTTGCATCAATGAACTTTTATCATTAAGTGATTTTAAAACAAGGAAAACTATGGGGAAAAGTGACTGATTGTTTATTTGACTTAAATGGCATTTTTTTTGTTGACTCTCCCCATGGAGAGTGGTCTTTTTCAGGTCTATCTTGAATCACTGATGATCCAGATCATCTGATTTAGACTAGTGTATCTGATTGATACTACCGACAATTTTTAATGATTTTATTGGAAATGATTAAGAAAACTTCTTTTCCATAAATTTGTTATAATTATTGGGACCATTAGTGTAAAAGTTTATTAAATTTTGTTGAACATTTAATCAAAAATAGTGGTTGAAATTGGACATTATTGATTTACATTGCAAAGACATTCAGTACAGTGTAATAAGTTACATTTGTGTTGTTCCATTCATAATAAAAAATTACGCTGGAATTTATTTTTTTATTTCAGTAACTGTGAGTGTAATAAGTTGACAAAATTTTAGAAACAATTTATTCTTGTATTTTAGTAAATCTTATTATTAGGAATACTGCAAAATTCAATATATTTTGAGTTCTTTTAAATTCCATGATAACTAATTTTTAACTGTGCAAAAAGCGATGATTTTCTTAGCATTGCCAAAATGAGTTGCGTTATAATTTACAATAGTAAATTTACAATGTTAAATAGTTTTTTTTAATGTAATATTCTACCCATATACAATCTATATTTTGCAAAGTATACTAATAAGAACCATAACATCAAATTGTACTTAAATAATTTATAGCAGCATTCAAAGAGTTACAACAAATCGAAAATAGATTGATGAAATATCTATGGAGTATATGATGTCATAAAATGTTTTGAAGAACTGATGGGAGAAACATCTTAGGAAAAGCACAACCATGTGTGTTTAATAATCTTGCTCACCATCTTACTCTATTTGGGGTCAGAGGTTTTGTCTTCTTCCATGTCTTGCTAATTATCAAATCTTTACAAGCGTCATTTTAAGGAAACATGACTACAAATTTTAATGTGAAATTACGTGATTATGTTATAAATAATGTCTCATTGTTTTTTATTATTTCTGTATCAAGTGATTTTTTTACTGTGTAAATCACTGCAAGCCATTGTTTTAAATATACATGTCATCCAAAAAATATTTTAACTACATTTTCATTCTAACATTAGTAAAATTCTGGCCCTTTATTAGGAAAAAAATATTTTTTTAAAAATTTATTTATTACTAGAAATGCATTCAGATAGCACCAATGCAAGATCTTATTTCTTTGTTAACATGCAGTATATGTTTGTAAAAACTATGTAAGGTCATTTAAGCATTTTTTAATTGCTTTATAAAGTAGGGGTGCACAACCTGCAGCCATGACAACACCTGAACATGAAAAGAAAACTAATGTGATTTTTTTGGAATTTTTTTTTTTTAATTGCCCATTTAAGTTTTTGATGTACACATTATAGATTAATGTAGTTTTTCTATCACTTTTTTGGTGGTGATCGCTATGAATGTCAGAACTTTTAAAAATCCCAATTTTTTTAATGAGATGTAATTACTATGTGTTAATTTCAAATTTTAGAAATAAATTTAGAAACTCTTTATAAGAGAACATTTCATTGTTAAGCCAAGTGACTTTTTGAATGTGTTTTAGCAATTATTGTTGAAGTTCCATGTGTTTTTTTAACATCCGGATATTTTTAATACGATATTATAACAGCCTACGAGTTTTGAATTCCAATAACAATCCTTTTTGATGTGCTTTATTAGTGTTGATGTTATTGTAAATCCAAGCTATTTTTATATGGTTTATTCTGCATTCATTGTTATGCATTTCTACATGCTTTTGAAAATTCCAATGTTTATAATAAGTATTAGTATGACACTTGAATCAAGCATTTAACTCTGCCCTTTCTTTGTGCCAAGGAAATTTTTTTTTACCATTCTTTTAGCAGTTATTGCTGGTGTATTGAAAATTTCGATATTTTTAATCCAATGTTAGAATAACTTGCCATTTTTGACTCCTGCATTTTACTAATCACTTTCTACTTCCTTTAATTGTGGCAATTTCATTATCAATCTAATTTGCAGATTGTTTTTTTTTATCAGTTTAATCTACTCTTCTTTTCTCAGTATTTTTAATATGATCATCACTTTTGATGTGTTTTAGTGAATTTTTTTAATGGAATATGAATAAAAAGGCTGCATTTTTAAATGATGGCGGCTTATTTTTACAAAAAGGGCCAAGAGTGTGCATCAAATAGCAGGCAGGGTCGGCCGCTCTTCTAAAAAAACTTTGATAAAATACTGGTATATATATATATATATATATATATATATATATATATATATATATATATATATATATATATATATATATATATACCATATTAAAAAAAATGGCACAGAGCATGTATTATAATTGATGTTTAAATATTTTTAATTGTTTATTTCACCAAATTTTAATTAAAAAATATGCGAACCAAAATGTATACCTGATAAAAGAATGAGCACTTTTATTTAGTGAGCAAAATAAAGACTAGTATTTTTATTTTAAATTTTATAATTTGTGATAATAAAAATTCTGTTTTTGTCTCTAGTTATAATGGGGAAGATGTCAGATTAATGATCTGGGACACTGCAGGCCAAGAAGAATTTGATGCTATAACAAAAGCTTATTATCGAGGTTCGCATGTCTTTTTTTTATTTTAATGATTTTTTTTTAATGTTTTGGAATACTGAGTTGTAATTAAAGAAAATTAAAAATTAAGTTTCTGTACAATTAGGTTTTTTTTTCTAACTGTAATGTTAATTATGATTTTGAATAGTTTAATTAGTGAAGGTTTTATTAAAGCTGCATGTGTTCAAAACATATTTTTAAGGTATCTTATGTGTCCTTAGGATTTGAAATATTCTTTTTTTTTTTAGATTTGTGAAATTTTTATATCTTAGTGATAATCTGTGATTTAATGATCATTGATTTATATATTGTATTACCTTGAAGTAATATCTTCTCATATTTCTCATTTACATAAATATAGATGCCTCTATAGTCAATAACATAACTGGTTAAATATAACTGATATCTTTCTATTATATTTCTGCTCTTCAGGTCTGTTTTAAGTTAAATTTTTTAATTGTAATTGAACTTTCTTATTTTATTATTATTTGAAGTTGCTTTTTAGTTTACATAATTTTTCAAAGAAAAGCAACTCGATTTTAATATTTATGCTCTAAGCATATTTTAGTGCATTTTATCTGCCTTAGGATTTTAAATATTTTTTTATGTTTGTAAAATTTTCACACCTAATTGATAATTTGCAGTTTAGTAATCATTGTTTTATATATTGTCTTACTAAGAGACAATTATCTTTCTTCTTATATTTCTCATTTAAATAAATTTTTTTGTGCTTTTTGCAGCTTTAAGTTAAAATTGTCTAGTTTTTTATTTTATTATGTTTTAAAAAATTTAATTTTAATTTACTTATTTATTATCTATTATATGTTATGTTTGTATGTTATTATCATAGTTTCAAAAAAGTCTTTCTGTAAGTATTTTCCTAAAAGTATTTTCACTTAGGATTCATTATAAATAAAAGTGTAATAAGATGTAATTTGCATTACATTGTACTTTACATATTTAGATTTTTTTTTGTAATTTTCATAGCTGTATGACATTTTTATGTTTTATTTATATGTAATTTATGTTTCTTTTTCATGTTTTATTTACATGCCTTTTTGAAAAATAATGACATTTTAGGTGCTCAGGCTTGTGTTTTGGTTTTTTCTACAACTGACAGAGATTCTTTTAAAGCCATTGAATCTTGGAAAAGAAAAGTATGTATATTTTTATATTGATTTTCCTGGCATTATGTAGTATTGTAATTCTTTAGCTTTAGTTCTAAGAGTTATCTTTACAAAATTTTTGTGTCACCTCTTTGTTAATATTATGCATATTTTATATTATAATCATTAGAGTTTTCTTATAATTTTTTATTTCCTGCTATTAATCTAAATTAGGTAATATTTAATAATTAGGTGACAATACGCAAATGATATTTGCTTATAATTATTAGTTTTTTTCATTAACTTAATTCTTGTTTTAACTCTTTTTAATAATTGTGTTGGGTGTCAGTTGTTGTTATTAATAGTTTGTAGGATTTTAAGTTGGTGTACCAGGTACTTGATATACCATGACCTGCTACCCCTGGCCAAATATGCGATGTTGGGGGGTTTTAATCAGTAGGCCATAGTTTAGAGATCCGTTGTGTACACTAATACATTGATGCTAACTTGCTCCATACAGCGGATAAATTTTTTCGAGTGGTAGTTTTTTTATGTATGACTTTTGGTTTAATAAATTTGATTTATTAGGTTTTTATCCACCTCTATTTCTAAATAATTCGAAGGCTTATATAATTTACCACTTTGTTATAGTTAAGTCATGTTAAACCTTTTAAAAAGTAAGCATAATTAACCCAACATCTGCAAATTTTAGTTTGTAGTTATTTACTGTTTTCTAAATTATTTTGTCGTGTCCGGAGCAGTTGTCATATCTGCTAATAAAGGAGTGTTTTTTGTTTGAATATTAGAATAATTATTAGCAGTTGCCTGTTTGTTTCTCATCTCTTGCTTCATTTCTTATTTAGCACATTTGCCTACCTTTGTTTTTGATAATATGATTATTTTGCTGAATATAATTAATAGAATTAAAATAATGATAGAAAGTACAATAATATTACCAGTGAAAAAAGTTATTATCTACAGTTTTAAAAATATTTTGAAAAGAATATGCTTAACATCAATTGATAGTTTGAAGAAGCATTTATAGTATTACTTCTGTAGCATTCTGCATTAGTCAATTGATTGAACAAGCTTTGATTATATTGATTTGTATTATATTTTCTAAATAAAATGACCGACAGTTTTGTAAGAAAGTTTCTTAAATTATTTCAATAGGAAATTATGATCATTTTGAGGAAATTATGTCAATATAATAATGATATATTATATAATATATTTTAATATTAATTGGTGATTTAATGTTAGTAAAAACACAGTTTATAAAAGGACTCAAAATTATATGTACAATCCAAATGTTAAAAACAAGAAACCCGATTATCCGAGTTAATGTGGACCCCGACTAACTCGGATAATTGAAAAACTTGGTTGAAAGAAGAGTATAAAACAGAAAAAAAAAGAGTTGGTATAAATGAAATATATTTAACAAATACAAAATTAATATGAGTACGCATACAATTCATATTGTAATTTAGAAGCTTACTTAAAAACACTTAAAGAGACTACTTTACGAGAATTAAGATTATAATAATTGTTTTGTTTTACATTACTTCGGCTCTTTTCTGCAGCAATGTTTAGCCTTTTTTTTTTAAACGGATAACAGGAAGGCTCATGTCGCCTTCTATATATTCAATAGCACTTTCAATAGCTTTTAGTGCATCTGTATGAGAGATTTTTATATGTTGATTTTCATTATTGACGATATTAATGATAATTTCATCCGTAATCTCGTGTTATTCATCAGCTTGTTTTCCTGAGTGTTAGGAAGATAAAATTCAGTATTTTGTTAGGTAGTAGTTTTAAAAATAAAAATTAAACAAGAACAAAAAAATATCCTTAAAATATTTGATAGCTCGGTTAAAGTGGAAACTCGTATAATCGGGATTCTGCTGTATTTACATTGTTTATTAACAACATTAAATGAGAGTAAAGGCAAAAATTTTCCACCAGCTCTTATACTTCAAGGACATGAACTTATTTTGATTTCAGGGGTCTGTCCAGGCCGAATTTACTACCGTTTAGCGGTACCTTCACAAATTCAACTTCATGAAAAACGGTAGTTTCACAAATTCAATTTTAGGAAAAATGGTAGTTACAAAAAATACTTTTTCTTGAAATTTTGTTTTTGTACCCCTTAATAAACGATAAATCCATATTTTTACCATATTTTTGTGTTGATTTTTAAATACAATTTTTAATTTTTCACAAATTATGTCTAAATTTTCACAAGTCTCAGAAAAATGTACCTCTCAGAAAAATCTAGACAGACCCCTGGATTTAGTCGCCAAAGACAATCAAGCTAACAAAAAAAACTTGGATGGTTGTGAAGGATAAATAGCTTGGCTGAACAAAAGTTCATTTTGATAAAGGACAAATACCTGCCATTAATTTGTAAAGTTATGCTCAAGCAATAATTTAGAAGAAATAGTTTATAAAATTTAAACAGGAACATTGGCTGCTCATAATATCTAGTTCTTGTGGAAGAATTGGATGATTATATGTATCATCCAATGTGCCATGGTTTAGACTCCTAATCTATAAAAAAAAATAAAAATAAAAAACTCACTATGCAATGACTCTTCATTTAATAACATCTAGTATAGTATGTGAAGAACCATCCTTGTTAGCTGTTGATCACATCCCAGGGATTAGGATTATTAATAATTTATAAGATCTGAAATTTATGATTTGATTACTTAACTACAATTTGATTTCTCACTATTATTACTATTTTCTTAAATTTGAATTATAATTTTCTAAAACTGTTTAATGATTATTGTTTACATTATCTTTAATAGGTGGAAAATGAATGTGGGGAGATACCTACAGTTCTAGTTCAAAACAAAATTGACTTAATTGACCAAGCTACTGTTGCTAAGTATGTATTTACTTTTCCTTAATTTACTTTGTATGATAAATAAACTAATAATGAATTAAACTAAATTCTTAATAAACCTTTTCTTATTTTGCTCGATATTTTGTTAGCATTATTTATTTTTTACTCCTGTATACCCCACCCTTGATTCAGTTTGAATAGAACTGAATTTTTCCTGTCTTTTTTTCAATCAGAGAACACTGCACTGCAAAGAAATACTTGTACAAACTTACCAAAGTTTCTTTACAGTTAGAGTAGAGCTAGCTAGTTTTGTTTGTTATATATTTGGAGAAATGCTAAAATATTAGACAATTTCACCTTAAGTCTTGCATGTTACGCAGTGTAACACAAATTAATGAATACTATTGTAAAAAAATATTATGTAAAGAAGTATCTATGCATGAAATATCTTTGTATCAAATGTGTAAACATAAAAATGGGTTTAATTCATATTTCTGAAAACCTAAAGCTGTTTACCAAATTATTTTGTATAATGTCTTATTGTTCCATGTCCAATAGAGAATCGTTTAATGCATCATAATAAAGTAGCATTAAAATATTTATTATCTTATCAAATAAAAAAATAACTATCTTGTGATATTTCCACTGGAATTGTTTATTTTTGTTCATGTCAACTAAGATTAATGGTAAAAATCATAATTGATGACAGCAATTTCTATTGTATCATAACAAATTGTCAGTTGTTTTCAGTGTGTTGTGTTGCATTGAAATTTTCAAATAAGCCTGATCTAATTTTAATATAATTGGATAAATTCTATTATTATTATTTTTGTCTTTTCTAAGGACAAAAGAATAATGGTTTTGTGAAATAAAAATCATGTTTATTTATTAAAAATATTTGATAATTAAAGAGTGTCTTAAATTTGACTGCTGATTTTTAATGAAGGCTAAAGTGCATGCCATGTATCTGCAAAATTAGTATTAAATATCTGCATTTGTTTTTCTAAATAGTATTGAAATAATAATACTATTAGAAATAAACCTTATTATTTTTTTTTTTATAATTCAGGGATGAAGCTGAACTTTTAGCAAGAAGACTGAAGTTAGACTTCTTTAGGATATCTGTAAAAGAAGATTATAATGTATCAGAAGGTATGTTTCACATATATTTTTTAACTAATGATGCTCAAAGCTATCATATTCACTAAAATATTTTTCTCCTTTTTTCTAGTGTTTCGTCATTTAGTGAAAAGGTACTTGGAGTTAGCTAATGAACCAATTGAAGAAATAACACCAAACATACATTCTCTTGGACATCGTAAGTTTCCTTTTTTTTTTTTTTTTAATGTGTATGATATTGGAGATAGTATTGTTCATTCAATGCCATGATGAAGAATTAAAATACTACTTTTTAACTTAGAAGTTATATCTTGTTCGGCTAGAGCCATCTGCAATGTTTTAATGGCACATTTTGTACTGGGACAGAAATTACTCAAAACTGGGGGCAGATGCAAAGTGATGTGTAGAACAAAATATACAAGTTATTCAAAGAATATTGATTATAAATATTTAAGTAGACAGTCATACTATATCAGAATATGTACTCATTAATCTCTGTAATATCCATCTTCATTATATAGTAAATAATTCTAAAATTTCAGGAATGTGTATTGGGAACGGAAGACAGTAATGACATTTTGCCTATATTTTTTTTGTTGCTCCTTTTGAGTATTTTAAGCCAAATATACCATTTAGTAATAAAAATAAATATTAAGATAAATATTGCTCAAGGATTTGAAAGTTAATGATATGAGAAAAATTACCCATGTCTATTTAATATTACACATAATTGAATAAGAATTTTTTGAATTACCCTTTATAATCATTTATATTTATTCATTGTAGATGACTATGATGGCTATCCTCCACATAATGTATATATGCGTTCTTCATTTTCAAATCCTACAAATGGAACAATATCTCTGCACAAACCCAAACGAAGCAAAAGTGGGAAGAAACACTTTTTTAGGAGTTGTCGTTTGTTGTAATAGATAGATATTTTGTATTATTGGAATATGATATGTGTTGTATCAAAAAGTTTGTTATTTGAGGAATATAATTCTGGTGTGTAATGTTTGCAAGTATTCTCTTGAATACTGTACTTGTGAGTTTGTTATCTTGTGCCTTTTAGTGTGCTCTGTTAAGGTTGTTCTTCAAATGCTCTGTCATCATGCGAAATATTATTTTATAAGCTATTGTGTGACAGTTTATCATGGCTTAAGTTTTATCAATCTTTAGTCAGTGTTTTCTATACCAATTAGGAAAATTGCACAATAAGGCAAAAGTAAAAAGTGTTTGTTGTAATTTTTTGATTTTGAAAAGTCACTCCAACATTCATAAATATGCAAAAAAGTTAAGAAATATTCATTAATTTTACCAATTTTTTTTAAGGTGAGAAAAATCTTGCCAAATGTTCCATAAATTTTAAAATATTTACAGAGGTACCAACTATTACTCAATCATAGTCAGTCTTGCCGTTTTTAAGAATTTACGTAAAAATCTGTTTAAAATATGTTTTTTTCCCTTTACTACCTAGAGGAAAATTCAATTTTCTTGTTTACAACTGATCTATGATAATTTTTTTCTACTCCATAAAAAATTCCAAAAACAATAATTAAAAAAACAAGCGATTCAATGTAAACAAGAAATTAAGAAAAGCCAAGAAAAAAATTATTCCCTTATCTTTTCAACAAGCTATTCTGAAACTTTACTATCTCTTCTTATGAAAAAGCAAAACAACATAAATTCAAGACTGAAATACTGTGAGCAAAAACTTATAGTGGTCAAAATGTGAGATGATAAAAGACGAGATGGGCTAGTTCTAATTTAATCAAAAGCTAGAACATTGATTCCAAGTAATCAATTTAATTTTATCATTTTATAATGAAGTATAAAATTTAATTTTAATATAATTTTTAATTTAATACCTAATTATATAATTTTAAATTATATAAGTGCAATAACTCAGAAACATATTTAGTGGGCTTTTACAAAATTCAAATTAGATCAATTTGAGGGTATACTTAATCCTATATATGCATATCATATTAATGAAATGTGTGAATTTGCTATTTAATAGCAAATTAATTATATTAACATGCTACTATATGCTTTTACTAATTTAATTTTATTAATATGATATACATATATAGGATTAAGTATACCCTAAAATTGCACTCATTTGAATTTGTAAACAATGTGTGAGTTTGCTATTTAAAAGCAAAAATTTTTTATTAATATGATATACAAAAATGGGATTAAGTATACCCTAAAATTGCACTAATTTGAATTTTCTAAACACCAACTAAATATATTTCTGAGCTACTGTACCGATAATAACTAGGTTAGAAAGTTGGCACTTAGTAGTAGAGAAAACTGCTCAAAAATTTCAATATCGGAAAAAGCATTTATGATGTAATTTTTTTATATTACAAAAGTCACTCTTAAAAGTACATAAAAATTAAGAATTGGTCATTAATTTTAGCAATTTTCTTTTAGTAGGAGGGGGGAAATCTCTCCAAATTTTTTTTTTTTTAATATTTAAGTTAGTTGTCTGTTTTAAAGCCTAGGCAATTTTTTTATTAGTAAGATACTGTAGATAGTTTAAAATTATAGTTTTGCTTTAAGTTTAAGGAGTGTTTTTGTTGGTGACAGAGCTTTGAAGAACCCTTTGCGAGCATTAGAAACCTATTGGCTTGATGAAACAAAGTTTTCCAAATGTTTATTAATATTTGTTGTGATCTGTGATTGAAGCACTTTTAAAACTAGAATGAGGCTTTACATTTAATTGCTATGCATTGTTTGTAGTTTAAAATGAAAGCAATAAATAAACCATAAAAGATCCAAATACTCTTTAATGGAGCATAATTGTTTGTAACTTATAAACATCAATGAAGAAATTTATTAGAAACATATTTTTTCCGTTTTTAATTTTAAAAAATAAAACTGAAATCTACTTATATAATTTTAAAACTATGTGTCAGATATTTAATTTTAAATAAATATTAAATTCAAATGTTCTTGTTAAATATGAAAGGGTTCCATGTTTTTCATAAATTCTGTTGACAAGTGCAGAGTAGCTGATACATTTTTGAGTATGATATGGAATTATTTATAGCATGATATAAATTTTAAACAAATTTGAAGAAAATCATTTAAAGGAAAAGAAACAATTAACAGAAAATCTTCGGTAATCAATTATTATAGGTTTTTAAAAAACTAGAATTTGGTAGAAAGCTAATTAGTTCTTATGAATGACTTGATAAATTAATTCATTAAAAGTTCACATAATTTTATGTCAAGTACATCCAATTTCATTCCCTTAGACTCTTTCTTTTTTGTTTCATTCATAAATTGTGCCATAATGTATTGCTCTTTTATTATGATTAAAATATGGAAACTACTTAACAATTAGTAATTGTAAAATATAATTAGCTTTTAGCATTTATATATATCTCTTAAAAAAAATTTTCTTCAAAATTGTATAATTGAGTAAATTCGTTGAGGCTTAAATTCTCTAAAAAATTATATTCTTTGGCCATTAACTTAAGATATTTTATCTCATAAATAGTCTTGTTGAACATCGTTTAATGATTAAATCATAGCTGCACTTATATATATATATATATATATGTTTTGTAGCATTAGATTCTATCAAAGAGTGATTTGATGTATTTTATAATTTTACAACTAAGTACATTTGATGAAAAAATGTGATTCTGGATCCGTCCATTTTATGATAAGAGTATCAAAGTTTCATATAACAGTTTTTATAATTTTGTGACTTACTATCTAGGTTGTAGCAACTGCTTAAAAATTTTGATCTAATTATCATTCTGGTTATTGTTAAGAATTATGTGCCTATAAGACTATGCTGACATTTTTGGCTTAGTTTGGTTAGAGAAAATATAAATATGTCATTTTGCCAAGAAAATTGTTCTAATTAGTGCAAGCATGTGATATTTTAGCATTTTGACACAGAATTCAGCAGTTTTTATAGAGGAAAAGTTTTTACTTAAAAAAAAAACTGGACTATTTGCAAAGTTATCTTCTTAAAATAAATTTCAATAGTTATTGATAGGGTAACTTGTCTGTAACTATCTTCTGATTCCGTCCTTAACCAACTTGAACAGTTTCAAGTTTGCTGCATAATAAAATTTCGAAATAAAACTTTTATGAAAAAAGTTTGTGCTTAATTATTGCATTACAACTTTATCTCTGAATATGGCATATTTTTTATGCTTTTTATTTCTGTAGAAATAACATAGTATAATGTTTCATGAAAGTTCTTTTATGTCAGATTCTTACATGTTAATATCTCCATTACCAAAATTTCTGATAATGCATGTGCTTGTACCTAGCCTAATTCCCAAAAGAAGAGTGATTTTTAAAACAATTAAGTTTATAATTCTTTGTTTGGAAAATGAATTAATTACTTTATTTATTTAAAAAGTTTTATCTATATCAGACAAATGTACCATTCAACTCTTATAAAATGGTGCATAGCCATGTATTTTAAAAGTTTCTGTGAATATGATTTGGATAATCTGTTTTATATTTATTTTTGAATAAATCATTTAGTGTATTAAGCATCATGTACATTGATCATTGGCAATATTAGTTGCTATTCTACTTAATTTTTAATTTACCGGTGTTTAAGCATCACTTAGTTGTTCATTATTTTTGAGCTAATTAAACATTTTGATGTATTTTTATTACAAACAAAAAGTTTGAGTATTTTTATACAAGTTTCTTACAGATTAAATTGCTACTTTTTACACTTACATATTTATGTATAACTGTTTATACACTTTTGTGTTTATTGTTTTGCCTACTTGTAATGTAGATAAAATAAAATACTTAATACTGATTGTTTTTTTTTAATTGTTAGCATATATAATAAATAAACGATATAATTTTTTTATATTTAATTATCATAACTTTAATATTCAACAGCAACTTGAAAAAAATCAATTTAATAAAGAAAAGCATAATTCAGTTTTTAAAATTTGTAATCTAAGTTGAAATAAAAATCAGAATACAATAACAATTGTAACTTTTATTATAACTTCATAACAGTGAATGATCATTTTCAAATTTTATTACAAACAGCGCGTAAAAGTAATTTCATCTTAATAGGAAACAGGATTCCCATGGGTCTAGAAAACTTTGGTTTTGGCACTAAATATAGGAAAATAGCACTTAAATTCATATGGTATAATCATTCCTACAATTGAATTGTCAGTGCTAATAATCAATTACAGAGATTGAAGTTGATTATTTCAAATACCTAGTACATTATTCTTTGTAAAAATTCCAAATTTAAACAGAATCATTACCCAATATCTTCATTTAATGATATTTTGTCCCACATTAAGTCTAATGTATCAAATTAATAAACTACCGTTTTTCTGATGATAAATTGCAGTTATATATATAATGTAATAAAATAGAGTCTGGAATTATGTTGAAATTTACCAGAAATTCTTGGAAAAATTTATTTGGGAACCCTGGGGAGAGTAGATATAAAAATTCATTTTTCTATGTTTACAATAATTTATTTTAAATAACAATAGATAAAAAGCATAATGACAAGAAAATAAAATAACATAATTTTTTAAAATTATTCATTAGAGTTTAATAAAATTGTTCATGTTAACACAAGTACATCTTTGTGTATATAATATATATTTTTGTGTCTTTCAAACAAATTCTTTTATTGAATAACTCTTATAAGAATATAATTTTTCAAATAGAGCTAGCACCATTTTCTCTGTGATAAAACTCTCATGCTATAATCACAATTTTACAATAATTTGATAGGTAACAAAAATTAAAATTAGATTTTATACTAATTGATATTTTTAAAAAGAAAAAAAAAACAGTACAGCAACTATTGATTAAAGATAACAGATAGTAATATAATACATTAAATTTTTTAACACATACACCTTTCGACATTAAATTTTATGAATAATTACAACCAAAAACAATTTATTTTAGAAATGCAAAGCGAATAAAAACTATCACTCCAACTTATGTTTTTAGTTCACATTGATCCTTAAAATAAGAAGACATACAAAGCATAATAGATTTACAATTTAGACAGAATAAAATATCAAAAATTTACTTAGAATACAAGGCATGATAATATACAGATATAGAAAAAAATTACTAATTTAAGCTCTTATTTAAAATTTCATACTTGGATGAAACTATTTCTAATTTTATTATTTTTTGTACATATTTTATCTCATATATAAATTGGTAAATAATTAGCTGCGAGGTCTGCAGCCATTGAGAAAGCTCATCCCCTTGAGTTAAACATTGAATTAAAATAAATTTTAGTTCATTTAGTAAAAATACAGAAAATTTTTTATTTAGTCGACTACAATAAAACACACAAATTTAGTTATTTTCAAACTAAACATAACAAACATAGTTGGAGAATTAAAAAAGAATATTTTTATATAACTATTTTTCCATAGAAAAATATTAAAAACTTGATATCGCTATACTTTATTAAAGAAAAAATTTTTTAAGGGGTCTTGAGGGTTTTTAATAAAATTTTCAATTTTTTGAAAAATTTTAGAATTTTGATATTTTTTTAATTCAGAGCAATTAAAGTTAACCAAGTGACACCAAATATATGATAATTTTCAAAATACTAGCATAAATATTAAAACCCACACACTGAAAGCAGAAAATAACACACACATTTTCTAAACAGGAATCTTCAGCAAACTGGCAATTTGCTTGAAAGTTTTGTCTATAAATTTTTCTCAATTCATGTTTTTTTCACCTGGCGCACAAGATATCCTGACATCTTATAAAGTTATAAGTTATCTTATAAAGTTAAAACTTGTAAATTGATTGGCTGTATTGTATAATGTTTTAATTCATACTAGCGCTTCAGTATTAGTAAATATTTTATAATTTTTTTTAAATTAAAAAAACACTTTTTTTTTGAGCTTGAATGGTTTTAAAAAAAACATAATTTACTGCACATTAAAACATATTTCAAGTTATTAACATGATTTTTATGATTTATATCCTGCAGGCAAAACACTATAGTATCACTCCCTCTTTTTTTTCCCTTCAAATTTTACTTCTAAAAAAATTAAATTATTAAGTTCTTTGCAGTAATTTACAGAGTTGTTTGAATTTAAATGATATTTGTGTTAATGTTAAACTTGTGTAAAAATTTAGATAATATATAAAAAGCAAAAAAAAAAAAAAAAAATTGTTCAAAGATGCTTTCTTAATGAAATCAATACCACCTAGACCCCTTAAGTTTTTTTTTAGTTGTAAATATATTAAAGGATTTTAAAATTTAGATACAATTAAATAAATCTTATTTAAAATTGTCAGGTAATAAATTCTCCAATGTTTCACTTTTTATGATTTTCTTTATTAATAAGAACAATCAAGTAGTTGAGATCGAAGTATTGTGCTTTTTGAGAGACTAATTATTAACCTTCATAATTTTTAAAATTTTATTTAAATTTTAATAACACATAACTAAATGATGATAATTTACTTTGAATACGATAAAGCTTAATTATAAAATTTAAAACATAACAATACAAAAAATATTGCAATAATGTCTTGTAATTATAATAATAAAGAACAACAATAATACTTATAAAAAAATTATGCATCTAGATAATAATTGACAATGCATATTGATACAATAATAATAAGAAAGAAACTAATGAGCATTCGGTTTAAAATATAACCCAAGTGCTGGATTGTTAAGATTTTAAATAAGTATGAAAAATAAATATTGGGTGCTCCTTTGATATGTATTTTTAGAATCCCTGATAAAATGAAATCACATATTAATATTTACGTGAAGTAATATTAAGAAAACAAAAAACTAGCAAAATCTAATAAATCATTACTGAGGAAGGTAGAACTAAAACCATCAAAACATGTTAAGTTGCTAGAAGAAACAAGGGTAGTTATAAAAATGATTTGTAAAATAATTTCCAAGATAATCAAGCTGATTTTGGAAGTTTTTTACACAGCCTTCTTCACTTGTGGTCCAATAGTGTTTTAGTTTTCTTCCATTTAAGCATAAGTTTTTAACCTTTTAATAAGTAAATTTTAGGTCTTCATTTTTGAAAAGGAATTTAAAAATAAATGTTAAGGGTGTGATTACAAATCATCTTTAATTATTATTTGATAAGTCTGTAGGCATACAACACGTATCTAAAATAACAGCAAAAATATTATTTTGAAATTAAATGTGTACTTACAATCATTTACTTCATACATGATAAAAATGGAACTATTTAAGCAAAATTCAATTAACAGGCATGTTTTAGCTTCATAAGATTAACAGACTTATTTTAGTTTTCTTAGCTTAATTGTTGTATTTAAAAAATAAAAAAAAGGAAGTTTTTTTTCGAAAAACTTTACTCTATAAGTGGAGATAATTGGAAAATGTATAACTCAATATATATGATTGAAAAAGTAAAGTAGGTTATTAGTTCTCCCATTATTTTAATTCCATTTAAAATTTTTATTAAGTAGTAATTTATTTTATCACTATGATTAACAACCAATCTGTTTGGCTCTTTATTGAACAAAGATTTATAATAATTATTTTTTCGTCAATAATTTAAAATTATGCATGAAAATGTTTCTATATTTAACACATGAATTGACTCTAAACTCTAGTTAGTACAGTAAAAATTAAGTTTTACCCGAATGTTAAAAAAATTAATCAGTGAAAATTGTTAACTACCCTCCTCTTAATAAGTAAGTTCTCTAAACAGCATGACCTCACACAACAGATTTTAATGCAAGATTAGGGAAAAAAAGAGAAGCTGAAATATTGCTTTTTAGACAAAAATAGGTATTGATTCAGATGTATTTTTTTTATGATGAATTTATTGAATGTGACAAAACTCGGGACTATAGGTCTAATAGTTTAGAAATTATAATGGTATTATGTACAATCAGAACAATGTTCGACTTTTACCTATTAACCAGATATAGCTATCTAGATAATTGTTTTGTATGTATTTTTTCACCAAAGTTATCTCAAGTAATTAAATTTGGAGGGGGGTGAAAATAAAGCACTAAAAAAAAATAAATAATGTTTCTTCTAGCTAAATATCAGTTTTTAACTTAGCTAAATTTAAGCAAATGATTTTTTGTTAAAATTTACCTGAAATATTAAGGAGAATGGGAAATTTTTAATTATTGAGAGAAGCATATATCTACATTCTCACTTATCAATGAAGCTTATGTTTTTTACTCATCAATGAAGCTTATGTTTATGTTTTTACATGTTTAAATAAAATAGAGCAAAAATCAATAAAGCAAATAGCTAAGACATTTATCTGGGTGAACACAAACGCTAAAAAAAAAATCCTGGTGTTCATGATTGATTTTATCGAATTTCCCTGATTTTTTAACTGATTGCATAAATTTTACTATGCATTTTATATATATTAAAAAAAATATTATAAAACTGATATTTTTTTATTGCTATTTCCAATTGAAAATAAACTAAATAAAGTTGTAAATTTTTTTATTATTATAAGACCAATTAATTTGGAAAAAATATAGGACTTTTTGTTAAATTTATTCATTTAACCTGATTTTTTGGATATTTTATTTAAATTTTTTAAATTGGTAAAACTATGCAATTTTTCCTTGTTCTATAGCCCTTTGTATGTTTTTTTAATTCAACTTTTTACAACTTATTAAGATGTCACAAAATTGTGGAGCCTTATCCTTCATCAGGCTGTTTCCAGAATCTTTCACTTTTTTTAAGAGGAGAGTGTTTAAAAAAAATTACAACTGGGTAGCACCTTTTCTTTTGATGTTATGACGATTTTTGAGCTATCTTTACTGTACTAAATTTTCTTTTAAGAAAACCGAAACTAATCAACATCCATGAGGATACTGCAATTGTACGCATTGTCCATAATAGATTGAAGTCTTCTTCTCACTCGTTTCTGGTCGTCACCAGCACAATCTAAAACAAGTTTCTGAAACTTATAGTCAATGGCTCCAATAGATTCTGAAAAACAGGCATTGTAATAAAGCTCAACCACTTTTTTACTACTTGTTTTGTCCACCCTTATGGAGACTAACAAATCATCTACCATCTTATTTACTTTTGTCAAAGCTTTTTTCTGAACCTCAGTTCGTTGAGTTATAACATTTACCTCTACGGTAAGGATACGATTCATCAACCTGTGAGCAGTAGCTTCGATTTCCTCTCTTTCATCTGTTACAAAATTTAAAACTTTTTAATCAGTATAAAATTAAAAGTATTTTCAAATAAAAAATATAGTACAGTAATAAAAAATAGAACCTTTGTAACCTAATGACCAAATTTTCACGTACTAAGATGTAATTTTGAAGGTTTAAAAGAATAACACTAAATATGCTTAGTAATTTGTGCAAAAAGCATTTCAAGTTATAAATTATTCGTTATTCGATACAAGAAAAGTTCTTGCATTGAATAAACTCGCTTTTTAATGGATTTGGTTACATGATCTTTAAAATGTGAAGAGGGGAAAGCCGCAACCTGGGAATTTTTTTAAATTTCATTTCAAATTTTTAAATTTAAATGACATTTAATTTTTTAATTTAATTAGAGAAAGTAACCAGCCAAATAGTTAGTTACCAAGCAATAAAATTAAAAAAATACTTCATGTTTTCAAAATTTGCATTTCATTTTTAATTGACTTTAAATTTATTAAACTTTGGCTTTTGTCATTTAAAATTACATAGCTTAAAACAACTTTAAATTTTGACTACATAAGAATTCAAATGTTTTTTTACTATTAATTGTAATTAAAAATAATAATATAAATAAATTTGAAAATTATTTCTTAGGTAAAAATAATTTTAAGGGATAAATATTTAGTTACATCAAAAAATTAATTCCAACAAACAAAAGCATTAATAGCTGCTTATTTTTACGTAAAGTTTTATTTTTAGAATGATAACAAAATCTAATCATTAATACTTTGTTTAATGAATTTGATTCAAAGTGATTTTGACCTCCACTACACATTAATAATTTAAATATAGATATAAAAATTCTAATAATGTTCCTTAAAAATATTAAGGTTTCATACAGCTATAAATCTTGCTTATTGTAAAATGAACTGTTATATCAATAGCAATTTAAAAATCTGAAACCAGAAAATGTAAAAAATGGCAGCTACTATAATATTTTCAAAAATTGACGAAAAGGTTATAAATTATTTCCTCATTTGAAGTAGTGCTCGAACTTTGAAGGGTACTTAGTCAGCATTTTTCTTGTAATATAAAACAATTTCTGTTATTCTGTTAACAACGTAGAAACATATATGAGAATAAACATTCACTTACACAATTTTCATTCTATTAAATATTTATCGTTAATGTCTTCTACAAATCATGATCCATGAAAGCTTTCTCAAAATTTTTTGTTTTACATCCCTACAATATTTATCTTTCCTTAGACAGTGTTTTCACTACAGCGCGAGAATCTCGCATATTTTTTTCTTTTCTCGCATTAAAAAATTATTACCGCGAAAAATTCACGCATTCTATAAATCAATTTCAAAATTCGCAAATTTCTCGCATTTTGGAAAAAGCTTAGAATTACGCCATTTAGAATAAAATCCGTTACACTTTTCTTCCTGGATCTTTCATTATTTTCAATATCTGCCCCACTATCTAGCTTCCCTATTTACCAGTATTGTTCATAACCTTTTCGAACAACAGAACACAACCACAGAACCCCTTTCAGAACACATTTCTCGGCAACCACGTGTTTACTGTAGGTTAGGTTTCTCCATGTAAGATGTTCAAATTTTTTATGTGCTAATGTAAGATGGACAAATAACTTGTAAAGGCAAAATCCTCTATGATGATGCCCCAAAAATATTTAATGCTTTAAAAAATAGAAGACGTTAAAAATGTATTATAATTAAAGAAATGATTTTCTTTCCAAGAGTTTTTGTGTTTTTTTAGCTTTTAGAAATCTCACTTAAGTTTTTGAAATCTCACCCTGTTTTTGAGAAAGGGTGAGAAATTCTCACCCATTTTTTTTCTATGATGAAAACACTGTTAGATGTTCCAAGTTTAGCTAACAACAATGCTTAATCTAAGTCTAGTTTTAAACAAAAACTCACTACATTCTTGTTTAAATTCCATATTTATCGTTGTAATATGAATAAAATATTTACAGACACTGCAAAGTTGAAAATCCGGACGCCTGTTTACCGGAAAAGTATTTTTTTCCAGATACTTAATTAACTATCAAAACTCTTTATTGTTTTCATTTTCAAAAAATAAATAAATAAATAAAATAAGAATGAGTGCACAATGTGTTAAAAAAATTTTTTTTTTAATTTATTTTTTTTGCTGATTCTTTTATAGCTAAACACTTATCTAGCCTTAATAGCCACATTAATAGTTATTAAAAGAGACAAGAAGAGTCAAAGGAAACAAACTTTGGGAGGAAACTGAATATTAATGAAGCTGAATAACAATAGTATTTACAAAGCAGCAGAGAATATTTGTTTATTTTAATTTAATTACCGGAAAAGTATTTTTTCCAGATACTTAATTAACCATCAAAACTCTTTATTGTTTTAATTTTCAATAAATAAATAAATAAATAAATAAAATAAAAATGAGTGCACAATGTGCTAAAAAAGATTTTTTTTTTAATTAATTTTTTTGCTGATTCTTTTATAGCTAAACACTTATCTAGCCTTAATAGCCACATTAATAGTTATTAAAAAAGACAAGAAGAGTCAAAGGAAACAAACTTTGGGAGGAAACTGAATATTAATGAAGCTGAATAACAATAGTATTTACAAAGCAGCAGAGAATATTTGTTTATTTTAATTTATAGACGTTTTCATTAAAAAATCTATTCTAATTCTGTTTAATATTGTTTTATCAAGGTTATTTTTAACTGATTATCTGTGCTGTAAATGTTTAACACTATAAATATTAAAAAAGAAAGAAAGGAAGAAAAAAAACTTATATTTATTAATGAGAGAGACAGAATGTTCTGATGCTTGTTTCCCTTGAAGACTTATTATCTCGAAAAATCTATTTTCCAGACTTTTCGAATACCCCATGATTCAGAATATGCAACCTTCCTCTGTATATACAGTGAAACCTCCGTTAAGCGGACATTCATGGGACCAAAAACTTTGTCCGTTTATGAGAGTTGTCCGTTTACGGGAAGGGTACCCTAATAACGAAATTTAACACCGTAAATTGTTTTTAGAATAATCTCAAAGATGTAGAAATAATTAAATAATATCTACAACGATACTGTAAATATCTACAAGAATATTTATTTAAACAATAAGAAAGATAAAAAAGAATATATAAAGAAGTTTGATATAAATACATAATTCTGGATGTAGCTACAGATAAATAAATATAATTTTCCTATTAGCATAGATACTTAAGTCAGACATATGATACCAAATAAGAGCGTACTGTCCTCAGTCTGTTTCAATTATTAGGTTCACATCCCCTTGCACCTACTTATCAATTGATAGGGAACATGGTTAATACCTTCTTGGAAAATAAACCTCCCATGATTCACAGAAAAAAAAAATAATGCATACCTGTAAGTCATGATGACCTATGGAGATGATTATTCGCAATTGATCAGCTATCAAGTGTCTGAATAAATGTTTCATTTATATAAACACCTCAAAGATTATACTTCAGTTCTCTTTCTTTTTACCCCAGTTGTGTTAAATACAGTCTTCAAATTGATAAGAAAATTAAAGAAATTTTCAATGGGGAAAAAGCATTGAGAGAAGTCATTTCAACTTGAGGGGTCTCATAACCTGTGTGGTCCAGATGAAAAGATCAAAAGATGTCGATGTCAGAATTATTTCAGGAGTGCAGTATCATTTTCTCTCCTTTCTTTACAAAGATAAGGCAAGGTGACAGGAGAAAGATTGATTTTTCGGTGGTGAAATAGATTAGCAATATTTTTAGTTATGGATAAGGCAAAAAGTTTTATTTACATGCTTTAAAAATGGTGAAAAGTTGCATTTTTTTAGCTTGCAATTTATTTAGAAAAAGTAGTGTCCGGTTTGTAGAGATAAAAAACAACGTTTCAGGATCAAAATGACTGTCCGCGTCCGGTTACGGGAGTGTCCGCTTTGCGGAGAATGTGTGTAATGGTTTATTCATAGAAGATTCCCGGGGAATTAAAAATATGTCCGTATTAAGAGGCGTCCGTTTTGTAGGAGTGTCCATAACAGGAGGTTTCACTGTATATATATATATATATATATATAATTTTTTTTTTGCATGTTTAAAATTTATTCTACTTGTTTAAGTTTATTCTACTTTGCTTGTTTCAAATTTATTTCTAGATACTACAACTGTACAGTTTCACTTGGCACACTTCCCAATTTTGGTGGAATGAACAAGTACCAATGCAGGAAAGATTTTAATATTAGTACCTTGCAGAAAATTTGAAGGAAATCTAAGGCAAATTTCTATGAAGAACTACTTTTCTAAATAAAAATTTCCAAGTACAGCACTTAGGCAGTTTAGTTGACACAAACAGGTACTGATTTGAAAATATCCCCATAATAAATGGATACATTTTATTTCTATAATGCATTATTGTATATTTGAATATTAAAATTAAATATTATCACAAATAATAGTTAAAAACTTACTTTCTGTAAACCTTTTCAAACCAGGACTAACTTTAAGGCGACCTAAATTTCTTATCAATATTTCTCTTTCACTTTCAATAGATGCAGCTTTTTCTCTCAAAGTTTCAACCTGAAGTTCCATGTCGTCTAACAGTTCAACATACAAATTATGAGCAGACATCTTTGGATGTTAGAAGAAAAAAAATATAGATGTTTCTGTGGAGAGATTTTCAGAAAAAATATTAGAAATATGTATATATGTATATATTAATACTATCTGTGGTGGTGTTGAAGAGGGAAAATTTTTGTATCAATATCTACGCCAAAACAACATAGAAGTTTTACGAAGAAACTAAATAATTAAAAAAATCACATAAGAGGACCAAATCAAAAGGTATAACAACTTGTAGCCATACAGGGGCAAATCTCTAATTTTTTTGTCATTGCAAGTTTATAATACCTTTGACATAATGGCAATAACAGTTGATACGACAGATAATGCTACAAAAATATCAAAAAGATTTCCATATTGTGATCTGTGTTGGAATAATTGCAAAGTCTTGGCAATTTCTGGACAGTGGCCTATAAGAAACCAAAGAAAACACCACAGTAGGGGCTTAAGGTGTGCAATTTTTAGGCCTCCTCTGTGCAAACCTCTACATTTTATTTTATTTTTAAATTGCAAGCTAAAAATCCATTTGGCACCTTGGCGATAGTAGTTGTCTTGACAGATCACCATACGGAAATATGCCTTATATAGGGCACAACATGATTCCTTTTTTATTGTTAACTAATAAACATCAGGGAATTATTTAAGGAAGAAAAAATAAAACTTATGAAACAATATTTACTTCGTACAGTGTAATAAATGAAAATGATCAGTTGAACATAACACAGGTAACATCAGTCGAACATAATGGTGTTGCTTCTTTCTGATGCTAAGTTTAGAAGATACCGAGAAAGTTATAATCAGGAAATAACAGTTTAGTTTCACTTCTGTTTTACATTGTTTTGTAGTGTTTTTTCCCAAATGAGAAAAAATCCATTTTACGCTTTAACCTAAATCTCACTCAAACAAAAATGAAGCGTTGCTTAAGCTGCCACCAACTAATAATTTAAAAGATGGATCTTAGTTGCGGATTTTGGCATCGTTGTCGCATGATTCACGCATGCGCATTTTACGCTTGGATGCATTCTCAATTGAAATTTACACAATGTCTCCGTCCCGCAGTGGACTGATCGTTATGACACGGTTCCCAGCAGATCACCGAAGTCAAGCATCACTGGCTGCGGTCAGTGTGCGGGTGGGTGACCACTTGGATCAGTCTGCGTAGGGACCGAGGGTGTGCGGTATTGGTTCTCGTTAAACTGTGCTACCGTAAAGTGCTCGACTTCGCACGCAGGTCGTCGGGCTACCGAAGCGGGGGTGCCATCCCCTCTGCAGAGGATCAAAATGGTGATGGCATGTCTTCCGGGATGTTTCCCAGACCGTCGCCAATAGCCCATTGTGCAGCTCTAGTGCGACGTAAATTAACAACAACTACACAATGTCTCCGATTTTTTTCATTTTAGTTACACAAGGTGTTAAATTTCATTCAACTCATTGATCTTAACAAAGGGGAGGAATGACTTTATAATGAATTAGTGTAACGAATCATACGATTCCTTCTTTTTTCTATTCAATACAATTTAAGAAAGTAAAATGATTTTTTCACGATATTTTATTTCATTTTAATAATATTTACTATGTCCGTTGATTTAAATATCTATTAATATCTTTCTTTTTATTCTTCCTTTTCTCCTATCGATATCAGTTTTGCCAAAATTATTTTGTTTTCTCGTAATTTTTTTCTTTTTAAGTATCTTTAAAATGAATATAAATCAGTTAAAAGTAGAGAAAATTTTAAAAATTAAGTTTTGAGTCACATTTGTAATTTTAACTCCCACAGCCAGAGAATTAGCAACACCGATATAATGAGAAAAAAATATACAAACAAATGAGCCATATAGAGAATATAGCATAAAAATACGCTATTTTTTTATTTTTATTTACTTCGATCTAAATATTTTTTAGTTTCCTTTATCATCCAATTGGTTGGTGTCGTACCCTCTATTGAATCACATCTCACAGTGTGCTTGAATAGTCTTTGCTATCTCCATGGCATTAAATGAATATAAATCTTCCTCTGTTGGGTAGTTTAAGAAATCCAATTAAATATATCTATTGGTTAAAATGTGTTAACAATGATGTAACTGTGCAAAATAGACGGACACATTAAAAAAAGATATCGCTCTACCTTAATACAAAAATTCTTCTTCACCTATTCAATTTTAAATTATGTGTTAAAGAATTGGGTGAATTTTGTTTCCTTTTTTATTCTAAAAACATAGTGATCTAGATAAAATCAAGCAGTCATACTTTTCTCATTTACACAATAAGAGCTCTTTCCCTGCACACTTCGCTCGTCAACCCCCGTCATAACCACACAATCATTTTCATTTTCCTATAAACAGCTTCCTAATTACAAATTATTGAATTAAAAGTTCCCTATACTTCTTATTGTATTAATACATATTTAGCATCTGATTGTTTTGAAATAAAGTTTAAACCAAAGCATTTTAACATTGCCACTGTATCGAAATTTTTCTTTTTATATTCTTTTCTCCTTTTTGATTATTATATATATATATATATATATATATATATATATATACGGTTCGTGGCTGACAAAGTGTTTATTATAGAAAAATATTTAAAATTAAAAAAAAAAGGAAAAAAAATTTGCCTTCCATCCCTCCGACAGAGGGGTATAAAATTTCTTAGGTAAAATTGGTAAAATAGTCTTGATAAAATCCAATGGGGAGAACTTTCATTCGTTATTTATACAATACTAGAGAACATTAGAATATACTATTGAAAGGGTGGTAAAACATTCTTTTAAATAATTAAGAGTTTTTTTCCAATTTTTTTAAAAATAAAAGTAATTTTTTTATTTACATTTGTTCCGCGAGGCGCTAAAATGTTTAAAAACTTTTATGTTCCAACCCTCAAAGCATCGTAGTAAGAGAAATAGCGATCACAAAGCCAATCGAATACGCCATCTGGGGAGAAGACCGGTTCCATGTCTTGACCCTCCCTCCTTTCCTCTCCTCCACTTCTTAGTTGTAAGTCCCTGGGGCAAACATTTTTGGCGGGGGCCCTTTCAAAAACTTTCAGTACTCCATCTCTAACAGTCATTTTAGCTATTTATGTTAGTGAATATATTTATAAAAACAAGTTATTTGTTCACATATAAATTGGATTACAAAACATTGTAAGTTTTAAACATGACAAAATGCAAAATTTCAGCGAAATCGATTAATCCTGAGAAATTAAATTTTAAAAAAGTCGTACTTATAAAACTCGATTTCACAGGAACTAATGCACTATTCAACCAATTTCGCTCAAATTTGTATTTTCCATGTGGAATTAGATACTTTAAAATGATTTAAAAAAAAAAAAAAAAAAACTATATGCCTTACGATTCAAAAGTTTTCAGAATATTATTGTCCCAAAGGGGACTGATCCTTAAGACACGGTTCCTAGCAGACCACCGAAGTCAAGCCTCACTGGCTGCGGTCAGTGTGCGGATGGGTGACCAATTGGGTCAGTCTGCGTAGGGACCGAGGGTGTGCGGTATTGGTCTTCGTTAAACTTTTCTACGATAAAGTGCTCGACTTCGGGTGCAGGTCACCGGGCTACCGAAGCGGGGGGGGGGGGCATCCCCTCTACAAAGGATCAAACCTCAAGGGATGTCTCCCAGACCGTCGCCAATAGCCTATTGTGCAGCACTAGTGAGACGTAAATGATCAACATCAGACTATTATTAAATAATAAATATTTACTAAAAGTTATTTCTTGCGTGGAATTATCTTTAGATAACATAATTTTATAATCGTGTGCAAAATTTTTTCAATTCCCTTAAAAGGGTCTCGATCTGTAGTGAAATACAAAAAAATAAAATTAACATTTGGGGGTCCAAACTTTGGATAGCTCACCCGACCCTACTATTGGGACCATATTCCCCAGATTACAGCTACTTCCTATATTACGGGGGTTAGAAAATCGAATCTGTTGAACAAAAGTTATGTTTATTCAGAGAAAGTATGTTTCTGCGTCTGATTGCGTAACTTAAAATAAAATATCGTGCACTAATTAATCTGCATATTTGATGTCACACCCTCGAATTATAAAGATGGAGTCCTAGAACGTGAAGATCCGATCATTAAATCAAAAGTTATTTAGTGTGGTACTTTTTTGGTTCACTGTACGTAAATGTTACCAATTTACGACATCTCACTGAGGAAATATGACTAGGGGTAAAATATTCATGCCGTCTACTCCTGTCCCCCATGTCCACAGTAGCCTCCTTTTCCTCTAAATATAATGCTAATCATAAAATACCAATTTCTACTTCAATTTGGAAAATAGCTAGTAAATTGGAAAAAAAGTAGTTTCTTTTTCTAAAATTCTCAATTCTACTTTACTTTATTGTAGCGAATGTCAAATTTTCAGAAGGGGTGGCGCACATTATCTTCCATCTCAATTAAATTTCAGAGGAAAATAAAGTTTTCGATTTGGAAAATAGCTTTAAAGTCGAAAATAAGAGTTAAATATAAATTTTACTTGACTTTATTCCTGCGAATGTCTGAATTTCAGAAGGGGTGAAGTATATTCTTTCTTCGCGTCCTCACTTTAATTTAAGGGGAAAATAAAATTTTCTTTTTAAAAATAGATTCAAAGTTTTTTTTTTTTTTTTTTTTTTTTTTTTTAAAATTAAAAAAAAAATTTACTAGACTTTATTATTTCAAATGTCTAAATTTCAGAAGATACAAAAGACATTTTAGCCCCCCTTACTTTATTTCAGAAGAAAATAAAGTTTCCTATCCCCTTACTATAATTTAAGAGGAAAATATCTTTTGGAAAATATCGTCGAAGTTATGAAACAAAACAATTTTCTTCTTCTAAAATTTCCTACTTTACTTGATTTTATTCTATTAATGTTAATGTCTAAATTTCAGAAGATGCAAACTGAAATTATTAACTAACATTAAGTTATAATTCATGGAAATGTATGATTTTTAAAACAACATTTATATTAAGTGATAAATATAGAATTATTTTACTTCATTTTTGATAAATTGTCTGAAATTAAACAACTTAAACTTAAATCAAGAATTTCAAGAATTAATAACTTAAACTTAAATCAAGAAACTTAAATCAGACATTTTAAGATAATAACTTTCAAAAAAGCACGTGCTTTCCTCTTCTAATCAGCATTATAATCAGCTTGTTATAAATAATTTGCAAATAAGAGGCGATAAAGGATAATCCTCTAGCACCCCTCTCCAAGCTTCATCTTAGTTCTTCACCCCTCCGATTTTCCTTCTCCGATTTTGACAGTTGAAGATTGATTAAGGATTACGCCCACTGAAGAGGGGGAGAATTCGTGTGACGAAGGAGCTCGCACACGGAAAATAAAGTTTTCTATTTGGAAAATAGATTCGAAGATGAAATTTTTTTTAGTTACCTATTTCTATTATTTTTTAGCACTTTGAAATTTCAAAAGGGGCGAAGCACTATGTTCGCCCCCTCATTACTATTTCGGAAGAAAATAGAGTGAAAATTGGAATTAAAATATTTTTTCCACTTTCACTTTACTTTTCCAAAAGTCAAAAAACACATTAATCGCCCATAACAAAATAAAGTTTCCTACTTGATGTATAACTTCAAAGCTGAGAAAGATTAGCTTTTTTTTCTTCTTCTCTAAAATTACCTATTTTAATGGACTTCGTCTTGGAAGAGGCAGAAGAGGCAAAGCACATAAATGTTAGAGGAATATAAAGTTTTCTTATTTCAAAAATAGCTTCAAAATTGAAAAAAAAAATTTTTAATTACCGATTTTACTTTATTTTTGTGAGTGTCTAAATTTCAGGAGGGGCGAAACGCATCGTTTGCCCCATCACTTAAATTTTAGAGGGGCCCTCTGCCTCCCCCTGGTTGGCACGCCACTGGGTCTGACGCTAGATAGTAGAGGAAACAATGTAAACCAGAAGTGCAACGTACAGAAAGTGTTAACAATCAACTACATGCAGCTGTGGTCTTTCCCCTTCTCTGCAAAGTGTGTTTGTTCTTATGAGAAAGGGAAATAATTCGCGAAAAGCTGTTATACCGTTTTTTACCCTTTCCTTTATGTTATAGTAGGTACGTAATTACAAAAAAGAACATTTTCAGCAACTCTATCTTAACACAATTTCTTTCCTACACATATATAATTAGAGTACTGTATTTTGAAAAAACATGATGTGGTCACTTCATATGGGGCCCCCTTGACCGTCGGGGCCCCGGGGCGGTGTCCCGGCTGCCCTGGCGTAGTTACGGCCCTGGAATGCACAATGGTATTTCCCCTTTCTTAGTAATTTTCATAATTACTTGTCTAAAATATTTTTTAAAATTTCCCCTACAGAACCATAAAGTTTCCTAACTTAAAAGTTTTTAATCAACTTGAAAATCAAGGCAGAAACTATCAAACTTCCTTCTCTTATGACTCTCCGCATGCTAATGTGAAAGTATTGTTAAGTAGGTAAAGAGATCTGCTCAACTCATTTCAATAACCAATTATTTACTTCCAAAAAATTTTTTTTTTAATATTTTAAATGGTGATAGACATAATATATCGGTTTACTCACTTTTTGTCGCCAAATTTTTCTTAAAAAAAAAAAATAATAATAACAATACTATTTGAAATCTTAGTGCAATAAAAAAAGTTCAGTTTTTCAGATGAGGGTAAATTAATAACCATTCAATTTTTTCCGCCACTATGACAGCCGCTCTGTCCTTCTTTCCCTTTTAAATGTATTTTATACCAGTTCATTTCTTGCTTGGATTTTTTTAAGGGTTCGTTAAATTAGGGATCTCGCTACCGCTTGGCAACCACCGGTTCAGATCGCTTCTCTATTTGTAATTTATTCTTCTGCCTCGGATTCTCTACCATTGATGACTTCAAGCGTATTACAAAAATTTTAATAATTCACTCTATATTAAATGACTCGGTGCTATAAGAGATTTTCAACTTGGACATCAAATAACTCAAAAAGTACTTAAATTATGTTTAGTGCTACACTCTCTTTTTTTTTTTATCGCTTTTCACAATCTTATCCTAAAATTATTCTAATATCGATCAAAATTTAAAATAAAAAGATGGTTATCATACTTATATTTCGGAAACAAAAATGGAAATAAACATAAAAAGAAGCGCTATTTCAGTTTATTTTTCATTAACTTATTCTTTGAATTTTAATAAATTTTTAAATGTAACATAAAAGAAAAGAAAATTAAAAACTTCATATCGCTGATGACGCTAACAAGTAATTGGTTAGAAAAAAAGGGATCAAAATATTAGCAAATAGGGAGGAGTTAAAAGACGATAATTTGAAACCCCTATAAATTTTAGTAGGCAATCAAATTACTTTTAATATTTCTTCCTCCGCTTTCCTCATTAGTGATTGGACGAATTTCAATCCCATAAATATGTGAATAAGTTCTAATAAGTAGGTAAATAAGATCTACTAACACATGGAAATTTGGAAAAGAAAAACAAATGGAAACTGTTTGCATATATACAAATTGAATAACTGAAATTTGAAGTTTAGGGTACCGCTCTGGTTAATTAAATTGGAAAATCCTTTTGGCCAAAAACTGATTGAAATGCTGGCAGACTTTTTTTTTTTTTAAAATGAATGATTAAAAAAAAATAAAGAAAATAATTCAGAAGAATAAGTTTTCTTCTCAAATTCTATTTCATCCCCAATAGTGTATTAAAAGATAAACAAAATTAAACTCGAACATACTTAGAGTATGACATTAAAAAATATAAAAATTCTAATTATCAAAATGCAAGCAAACTATGAAAAAACTTTCCAACACGTTACCCTCAAATAATTTGTATGTAATTCGATATTTCGATTTGAAAAATAATGTCAGAGCTTGAAATTTAACGGCTTATTTTAGGTATCTCCTGAACTCATTTTTTCTAAAATTAAACTGCCTTACACAGATGAAAGAGAATTCGCCACGAAGTGTTTTTCCCGTGGTATAGCATTCTCTTAACAATTTACAGTATCTTGTACCAAAATTCTGCTACTTTAAATAAAGATATTACTTAAAAATAAAATAAACAATTTTTTTAAATCCATTTTATGTTATATTTATATTATTGTTTGTAATATTTCAATGTCTTTCAGGACATACATTATTTTTATTTATTATTATCTTGTATTTATACTAGCATGAAATTACTTGTGAATTTTGATCCATTTTATCCCTTAAGGCTAACTTGCAATCTTAATTATTATGTAACCAATGTTTCAAACTCAGCTTGGAGTAAAAAATTAAAATTGTTTACTTTCAGCTATTGTGTGACAAAAGTAACGCCACTTTCAATGGATTGCGAACAGTTAAATAATTGTCTTATGCTGTTTCTTCCTATTTCTATGCAAAATTGATTATTACTAGAAATATAATTAGTTCAATTCTCCTTAACTTGATAAAAAAATTTTAATGTATGGGTCGTTAGGCCTTAAAAACATAAATTGTTGACATTAAACTTTCAAAACATGAGAAATAATCTAAAGGGGACGTTAACGCTTTGGGGATCGATGGCCAAGCAACGAGAGAAATCGTTACATCTTTATATATTTAACTCTTGCAAATCAAAGAGTATGTGGCTAAGACATCACCTCCTACATCAGAAAGCCTCCACACGGTGTCTTATAAGTAGTCTGCTCAGATTATTTAAAAAGCGAACCACTTGTGCGCAACGACCCAAATTCTATTTTAAAAGTACTTGAGAGAAATGTATCATATATATTTGAGAATTGAATCTATAGTGGTTGACAAGTAAATAAAACAAAGCAATTATATTCATAAATTAAATGAATGTTTAGACATATATTTGCTACCACTTTCTAATTTTTAATAGATTTCATATTGAATGGTTCTTTCACTAATTGGTTTACCTTCATAGTGGTCTGATCGGACTACTTACAAAAAACCGTGTGGCTGTGGAGGCTTTGGCTAAGATCTTTGAGACTTGCCTTTATTTATGAATACTTCCGTTCTCCTTCTCTGGCTCTTCATCAGCCTGCAGATATTTAACTCTTGGAAATCATGGCTATAACCATTGACTTAGCTTTAATTGCTTTTACTCCTCCTCCACTATCTCAGGCTGTGGAGAAGGATTAATAATAGTGCATACCAAGATGATTTACTCATTAAAGAACGAGAATTAATTTTAATATTGATTACTTTTTTTAAAAAAAATTAGTGGTAGTTAAATTTTTTTTATTTCAAGTATTTTATTGATAGTAGTGCCACATCAGCTAACATTCGAGAATAAATTAAGAGCAGTTGGAAAATTAAATGCCTTCAATACTTGACAACACCGTGTACTATCTGACTCAAACCTTTATTAGGATTGACGAACAACTTACCTCGTTAGTAATCCTCCGTCAAAGGGAGCGTTATATTCTTTAAAATCAACACGATACGTAAGCCCATGTCGATTGTTCTAGTGGTCTACAGTTAGCGGTTATAACATTAGTGTCTTGCGGTATCTGTTGTATCTCTGGGGCTGTTATAAATAAATATACTTCATTTGTTCGAATATGGAAATATATAATTGATTATCTATTTTTAATATGTGCTGAAAAATCGGAAACAGCATTTGGACTAATACCGAGTAACAAGACAAGATCAAATATCTACATGAGAATTTTGTTAAAGTTCGATGTAATATAACTACTAGAAATCTCTCATTTCAATGTTTAGCAAACGGAGAACATTCATTGTAATTTAAGTGCTTAATATTCAATTCACAAGCCCGGAGTGTGTTTAATTTTTATCTCCATAAGCGTTTCAGCGTTGAAAGTAACGCCTACTTTATATTTAGAATGTGTAACACGGGAAGGGCGGGGCGTAATACAGCCTACAATTTCATACAGCCTGCAATAGATTCAGGATGCTAACTGGTGCGCTTTTATGCAAAAATTTATTCAATTGGTAGAGGATTAAACAGTTAAAATTGTAGAATAAGGAATTACTCCTACTCTTTACAAATGTCACTATGAGATGGCAACAATAAAGTTACATTTTTACATGATACATAGAATTTTTAATGCATTGGAAAAATGACTTAAATTGAAGTAGTATTATAACCGTCGTTGAACAGCCGACCCAATTTTTTAAGTTTACCCATAATCCGTCAACCACTGAGACTACTTTACTCCAGCACTGCAGAGATGCCAATTGCTCCGGACACGCCAAAACAATTAAAAATACGGTAAATAATTACAAAGTAATTTAAGCAAATATTTGACTATTTTTGTTTCTTTTTTTAAAGGTATTGATAAAGTGGTGAACAATATAAGCCTACGAATTATTTAGAAATAGTGGTGGATAAAAATCTACCAAATTGATTTTATTAAACCAAGAATCGCAATTGATAAACTACCACTTTAAAATACATATTTGCTGTCCGGAGCAAGTTGGCATCTCTGGCACTGGGGTCGGTGCAAGCCGGATGCTGAATTCGTATCGACCAGCCATCGCTGAGATTCGCTGGGTTCATTTCATTGGAAGGCGAACGCTATATCACCTTAGTCATCACGGCTCAATGAAGTAGTATTGGAAAAATTATTTAAAATGAAAAATATTGAAATAAAAATAACTTATATTTCGCTACCACTAGAAAATATTTTTTTACAAAGTGTAGCAAATTTAGCCTCATTTTAGATATAAGCCCGCCCCACTCGAAAAAGACCACCGACCTGCATCTACAGCTCATCGTTTAGCTTCACTTGTGAAGGAGTTGCAGAAGCTCCTTAAAAACAAAGAAGTAACAAGTTTACTTCAATCTCTACTTAATGGGGCCTCCCCATCTCACTAAGGATCATCTCACCACAACTGAAGCCCTACTTCAACGATGAACTGAGCTTTTTTAGAACTTACTTCAAACTTTTTTGAACATATGATTTCGAAGTAAATGTCTACATAGAATCGACGGATCAGTTGTTGGCCGGTTGGCCCTTCGGGCCAAATACTGAGATTTTCCACATATCCAGCATACAGTAGATATGCGGTAAAAATCCATCATAATGATAGTTCATAATAGCAGATGAAATTACCATTATAAGCAAATAAACATACATATTTAAAGTTTAAACAACAGTTAATAGACTAAAATATGCAATATACATGTTTTCTTTCTTTAATTTGAACAACTATTTTAATTTAAAATGTATAACTTAGAGATTGTTTTTTACTACTTAAATATTTTTCCTCATAACGATTTTTATCGTAGCTCGAAATATAAATAAAAACTGGTTCTTAAACGTCTGAAGAGGTTTTATAGCGATTTTCTACGAAAAGAATTACACCGCCACAAAGTGCTGCTATGGAAACAACAATAGCGCTTTTCAGGGAGGGTAGCTACTCTTCACTCTAGGGTTTATATAATAGACATTCTCACAATAGATTCTCCCAATAGACATCCCCTAACACAATAGACATAGAAAGATTAATCTTACCTCGCAAAGCAGAGACAAAACTTGTCCTAAACTGTGACCCCATACTTCTACTTGAAATAGTTATACCTCGTTACCACAGTCAACGCCACGGGTCCAGATGAATGGCTAGGGGAGTTCTTACTTTAGACAAACTCATGGGTGAAAGCCCTTATATAGCAAGACGGAAAAGAGAAAAACCTGGTAAGCACAAACAGCCTGCCACAGATTACAAATCCTTCTTCAGAACCCTAAAATGGAACTCAGACTTAAACGTTTACTTTACATCTCGATGATCCGTCCCATCCTGACTTATGCATCTCCAGCTTGGTGCAACATCTCTACATCACTCCTTAAAAAACTCAAAATATGCCAGAACAAAATCCTCAGGAAAATAACAAAAGCAAGATGGTTTATCCGCAATAAAAACATACATAGCGACCTCAACATAGATTTTTTAGATCATCACATTGCAAAGCATATATTGTGACACCGCAGGATTCAACGAAATTTTCACTTTCGAAAACTTAAGAGAAGACATAAACCTCAGGCCGATTGCAGCTCATTTTTGTAGTGACATAATTTTAACTAAAATACAAAATATTTGATTTCCTTTTATTCCAATTACCAGAAAGAACCACCTTAAAGATTAAATACAAGATGAATGGGAAAAAGGACGCTAACGGCCCCAGGCGCCCAGTTATATTTCGATGATGATTATGATGAAGAAAAACCTGGTACGTAAAACATTTCATTCCAGCATTTTTTTCGAAAAAAATGAAATATTTGTAGCTATCAAGATTTCTTTTATAATTCTAGCTTATATATAAAACTGCTTCTTTTCCAAGATAAAGTAGATATTGTTGAAAAATTTAAAAAAATAATAAGTAAACTCCTCCCCAAAACTAGCTATAACTGGAAAGGTTTTACTACCAGCCTTTCCTCGTTTCCGTCTCGCTTTCACCCCTGGACAAACTATATCTGTCTGAAACACACAAACTAGAGATGGGTCAAAAGTAACGTAACAGTGACTTGTCACAGTGACTGGAGCAGTCACTGTGACAGCCTGTTCCAACCAAAAAGTTGTCACAGTGACTGCTCCAGTCACTGTGACAAGTCACTGTTACTGTCACTGTGACAAAAATCACTGCTACTGTGACTGCGACAGATTTCACTGCTACTGTCACAGTGACAAATTTCACTGCTACTTTCACTGTGACAAATTTCACTGCTACTGTCACTGTGACGATTGTCACTGTTACTCTAGCTGTTCCAAATGCCACAGGAATTTTCACTGCTCCAAAAAACATACTGAAATACCAGTGAATAATGCCGGTCGATGCTCCAGCTTCATATCGTACCCTGCAAATGGAAGTATTTTCGTTGCTTCTAAATTCAAGCTGCTCCACTCTGAGAAATATTGCTGTTATTTTTGATCAAATATCACAACTCTATTCAGTCTCTATTTCAGTTTGAAAAAAAAAGAAATAAAAAAAAGCCATGATTTCTATTTTTATTTTGATAATTTTTATAATTTACCATTAGATAAATTGTTTGATAAGAATAAAATCTTCAAAATAATCTTAATACAATATTATATATTTAAATAAGGTATAATTCGAATATATTATATATTCGTATATATTCAAATAGTTTATATTCATACTTGAAATTTAAAACAAAATAAAATTTTTCTTGATTTTTCTTCTTTAAATGGAACAGATTTTTTTGTCATAAATATCAATTATGCAGCATACAAAAACGCAAAATTAAGCAAAGTATGTTCGATATATGTTGATATGATATATATTCGAAGAAACTGATATGTTTTAAGACTTGGATTTTTTACATCAGGTTTTCAGACACTGCAAACATTTTTATTTATATCTTAAGGTAAGAAAAGAATCAAAAATTTTATCTCCCCCCGCCCCCTTTAATCGAAAAGTTAGTACAAGTTACTACATATCAGTGATGATTTATGAGTACAGATTTCAAAAAAAAATATCGATTATTATTTATATAGCATGTATTAGCTTTTTAATTTTTTGTAAGCAATTTCTCATTGAGAAATAAAGTGTATAGTGGGTATAATTCCGCGCTTGTGAGTAGGGGGTCTCAGGTTCGATGCCACGCGAACGAATGTGTTAATTTTAAATATTTATTTGCAGATTTATACCTATCATAATTTTGCGGCAAATATTTTCTATTAAATTTATTCAAGCTACATAATACAAGTCGTTATCAGTTGTATATATAAAATTCAAATTTCAATATTTTTTTTATAAATAATTTTATGAATTTTTAAAAATAAATTATAAAATGTCAGGTTTAAGAAATGTCAGGTTCAGTTTTTTATTGGGAAAAAAAGTTTGTTTAAAATTAAATATAACTTCCAAAATTCTGCCAATAGATGTGAAAAGTTAGTAAATTTCTAGGTAATTTTGATCCTAACATATTTTGTTTTCATTTAAATTATTGTAATTCAACTGGGAGAGAAAGACTGATGACATTTTCTTTTTATCTTAATTTTTGTTTAATTTAAGAACTGTAAAAAAATCGTGAAGAGGATAAAGACCGCTATCAATAAATGTCAAATCAAAAAATAAAACTAACCTCTTTGAATACAACTGTTGGGATCTTCCATGTAATTCCACTGGCGCTAGTATCGCGGTTGTGATGTAACTGCAACTGTGTTTTACATTGTATGTTTCAGTTTCGATTTCCAGTATGTTCTATTTGTTGATGTGTTCTATGTACGTATTGTGAATAAAGTTATTGTTATGTTATAAGTTATCAATATGAGTGCTATCATTGTCAATCATCCTAATTACATATACCATGCCTTATAATAAACGGTCACAACAGTTTTGGCGACGAGGAGAAAAATAAGAAGAAATAATCAATAGAATTTCAAGATCGTTCAAAAACGAAACTTCAAAATGGATGAAATTTTAAAACGGAAATGTTTCAAGTAATTGAATCCAGGTACTGTAATTAATTTAAATTTTCAACTATTTTTTCAAACTTTCAATAAATAAATAATGAATGCTGAACAATTCCAAACATTTATTGCTGCATTTAATCAGCAACAACAAGCAATGATAGCACAAATCGAAAAACATTTTTCAAAAGAACAGTCTATTGATTCATCAGTAAATCTTGTTAATGTGCATCCTTTTGAAAATTATGATTCAAAACGTGAAAAATTTTCATGCTATTTAGAACGATTTGAAAATTATTGTTCTATGAAGGGTGTTATTGATGAAGATAAAATTGCTCAACTTCTATGTGTATCTATTGGTTCATCACACTATAATAATTTGGCAGCTTTTCTTGGACCAGAGAAACCAGTCAAACAATTATCACATGATAACCTTGTGAAAGCTTTCAAGCAAATGCTAATTCCTAGAAAAAATGTAGTCGTTTCTCAACATTATTTTTTAAATATATATCAAAAAGAACATGAATCAATTTCAGAATTTGTAGCTGCTTTGCAACGTGATATAGTTGAATGCGAATTTTCTGTGAAATGTGACTGTGATAAATCAGTAACAATTGCAGATGTTTTTCTCCGGGCTCAGTTCATTCGAGGATTGCGTGATGACTGGTTGCGCGAACAGGTACTACAATCAGATTTAATAACTTTCGATGATGTCTTATCAAAGGCGATTGCTCTGGAGGCGTCCAAAATCGAAAGTAAAGAACTCACTCAAAAAGGTTCTCCACGCTCTACTTCTTACGCTTTAAGTGACAATAATAAAGTTTCAAATTTCTCAGCACGTCATAGAAATCGTTCCAGTTCACGATCTAGTTCTCAACGCCAGAAACCAGATTATAGAGCCCTTGGTATTGAAAATCTATGCATCAGATGTGGCAGAAATAATCACCAAGTCAAAGATTGTCGAATTAATAAAACTAAACTAAAATGTGATTCATGCAAAAAAATAGGTCATGTTAGTAAAGTCTGCATTTCAACTTTAATTAAGATGCCACGAAAGTCAATGAATTCCAGTCCCAGACCTTCTCTTCATGCTGTTTCAACTGAAGTACATGATCAAAATATTACATTTGGTGTCAACTCTATTCACAGCTCTTCACCATGCTATAAAGTTATAGATTTATTTGAAGTTTGCCATGACTCTGACAAATATATCGTCTCTGTATACCTCAATGGGAAGCTACAACATTTCGAAGTAGATTCTGGAGCAAAGTTTTCCCTACTTTCAGAAACTGATTTTGAACGTTTAAATTTAAAAGTGCCCTTGGAAAAATCAGACATTGCTTTTCGTACTTATTCTGGAGATATCATTCAACCCAAGGGGAAAGTGCATGTAAATGTTGCATTTCAAAACAAAAACATTACAGGTGAACTTCATATTGTTCCAGCTGGATGTGCAGCTATTCTAGGCCGTCAATGGATTAGAGCCTTAGAAATCGAACTTTTACAAATAGATGCTAATATATCAAACACTTCAATTCATAAATCACCAGTGTATCAAATCAATCCTCTCAATTCACTTTTGGAAAAATTTTCACACCTCTTTGAAGAACGAGTTGGTTGCGTCCCTCATTTTCAAGTATCACTTCAACTTAGGGATGGAGCAAAAGCCATTTTTACTAGGGAGCGTGACGTTCCTTATGCTCTCCGGGACCGCGTCAATAAAGAATTGGACTCTCTTGAGGCAGATGGAATAATATCCTTAGTGCCTGCGAGTGATTGGGGGTCACCATTGGTTGTCATTCCAAAACCAAACGGTGGCATCCGATTATGTGTTGATTACAAATGTGATGTCAATGAACGATTAATTCAATCAAATCATCCAGTAAGAAGGATAGATGATGTGCTTCATAGTCTTCGAAATTCAAGATATTTTTGTAAACTTGATTTATTTAAAGCCTACCTACATTTAAAAGTTGATGAAGATAGTAGCATGATACAGACCATTTCAACGCATCGTGGTACGTATCGCATGCATAGGCTTAGTTTTGGAATCAAGACAGCACCATCAGAATTCAATCGCATTCTTTCTCAAATTCTCAAAGGGTTACCAAAAACAGAATCTTACTTTGACGATATTATTATACATGGTGAAACACTTCAAGAATGTACTGAAAATTTAGAAGCTTGCTTACAAAGACTTTCTGACTATTATCTGCACATAAATAAACAAAAGTGTTCCTTCTTTCAAGAGAAAATCGAATATCTCGGACATGTTATTGAATATAATAAGATAAGTAAATCGCCAACAAAAATTCAAGCTGTTCAAGAAATGTCAAGACCATCAAATATTGAGGAAATCAAACGATTTTTGGGACTTGTAACTTACTACTCCCGTTTTATGCCAAATTTTTCAACTATGTCATACCCACTTCGACGGTTGCTAAGAAAAAACCAGCCTTGGTTATGGACTGCAAGTTGTGAATCTGCATTCCTGAAACTGAAAAATGAACTTACCAGTGATAGAGTTCTTGTTCCTTTTGATCCTAGTTTACCAATTGTTCTGACCACAGATGCCAGCCCTACGGGAATTGCAGCAGTACTGAGTCACTCTAAACAAGGTGTAGAAAGACCTATTGCTTACGCATCTCGTTCACTTACCAACTCCGAACGGAACTATAGCCAATTAGATCGAGAGGCATTAGCTATTATTTTTGGTGTTACACAATTCTTCAATTACTTATTTGGTAAACATTTCAAACTTATTACTGACAATGAGCCACTAACAAGAATTTTTCATTCTCATAAGGCACTACCACGTATGACTTCAGCACGATTACTTCGCTATGCTTCCTACTTATCAAGTTTTGATTACTCAGTGCAATTCAAAAAGGGATCTGAAAATGAAAATGTCGATTGCCTGTCTAGAGCTCCAATTCAAAAACCCGAAAACTCAGTCGATAAATTTATAGGGGAAGAAGCAAATCAAATATGTGCCGAAAACATTTTCCAGATTTCAAGTGAAAAAATAACATCTTTAACAATCCAGTCTGAAACAAAGAAAGATCCAGAACTCAGTGAAATAATTGAAAGGCTGAACAACAACTCTGAAGATTCAGAATTTACATTGTTTGATGGCATACTTTTTCGAAGAGAAAGAGTAGTTATTCCAAAAAGCTTACGTTCAAACATACTAAAGGAACTTCACGAAACTCATCTAGGAATAACTAAAATGAAGCAACTGGCAAGACAGTATGTTTATTGGCCTGCCATTGATCGTGACATTGAAAATTTAGTCAAAGGATGTGAAGGCTGCGCATTGACAAAGTCTAATCCTCCAAAGGTATCTGTCCATCCGTGGGAATCTCCAGCAGATAACTGGGACAGAATTCATATAGATTATGCAGGTCCATTTGAAAATTACTATTTTTTGGTGTGTGTTGATGCTAAGTCCAAATGGGCGGAAGTCGAAGTCATTAAAGATGCCCCAACTAGTTCAAAAACTATCCTTTTGATAGAAAAAATTTGTTCTTTTCATGGCTATCCACAGGTTATTGTATCTGATAATGCTTCAATATTTCAAAGTGAAGAATTCCATTCTTATTGTTCTAATCGAGGAATATTTCAAAAATTCATCGCTCCAGGACATCCTGCCACCAATGGCCTTGCAGAGCGAAACGTCCAAACCTTAAAGCAAAAGTTAAAAGCTTCTTTTCTTGAAAAATCCTCAATCCCAAGTAAAGTTCAAAACATATTATTCCGTTATAGAGCAACACCTCTAGCTTGTGGACAGTCACCTGCTCAATTATACTTACATAGAAAAATCCGCATACGTTTGAACTCAATCTTTCCTTATCATCCAACACCATCAACAGTTTCCAGTACTCCTGTAAAATCTTTTTCAGTGGGGGAGAGAGTCCAGGTGAGGTTGTTCATAAATAACCATAACGTATGGCAGTTTGGCAAAGTCGTGAAAAAGTATCGTACACGTCATTATTTGATTTTACTAGACTCAGGTCGGCAATTAAAGAGACACATAAACCAATTAAGATCAACATTAATTCCAGAGAAAAAAAAGTGTGTCTCTTTTGGCCCAACCCAGTCTTTTGACATTCCTAAACCATCTTAAGATCTCCTCACCTACTCAGCCTAGTATTCCAGAACTTCCAACAAATTCCAAACAGGACGTTGTGACAAAACCAAAAAGAAAGAGACAATTACCTACACGCTTTAGGGACTTCGTAATGTCATAAGCATATTTCAAATCTGTTTTAAGTATTTTCAATTATATATTTAACATATTCAATTTTTAAGTAGCTAATGTTTTCAATTAACTGTTATTTCAATTCTAATTAAGTGGGGGAGACTGTTGGGATCTTCCATGCAATTCCACTGGCGTTAGTATCGCGGTTGTGATGTAACTGCAACTGTGTTTTACATTGTATGTTTCAGTTTCGATTTCCAGTATGTTCTATTTGTTGATGTGTTCTATGTACGTATTGTGAATAAAGTTATTGTTATGTTATAAGTTATCAATATGAGTGCTATCATTGTCAATCATCCTAATTACATATACCATGCCTTATAATAAACGGTCACAACAACAACTAAGTAAATTTAAGGGCATTCCTCTATAATACTCTAGAGTTCAAATATTACTCGTTGATTCTTAATCACACATCTATGCATGCCTGACGAAAATACTGATTAATTGTAATTTACTGAAAGAAATATGAATAATAATTGCATAAAGCAGATAAATTTTTTATATCCATTAAAAAAATTAAAACAAAGTGTTTTTTTCCCTTTCCAAACAGCAAAATTTAAAAGAAAATGTTTAGTGGCGCCATCTGTTGGCTCTTATAACAGATCCTGGTGTACGAAATTAATGCTACCAGCCAAGGATAAAATAAACGCAGAATTATGGAAATATCTAAATTCCTCATCATAACTACAAAACTAAATAAATTTTTGTTTTCATACCATGCATTCTTTTCTATTATAAAGGAGAAAAAAATTTCATAAAATTTTGAAAAGCTATGAAGAATTTCATTAATACGGTGATATTTTTTGTTTGACAACATTACTAAAAATTTACTTGCGATTAAGTTTGCATTTTACTGTACATTTAATGAAGAAATCAGTATTCTATAGTATAAAATATTGTCATCATTCATCGTTTTCAAATGCCAATAACTCAACTACAAAAATTTTGAGATTAGATTTTCACTGTAATATCATAATATTAGTAACGAGAAGAATTATGAGTTTTTATTTAATATCTTATCTGAGATAAAAACTTTGATTTTGTTATTTTAACATTTTACAAAAATTAAATAAGGTCCCATATTAGTTATTAAAAATCATACTACTATATTGCGTAATACGATATACATTGTTTATTCAAAATCATCTCGTTCCATAAAAATGACTACTCAGTATAAAGATTAATTATTTTAATAGACTTCATTAAAAATTGATGATATAGACCAATTTTACTAAAAACTAATTATATCGATTAATTTTACACTAAAAATATTATATCGATTAAATTCATTCAAAATTAATTATATCGATTATTTATTAAAACATGTAATCGATTAATTTATATTAAGTTTTGACAAATTAAAACGATTAATCGATATAAAATATCGATTAGTTCTATATCGAAATAATAACAGTCACTGCTATTTGTCACTGTTACTTTTGGATCCCAGTAGCAGAAGTAACAGTGACTGAAAAGTTGCAGTTTTGCCCATCTCTAACACAAACCAGTTGAACCCACCAGTTGAACCTAGAGTGCCTGTATTGAAAAGAGTGATGACAATATCCAAGAGCGCATGCGCTGCCGTCAGATTTTTGTCCAAGGGGGTTGCCAGATGATACACCGAAATTGGCGCCACTCGCTCATTTGGTGTTATTCTGAAGGTTCTGTTATTCTAAGAGTATATACTAAAGTATCAATAATATAAACTTTAAGATTGGAAAGCACATGATATTACAGATTTTTTAAGAAACATTGTCTAGCATCTGAAATTGTTAAAAAATTAACATCAATGAAAAAAAAAAAAAAAAAGACTAATGAAAAGACTTCAGCTTTTAATAAATGCCTTAAATAAAATATAAAAATTAATAATGATTATGCCATTTATTTCAGAAATAATAATTAATAATGCAAATTATATAATTTATTATTATTTATTACTTTTTCAGGAAAAAATTATCGCATATTCACCTGAAAAGGTATTGTTTATTTCAACAAATTGTAAACAAAAATTTCCATAATTAGTTGAAATTTAAAACAAACTAGCATTTTATACAGTTGGTAACGAAAAGTAAACAAATGCTACTTTGTAACGCGCATTGTAACATTGTAACGCGAACATTGTAACGCGCCAACATGTCAAAGTAATATCGCCAAACTCTGCACTTCTGAAGTTTTGATAAAAAGATGCTCAAATCTTAAAATTTATAAGTAATTTAGATAGAAATTATGTGCATTAAGGCAATACCTCCTAGAATAAGGAAGGCCTCAGCACGGGTTAACATAAATGAAAAATCCGATCCGTTGGTAGTCCAACGAAGTAGACCTGAATGGCTGCCACATTCTTCCATTAGCATTGGCGTCATTCATAGCTTTGATTTTGGCGAAATGGAATTCCGGTGACCATAACAGTCATTCCCTTTGGCGCCGGTTCTTCCCCTTCCACGTGTTTTGTTATTTTTAATTCGTTTTCGTGAAGTTTTAAGTTATGATAGCTACTGTTGGATTACATATTTGCAATATATATTAATGTGTCATGCCTTACCATTGCTGTGCAGTAAACTGCAAAGGAAATTATGCTAACGGTCCAAAAGTTGCCGTATTTAATTTTCCCAAAGATGAAGCTCAACAAAGACGTTGGCTACAAGCACTCTCACGGAAGGATTTTATCATCACTAAGAATTCTCGAGTAAGTTTTCTCACTTATTGTTTATTTCTGTTGAAATCGGGGTTCGTTGATTTAAATCAACACTTTCTTTTTTAAAATAATCATTCAGGTAGTTAAATCAAATTATATTCATTTTTTTATTTTGGAGAAAAATATATATTAAATTTAGAAGGCATTTTAAATGAGATAGTACAAATTTTTCATGATTTTCATAGTTTTAAAATTTGTTTTAATTGCATTTTTGTGTGAGAAAGTTTGACAAAATGTGAAAACATAATGCAGGCTATAAAATTCAAACAATATGAAACCGAAAATTTAAATCATTCAAAAAAAAAAAATCACAAACCTCTATTACAACAGTTCTATAAGTATTTTAATATTGTTTTTCCTAGAGTGATAATTTAAAATTTTACCAGAAATTAAAAGTTTTACTTAAATTTTAATTTGCGTCTCTTACTTCATTGGGTATTGTGCATTAGAAGTCTTGGTTTTGTGAAGAAAAAATAGAAATTGTAATTGAAAATTTAATTTGAATCTCATATTTCATTGAGTAAAATAGACTTTCAACAAATATTTTGATTTTTCTGAAATTTTTTTTTTCGTTGAGTTTAAAAATATGAGAACATTTTAAGAGTGAGAACTAAATGTAAGAACATAATTTTTTTTTTTACATCAAATATGTAAAAAAGCTTATGACATCAAAACTATAAAGTATTTAGTATAATATTTTTTGAAGAAATAGTTAAAAATAAAAACAAAATACTTAAAATGTATACTTGTTTTTAGGTGTGTGAGAAACATTTTTCGTCGGATGTCATAGTTAAAGAAACGGTGAAAACTGACCCAAAGACTGGTGAAATAAAACAAAAATTGTTCATCTTGTGAGAAATCTATCACATTAACGGATATCGAAGAGAAATTTAATGTGATAGATGATGTTGAAAACTCTTACATTCAAACATTAGACAGAGGTTGTTTGGTTTACCCTAAGCAAGAAATTGTTGACATAATCTTGCACGCATATGTGGTAGTTCAAAAATTAGTTTCTGAAGAGTTTGAAAGCTCATTTCTACAAATGCATAATCATAAAGTTTTGGCTATTGAAACTACTATTAATGTTTTGGAAAGAAAGGAAATATTCTTAAATGACAATCAATGCTCTGCTCATGATTCCAGTTTCATTGTTAAATTTTTAGTAACTCGAGCCATTAACACCTTTTTAAGCAATTATTGTAAAAAGCTAAATGATTCAATTTTAACTGAACGACTTAATAAAAAGAAAGCTAACTTAAACTTAAAAGTAACTCAATCTAAAATTGAACCAGAAACTAAGAAAAGAAAACTACAAACATTAAAATGAAGGAGCTGTTTGTTTTTTTCAACATTAAAATATAGAATCAATTTTTGATACAGCTTCTGTTTTTTATTTGTAACTTTTAAGACAAGTAGCATTATAATACTTTTTGAGTTTATTTGAAAAATATTTTGTATGGCTAGACTAATAAATTAATGTTTAAGTGGTCATATTTTTAATAAGCTGAAGAGATTTAAAATGAAATCTTACATTGTTTCTATATTTGTATTTGAAATAAACAGTTTTGTTGCTTGTTTCATCACTTTTCATTTTTGAAAGCTGTGAAAAGCTAGTAACTTGTAAATAATTTTACTATACTACACTAATTTAAAATTGTGTTCAAATTTCAATAAAGTTAAGGATATAACTTTATATCAGCTGTCTTAAAAATGAAAATTTGTTTTCATAAAAAATTTTACTCAATGATAAAATTATTTATTATATATAGCTTGTTTTATGTATATATTTAAATGAAAGAATAATAATAAATGCTTACATAGATAAATTGTCAAATAATATTGTCTCATTCCTTTAAATAAATTACAAAAGGTATATTAGAGTGCAATTTTTTTTTAATATCTTTATTTCAATTGATAATGCAATTAAAATAATTTTTCTCAGAATGTTAGTATATGTTCGATAAATTTCATTCTTTTCAGTAGAGACGAAAAGTGCTTAAAAAATTTTATTTTTTGAAAGGTAAGTTTCTAATTAAAAACAAACTCATATAAAGTATCCGATCGAAGCTTTTCTGAAAAGACGCGGTAAGGATTCTCGTTGGACTACTAAGGATTGAGAGGGGTGTGTCGTGCTGAGGCCTTCATTCTAGGAGGTGTTGATTAAAAGTAAATACATTTATTCTTATCTAACCATTAGTTATTTCATCACCTTGTTCTCTTTACAATGATATAAACATAACTTTATATGCACGCAAGTAAGTGATAATAAGGATAAATTCTAATAACTAACAACTATCCAAATTTTCAGCCATAATTTTAACATTTACTGTAACTGTGAAGTTTCTTATTGAAAAAAAGTAAGTAATGAACTTATTACATGCATTTATTAATACAGAACATAATTTTTTTGAGTCAGATAATTTTCACTCCGTGTAATTCCAATGGCGAATTTTCCACTCTCGCCTCCGGCGGTAAAGTTTTTCTGTCCACCAATCAGGAATCGTTTCTCCCTTGTCCACTCTCTTTTACTCTAGGCTCTCTAGTTGAACCCATAGAGTAAAAAAAGAACAGATGAATGGTCTTCACAAACCCTCATACTCGTCAAAATGACGTCATTTATCGTTCGATGGTTGCGAGTTTAGAGCTCCTGTTCGTAACCTCACTCGTTCGTTGACTCGCCATCTTTATGCCTTCAAAACCCGATACCGTAACATTGTTTTAATTGAAAGCAAGTCTTCGTATTTCGACTTTAGCATTTAGAATTTTTTTGCACTAAATGAAGCACGCATGAAAAATTTTATACATGTCCTTAAGAGTAATTTTCTGTATATGGCAGAAGAGTTAATAACTAGTAAATTGGCCATAATAATAAAAAATTTCCGCGATAGATGACTGATTCTGTAATGCATTCAGAGAACTTGTAAAACCATGGCAAGTCTAAATTTTGATGTTTTATAGTCCTAAATAAAAATGCCGTAGCAAAATTTCTTATTTTGTATTATGGAAAATTTAGTTTTAGATTCTTTTAAAAGGATTTGTTTTTACCTTAAAACGTAAGAAAAAAATTAATTAACTTTTTTATGTTTAAATTTCCGTTTTAAAATTAAATTTACACAGTTGTGAATTCTTTTTTAATCGAACACATACTGCAAAATACTATCAAAAGAATAATGTTTTTCTCCAATTGAATTCTAAAAAATTTAATATTTGCTTCTTTATCTAATATAGAAAAAAAAATCATACAAGATTTTCTTTAAAAAAAAAATTTTTTTCCAATTAAAAAATTTGTTTTATAACTGCATCACCTTTGAAATAAGACATTTATCAGTTGTGAGCCTAATTATTTATGAGCTTAATATAAGCTTAAATAGTAAGCTGTTTTTATTTAAATGTAAATAAAATACTATTATGAAAGATACGAAATACCGGCTTCAATCACTTTTAATTTAACATATAACTATAAATGTTCAGCCCCTTAACCTTGCAATTGAGACCCAATTCAAAAGAAAAAATAACTCCTGGATCAAGTATTGGGAAAAATTGGGAGAATCCTTTCTGTCCCAAAGTCACAGGTGTGCCTCGCTCAAAGTTTTCCCCCCTACTTTTATAATTACAGGTTCGGAGTTGACGCTAATCCATCGCACATGACATTATCTTTCTTTCCATAGGGGTTGATAGTCATGATGCGTTTATCTCTGATTGGCGCCATTTCGTTAATATTTATTATTTACAAAATGTTATGATTTCACAAAACAAGAATAAAATTCATAATTTTTAAAGACTGCTTTCTTTTGCGCGAGGTTATTTTTAAAAAATTATTTTTTGTAATTCGTTTAAAAACTTATTTATTGTTTTCGTTAATATTTATTATTTACAAAATGTTATGATTTCACAAAACAATAATAAAATTCATAATTTTTAAAGACTGCTTTCTTTTGTGCGAGGATATTTTTAAAAATTTATTTTTTGTAATTCGTTTAAAAACTTATTTATTGTTTTCGTTAATATTTATTATTTACAAAATGTTATGATTTCACAAAACAAGAATACAATTCAGAATTTTTAAAGACTGCTTTTTTTCCGCGAGGTTATTTTTAAAAATTTATTAATTGTAATTAAAATATCAGTATTGTAGAGTTATTTCGTAATATTTTTAATCCCCTTTGCTCACAGTATTTTATGAAACATAAAGTAAAATAAATATGAAATTTCTTGAGACATTTTTTTAGAGTGTGTTTATTATTAAAATTTATTTATTGATTATTTACAGCAATATTAGTAAATTAGTGTAATTTAATGCAGCCACACGCTAGGAACTAAACCGGACGAGAAACAGCATTCTTTTTGTCACTAATTTTTTAATATTAATTTATTAGCAATTTAATTCTAAATAGGTTGTCCCATAATTGCGAGATCAATTTTTTTTTTTTTTTTTAGAATTCTTGACTAGGTAGAAAAAGTACACATAGGTAGTCTTGAAGTAACATTTTAAAAAAGAAAATTATTAAAGATTGACGCAATCTATTAATTACAGTAAATGTAGCATAAAAATATTTAAAAGCAATTCCTTTTTAACACATTTTAAAGGTGTTCGCTTTAGTTCCATACCATTTTTCACTTGAAATAATAAAATTGTATATTAATTATTTAATTCTGCTGTGATGAATCAGGATAATCTTTTATGAATCTTAATCAGCTTCTCAAATATTTACCTTTTGTCAAAAATTTTAAAACTAGCGAAGAGTGCAGTTTATGAAAAAAATTATTTTGAATGTTTCTGAAATATAGATAGAACAGTTGTGTTCATCAAGGCACTAACATTTCATAACAAATAAATCAGCTATGAAATAAAACTAAGGAAATTTAAATACACACTACCGTGCAATAATAGATAAGACACTATCAGTTTTTCACCTTTTTTTTTTTGAAATTTCTCACAAAATACCTAGAAGATTATTTTATGAATTTCAAGAGTGTAATAAATTTTAAAAACTTCAGAGGTGGTCTAAGGGGCCGGCAATAAATTATGAGCGAAAGCAAGTATTATAGCATCTTATTTCCGAAAATGTAACAATAAATTTATTAACTCAAGGGACACTTTGTTATTATTTGTAAGAAGTACATAAAATTTCGTAAGCTTATACTATGAAAATATTGACATTTTTGTAGAATAAATAAATAAAAACTTTTATTTGCCATACGATTTTTTCCTAAAACAGGAAAAATACTCAATAAAATAAAAGTTTTAGGAGCAATTTTTCATTAACAAGCATGTTAAAATTAGACCAAGAAAAAAACAAACAATTCCTTTAAAATACGTTTTTAAAGTAGTTCTTTCCCACCTGCGCTGAAACAAATATTTTTTCCTAATTTTGCAGTATAATTTTTTGAAGATATTCAAATCTTTTTTTCCCACGAGTTGCTAACTACAAATCCCGACAAAATTTTGAAAAAAGTTCTTCATACGCTCATATCTTGCGCAATTTTAAACGATTTAATTTCTGTTCAATTTTAAAATTAACTTGTAATTAATTAAAAATTTCTTCAAAACTTTTATTCCATTTCATTCAATATTTTTAAGCTATAGCAAAAAACATCTACAAAGTAATCCTCAAATTAGGACAGTGTATGTTCTACATTTACATAGCTGTAAGAGGACCAATTGTACTCGATCTTGAAAGAGTGAAAAATTCTTTGGATCGGATTGAGGTATTACCTATGATATAAGAAAACTTAAGTTTATATTCAATTCAATGCTACTAACCTCGATTTCCGATAGACAATTCTTCGTGTAGGGGAATTTATTTATATTATGCTGGATATAACCTATATACTATTCAATAAATATATACTATATGCACTAAACAGCCTAGAGGAGAGAAAAAAATCGTAAAATTCGATAAATTTTTATTTTTTGGCACTTTGAAAATTCTATTTTCGATATAATATCCATAGCAATTTATAATAAAAGATGTTTACAAGAATGTAACGGTAATTTTAAAAAAAGTTATGATACATTTAACAAAAGCAGGAATTAAAACTTTAGTTTTTCGAATGACACTGAATCTAATTTTATCGAAAAATCATTACTTTATTAACAAAATTAGTTTATCTGAGACAACTCAATAAAATATTAGTACAGTAACATATTTGCAAGTTTCTCTAAAGTAGTATAGTATTAAGTTTTAATAAATAGCCGAATTCCTGTAGCCGAATAGCCGAGTTTTAATAAATAGCCGAACAGTTTTTTCCTTATTATTTTAAGTCTTACTTTTTTTATAAATTGATTACAAGAAATCAATTTCAATTTTAGAAGTAAGTGAAAATTTATCAATTTGTTCTATAGTTATTAAGGTTTATGCCATTAAACTATTTTTAAAAGAAATTCAATAGAGACGTACGAAGAAAGACTTGGAAAGAGAGCTCAACTTATAATTGCCATACCATAAACCTTCGACACATATTAATCAGGCCTTACAATTTTTATTTCGTCGCACCTTCAGACTGATTCTAGATCTCGGAGTTCAACAGTTATAAAGGTTTATACCATTAAACTATTTTTAAAAGAAACTAAATTGAGACGCACAAAATTCTTATGCGGCTTTCACACTTATGCACGAGCGTTAATTTATCAAGGGCTTAATACTGGTTGTTGTATTTAATTTACGTCGCACTAGAGCAGCACGATGGGCTATTGGCGACGGTCTGAGAGACACCCCTGAGGATGATCCAAAGACATGCCATCATAATTTTGATCCTCTGCAGAGCGGATGGCACCCCCGCTTCGGTAGCCCGATCACAACAATGATCACTGAATGTAAACAAATCGAATGAGGTTGGTCTCACCAGTCAACAACAGCAAGCTTTACTGCTGAATCTCATTGGCATTGGATAAGTGCGACAAGAACTTTTTCAATTTAAGACCGTGGTGGCCGGAAGATTCGCAAGTGAGGTCGAATGCATATCATAGAGTTAAAATAGTAGGTAGAGGAACCAAGTTCGCTTTATTCCTTCCGAAAAGACACGCCACAGATAGCAAGCAAAGAGTTACAATCACGTGATGGAAAGAGTGCAATACTTGGCGCAGTATCACAAATGTTGGCGCACTAAGTTTTTAAACAGCTTTTTTTCGATATTACCGATGCGCAAATAATCGGAGCATTTGAAAGAGAGAAAAAAAATATTTTCATTAATCACATTTCTTTAATATTATTAAATGGGTTTTTAAAACATGAATAGTTTTTTTTTCCTTAACAAAAAATTTTTTATTAAAGTACTGCCTTTATTAAAAAAATTTCATTAGTTCTCGTCTTTACCCTTAACACTATTCCTTAAAATTTATTCATTATATAAAAATAAAAAACGATATTCTGCATCACTTATATTTATTACTATATTCAGAAGAAAAAAATTTTAAATGTTTTTATTGCAAAGACCTATTTTTAAAAAACAAATTAACAATATATATTGTAATAACTATTATTACATCTAACTATTGTTATTTTGAATTGTACACGCAAAGAGACTAGTAGAAAAGCTTTCGAAATTTAAATAAAAGAGAAAGCAATTAGAATTTTTACTTTGTACTAAATGTAGATTGAAACTAATGACGAACTTATAATTAAAATATCTTACTTTTATTTGTGATAGAAATTGCAATTTATGCAACTTTTTATGAAGTAAATTTATGCAACTATTATAGGTCAATGTATATTTAATAATTTTTATACAGAAAACCAGTAACTTAAAAAGTAACAGTTATAAATATTTTATTTTACAAATAAAAAATCATAATCATTTTAGGGACATTAAGAAAATTACAATGCCCCTCCATAAAAAATGTAATTTTCTTAAATAGTAAGCGCATTTAAAACTATATCTTTTAGCCAGCTGCAAATTAAATATATATAATCTATACAAAGGTAAAAACAGTTGAAATTTAACAAGAAAGGTTCACAATGTTAAATCTTTGCACCACAGCCAGCTGTTAGCCTTGGCCGTCTGAGCAGTTTATTCCATACCAATGCATCACATACGCTAATTTACTGCACTAATTTACTCCTATACAACTTAGCCACTTCTATGTTATGTTTTCTAAATTTGTTGCACTAAATCAAACTAATTCTACGCTTTAATATACTAGTAAAATAAAGTATTTCCAATATAGCAACTTTTTTTAAATAAAAAGAAGATAAACAAGTACTTAATGATTATATTAAATATACCTTAATTTATTTTCTAGATAGTACATAATTTGTATTCATTTTATGTATAGTTACAGAATTATACAATTTTATTAAAAATTAACACTAAAACTACTATACACTATTTTATATTTAAATACTAAAAATATTTCATAGAATTTAATTATTCATCAAACATAAAATAATATACAAATAATTTGTTTTTTAAGCATTCCTATATAATTTAAAAAACACAACTTCTTATGTACCATATTTTTTATTTAAATATATATATTTAAAGGAAACATTTTAGAACAAGATAAATATTGGGTTTTAGTAATCAAGAGGTAAAGATATACAAAATCTTCAGAATATACAGAAATGATATCGACATTTAAAGAGAACTAAAACAAAACCGAAAATTTACTCAACTGTTCCTTGGCGCTAAAGTATCTCGCCAAGGAAGCCAACAAAGCTTTGCAGCTATTTCAGCTAAAAATAGAGTATATATTGAAATATACTTAAACATTATAAGTTTAAAGTTTAAGAAACGTTAAGTTAACTTAACGTTAACTTAAAGTTAAGGAGGTATTGAGCGGTCTCAGTGAACGGCAAGTTTGGGCTACAGTCACGTGACTTTATCTTGTCCACGGGTCGGGGGTTATTCTACTCTCTCTACCCAGTATTTCAACTCTATGATGCATATGCGAGGCGGAAGCAGCTTCATGATGACTTATTCAGGATGTCGTTGAGTTACTTTCTGTTTTAAAGCATTCTATAATTATTTATTTTCTCTTCCTCTCTTTTCTTTTCTAAATTCCAACAAATATTAAAAAAAAGATAAAACGTGAAATCCACGTTAATAAAAAAAACTTTAAAAAAAAAACTTATTAAGCAGATGTTTTGGAATAAGATGAAAAAAAAAAATTACTTCAAAAAGTTTCTCCAAAAATAGCTTAAAATTCATTACTATTTATTATTCTCATTCAATTTTGTTTAAGTAATCAGTAAAATAGATGATGTTATAAAAATTAAAGGTAAAATTTAATCTTGCAACAATACTACAAAACGCAAGTAAATATATGTATTTTTTTAAATTTTTACTCTGATCTTTTAATAAAAAGTTGTTTTTTTTTTTTTTCAAATACTTATTTTCCGCAAGAAAATAAACCTTTTTTTTCTCCTTTTTTTTTTTTTTTAACTTTACTAATAATCCATTCCTCCGGAAAGTAAATTAAAAAAAAAAAAAATATTTCATGATATCAGTATTTATTTATTTTTCTTTCAAAACACAGTTGAAAATAATTTAAAAAGGAAATTCATAAATACTCATCCTAAGAAAACTTTTTTATAATGTTCAGTAAGGAAAATATTTACCAAGGAATTTATTAGGAAAGATACGCACCAAGTACTTTGAACTAATTTACTAATAAGTAAGTAATTTCAAAATTATATTTTAAATTTTCGCAAGAAAATAAACAGTCTCCTCTTCTTTTTTTTTAACTTTACTAATAATCCATTCCTCCGGAAAGTAAATTAAAAAAAAAAAATATTTCATGATATCAGTATTTATTTATTTTTCTTTCACTCCTCGTTCCAAACAAAGTTTTGAACGGAGCAAACAATATGGCGTTTCTCATGTAGTTAAAAGTGGGTCAACTAAATCTTTGAATATATTAATATAGAGTGGAATTTAACCACTGACATGGCAAGAAAAAGTGTTGCATGTATTAATATTACGTTAATCTCTTTTTATGATATTAATTGGAATAGCTTATTAATTGCAAATGATTATGAAAACTTTTCGTATATATGATTGACAGAATTTGTATTTAATATTTACCATATAAATTGTATTTATAATCTGGAAATCGGAAATTTGTGAATTTTATTATTTGGAAAAAGTTATTTCTAATTTATGTTTAATTTTTCTTAAAATCTGTATATTATATTAAATCAATTTTTTTTATAATATTGAGACAACTTATTAATTGTAAATAATTATGAGAATTTTAAAACAAATTAAAAAGTTATGTAAGAAGCATGAATAAAGTCAGATAAATTAGTGAAAATTATAAAGCGCTTTAGATACACGTTTTTAAAATAGCTCAAATTAATTGGTAAATTTACTAAAATGATAGGAAGTAAAAAAAAAAAAAATTATATAAACAAAAGAGTTGACAGGTCTTAAAACATATTTACAACCAAATTATGAAATAAATATGGATGACTTGAATGTTACGTTCACTGCAACAAATAGAATATTACTATGAAGGTAATTTAAAAAATTTGATTTAGACTGTCAAATGCAAATTTTATTCTATAAAAAGTGATAACAGTAACATTTGCCAAAATAAAAGCTGTATAACTAAATATGCATACATACATTAAAGAATTAAGTTTCTAAATTAAAAAAATTCTTAAAAATTTGAATTATATTTATTTGAAATGCATGCGAAATTAATATTATTAAATAAGTAAAATTTAAACATCTATGTGAATACATAGATGAATAAATATGAATGTTAAATAAAAGTTTATGTATGGGATAAGTATGTTTTAAAGAATTCTAAAAAAATTCATGTTGCACTTTCTTATCGAATAAAATAGGAATCTGAGATTTTAAGATAAATTCATATATAACACCTAAAAAAAATTGTTCCTTTCACATTTTAAAATGAAAATTAGAAATTTAAAATTCTAAAATAATTTAGCTATTCTATATATTAAAATTCTGGAAACTAAACATAATATTGACCCTTTTAACATACCACTACACTGTACTATGATAACACTACACATTAATATAGCACTACACTACTAACGTTAAGAAATAATCTAATATTATTATTAGATAATAGATACCTTATTATCTAATAATAAGGTAACTTAATTTTCTCAAATAATTAATGCATAAAACTCTATAGTTAAAAACTAATTAATGATGATGTTGACAAATATAAACAAGATAAAATCTCAAGTCAAAATAAATCTGAGTTTAAACTAAAACTCTGTGCAGATTTAAAATTAAATAAGTTAGTTACAAAATTTATTCCTATTTAGTAGTTAAAAACTGAAGCTCATGAGAATTAGCATCAATAATCAGAAAATCTTAAGCAAACAAAGTTTACAATAACTACAAATTTTATCATCAGACATAATTAAATAAACAGACATATTAGTATTGATAAATAAAATCTAATTATAGATTAAAAATTAATTACAAAACGTTTTAAAACAATGCATGCCTATCCATAACTAAAGAAAAAAATTGGATGTAGGTCAAGAATATGTAACAAATTCTAAATAGATGTAGGTCAAGAATATGTAACAAATTCTAAATAAAATAAGACATTATTTTAAACATGAAACAAGAGTTAAAAATATTGACGCTTAGATTTTTATACATCAAAATTAAAGATAACTTGACCATTTTGAAACTTTTTTTATAGCATTTAATGCGCTTAACTCGTAAAATCTACTGATACTCCGTATAAAGAAAACTACTTAAATTAGGAATAAGTCCCTTATAAGCGCTATATAAATTTATTTATTTCAATAATAAACTAAAAATCTTGCCGTCTTAAATTCACATAGGAAATGCCATTGAAATGGTTCGTTCGAAAAATTGTTTGGAACGCGTTTGGAAGGAGGCGGGGTTTGACGTCATAAAATACGTCATCACTGTCCCTGTCTATTAGCGTTACGTGGAGGCGTATTGACAAAACATACCGTAGATTGTAAACGCGGCGATTGCAGGTGGAATTGGCGATGGATTACGCGTAAATGTGATGGGAGAACGAAATTACATTAACCTAAACAGTGTAATTCGATATTCTTTTTCTCCTCCTCGTCTAGCCATAATGAATAAAAATAACTAATTAATTCTTTTTAAAAGAGAATTAAAAAAGAAAATAACCTTTTTATTATCAGGATCACTTTACAAATACACTGTATTCATATTTTATAAAACGATCTAGTTTTTTGATATAACAGATTCAATTTTTTTACAAGAATTGTGCTTGCGAAAAAATAAAAATAATTTACTACTACTGAACCAATCACAAAAAATAACAACATTTTAATAATATGTTTTATTGAAACGCTATTTTGAAGAATTAATTCTATTTAACTTTTATTGTAAGAAAACATAACCTGTTTTATTTTAGTGATATTTTCTATTAAATCAATATTCTCTATAAAAGAATAATGTAAGCTTTTTTATAAAGATTCTTTTTTTAGAAATTAACAAAGACATATTATTTACTAGAAAAAAAATTAAGTATTCAAAAATGTTATCACGCTTTAAAGTAATAGTTTTTTGTAAACGAAATAATCAATATTTTTAAAATAAAGTTTGAAAAAGTGTTTCATTACTAGAAGTATTCCTTATAAAAAAAATATATTAAATTACTTTTTTTTGCATAATTTTATTAAATAACTTTTTTTTTTGCAATGAGATGACATCTTAAACTTGAAAAATTGATTCAATTCCTTAATATATATAAAAGTCGGTAAATACTTCATTCATTATGGAGGTCATAGATAACTTGATACCTTTTCAATATAAGAATAATAAATGCAATTATGTAATAGAAAATGCACAATTTTAAAAATATATTTTATTTACATATATTGTTTGCAGGTTATTCTGCAACTATCATACGTAACATAAATTTATAGATTCCTAAATACTGTTATATGAGTTTGGTAATTAAAAATATTATTAAAAAATAACATAATTAAAAAATAACATAATTAAAAAATAGCATAATTAAAAAAAAATAACATAATTAAAAAAAATTTCAACCTTCAATTAAAAACTTTCTGTAGTCAAATATTAATAATAATTATAATTTTTAACAACTTTTTTGGGCACAAATTTTTAATTCTCGAACTTAATACTATCCTTCATATGAAAATATCAGAAAATTTATAAAAGAAAAACTATATTTTAAAATTGAGACATTGGCGTCAACAGAGGTTAGATGTATGTGCTGAGTTTAAATAAATTATATGTTATAAAACTCACATTTAAGGTTTAGATAAATTTATTATCAGGTCATAAGATTGTTTTTTAATAAATAAATGTAGTGATTGTTTGATTTACAATTGTAAGGTCCTGGGTGTTTAATGTTAAGTTATACATCTCTTTAGAAATAATATTTGAAATATGCAAAGCAGGGCGGCATTCATTTCAACTTAAAAAACATCAACTTAACTTTCAATAACTATACATAAATAAAAAGCAAAAGTTTGATAAGAACTTTAAAAGAAATACTTTTAGAAAAATTCTTTCTTAATAATATTTAAATAAAACACAATCACTTCGTCTGAGTGATTTTGTAAGGAATTCTAAACTTTATAATTTTACAAGTTAGGTGAAAAGTAAATATCTACAATGGTGGTAGGGAATTAAGGAAATTCTAAATCTAAATTTTGAGTCCTAGAACGTAAACATCTGATCATTAGATCAAAAGTTAGTTTTAGATTTTTCGTTTATTGCTCACTGTACACTAAAACGTGAATTTTTTTTCTTTTGAAATTTTGATTTCAATGCCCTTACTTCAACCTCCTTCGAGTTATGCTTACTTTATAAATTTAATCTCAACTTTATTTTTCTTTTCACTTTTAAACTGTCAAAGACTTTTTTTCCATTTGTAAATTATGAAAAAAGTTATTAATCTGATTGCGAAAACAGTTAATTTATTAAAATTGAACATTTTCAATTAATTCCTTTTAATAGTCATTTATATTATTAATAATAATTATTTGCACAAAATTATAATAAAGGAAAGTTTGATTAGAAATTTAAAAGTTCTTGCAGCAACAATTAGGGAATTTCTATTGACAAATTCAAGTAATTTTTTTTTCCGGAGCAAAATGCATTTTTTTTATAAAATTATTTTTATTAAACTGTGTATAATGAACATTTCAACTAAAATAATTAGTACAAAATAGCTGCTAAAAATTCTTTTAAACATTTATAAATATTATACATTTATAAATTTCAGCTTTTCGCATTATTGCTAAGTAATCTCTACGTCGAAAAAATATTTAAGGAATTCCATAATAACTGAAAATTAAATAAAATTTAAAAAAAATTGTAAATGGTTATCGAGCAGAACCATTAAGTTTAATTAATGAATATAGAATTAGTAACAAAGTCCCTGCTGATCAATAAATTTTTTTTAATCTTTTAAGTAAACAAACTTTATTGTAATAATCATTTCATTATTAAGGATTAGAGGTTATTATGAAATTATTAATATTAATTAGTGGATGACTAGGTAAAGAAGTTCACTACTCGAAATACATTTAATGAAAGTTATAAAATACAGAATTATGGATGTAATAATATATAATTTTTTTATCTTAGTTTTATTATGACCTTCTAAAAAACGCTAATAAACACAATTATGTTAACAAATACAAACGATTATGTCGGAGCTATAACAAAAAAATACGCTTTATATTTCATTTAATGCAGAAGAATCTAATGAAGATCAGCTTATTTGAAACTCTGAAATGTCACACCCATATGTAACTTGGTGAATGATAGATACGTGATACCAAAAACAAAACAAAAACATAAGCACACAGCTGTTTGGCGATTTGCGAGACGCTCCTTTAACACCGATAGAAATTTTCGCCAACCCTTTTACAATCTACGGTATGTTTTGTCAATACGCTACGTGGAGAGGAAAAGCTCCTACAGTTAACCTGACGGCAAGGGGACTCTAACATATGATCCATGTTGCGGAGATCAGAACTCCGGAACAGCAGTCGGTAATTTTCATTATTGTTTGTAATATTTCAATGTCTTTCAGGACATACATTATTATTAATTTTTTGTTTTTATACTCCCATGAAATTACTCTCGAATTTAGATCTATTTTACCCCTTGCTACTAACTATCAATCTTAAACATTATGAAATTCAGCATGGAGTAATTGAAAATGCTTACTTTCAGTCATTGTTTGACAAAAAGTAACGCCTACTTTCTATCCTTCGCTTTTAATGTGTAGCGAACAGTTAGATTATTGTCTTATGCTGTTAGTTCATGTTTCTATGCAAAATTGAATATTACTTGAAATATACTTGGTTTAATTTTCCTTAACTTCATAAAAAATTTATAATGTATAGGTCGTTTAGCTTTTAAAAACATAAATTGATGACATTAAACTTCAAAAAACATGAGAAGCAATATAAAATTGGCACTCGGTTTCGATTACCCAGCAACGAGAGGAAAACAGACTAGCAAATTCAGTAAAGCATTGGTTATTAAACTTTTGAAAACATGAGAAATAATCTAAGGGGGACGTTAACTATGACCAAGCAACGAGAGAAAGCGTTAAATCTCTATATATTTAACACTAGCAAATCATCGGTATGGATGGTCAATACAAAGACCTTCGAGACTTAGATTTATTAACTCCTCCTCCACCGACTGTTTTATTAGTCCGCGGAGAAGGATAAATATATTTACACACAGTTATGCGGAGATGGATATTCGGCGTTGAAAGAATTATTTTAATATTTAATTACTTTTCGTAAAAAAATTACTGGTAGATTTAATGTTTTTGTTTTTTTGAGTAATTTAAGTATTTTATTGATGGTAGTGCCACATCAGCTAGAATTCATGAGTAAATTGAAAAAAGTAGTTAATACCTTAAAGTACCGCGAGATTCCTGTTAATATTTTTCGTGTTTAATTGCTAAAAGTATTTATTAAAATTTCCATGTCGCTTTCTTTCAGAACTATGTTTAACGCAGTTTTCAGTTCGATATAGTTTCCTAATTTAAAATATTTTAATCTACTTGAAAATCAAGACAGAAACTAATGTACTTTCCTCTTCTGGAGCTCTCCACATGTTAATGGTGAAAGCATGCGAAGTGTTGCCCTAGGTAGTGAGTTCTGCTCTACGCCACCTGCAACACAAACATCGCTAATATGGAACTACAATCATCATAGTTCTATAAGAAAGCATCGTGAAAATGTAAAAAAAAATATTTTTGACAGTTAAATACAAAAAATGTTAAGAGAGGGAAAATTTCATAGTACATTCCTACAGCTGAGTAGAGGGAGGTTAAGACATTGAGCCGGTCTTCTCCCCAGATGGCGTATTCAAGCATTGTTTGATGGAATTTCCCCGAATTTGCTTCACATGGAGATTAAAACTACCCTCAATTATCTTAATGGTAAGGGGACTCTAACTCGTGATCCGCCTACCGCTGAGGATAATTTATGTTGGCTCTGTGGTGGATGCGAGTCGGGTGTGGAATTCGTATCTGGTATTTGAACCCTTGTCACCTCATTGAGGAGGCGAATGCCCTATTTCCTGAGCCACCATGGTTCAAGTGAACATAGTGAAAAAAAAGTTACTTTACGAACTACTGATCGTAGTCTACTTATGATGCTAACATAAACATTCAAACCGAAACAGCTAAGCTCACGTTGCGTATCACGAAGCCTCTTCAATTTTTGAACGGCAGAAACGTCTAAGACAGAAATGTTAGTTTTTGCAAAGAAATGCAATACCTTTGCATTTTCCTTTGCAAATGCAATAACTTCAAGAAGGTGGGATATTTCATGTTGAAGATATTGTATCTTATATATCTTAAGATATTGCATCCAACCAATTTATACAATGCAATACCTTTAAGAAGGGAAGATATTGCATGTTGAAGTTACTGCATTGTACCAATTTACACAATGCAATATCTTCAAAAAGGGAAGTAGCATGTGGTCAAAAAAATAAATAAATCAATAAATAAAATATTCTTTTCGAAGTTCATTTCTAAAATAGAGAAGGAATTTTTCTTTTGTTAGGGAAGAAGATAACTTTGATTGTTTTTGCCATAATAGCAGGAGACTAATAATTTTTGACATTGAGTTATAAACATACAAGTTTTGTTTCTTGAATATTGTCATTTTGACAATAACTTGGAAATGGATCGTAATAGCAAATTTCTCGTAAAATGCAATACTCGTGATATCAAACTTTTACTGTAGCCTAATTTATAAAAAAATCAACAGAGGAAGTAAATATCAAATACTTAAAATGAAAAGGGGTCTCCAATATTTTAAAAATTTTTGTCAAATACCAAATTTGATCTTCCATCCACATCCACCAAGACTGGAGTGACCTTGAAAGTCTGGGCCAAGTTTGGCAGTGGAGGCGTCCTTTGATTTCATTTGTTATTTAACACATGTATTTTTAAATGACTGATCAAATTTGTATCTTTTAAGGTATCTGACCTTTTGAGATACAGTACATAAATCACAAGAAAAACTAATTTCAATTGTTTTATTGCAACTATTAGTTCAAAAAGTAATATAGTTACAGCATTAAAACAAAACAAATAAATGAACACTTTTGACAAAACTTATCTTTTTACACATAAGAAGATGAATCAAAATAATTATTTCAGAATATCACCTTGAAGAACAAGTCTACTATATAGTCAACACTTAATAATTTACAATTCATTAAAACTTCTAAGAAATTTATGATCACAGTCTTTGAAATATATTTACAAATGCAAGACAATTATATACACTTTATTTACACAACCAAATTTAATTTAATTTATGTACAATCAAGGAATGTTAATCAAACTAATATTTCATATAAAATGGTCCAAACAAAAGAGTTTCCTAAACCAAATGTAAAATGATCATAAAGACAGATGATTTTTTTAAACGGAAAATATGTTAATAATTGATTTTAAGGACCCTGTTGGTGTTTCAAGAGTTAGTACTTTTTTATAACCAGTGATGAATTTTAAAACTTCGGATTATATTTCAATAAAACATATAATTTATAATTTATTTAATTTTTTGGTTGTCTTTATGAAGTTACATTAAGCAAAATGTCACTGGAAAAAAAAAAGATATTTTTTAAAGGAAAATATGATATTTCAATATATTGAATAAATAATGAAAAGAAAAGCATTTATGCAAAATTCCATCAGTATTTCTTATCTCGCTTTGCAAATCAAAATAAATAAATTCTTTAATAAATGCATAAGTTTCCGCAATAACCATTTTTGGGTTCTGTCGATTATTTACGTTTCCATAGCCAAAAAGAAAGGGGAACCGCTAAGATAATCAATGTATAAATAATTACTCTTTTTGCATTTCATCAAAAAATGTTAACAGTATTTCAAAAATTAGTATCTTTTTATTTCTAAGACTTTTAACAATGCAGTATACTAAATATTACACAAAGATTTAAAATATAGTTTTGTTAGTAATTATTTTAATGTACCCTTAATATAATAATGAAAATTTTCATTGAAAGTCATTCTATTTTGCACAGTATTGATAAACAACAATATTGTTTGAAATAGAAAGTTTTCGAAATAAAAAAAGAGATAAAAATTACTGTTCACATTAAATTTTAATAAAAATATAATTATGAAATATTAGTGTTTTAGAAATTTATACTAAATAAGTCTACAGCTGCATTGGAAATACAATAAATATGGATGGAACACTATCACAAAAAGTCTCAGAATGATGCACTATTCCTAAACACAGCACAATACAAAGTTTTATTGAAAAAGTAATAACTAAATAAATTTTTTTTTATGTTTACTGTTCCTTCAAGTAACTAAAGAATAAAAAAAAGCAACAATGTAATTTACATTTTAATGCAACGAAAGAGCTACAATATTTTTTAAGATTGGCTTTTAATTTGACTTTGAAAAATGATTCTCAGAAATGCATTGAATTACACAAAACATTGATATATTTAATATTAAGAAATGAAATGAAGACGTAATATTGATAAAACTTCATCTCAAAAAACCTTGCAATGTCAAATAAATGATTTTCCCTTTGGCATTACATATCCACTCATGTTAATTTGAATTTCTATGTTGAAGAGCTTCTTCTCAAAACCTTGTTATGCAGAATTTTTTTCAAAATAGAAAATGATTTTTCTTTAGGAAATTTCACAATGAAAGTTTACTTTAAATCAATTCTTTTCTATTTAATACATAATTGTTTTCTTTTTACTTTTAAAAGTGAAACTATCATTGCTGTATTTAGACATCCATCATTACATACATATTTAATAGTAATTATTCTTATGTTTCATGACTCCTCTTTTTAGAACATATTTTAGATCTGAACTTGTTATCTCCAAAACTCGCTATCTCGAAATTTTTTTTAGCATCCCTTCAACTTTGAGATATCGAGAGTATACCGTATATAAGAGTATACTGTATTATAAGGATGGCCAAATGACAGAATTCTTTTTTTAAACATTTTAGAAAAATTTTCCTTTACAATCAAAGAAGTATACATCTGAATAGAAGAAATAATTTGAATTAACCATATTGCATAGCATTTTTTTTAATAATTATTTATACCAAACTATATTTTTAAAATCATGGTTTTAATGACTTTCATCCAATGATATTCAAACTGGATTAAAGTAATTGAAATTTTTGGTGTAAAAATTTAGCAAAATAATTCTTTAATTTCATGTTGTAACATAGGTTATTTATAATCTTAGATTATATTTACTGCTTGACCCTATAAGGATTCATAAATAGATATCATGGTAAGAAATAATATGTTTTGAAAAACCTGTGTCAAATATATGTAGTACCATAAGCAATAAATAAAGCCAACAACTTCATTTTTGATCTGAAAATAGGATTTTTATGTCCAGAACTTAATGGTTCGAGAGCCTAACCTTACTGTTAATTAGTGTGCGCAGATGATACTTGAAAATTACAAAATGAGACACAGAAATGTACTTTCGACAAATAAACGTATCTTTTCATCCCCGATTCTAATTCTTGACCTTCAAAATACTGGTAAGCTGAAAAAGATGGTTCCAATACTGCAGGTTGGTGAGCGCTTGAAAGTTTGAGCTCCTAATGCTTAATTTGAGCCAATGTGACTCAGTGGATAAGGCACTGAGATGTCATTGCAAAGTACTGGGATCCAAACCTTAGCTTGAAGCCCCAACAGCTTCAGATTGATCCAGAGTGTCCGTAAAATAAAGTCGACTGGTGCATATTATTGACTATGATGCGACAATCATGGCATTGGTCACGAAATTGTGGAGCCTTGACTTGCTTGACCCTTTTGATCTTTAACAGGATCGAATGCTAAAATTTGTATTTAACCATAGAGAAGAAACCCAAAAAAATCTCAGAAAAGAATTCAGCTGGAGAGATCTCAAACAACTCTCAACTCATAAGAAAGCGTAAAAACTTCGAGTTCTCAAAAGAACTCGAAAATTACTATAATATATTCATGTCAAGATAGTTTAATAAAAAATATTATTTTATATTTATTTATATTTTATTATTAAATTTACGAATATTATAATATTTATATTATAATATTGATAATATATATATCTAAAATATTTTGAATTGTAAGATATACATGTAAGGTATATATATATTTTGTTTATTTAGCATTATTATGAGTATTATTGAACATTTTTTTAAATTTTAGAAGAAAAGAGAAAAATACGGTACTCAACTTATTCATGTAGTCATATACATCGAGCAGCTGCGTAGTGAATATCGGCTTTAATGATTATTTTTTCTAAATTTATATATAAGAAGAAAAAGGGAAAAATATGGTCCTTTACTTATTCATATGGTCGTATGAATAGAGCATTTGGTCACTGAATATCGGTCTTAATGATTCGTTTTTTTTTAAATTTTAGAAGAAAAGAGAAAAATACGGTACTTAACTTATTCATGTGGTCATATACATCGAGCAGTTGCATAGTGAATATCGGCTTTAATGATTATTTTTTCTAAATTTATATATAAGAAGAAAAAGGGAAAAATATGGTCCTTTACTTATTCATATGGTCGTATGAATAGAGCATTTGGTCACTGAATATCGGTCTTAATGATTCGTTTTTTTTAAATTTTAGAAGAAAAGAGAAAAATACGGTACTTAACTTATTCATGTGGTCATATACATCGAGCAGTTGCATAGTGAATATCGGCTTTAATGATTCTTTTTTCTAAATTTATATATCGAACTCAAATTTTTCAAAATTTTATTGAAGATGTCAGCATTGCATAAAAAAGTCTTTATGAATTGCGTCCTGATTGAGCCTGTGAATACATTTAGTGAATGTGGAAATCTTTAAATTTCTGTGAATATTTGAGTTTCTGATGATCTTGCTCCAGTTAATCTGCATAGAATCTTGTTTCGAAGATTCGGAGAGATTGTATGTCAAGCAGGTGATAGGTGTTATTATTGGAAGTTACAGAAGTCTTTTGGGTTTGAAGTTTCTTTGTAAGTTGTAAATTAAAGATTAAAATTGATGAATTACGGCTTGGGAATTAAAATAATATCACATTGGGCCTACATGCAAGATCAGATCAGGATAGCCTGTAGTTAATTTCGAGTTTAAATAAATGGCTCAGTTGATAATTAGGAACTCAGTAATGAAGAAAAAAGGATAATTTTTCAAAAATCATTGTTGTCTTTTTTTTCCCCTTTGAACAACTGAAATTTGAGGTTTTGGGTACTGCTCTGGTCAGTTAAATTTGAAAGTACTTTTTGTCAAAAACTGATTGAAATGCTGACAGACAATTTTTTAATGAATGATCAAAAAATAAAGAGAATAATTCAAGAAGACTTTATACAGCAGAAGAATAAGTTTTCTTCTTGAATTATATTTCATCCCCGTTAGTGCACTAAAAAATAAAGAAAAGTAAATTCGAACATACTTAGAGTATGACATAAAAATTCCAATTATCAAAATGCAAAGAAACTATTAACGAAATTTCCAATAACGTTACCCTTAAATAATTTGCATGTATTTCGATTTTTCGAAATTTTTTTTATAGGGCTTGAAATTTAACGGCCTATTCTGTCCTGAACTCCTTTTTTCTTAACTTATAATTCCTCACACAGATGAAAGAAAATATGCCACGAAGCGGATTTCCTATGTTACAGCGTTCTCTTAACAATTTACAATATCTTGTACCGAAATTCTGTTACTTTGAATAAAGATATTACTTAAAAATAAAATAAACAATTTTTTAAAATCATTTTTTGTTATACTTTTATTATTGTTTCTAATATTTGAATGCCTTTCAGGATATGCATTATTTGCATTTACTTATTTATTATTATTTTTTTTTGTTTTTATACTATCATGAAATTATTCTCGAATTTTGATCCATTTTATCCCTTGCGACTAACTTGCAATTTTAATTATTATGTAACCAATGTTTCAAATTCAGCATGGAGTAAAAAATGGAAATAGTTTACTATCAGCTATTGTGTGACGAAAGTAACGCCTACTTTCTATCCGTCGCTTTCAATGTATTGCGAACAGTTACATAATTTGTTTTATGCTGTTAGATCATACTTCTATGCAAAATTGAATACTATTACTAGAAATATACTTGGCTAAATTTTCCTTAACTTCATAAAAAATTTATAATGTATTGGTCGTTTTGCTTTTAAAAACATAAATTGATGACATTAAACTCTAAAAAACATGAGAAGTAATATAAAATTGGCACTCGGCTTCGATGACCCAGCAACGAGAGGAAAACAGACTAGCAAATTTAATAAAACATGGGTCATTAAACTTTTGAGAACGTGAGAAATAACCTAAAGGGGACGTTAACGCTTTGGGAATCGATGACCAAGCAACAAGAGAAATCGGTATATCTTTAACTCTTGCAAGTCAAAGAGTATGTGGTTAAGAACTATGAGACTTGCCTTTATTTAAGTTGTATACTTCCGACCTCCTCCACTGGCTCTTACATCCATCAGTACGCGGATATTTAACTCTTGAATATCAAGATTATCACCATTGCTTTGATGCGTGGCTTTACTTTATTTAATTCCTCCTCAACCTGTACTTAAATATTAAGATAAAATTGTTCGATAACCCAAAAGAACCTGGATAACTTTAACTATTCAATGATATTCATACATGGAAGCGTTTTTAAAAAGTAACTGGTAGTAAAAAGGTGGTTTAAGCAAAAGTAAGTAAAAAAAAATATTTTATTTTGAAAATTAGAGGGTAAAAAGTATTAATAAAAAATGAATAAAAAAATAACGATTTTGAAGTACATTTTGCGGAAATAAAATATTAAAAGTAACCTTAAATTCCATTAAAAAGTGCATTAACAAAATGTATAACGTCTGATTTAAAATGTATTAAATTTTAATTTGAACGTGTAATTTTCAATATGAAAAGAAATATTATATTTTAAGTCATTGAAATAGTGAACTTTATAAATACCCAGTAAAAAAACACGCAATTAAAATATGATGTTTGCATTTAAAAAAGGAATTTTCATTAATTTAAATTCTTTTCAGAAAGTTCAAATCATTAGAAATTTAATAATTATCAGTAAGTGATAAATTAACTTACTAGACAAATTCAATACACATTGCAATGTTTGTTAAAAAAAATAATAAATAAAAAATAAAAAAATCTTGCACCAATTTCTTTAAATCTGCTAAATTGAAAATTTAGTTCTCTTCACCTTTCACATACATGCAAGTTGTGAATAAAAAATATTAAAGCACAAGAGATTTTTATTTTCAATTACAAGGCAGTGTACTCTAACCTAATTGCTTGCATTACGGTGATTATGAAGTGTCAATGAAATATTTAGAAACTTAGAAAAATATAACATATTTGTATACAGTTAGTATAGCACAATACAATAGGTCTAGTTACTGTAATTTAGCGATTTCTTAAAGCTTTTTCAAGCTTCAACTCATTAAAAAGCTCGAATTAAAAGTAAAGAATTCCAGTAATCTTTACAAATTTATTAGTTTTCCGAAAAAAAAGAAAAAGAAAGCAAATTTGTGGTAATAATAAGTGGTTATTGTAATTTAGCGGTTTCTTAAAGCTTTTTCAAGCTTCAACTCATTAAAAAGCTCGAATTAAAAATAAAGAATTTCAGTAATCTTTACACATTTATTAGTTCTCCGAAAAAAGAAAACGAATGGAAATGAGTTTTAAGACATTTTTAAAAATGTGCATGTAATTTGGATTGAAATAGAATAGAATAGATTGAATAGATTGAAATAGATTCCGAATAGAATCCGTCGTTTCAGTCATAAACATATATGTAGATTCATAGTTATAGTTAAATATACGACTTTTTTAAAATTCGAATTCTCAGGAACTATTCGGCCATGTAAAATGTAATGTAAATGACATGTAAAATTGGATGCTTTAAAATAATGTAAAAATTTATGTACCTTACAATTCAGAAGTTTTTCGACCATTACTAAATAAAATAATTAAAAACAACAAATATTTACTAAAATTTATTTTTCGCATGAATTTATCTTCGGATTCACGAATTTTCACTCTGCTGACCAAACTATGGGGAACATATTTTCTAGATCACTGCTACCTCTGGGGGGTCAAAAATCCAACTCCGTCGAAAAGAGGATATGTTTATTAAGAGAAAGTACGTTTTTGTGTCTGATTTCGTAAATTAAAATATCGCCCGAAAGGAATTAAATAGCGTATGTGAGGTCACCCCCTTGATCCATTAAGATTTAAAGATCCGATCATTAGTTATTCAGGGTGATCAATTTATTTTTGGCACACTGTAAACAAAAGAAAGGAAATGAAAAAAATCTCTTAAACCCGATTGGTGGGGGAAAGAAAATTGTCATTTTGCTGTTTTTCAACAACTCACCAGAGCATCGATATTTCAGCTAAATCTGCTGCGCTAGCGAGTCTTTTTGAAGACTTTTTCAACTGTTGAGTTGTAACGAAAGTTTGTATTAGAATTAAATAATGAAAAAAAATTTTTTTTATTAAATCTGGTAATTTTTAAATTTTTTTGACATTTTTAGGAACAATCATTTGGACATATCTGAAATCTCAATGAGGCATTAGCTGATTCGTCGGATATTTGGGCATGTAATAGGGGAATGTTTGAAGTGGGAGTGAAATTAGGGGTGCGTGGAGTAGCTAATCACCAAATATGAGTGGGAAAGTCATGAATGGGAAACCTGTTGGTTGAACATATGATGAATTCGATAGAAAATTGAACATAATTCAGACCAGAATCAATGTAAAGCAATGAGTGAAAAGTAGGCGTTGCTACTTACTTTTACAATTCCATACCTGCCAACTTTTTATCCTTTCAAGGATGATATTCCCCAATCCCCAGAAGTAGTAAAATGAAATTTAATTTACAATTTTAGGCAGACATATTCGCTGTATTTTGAACAAGCTTTTGTGGATTATTATAAAGTGCGGAAACTAGTAATAGGTGCACCGAAGTGCCTGGCCAAAAAGGCCATCTCCGTAAATTATATGAATACATACTGAATCAAAGGCCATTGATATTAAAATTATTTGGGATAGTAAACTTAATGTTAGGTGGATAAATAGTATTGTGGTGAAAGAATATAGACCAGGGATAACACAGACAGGTAATAACATAAACAAACAAAGTCATTAGCTCTTAAAAAAAATTTTTAATAATTTATTATTAATTACTATTTTTTTTATTTATAATTATTGACAAATAAGCAGTTAGTGATTAGCATTGTTAGTAGTTGTATTAGTAAATTGAATCAGAATGAGTCGCAGTAATTCCGCGAAGGATTGAGCCAACCCAAGAAGGTGTCAGAGGATAATGATGAAATGATGATAGAGATGAGGAGCCAGTCAAGGGGATAGAAAAATCAGCAATTGGACTCAAACGATGTCTTGGAAATTATTATAGTAATGGAGTATGCCCTATATAGTATGCCTATAGTATGCCTTAGGCCGTCTCCTGCACTTAGGGTCATCTGGATCATAGTTAGAGGAAGACCATATAAGGGGGTTGGAGTGTCCAATGCTCTTAAGAAAATACTTAAGAGATCTATTTTTGTATAAGTCCAGAAGCCTAGGCGTACAGGTGACATTACGGATATTTTTGTTCCTGAAATATTAGGGTGAATTTGTGATATTGCGGAGGGTTTTGTTATAAGCACTCTGTAAGAGTTTAAGATTTATCTTTGCAGCCCCATCTCCAAAGGCGAGAGCTACATATGTTAATAGGGGAGTCAGAAGCATTTTGAAAATTAGAATCCTGTTATTGGTGCTGAGGGGAGAGTTCTTTTTTAGAATAGGATAAGGTGCACATTTTGCTGCTATGAATTTACTCTTAATGTTATTAGAATGATATTTGAATGTGATGGTTTTATCCATAATGACACATAAGTACGTGGCCTTCATTTCCCATTTGAAAGAGATGTTGTTATCAATGATAACCTCCTTCCTGTAGGTCCTTTTTCTGGTGAATAGCACCACCTGAGTTTTGTCGATATTGAGGCCAAGTTTCCAATTTTGGAAGTAGTCAGTGATGGTGAGAGGATGGTAAATAATATTCCTGTTGATATCGCGGATATACTTGCTTTGTGTGGAAATGGCTGTATTGTCAGTGTACAGTGCAGTCAGAATACCAGGATCTCTAGGGATATCATTAATAAAAATTCTGGTAGCTATTACTAATATCGAAATTGGCTTCAAATAAATTTAAAATAAATCCGTCCATTGCACAGATTCACTTCTGATAAAATCATGCCAAATAAAGATTTATTTATTATTTTTTAATTCTTAACTTAATAACAAATTTTAGTGAAATATTTTTCTTAAATATTAATAACTGCTTATTAGATTGAGTAAGTTAATAGCTGAGTAAGTTAACTGAGTAAGTTAATAAAAATTGTCTTTTATAAAATGTCTATGTTCCTTCAAGTGAGCGGACGGAGAGTGTGTCTTAGATTATATTATGGATTGTGTGTGATGTCATAATTAACGTACAGCAATGAGTAAAAAGTAGGCGTTACTCTCTACATCGGCAATTCTGAGCAGCCAGAATCAAGAAAAGTTGCTGTCGAAAGTATAAACTAATGAAATAGATCCTGGAAAACTGCGGAAACTAGTAATAGGTGCTATTAGGTGCCCTATTTTATCAAAAAATAAGTGCATACACATGGGCTCTCGGAACATCAATAACCCTTAATGCACAACTTTTTATAAAAGCCCAAAACTGCTCAACTGCTAAGAACGATAACGCACTTTTTTTTAGTGTTACTATTCTATCTAAAATTTATCACTAATCTGAGATTGTTTTGGTACATTTCTACCAATCCCATACATTTTTACCAAATTAAAGCCCATAACGCTATTTATACATTTTAAATATCAAAATGGTACGTTTTGTGCATAAAATCACTAAGACCATTTTTAGCAAAATTTACATTATTAAAAGGCTAACCCCCTTGCTCGCTGGCTCACCAACTTTGACGATTGCTTCACAATGATTGCTGTCTTTTGGTAGAAAAAACAATTGAAATTATTTAACTTAAAAAAAAATTTTTTTTAATTGTTCCTCCACTTCATACGTCAAAATATTTCCCTTCCGATACTATTAAGATCGGTAAGTGAAGATAAATCATGTTCCAAAGTAATCATTTCTTGAAATAACATTTAAAATTAAATGTATATTGTTATAACAAATTTGTGATGAATTCACGCCTATAATTTAATAGTATTGCTTAACAAATGGATGGATGTATTTTAAATAAAATTTTTGCATTTATCACTTTAAGGGTGAAGCTGAAATTACAGTTCTAAATCATTTAACGAATCACTTTAAACGTAATTCATAATAGTATATTAATGTAATTAGGACCAAAAAATATTAATTTAAAAACAGTTAATCGACATTATAAGACATCGATTTTAATTATTTTACCATTAAATGCAAGGGAGATTTACATTATTCATATAATAATAACAATCCTAAATTCTTAATTTAGAGATCAAACGAAATCAGAAATGTAATATTCAATACAGGTAATTTTAGATTGCAGAAGAGTGCGACGATCTTTTTGCATCAGCTTATAGCTCCATATTTCCATTACTTTAGCTTACGGTTTAGGCTTGAGAGATAGCAGAAGGTTGCAGTAAAAAGTCAGACTCGGTTTGTGACTTGGAGGAGTTTGTAGAGGGATTGGAGTTTGGTCCGAGGATTGAAGGGCAAGTTCTCGATCTTGATACATGCGGGATTGAGAAGTGATAAAGACGGGTAAAGTTCTTTACGAGTATTTGTTGTATTCCTTGTATTTGTCAAATAACAAAAATTCTACCTTAAAAATTATCTAATATATATATATATATATATATATATAATATATATATATATATATATATATATATATATATATATATATATATATATAGACATATATATGTAACATATAAAGCTTCAATTAATCTTTTTATGTTAATTTCTTCGTTATAAAACAACTCCTAATTTATTACTACTTAATTCTTCAAATCGAAGCACTTTATGATACTTTTAAAAAACTACATCCTGTTTCTAAATCTATTTTTAGCCAACTATACATAAATTTAAATAAAGATATTTTTCCTTTTAAGCTTTGTGGGAATCGCGTGATCTATTTAATTAACCAATAGTAATTTCTAAAATTTCCCTCTTTTCCCTAAATAGAGGCATTTTCGGATTTTTTGCAAGATTTTCCCTACCAGAAAGACTGTTTGCTGATGGAGTAAACATCACTTTTTCGCTCCCACTCAACTAAGAATGAGCTAATAAAAGTTACTCTGATTTAATTAAAATCCTGTGTCTGTTTTCCTGCTCGGTCCGACTGCATCATTTTACAAGCCGAGCAGGGTTATAAGAACTGATGAAACGGGAGCAGGATAATAATAAATGCTTCTTCAAAACATAAAACAAAACAAAAAAATTAACTAAAAGAACACACTTCTACTATGTTGGAAGATTTGAGCCTATTAACGAACGGATCGAAGACTTCACAGCGAAATCTCTTTAACTTCAAACTAGAAGAGAATGCTTAGCAGTTTATTGCTAATGCTGCGAAATTAATTGGATTTGGATGAACCTTGACCCTGGCTGGCGACACTTTCCCCTTCTACCCCAGTGACTCATCTTAACAAAGAAGATTTTTGGGACTTCTCTTTCAAGTGTCCATGGGAGTGGTCTCAACTGTATTTTAACAGTGCCTGACGTCTTCGTTTCCGTTATAACCATTACAGAATTGGATCTCAACGCTGCCTGGCTTGATTCTCACCCACTTGAATGCTAGAAGCACTTTCTCTTTTGACGGAATCCCATTTGTGTATATCAACTTGATGGAAATGTCATCATATAAATTAATAATAAAAAGAAAATGATTTTACGATAGGTTTGTGCAACGCGATGCGTCGTCAGAGGTCAGATAGTCTGTCTGCTCATATGTTCAAAAACAAAACCTTGAATGGTTTTCAACACCCGTTAACAAAATCCTCAAATGTTGGTGCTATGAAAGAGATTTTTAAAATGCCAAGGTATCTATGTGACAGCGATTCTACATTTCCAGAAGTTCATCTTGGTGGCACTTAATGTTGGCCAAAGCGAGCTGTGTTCAGTGTGTGAACTATAGTGGATCGTGCTTAGTGATGAAATCTTGTGAACAAAAATGGATGAGTGCTATGAAAATCTTCTTTGGGGGGATTAATATTTTACACATTTTATATCAATTATACTTATTTGACAAATCGTGCTCTGATATTTTTAATGATATTCTCCTGGTGAAATTTTCAAACGTGAATGCTTTCTAATCATTCACGCTCATATCTCGAATTTTGAACTAATTAATTTATGGCTATTGATATTTATATTTTGATAATATTTCCATTTATTGATATTATTATTCAATGGTTTACCATATTATTTGTTTAAATTAAATAATATAAAAATTTAGTATTACCATCATATATTTTTTTTCACTTTTGATTCAGTATGATTATAATTTTCATTATTTAAGGAATCACTCTTTTTATTGCATTATATATCACAGTGTATATAATTTTAATTGTAGAAGAGAAATTTAAATTTTTATTTTATTATGGTGTTTAAAAAAGCGAAATATGAGCTATTCATAAATTTTAATTTATTTTTCTTCCTTCTTAATGTTGTATTTAATTATTGAAATTTGATTATTTGAATGCCCTTACGGAGTGGCAAAAACTACAATTTTAACATGGATGAAAACGCTAAAAGCAATACAGAAAATTCTGTAAATGAATTGAATGATAATTTACGAAAATTAAGTATGGATCAAAGTGTACAGGATAAACCAGACATACTAGTCTTTGAGCCTGACATTGGTGTTCAATTCACATCCTGGCTCAAACATTTCGAAAAACAAACTCTAGATGCTAAATGTAATGACGAAATGGAAAATTAGAAATTTTCAAAAATTCATTAAAGGTTCAGCTTAGAAATTGTATATTAATAACTGTCTTAATTGTAATTCATATCAAGAAATAGTTGAAATTTTTAGAGAGCATTATTTTTCGCCTCCCTTTGGCTTTAATGATTTTCAAAATTTAAAATTTTCTGGCCAAGCTAAAGACCTAAATTCATATTTTACCGAAAAGGTAGAGTTAGGTCGAAAAATAAATTTAAGTAATAATCATATAATTGAGGGTCTATCTATTGGTTTGCCCCACCAAATCAAAATACTTTTGGTTTTAAAAGAACCTAAACCCCAATTGAATGGCTCACTATTGTTTCGAAAATAATTCATGATGTACCTACGGTCTTACCCCAAACTGAAACTAAAAAATTACCAGAGTCTAAATTTAATGGGTATAGACCACAATATCAAGGCTGGGTACCAAGGCGGCCATTCTTTAACAACTCAAGTAATGCAAATTATAATCCTCGACAAAATCAAAATTTTTCCCGGCCTAGTCAAAGTTATAACCAACAATCCCAATTTAGACCTAGAATTTAAAATGAAAAGTTTCAAAGAAATAAACAACAAACTAATCATTTCACCCAGGCTTCCCAGGAGTTGCCTCCTAAGCCATGTAAATATTGTGATAAACTTGGTATAACCAATGCTTATTATTGGGGCCAAAATTGTATTAACAAACCTAATTCTTTTATGACTGAGAATCAAACTCAGTCTAAACAAGAAAGTGACCAACCAAAAAATTGACAATTAATAGTATCCGGATACATGCAAAATAAAAATGAAAACTATGAAAGTGACAAATACCCGATTTTGACAAATAAAACTATTCTGTTAAATATTGATACAGGTAGTACTTTAAATATCATCCCAACTAAGCTTTTTGAAAAACTTAATGTCCGAAAAGAAAGAAAGAACTTTGTTAATGTAAAACAAACAAAAGGTATTTTGCAACTTAACCACACTTGTACTTTAAATTTAAAAATTGGAAATATAGCTAGGTCAGTGAAGTTTTATATTTTAAATACTGATCTACATTATGCCATATTGGGTTTAAAGGAATGTAATGGGTTTAAATTTGTGATTGATTGTGATAAACAAGTTGTAATGCAAAATCAGAGAAAACTGATCACTTTTTCGGATTATAAAAGCAACTTGTCTTTACACATTTCTCCTGAAATCCAGGTTAATGATTGCAACAAAAATACCAATAAAGAAAATAAAGCTAAGAATAAAAATAAGGAAAGTAGAAATAAAAGAAAAAATGTTAAATCAAATAATAGTAAACAAAAGGAAGAATTTGTTATGGAAAATAAAATTTTGGACGTGGGAATAAGCAAAAATAAAAATGTAAACAAAGTGAATTTAAGGAAAAATAAGAAAAATGGGATTAAAAATAAAGATTTAAATAGCAAAACTGAAAATAATCTTGAATTTTCAAATGTTCTTGAGACTAAATGTGATAATGGTGGCCAACATTGTCAAAATCATGTTGACGGAATTATGCAAATTCAAGATGATGAAAAAAATTTCCAACTTCAGGAAATTTTAGAAGATTTTTCAGATATTTTTGCTGAAGATAAATATGATGTAGGGACAATAAGAATTGAACCTCAAAGGGTAAGATTAACATCAGACTTACCAGTATCCTTACGAGCATACAAAACTTCCCCAAAACAACAAGAGGAAATAGATAAACAAATTGAAGAATTATTAAAGCATAATATAATTAAAGAAAGCTCGTCTCCCTATTCTGCTCCAGTAACTTTAGCTTATAAAAAAGATGAAAATAAAAAAAGTAGATTGTGTATAGACTTCAGAAAATTAAATCAAATTACTAAATCGGATGCAGAACCATTACCTCTTATAGAAACTCTTATAGATAAATTAGGGAACAGTGTTTATTTTAGTAGGCTAGATATGGTAAGTGGTTATTGGCAAATTCCAATCAACCTAGAGGACACTGAAGAACTTGCTTTTGTCACCAATAGTGGGTTATACGAATGATTAAGATTGCCATTTGGGTGGAACAATGCCCCTAGTATTTTCTTAAGAACAATACGTAGAATACTCACTAAATATAAAGTTTCATTTGCAGCTAATTATTTTGATGATATCATAATTTATTCTAATAGTTTTGAAGAACATTTAAATCATCTAAAGGAAATTTTTGAAATATGTAGATTTGAAAACTTAAAATTAAAAGCTTCTAAATGTTCTTTTTTGCAAACTAAAATTCAATTTTTAGGTTATGAAATATCTAATGGTGTAGTAACTCCTGATAACAACAACATTGAAGCAATTAAAAACTTGAAACCTCCAACTAATGTTAAATCTCTTCAACGATTTTTAGGTTCAATAAATGTGTATAATAAATTTATAAATAATTATGCTAAAATTAGAGCACCTTTAAATAATCTCTTAAAGAAAAATACACCCTGGTGTTCGACTCCCAAATGTCAAGAAGCATTCGAAATTTTAAAAAATGCTTTACTTTGTAAACTAATTTTGAAAATATTTAACCCTAAGTTACCATGTCATATTTTTGTTGATGCAAGTCAAAGTGGTGTTGGAGCAATTTTGAAACAGCCAGATGTTTCAGGTGTCTTACATCCAATAGCATTCCATTCTCGTTCTCTTAGAGACTTTGAGAAAAATTATGCTATCACAGAACTGGAATGTCTTGCTATTGTTGATGCATTAAACAAATTTTATCATTATTTATTTGGAAATAAATTTACCATACATACAGATCATGCGGTCTTAGTTTGGTTAAAAAATGTTAAAAATCTGAAAGGTAGATTGTTCCGCTGGTCTTTACTATTAAGTATGTATGATTATGATATAAAATACACAAAAGGCACCTTAAACTTTGAAGCTGACATGTTATCCAGAGACATTCCTGACAATATTGAACACAATAGTATTGTTGATTTAAATAACGTAAGCCATTTTTCACATCTTTTGCAATTAAATGAAATTCGCGAAGCCCAACAAAATGATAATTTGACTGGAAATTTTATTAAAATAAATAATGTTTTGTGTATACGTAAAAAGGGTTTTACCAAAATTGTTGTTCCATTTTCTTTAAGGCATAAATTACTTGAAATTACTCATAAAAAATTTGGCCATCCCGGAATTCAAAAAACTATTAATTTACTTACTCCTGTTTACTATTGGGAAAATATTACTTTGGACATTTCAAATTTTAACAAACATTGTCATACTTGTCAAATTAATAAAAAACCTAGACAGAAAAGATTTGGGTTACTTCAGGAAATGCCCCCAGTTGACAAACCTTTTGAAATAATAGCAATCGATAGTGTAGGTGGTTTTAATTATTACAATTCTACCAAAAAATATTTAACTTTAGTAATTGATCATCACACTCGATATATGTGGTCTTTTGCATCTAAATCAATAACTACGGAAACCTATGTTAATTTTTTGCACCAAATTTTTCAAATTCAAACCCCTAAAAGTATTTTGAGTGATAGAAATGCCGTGTTTACTTCTTCCCATTTTAAAAAATTTCTCAAACATAGCAAAATCAAACAATTGTTAACTACAGCCCATAGACCCGAAACTAATGGAAAAGTTGAACGTTTAGGACAAACCATTGTAACACGTTTAAAATGTAAAATTAATGATTCGTCTAAAAAAATTCCTTGGCCTAAATTATTAAAAGAAGTAACCGAAGAATATAATTTAACTCCACATTCAGTAACTAAATTCCCACCAGCTTATTTAATGTTTGGCACTCTCCCATTTAATCATCCTTTATCTAAAGAAATTTTTCCACCAATAGAAGAAGCAAGGAAAATTGCAGTTGAAAGAACTAAACAATATCATGAAAAAAATAAAATTTATTATGATGCAAGATTCACTCATATTGAATTTTCCCCTAGTGATACTGTAATGTATGAAGATTTTAAATACCCCAATACTAGGAAACTTACCCCAACTTTTTCCGGTCCATATATAATTCTTGAAAAAATTTCTGATGTTAATTATAAAATAATTAAAAAGAATATTCATAATAAAGAAAATTCAGAAATAGTTCATATATCAAAATTGCGAAGGTACCACCCACCTGACAAACTGAAATTATGTCACGAATAAAAAACCAGTAATAGTTTAAATAATAGAATTATATATATTTATATTAAATTTAATGATTTTTCAATGTTAAAATAAAATTAAAACCACCAAATAAGACAACCTTACACATGGTTCAATGAACATGTGGACCCCTTTTTTTTCTGGAAGATCCGACCTTTCAAACTTTTTTTCTTCAAGTTCAACGTTTACCCAATCTAGAAGGATATGGGGCGATGGTAGTTTTTCTCTGTGGTGAAAACCAAAAAAATTAATGTTTAAGTATCTGTTGAAACTAGGATCTTCCAGCACATCATTGTTGCGACTAGGGACTGTTTTCCTCCTTTTGGGGAATACAGCCCCTAATCCAGCAAAAATTTTCCCCTAATAACACTGAAGTCCTAAATTTCAGATTAAAGACCATTGTGTCAAATTTTTTTATACGTTTTATTTTCAAGATGTACAAATCCTGAAGAAAAATTTCAGATTGAAATTTTTTTGGAAAAAGTGTCAATATGTATTTTTAGATATCTCATATCACTTGTATTTTCATATTTTTTACCTTTCTTGTTTTTGAATATGTACATTTTGAAGAAAGTTTTTATAGATTTTCTTACTCTAAGTGAAATGTTTTCTTAAATTTTGTTAGTATGAGGAATAACTTAGCTTATTGTGATTTTTAAAAAGAACTGAAGAAATTTAAATCACAAAAAACTATTGAAAATGAAGATCTAACACTTCAATTTGATAGTAGCGCTACTTCAAAATTTTTTTCTGCCTCGAGACTTTCATGAAATTTTTTTTATATTGTGTACTTATATGTATTTTTTATAATTCATATTACTTTGAAATCTTGTTAAAAGTGCAATGTGATTTTTTTTATTTTAGTTGTGTCATCATAGGGAAAGTTTTGCAAAGGGATAATTTTTAAAATTTTTGATAGTAGTTAAAAAAATTTCGGCGAGGGGGATGTAACATAAAAAGCTTCAATTAATCTTTTTATGTTAATTTCTTCTTTATAAAACAACTCCTAATTTATTACTTCTTAATTCTTCAAATCGAAGCACTTTATGATACTTTTAAAAAACCACATCCTGTTTCTAAATCTATTTTTAGCCAACTATACATAAATTTAAATAAAGATATTTTTCCTTTTAAGCTTTGTGGGAATCGCGTGATCTATTTAATTAACCAATAGTAATTTCTGAGATTTCCCTCTTTTCCCTAAATAGAGGCATTTTCGGATTTTTTGCAAGATTTTCCCTACCAGAAAGACTGTTTGCTGATGGAGTAAACATAACTTTTTCGCTCCCATTCAACTAAGAATGAGCTAATAAAAGTTACTCTGATTTAATTAAAATCCTGTATCTGTTTTCCTGCTCGGTCCGACTGCAGTTTACATATATATATATATATATATATATATATATATATATATATATATATATATATATATATATATATATATATATATATATATAATAAGGGCAAGGATGATAGTTTTCTCTTTTTCTAAAGAAACTTGAAAATCACAGTCTTTAGTATGGTCCCCCCCCCCCCAACAAATTTTATCTGACGACACCAATGCATAGCTAATTTCTGAATCAGCGATGTGGCGGAAAAGTGTATTAGATTTGATAAAAAAGCGAAAAGATTTTGTTACTGGAAGATGATTACTGGTAAAAGAATGAAAAAATCTTGTGTAAATACATTAACATACCTGCCAACTTTCACTCTTACCGAGAATGGATTTTCAGAGTGGTTGTAAAACAATAAACGAAAACCAATCTGACTCAAGTATATATTTATATTTTGATCCTGTTGAAATTCGCTAGCGCAAGGATTATTATGCTTTTATATATTTATTGTAATTATTTATATGTAGTGGTGGTTAAACTCATTTACAATTATCATTATAATTCAAAAAGTTAATTGGAATAACCTGAGTATTGCTACCACTTTAAATATGAAAATAAAATCTTCCGGAAAATCCGGAAGAGCTGGTAGGTATGCATTAAATATCGGTTTTTAAGACTTCCTAAATTTTATATTATTTAATCATATCTCTTGATTACAGATAGAGTTCTTTTAAATAATTTACTTTAATTTATTTTGAAGCAGAAGATTCATCGTTACTGTCTCAATAACAAGGAAGGAAAGGATTTTCAACATAGCATTTGTTTGCAACTGTGATAATTTTATTTTTCTCTCAAATGAGGCGAGTTCCCACAGATTTTTATTTTCCACGTGTTAGTTGATGCATTTACCTAAATGATGGTATAGTTGGCTTTATTAAGCGACGATGCAATCAAGAGAAACTCTTAAAAAAAGGCAGATTTTGTACTTTTTTAAAGTTTGAATGGCTATATCTAATAAAATCATTGATAACTCTGAAAAGTGCTGAATCATAGAGCTTGTCTTGTAGTGAACTTCAATATTCAGCAAATAAATTAATGAGGTGTTGTTTTACCAAGATTTGTACCAATTGTAAAAAATGGAATTTTTTCACCAACTTTGACCGAGCATAGCTCTGCAAAGCAACAATGCCCCATGGAAACGAGTGCAAAACCATAATTAGTCAGCGATATACTCTAATGTTAACAAGGCAAAACTTTGGGGATTTGTTGCTTTCTTAAAATAAACTCCTTAAAACATACTTGTATTTCATTTTTATACGCCCACCCTTGAGTAACCACGAAATAAATACAGTAAAGTTGCATTTTATATGATGCAATGCACATTGCATTTTTCATATGGTTTTTGTGGAAAAAGTACTTAAAATGAAAAATTCTAAAGTAAGAGTAAAATAAATTTGTTACTAGAAGGAAACACATTTTCACAAAGTCGAGCAAGTTGACATCTCTGAGAATAGTAGATCATTGTAAAAGAATGTGCTTCTATATAAATGTTTTAAATCTAAGAAATCAAAATTCTGTCAATTTAAATCATTCAACAGAGTTAATTAAAAACAATTTTAATATTTTATTTTAATCATGATCCGAGCATAGCATCAGTTGCTTGATAAATATATTTAAACCATACCAATTATTTTTTCATTGTTCACAATACTTTGCTTAGTGAAGAAATGAATAGATAGTTATTTATGTGATGTCTTCACATTTTTAAACCATTTAAGTACAAAAAATGCAGTTTTTTTTTTCGAATATGAACCACTTGTTAAGTGGAGAATCAGAACTTTTTTCTAAACTCATTCGAATGAATACTAAATGTCTCCATTTTAGCAATGCGTAGGGTGGGTAAGGAAGTAGGCTATATTATATCTCAATTTAAGAATTTTAGCGTCATATGTTTTTAAATATTCAGTCAAAAAACTAAACTAAAAATCATTTTGATATACATCTGTATTTTTCCAAACGAAACTAGCGGTGAATTTACAAACCTCACAAACGAAATATGTAAAATCAAGTACTTGTAAAATTGCAATATAACATTTGTTCCCGAGTGTAATTATGTAGAAAGATGCATGAGTAACCAGTGGAAAACAATCGTACTAGTAAATGAAAAAAAAAATTTATAATTTTCTATATTAAGTTCCTAGCACAAATCCTTTGTTGTTATAACTAAAAGGTAAAAATTAATAACTTTTGTTTCATCAAAAAGCAAGGTCTCTAAAAATATTTCAGTAATCTCAATAGAAGAATTTATTTTATATTATTTTCAAATAGGTTTTATTCAGAAAATTAATCCCTCTAAACATTAATTTTCTTATGATGTAAACAATATGCGTGAAAATAACACAGTCCTACTGTCTTTTTAAAATAGAATTGCCGCAAATCTGCAGCAATCACTTTTGCTTGGGTGAAATGCTTTAATCGTCCCTGTTTGTAAAAAGTTTAGAAACTTATGCATTTATATTTCGTTAAAATGAGGGGGGGGAATTAGTCTACACACCGTTTACTCGAATTAAGTAAGATAAAAAATTTGCATAAATGTTATACATTTGTTGCAGAGTGTAATCATCTGTATAAAAATTATATATATGTGAACACAAATCTACCAGTAATTAAAATAAAAACGTATTTTAATACTTTTCTGTTTCCCCAGTTTGTCACTTGTCTCAGGAAACCAAAGTTCTAAAAGCAATATTAAATAAAGCTCGGGCATCGTACTACCGATGACTGAGGAGATCATAGCAGATTGTGCCCAATGAATGGAGAGAGTAAATAAAGCATATAATAGACGGTGTAGATGTCATAATCAATAACGAACTTCAACATAAAGCAATGAGAGAAAAGTAGGCGTTACTGCTTACATGAGCAATTCTGAATAGGCACAAGCAAGAAAATTTGAAATATTGCTGGAAAGTATAATTGAATTCCATCGTAGATAAATTCGATAATTTTATTTATATGTTAAAAGTTCTAGAGGTTATAAAAAATACATATTTACGTCACAGATTTCTGTGAAGAGAAATTAGAAAGTAGTACTTTGGCTAAAAACTTTTTACTTTCCCTCTTTATGTGCTTATTTTATTTCATTCGTTCTTTTGCTTGCCCGTTATTTATTTAAATATTTTTATACTTTATAACGTGACAAGCTTTCTTCAACATCTTTATTGTTTTCATGGTGGAAATCTTGTAGTATAATTATTTGGACTGCATATCTCGAAATATGTCTCATTTATAAGATCTGCCAAGTTAAATAAAAAAAATTTAAAGCTTATTTATAATGCTTTTCTTCCACATCCGCTTTCAAAATAATAGTCGGGCACATGGGATAATTTTCATAAAAGTTGCCGGTCAGCAATGTGTTAAGAATAAGAAGGTACGGGGTAAAAATTACATTAATAATATACTTATCAAAGCCCTCCCCTTAACTAGATTAAATATTTAACATGCATTATTGACTCAGCTCTACGCTTATCATACTTCCCCACTGATTAGAAGATAGCAGTCATTAAACCTATCCTAAAGCCAGAAAAAGAACCTACAAAACCAAACAGATATCGACCCATCAGTTTACTCTCCTCACTGAGCAAAATTCGTGAAGTCATCATCTTGTGCAGAATGAGAGACTTCTGCGATGATAACCACATTATTATCGACTACAAAATGAAACTTTCAATACAAAATCAAACTATCGACTACAAAATCAAATCAATTACTTTCAAAATTGGAAACTTGCCCTCAATATCGACCAAACTCTGGCGGTGCTATTCACCAGAAAAAGAACCTACAAGAAGGATGTTAACATTGATAACAACTTCTCTTATGGGAAACGAAGGTCACTTACTTAAGTGTAATTATGGATAAAACCATGACATTCAAATATCATTTTAAAAACATTAAAAATAAATTCATAACAGCAAAATATGCATTTTATCCAATTCTAAAAAAAGAATTCCCCTCTCAGCACTAACAACTTCTAATTTTAAAAATGATTCTCACCCCCTATTATCATATGCAGCACCCGCCTACGGGGGGGGGGGGAGCTGTAAAGGCAAATCTTAAACTCTTACAAAGGGGCTTGTAACAAAGCCACCGCAATATCACAAATTCACCTTGGTATTTCAGGAACAAAAATATCCGTAATGACACCCGTAAGCAGTATGCCACGTTGTATAGCGGACGGAAGTGACATCATCATGGAAAGTCAAGTGTTGCTTATTTCTGTCCGACCGGAAGTTGCTTACTTCTGCCCCACTGGAAAATGCTTATTTCTGCCTGCCTGTAGTGTTAGGTTCGGTTTCTGTTTTTAATTTAGTTTCGTTCTTGAAATATTATTTTCATTTATTACTTTTTTGAGGGTGGCAACACTTATTATTTTTTATAATTTTATGACACTTATTATTTTTATTATTACAAAGTTTATAGGAATGGCAATACTTATAAACTTTGTTATTTGGGGGAGAAATTGTATATTATGAAGTAATGACGTTATCTTTTATTCCATATGAGGTAAGCGAAGATAGCTCCTTTGAGATACTAATATTTTATTAAACATATTTACATTTATATACAAGTTGGTTTGATTTACAAGAAGCATCATCACAGCAGGTGATGAGAGAAAATGCTGACAGGCTGTCATGTGCGTGCTGGTATTTATACAATTCTAATATGATGACGTCAGAACTCTTATTTCAGTTCACTTCAAAAATAAGTAAAAACACAATTGATTAAAGACAAACAGATAACAATATGAAATAAACTTGATTTTACGATGAGCGGCGAACCTATCACCACACAGTATCCCCCCAGTGACAAAGTCACGATACCAATATTGTTTAAAAACAATCCTAAAATACAAAGTAGTAAATTGAAATATATGTCTTAATTGGGAAAAAAAATTTTAACTTGGAAATTGGAATACAATTAATAGATACAAAATATTTAAATGCTTTTATATTCCATACTCTTTAACAAAATATTTTGGGAAATGCACAAAGCCACCGCAATATTTTGTAACAATTTGCTTTTCTTCCTTCGTTGGAGATAATTGCTTTTCGTCCATTGGAATTTTATTTATTTTTAATTTCTCAGAAATTTGAAAAGCTGGTTTAATTCTATCTATTGAGACAGTTATTTTCTTACCATGAAAATCAATAATAAAGGTTTTATCAGAACGTTCAATTACACGGTGTGGTCCGGTGTATGCAGGGGATAGTGGAGGACGAATTTTATCTACTTTTAAAAATATATGAGAACAAGATTTTAAATTAGGATTAATATAGAACTTATTTTTACTGTGTGCTGATGCTGGTACAGGACTTAATTTTCTCATTGCGGCCATTAAATTTGTAACATAATTTTCTGTTACTGGTGGAGATAAAGAATTTGCGTTTAATAGATCCGAAGGTAGACGTAAGGAAGTACCATAAACAAGTTGTGCACAAGTTGCATTAATATCAGCTTTTAAAGCTGTGCGAATACCTAATAAAACAATTGGTAAAATTTCGGTCCATTTATTATTTTCCTGTGCTATTATAGAACTTTTAAGTTGTCTATGAAATCGTTCTATCATTCCATTACTTTGCGCGTGATATGAAGTAGTATGGATGTGGTTACTGCCTAAAATATTAGTGAGGTTTCGAAAAAGAGTTGATTCAAAATTTCGGCCTTGATCGGTAGTTATAGTAACGGGTGTGCCAAATCTAGAGATCCAACCGTGAATAAGTGCTTTTGCGGTGGTCTCGGCAGTCATATCCGTAGTAGGGATAACTTCTGGCCATCTCGTGAATCTGTCTATTATTGTAAGGCAGTATTGCTTACCTTCAGAAATAGGAAGTGGGCCAATAAAATCCAGATGGATATGGGAAAATCTTGCGTCGGGTTGAGAAAATGTACTAAAAGGAGCTTTAGTGTGTTGAAAAACTTTAGCTCGCTGACATTTCTCACAAGAACGAACTTTATTTTTGATATCCACTTTCATGTTGGGCCACACAAATCGTTTAGAAATTAAATTTGTAGTTGAATATATTCCAGGATGAGAAAAATAATGTAAATTATCAAAAATAATTTGCCTGTATGATTTTGGAATAAAAGGTCTTGGATACTTATTTGAAAAATCACATATTAAATTAACATCTTCCAAAGAAAAGTAATGTTTTTCTAATTTTAAAGATGAATTATTTGAATTTAATATTTCTTTTAATTCTGAATCTTTATTTTGTTCTTGTTCTAGTTTTTTAAAGTCTAGAATTGGAGGTTTTGAAATTGCATTTATTTCTATTCGCGATAGAGTATCAGCAACTGAATTAGATTTTCCTTTTACATGTTTAATATCAGTTGAAAATTGAGAAATATAATCAAGATATCTGAATTGGCGTGGGGAACATTTTTCAGGTTTTTGTTTAAACGCATAAATTAGAGGTTTTTGGTCAGTAAAAATAGTAAAACTTCTACCTTCAAGCATGTGACGAAATTTTTTTATTGACGCGTATATTGCCAATAATTCGCGATCGTATGTTGACCAATTTTGCTGACTTTTATTTAATTTTGTTGAGAAAAATGCAATTGGTACCCACTCATTATTTTGATATTGCATTAAAGAACTGCCGATTGCAAAATCAGACGCGTCAGTCCACAGACTTAAATTAGCACCAGGTTTAGGATATTTTAATAGAGTTGCATCGGCTATTGCTTGTTTTGCATCAGAAAAAGATTTGTTTGAAGTATCGGTCCAAATTAACGGTAAATCAGATTTTTTTGATGATTTGTTAGATTTCTTAATATTTCGTTGTCCTTCTAAAAACTTGGTTAAAGGTGATAAAATATGAGCTGCATTAGGAATAAAGCGTCGATAAAAATTAAATAATCCTAGAAATCTACGTAATTGAGTAATCGTATTTGGTTTTTGAAAATTTAGAATTGCATTAACGCGATCACTTAAAGGTTCAATACCTTTTTCGGAAATTTTGAAACCTAAAAATTGTAAACTATTCTGACCAAATAAGCATTTAGAGGGATTTATTGTTAAACCAAAATACTGCAGTCTATCAAAAAGTGATTTTAAATATTTTATATGCTCTTCGGGAGATTCGGAAGCTATTAATATATCATCTATGAAAGCGTAAACGCCTTCCAAGCCTCTAGTTACTTCGTCAATAAAGCGTTGGAAAGTACTGGCTGCATTGCAAAGTCCGAATTGCATACGAGTACTTTCTAATAATCCGAAAGGAGTTATTATTGCAGTTTTATGTACATCTTCATGGGCTATAGGTATTTGATGAAAAGCTCGAATTAAATCAATGTGAGAAAATATTTTAGTTCCATGTAGTTCACTAGTAAAATCCATAATATTAGGAATTGGATATTTATCTTTAACAGTTTGATCGTTTAAAGCTCGATAATCACCGACTGGACGCCAGTCCAAACTATTTTTCTTGGGAACTAAATGTAAAGGTGATGAAAAATTACTTTTGGATGGGCGCATGTGGCCTAAATCTAACATATGTTGGAATTCCATTTTTGCTATTTTTAGCCTATCAGGCGCTAGACGCCGAGGTTTAGCAAAATCTGGTGAACCAAAAGTTTCTATATGATGTACAACATTATGCTTAACAATTTGGTCTGAACAAATAGGTTTCGTTATTTCAGGATATTCGTTTAACAATTTTTCATAAAAATTTTCACCAAGAACAGTTTTAATTGAAATAATGTCAGAATTTTTAAAAATACAATGAGAATTTAAATTAGTAGTAATATCATTTAAGCAACGTTTTCTAATATTAGGTTTAAGATTAAAATAGTATAAAAAATCTGCACCTATAATATGATTAGTTATATCACAAATATAAAATGGAAAATTAAACTTTCGTATAAGACCGAAGTCTAAAGTTAACAATTTCTTACCGTATACTTTTATGATGGTATTGTTCGCAGCTTTAAAAGTCTGAATCGGAGAAAGAGTTTTTTCTTTTTTATTTGCTGGAATAATTGAGCAGTCACTTCCGGTATCCACTAGAAATTGCTTGTTAGATTGTCTATCTCTAACAAAAAGGCGACAATTTGTTGGAGGCAAGATGTTAGTCGCATTCACTCTTGCCTTTCTTGGTTTTTCTGGTAGATGCAGGGTTTGACACACTTTCTAGCATCAGATTTAAATTTCCGATGATAGAAGCACATTTTGGAGTTTCGATGTGGAGATGAGGACTGGCCCTGACGACCACGAAACTGTGCATAATTCCGGTTGCGAGACCTACTACGTGTCCGCAATGCTGCTACTTCCTTTCGTAGAGCTCTAACTTCTTCTAAAAGTTCAAAGGTGCATTGTTGGTTTGAAGAAACATCGCTAACTTCACTTGAAGTTGACACTTCCATTACTTTATCAGCGATTTCAGCTGCTCTAGTTGAACTTAGTGAAGGGATTGCGGCCAATATCGACTGAACATGCTGCGGTAGCTGATTTAAAAATAGTTCCAAAAGTAGAGAATCTGAGATTTCGTGGGATTCAGCTCTTCTCTGCATAGTGCGCAAGAGTTCACTAGGCTTTCTGTCTCCTAGTTGCTCTCCGGAAAGTAAACGTCGAATTTCCTGGGACTTTGTTTCCCCGCAGCGTGCAATAATTTCTTCTTTCAGCTTTTTGAAAGGATCTTCTGCGTCAGGAGTTATAATGACGTCCCTTACAACTGCGGCTACTTCAGGAGGTAGATGGGCGAGGCAGTAGTTAAACTTTGTTTTGCTTTCCGTAATCGGCTTCGGTGTCGCAAGCTGGAAAGTTGCTTCGACCATATGGAACCACAGGTGTGGATCAGAGATATTGAAGATGGGAATTTTTACTGCAGACGATTCCGCCATAGTTGCAGTTTCCTATTAATTCGATGATGAAAAATGAAAGTTGCTTGTATCGTCAGACATCCGGGTCACCATTGAGGTAAGCGAAGATAGCTCCTTTGAGATACTAATATTTTATTAAACATATTTACATTTATATACAAGTTGGTTTGATTTACAAGAAGCATCATCACAGCAGGTGATGAGAGAAAATGCTGACAGGCTGTCATGTGCGTGCTGGTATTTATACAATTCTAATATGATGACGTCAGAACTCTTATTTCAGTTCACTTCAAAAATAAGTAAAAACACAATTGATTAAAGACAAACAGATAACAATATGAAATAAACTTGATTTTACGATGAGCGGCGAACCTATCACCACACATAATAATTAAATGATATCATGATTTTACTGTAGTGGCGCCATCTATGTGGGAATGCTAGAAATAAAACAACTTTAAATCTATTTCAATATTTAAATCTGTTTTATTATTGTTCATTAAGTATAATTAAGGCTGAGGATCGAACTCACTCCAATAAAACTCCTTCGTGGGTCAGTAGTTGGATATCATAACCACTGACCTTCGAATGCTTGCTAAGATATGTGTAAATAAGTTAAACTTTTGTTTTCTGAACACGTGTTTAAATGAAAAGGATTTGATATCGATGTCATCTTACGGTTTCGTCGATATATTTTTACCTAATCTTTGACAGTTATCAAATAATTATTTCTGCCCATCTTGATGCTATTATAACTTTCTCTGGATGGCAACGGTTCTGCTCATACACGTGCTAATTATTACATAATAAATAAATGATATCATGCACATGCTTTCACTCTAAAGGCTCCATCTATGCTAAAAGAGAACATATTTATAACCATTCCTTTTAGTTATTTAACATAAATATAGTTGATAAAAATGACTGCAATTATTATTATCCTAATTAAAACTAATTAATGCATTTTAAATAAATTGATTCTATATTAAAATAAAAAATTGTATTTATTAAGTACTGTGAATATTAAAAGTATTAGAATAAAAGGCATATTAATTTTAAATTAATGACTGTTATTTTATAAGATTAGATATTTATTCCCGTCGTTCATATTTACGGCTATCAATATAGTCTTGTCATTTTTGAACATAGAAGACAAGAGAATTCTTAGATCTTGAGACAATACATGTTTTCAAAGAGGACTTTGTGAGTATCCATGTTATATTAGGAGGAAGACCTCCTATGCTTAGTACGACGACAAGTAGGGGACTTGGCTTTGTTAAATGCTTCATCATTTTGAAAAATACTAACATAAATAGCTGACACGAGAATTCGTTATTCATGTGAGAATTCGTAAAGTATAATGTCATCTGCTTTTAAAGAAGGTAGCTATTGCGTAATTAATTAAGCCATGAATTAATTTATCTAATACGTAAATTATAACATAATTAATTAATCTATGATTTATTTAATCTATTACGCAATCATAGTAAAAGGGGAAAAAATGATTGGTTATTAGTTGAAAACTGGACAGATACCTTTGGTTTCACCTAGTTTTTAGTTTTGCAAGAGCTCCAACACGTATTAAATATAAATAATTAAGAAATATAAATTTTACTAATTTTCTGAGAAATCATTTATGAAAAAAACCATTATCTAATTAAGAACTACTATATAACAATATATCTACGGTGTTTATTTAATCATATTTTTGTTAAAAGAAAAACATTAATAATCTAGCTTCATCTTTAAACTTATAATTTTATCAACTAATATAATTTAATTATTATATTAAAATATAAAAGTACTTATTTTTTAATCTCATGAAAAATGTTTGAATTAATTTATTTTTTATTAGAAAATGAATAACGACATATTTACATTATATTATCAATTATATATTAAATTTCTTTAAAATTACAAATGAATTGATTTACATCTAAGAAACATATAAAGGGAATTTGAACCGTATAAATTCGTTTATATTCAAAACATATTCGTTTTGTTATTATTATTTAATATTATAATAATGCAATAACTTACTTTATTTTAAAATTAGTAGTTCCTTTGAAAAGTATTTATAGCCGTTCTATTTTAAAAGTATCTATTTAAATGATACTGATTACAGAGCTAGGGAGAGTCATATGTTATCTATTTTCTCACAAAATTTTACAACGATAATTTCTGTCCGGGACTTATCCACGCCTTATCAATTAGTCATAATATAAAGCATAATATAGTGCTTCATACTTATTATAGAACGTGGGAATACAACTATTTCTCAGAAAATTCAATTCAATTACCTGCTCATTTAGATGTAAATAAAAACATTTATAGTAAAAATAAATTTGTTAAGAAACCTATGATGTATGCTCGCAGAAGTGCTTGGGTGAAACTTTGAATAAAATGTCATTTATTTTATTAAAATATATTTTGTTTTATTGATCATTTTCAGAAGTGAAAAAGTGTATACTATCAAGAAAAATTACACCCTTCAATAATTAACACAAAAAGTTTCAGAAGAATAGAATTTTCTGAAAAACTGGAAAATTACTAAAAAAAATAAAACATCTTTTTTTTTTTTTTTTTTGAAAAACTAGAAAATTACTAATATTGTGAAAAATTTTTTGAAAAACTGGAAAATAATTTTCTTAAAAGAGAAAATTTTTTTGCAAAAACATAAATATTTTCTTAAAAGAATGAAATTTTTTTTTTATAAAAATATTTTCTGAAATATTAGAAAGTTTCCCTCAATAATAAAAATAATTTCTGATAAAATAGAAAATTTTGTTAAAAAGTTTGAAACATTTTTATAAAACTGGCAATTTTTTAACAAAAAGTAAAAATATTTTCTTAAAAGAGAAAATTTTTCAGACTTAACTTAAACTAATTAGACTGAACGCTTCGTTCTTGAAGAAAAAGCTAAAGCTCAGCGCCACCGTGACGTCACTGGCGAAAATCGGAGGTTTGGTGCGGCGAGAGTTTTTTCTAAGGAGTGAACTGGCCCTGATCATCCTTCCCGTTTTCCACCTGCTTGGGTAGGCCCCATCCTCCGTTGAATTACGGCCGCTCAATCTGAATAAATTTACTAATACAACTCCTATTAATGCTAATCACTAACTGCTTATTCGTTAATAATTATATATCAAAAATAAATAATATATTTTCTTCGATGTCCTTTCTATCTTCTTATTCCACAATATTATTTAACTACCTAACATTAAGTTTACTAATCTAAATAATATAACATCAATGGCTTTTGATTCAGATTGAAAACATATCATTTACGGAGGTGACCTTTTCGGCCAGGTACTCCGTTGCATCAATTACTAGTTTCCCCGCAGAAAAAATATTTTTATTACATACTCCGGCTATCAGCATCGTAAAACAAATACAGTACTGATAACCTTAATTTAATCTTCAGTTTTTTAGAAGAGGATCTTATGAGAGAGGTTATATGAAAAATTTATATGCTTTATAATTTTTTATATAATTTAGACTGGTAGATATTACTAATATTGAAATTGACTTTTGAATTTCATTCTTAGTTTATATATTTTGATGAATTATTTTTTTTAAAGATTAGTAACTGCTTATTAAATGAAAATGTCTTAATAAACATATAAGACCAAACCTAGATAAAATTCTGTTCTTTCACAGTTTATTACTGAAGTAAAGTATTTAGCCATATAATCGGTTACTTTGCTCATCCATCTGTAAACTTCTCGATCATTGCTTAACTGTTTAATAAAACTAACTGGCTTGAGTACGTTAATAAAACAATTTTCTAAGTTGTCCATTTTTATTCAAGTGCCAGGACGCAGATTATAACTCACACCGTATTATGCATTGTGTGTGATGTTATAATTAACAACCTGCCTCAACAAAGAGCAATAAGTCACATAATCGAATGGTTTTCTTTTGTGCAATGGATCTCATTGTTTCAGATTTTTGCAAGTTTACAGGATCAGAGGAAAATTTTCCTTAGTACCATAAAGTTATGCTATAGTAAATTTTTTTAATAAATCATTCAAGTCTAATTTTTATTAATACTTTTTATTTATTCATTTTTTTTAAAAAAAAAAGAGGTTTTAATGAAAAAATAATTCGTCTTTAGGCCATATTTAAGCATGACAGAACGTTTCATTAGTATCAACGTGAGGTGAAAAAAATAAACATAATATGAACATAAATATGGTTACGAAATATTTATATCCTTTCCATATTTACTTTTTTTTTTAATCATTTAGCATACAATAAGCATTTTTCTTTACAATTGGTTCATTGAAGCAATATTAAACTTTTGTTTCGTTTCTTTTTTTGTACTTATGCTTAAATAAGGAATAAAATAATGAGATACAAATAAGTGAAAACTGTATAAAATGGTTTCTTTATTTTTATTTACTTATTTTTAAAAGTTGTAATACATTTTTCTAGTTGTTGTAAAGGAAATTAAATTTTCCTTTTATTTTGCGTGAATAGGTTTTCTTGACTGGCGTAGTATACATGCAGGCAGATTTTTCAGTAGTGTCGTAGTTCAATTCAACACCTCAAAAATTGGGCCCTCATTGGAGATAAAACCAGTTTTTCGATCTTACAAAAAGTAAAGCTCATTTCCCAACAGCATGAGGTCCACTTTCAATGGATCCCGTCCCACGTCGATATCCACGGCAACGAGTTGGCTGACACTCTTGCAAAGAAGGGACTAGACCATCCAGTCCCCTCCACCTCAGAGCTTACATACCTTGAACTGTTTGCAAGGCAAAAGGCCCAGAACAAACAAAAGTGGCTGCTTCCACCTATTCACTACTGGTATAAAGCAAAAAGACCAGGACTCTCTTTATCTCTCCCTGGTGACAGGCGAACCAACACCTGCTTATCCCGACTGGCCAGTGGACACCTGAAATGTCTCACATTTTCTGCAAATCAAAAAGTCTTTCCTCTTTGCCCTAAATGCCAACAAAACCAGGCATCACCTGAGCACATCTTGAACTGTTTAGGGCTGGACTGGAATGACATTCATTCCTCTCCCATTCTGGTTTCGGATTTTCTGAATATCAACGGATTCATTGATCTGGTCTGACCCCGTCAGACCAGATGGGAATTAGCAACAACAACAACAACATGCAGGCAGAATCCAAAAAAATATATTCGGCCGTATTTTGATAAATGATTTGTAAGAAAAATAAACTTATTTTTTGTTTTCTTTTTTATCTTTATTCCATTTTTATCCTGTTTAGTTCGAAATGCGTCCGTACCCTATGGGACTCAGGATACATCCCTCTTAAGAACACCTTACATTCAAAATATATTTTTTAAAAAACTCAAGTCGAAATAATTGATTTTTAAGTATATAAGTTGATTGTTTTTAAGTTGATAGTATTTTTGGCTTTTAAGTTAATAATTTTTCATTCAATGTTTCAAAAGCATCACAATAAAAGTTATGCCATTTGTGTCTCTTAAGAAAAATATAAATTATTATTATTATTTTATTATTATTATTATTATTTTTTTTTTTTTTTTTTTTGCTTTTAAGAGCTTTCACCAATAGTTTAAGAAGTAATAAGTGATTTCATTCAAACTGTTGTCAATGTTGCAAATTTAAAAATCTTTATTGAAGAATTAAATACTTGATTATAAAAAATTTAGTTTTAAAATGATAAAACTAAAAGTTTTTAAATAAATAAATCCCATTCCATATCCATTTTATATTTAATTTCTCTATTTAATATATCTTTTCACATAAATGTCAGGTTTTTCATGTAAGTTATTATGTTTATAATTGCTGGTATTCAGCAATATCTATTTGATGCAGTAAAATAGTATGACTAGGACGAAATTGTATAATAACCACAGAAACCAAATTGTCGTTTTTTAATAAGTAGTAGCGCCATCTATTTTTGACATTTTCTGATATAACTCAGAAAAAAATCAGAAAAAGTAACAACAGCACTATTAAAAATGTAAAATTTTTTTCTCGGGGAGAATAACTTATGAAAAACTATTATATACAGATAACTGAATAAACAATTAAATCGAATTTTGTCACAACCATTAAATTAATGAAACTTTAAAAAATCAACTTCAAGCATTTCTGCGAAAGAGACATAAATTATTGCTATACAATATTTCCTATGGATGGGTGGACTAATGTAAACAATAACAAGTGTCCTTAAACCGGAAGAAATTTAGAAAATTTCCGGTGTATCCCTCCGCATATGTTATGACTACGAGGCGATGTGTGAACAAGCCAAATATTCTATGCAGTTTTGTTATTGTAATTTGGTCTCAAATCTAAACATAATTGTACCATTCATAAGAGTTTTCAGAAATGTATTGATTCTCAGAGGTCGTAAGGCCAAAAAAAATTTTGGAAAGTTAATATCTCATTGTGAATAATTCTTAAGGTTTGCCATGTTTTGTATTTTATCCCTTATTTGGCTACATTTGAATAAAATGTCCCCAAAAATATCTTTTTAAGTTAGCCTAATTAGAAAATATTCTAATGATTATAATATTAATATGATAATGCTGAAGTTTAAAGGCTTAAAGAAAGAACTCGGTACATGTGAAATACTGCAAAAGATATGATGCAATAATATGATGGCGCGTTTTCTCAATCTGCGGCGTAAAAATATATCGGAAGCAGTAACCCGGAAGTCTGGAAAGAGCAATTTTACCACTAGCGCCGCCACCCTTAGCTTTACACGATCACCCATCCATTATTTATTTCTATAATCGTTAAAAAGTTATTGAAATTTCAAGTAATTTTTTTTTAATAATAAGATTTAAAAAAAGAAATTACGTTGTCGCCTATTTTGTAGGGAGAAAGTCCAAGATCGATGTAAAAGCCATGGCAACGAAAAAAGCCAAAATATTCAGTTAAGTTTAAGAAATCAGTTAAGTTTTGGTGCTTTGGAGATAATTTGTTTTTGATGTCACTTTTTTTCGTTTTGAATTCTAGGGCAGTGTTTCCCCAAAGTGAAGTACGCGTACCCCCAGGGGTACGGGAACAGGTACGCGTTCTTATGCGAAATATCTTGTAACAAACGAAAATTTCAAAAATTTTTATTTAAAAACAAAGCAAGCCATGAAAATTTACGATTACGTACTTTTCTATTGGCTTTTTTTTGCAGAGTTAGCAGTTAATAATTAGTGGAGCCAACAGCCAGTTGCGATTTTAAACTTTTGTGCAATTTCTTATAGTAAAAAATGCATACATTTTTTTATTAGTGGTACACAAAAGTCATAAGTTTGGGAAACACTGTTCTACTGTTTGACTAAGATAGGTACTCTGCCAGACATTCGTCTGGAGCTGTAGCGGTGACTATGGTAACGAGATATGATTATTTTAAGTAGGGGTGTGGGGTCTCTCTTTAGGACTGGTTTCGGAGAGAAAAAAGGAGACTTCTTCATCGAAGCTACCCTCTCTAAAATGCCCTCTTCTTATTTCCTTAGCATCAGACTAAGTGGCGGTCAGACTGCCTATCTTAGACAAACAGTAGGGCATTCGTCTACAATACTCTACAGTTCAATCATTACTCATAGATTCTTAATCACACTTTTATGCATGCCAAACAAAAATATTGATTTATTGAAATAAACATGAATAACAATTGCATAAAGCAGTTAAATTTTTTATATCAATTAATAAAACTAAGAAAAAGTGTTTTTCTCCCCCTTCCAAACAGCAAAATTTAAAAGAAAATGTTAAGTGGCGCCATCTGTTGGTTATTACAGCAGATCCTGGTATACGAAATTAATGCTACCAGCCCAAGATAAAATAAACGCAAAATTATGGAAAGGTCGAAATTCCTAATCGTAACAACAAAATTTTTTTTTATGAATTTATGTTTTCATATCATGCATTCTTTTCTCTTATAAAGAAGAAAAATTTTCATGAAATGTTGAAAAGCTATGAAGAATTTTATGAATACGGTGATATTTTTTGTCTGACAACATTACTAAAAATTTACTTGTGATTAAGTTTGCAGTTTACTGTACATTTAATGAAGAAAATGAGTATTCTTTAAAACTAAATATCGAATTAATGTACTCATTCATCGTTTTTAAATGCCAATAACTCAACAACAAAAATTTAAAGATTAAATTTTCACTGTTATATCAATATGAAAATATTAGTAACGAGCGAAGAATTATGAGTTTTAAATTAATATTTTAACTGACATAAAGGCTTTTCTCATGTTATTTTAACATTTTACAAGAATTAAATAAGGTCCCATATTGATTATTAAAAAATCATACTACTATATTGCGTACTACGATATACATTGGTTATTAAAAATAATACTACTATATTGCACAGTATGATATACATTGGTTATTAAAAATAATCACTTATAATAAAAATGACTACTCAGTATAACGATTAATTGTTTTAATTAACTACATTAAAAATTTATGATATCGATTAATTTGACAAAAAACTAACTATGTCAATTATTTATTAACGTGTTTAATCGATTAGTTTATATTAAATTTTGATAAATTTCACCAATTAATAGAAAATATCGATTAAATCTATATCGAAATAATCACAGTCACTTTTGGGTTCCAGTAGCAGAAGTAACATTAGAGATGCTAACTTGCTCCGCTTTGAGAAATAGTATTTTCCAGCGGTAACGAAATTTAAGTTACTTTTAGTTTAATATTTTTTCCACCACTAAATATGAAAAATCATATAACATTCAACTTAAAAGCATTAATTATTTGGTTTCTGTTATTTAAAGTAGGCGTAACTATGTTTATTTTACAAGGTATACTAATTAATTCGTTATCACTTTATTAAAACTTTTCAACAATTAGCATTTCTGTTACAGTGACTGGAAAGTAGCTTCGGTCGAAGTTTTTTACTTCCAGCAAATGCCTTAACCCTTTCGCGCCGACTGTCACAAATACGTGACAGCATGAAACTGTATCAATCAGGATAAAGAGATAAAACTGGTAATCAAAGTAATTCTTTAGCAGTTTATTTGTGGGCGGAGTTATAATTGTTTGATTTATTTAATTCACCATTACTTTGTTCAAAATAAAACTATTTAGTTATACTTTGAATTAACATTGATTATATATATGATTAAACTAACAATAATTAAGGAAAAAGCAAAGTAAGTCTGTCAAATTAGCAACGACTACATTTAAGTTACCGCTTTTTATTTAATTACAACTTGATTCTGATTTTGTACGAATGCTTTTCTGAATCACCCGTCCCCAAGGGGTTAAACCTGAAAGTGACAAGCTTCACAGATTCTATACTTTAATTATTATGAGGCGCCAGAGCAAATGGCTACCAGCTGCCTCAAGACCAAAAAATTACGTACCCAGAATCTCTTGCTAGCGATTCTGCACAGCTCCGTTGGAACTGTGTGCCATTTTAAAACCATTGATGCTTGTCATTACTTTATTTTACTTATTTCCTCCTCCACTAACTTCAAAAGCCTGCGGAGAAGGGTTTATATATGGGGTATATATGGATGACATCATAATACCATATCAAGAAATAATTTTAATCTAAATTACTTTTTTAACAAAAATAAGTGGTAGTTAAATTTTTTTACTTATATTTCGAGTATTTTGTTGATAGTAATGCCCCATCAGCTAGAATTCGAGAGCAAATTAAGAGCAGTAGTTAAATTAAATGCCTTCAATACTTGACAAGAGAGTCTACTATCTGACTCAAATCTTTATTATGATTGACGAACAACTTACGTCGATAGTAATGCTCCATCAAAGGGAGCGTTATAGTTTTTAAAATCAACCAGTAAAATCATCAAGATATGTAAGCATATGTCGAAGGTTACAGTCAGCAGTTATAACATTAGTGTCTTGTGGTATCCGTTGTATCTCTGGGGCTGTTATAAATATAAATACTTCATTTGTCTGAATATGTAAATATATAATTGATTATCTATTTTTACCATGCGCAGATTAATCGGCAACAGCCTTTGGCCTAATACCGAGTAACAAGATTTAACTATCGACGTAGGCATTTTGTTATAGTATGATGCAATATAACTACTAATAATCTCTCATTTCAATGCTTAGCAAACGGAGAACATTCTCTTTTATGGAAGTGTTTAATACAGTGTTTCTTAACCTTTTTGGTATAATGGACCCTTTTTCAAATTTTTTAAGAAGTCACGGACCACCCCCTGTAAAAAAAATTATTGCAAAAACCATAAATTATTTTTACTTTACTTTATTTTCAATTGAAATAAAATTCGAAGGCTGCTTTGTGTTTTTAAAAATGTTAAACTTTTATATGGTTTGCGAATGTGGCTCCTCATATTGTGGAGGATATCTGGCATATCTAAGAGAAAAGAGCAAAGGGACGGCTCATGAAAAATGAGGGGTTGATAGAGGATTATATTAATAACAAATGGGATGTAATCAGGGGATTGCCTCGGATGGTCCGAACGGAAAGCCGGTTGATGCAGAATGTTAAAAATATGACAGGGATATTAGCATAGCCACCGAGAGTGAAGGCCTCTCAGTAAATTTGTGACGTCATCCTCTGACGGGTTAGCGAAGCATAAGACAACGCGGTATTCAGTTTTGTATTAAGAGAAAACTATAATAAATAATTCAAACTTTTGAGCCACGTAATATATTTTTGCCTCAGCTAATTAAATAGCACTTAAATTTTTTTTCAAGTGGTGAATTTTTAGCTTTATCAGTTATTTTTAAAGTTATAACTCAATAAAATGAACCTGTAGGACTTCTTTATACTTTTCAATAGAAATGAATGAATAGAAATGAAGAAAGCAAATTTAATAAGAAATTTTTCACTTTTAATATTTAAATCTTGATTCCTTATAACTGTTTTTAATATCAAAAGAATAAACTTTATTTAAGTGCATAATTTATTATTTTATAATTTGTAATTAAACATTAGATTTAATCATATATTTGAAAATATGAAATAATAAATTTTAATAATGAAACGGATACGAGACAAATAAAGAAATAATAGTTTTATTGGCACATTTATGAAGCTTTTATTTTACATATACTCTTCCAGACTTATAAAATAAGCCTAAATTGCAAAAATCTAAATTTAAATTTTATTTATTTTTTCTTCAAAAAAAAAAAAAAAGGACCTATACTCTTCCAGACTTAAAAATAAACATAAAAATGGGAATAAAATGAGAATAGTACATATAATCTGGGGCAAACTCAAAATTTATTTATCTAAGATTGCAAAAATCTAAATTTAAATTTATTTAAAAAAAAATTAGAACATGTACTCTTTCAGACTTATAAAATAAAAATAAAAATTGGAATAAAATGAGAATAGTACATATAAGCTGGAGCAAACTCAAAATTTATTTATCCTTAAAATTGCAAAAATCTAAATTTAAATTTTATTTATTTATTTTATTTAAATAGTGTTTCTTTTTTAGTTTTAGAATAGATCATTATATGGTAGTTCAAAAAATAATGAAGAAACTATTAATATAACAATTTAATAATATTTTTTTGTTGCCAGATTTGTACAAAAATATATTACAAGGAGGAAATATTGATTGGACAATTATAGGAAGAAAAAAAACATATTCTAAGAAAATAGACAAGATTTTTTAATATGAACAAACTACTTTGAATATTAATTAAAAAGTTGTCTATTATTTTCTAAAATATACACACTAGCAAGTAACGGCAGATTTTTAGATTGGTTAGCTTCGTGGGGAAATGTATGTATTTTCATCAAATTTGTATGTATTTTCATCTTTTAGAAAAAAAAGATCAATGTTATTGACATATTATTAATCCCATCGTCTTAAAATTAGTCGGCGTACCCCCAAAATATGACTCATGGACCCCTAAGAGGTCCATGAACCACAGGTTAAGAAACCCTGGTTTAATATATTCTATTAACAAGCTCGGAGTGTGTTTGATTACTATTCCCATAAGTTTCACCGTAGAAAGTAACGCCTACTTGGCAAAAATGGGAAGGGCGGGCATAATACAGCTTGCAATTTCATACACCCTGCAATAGATTCAGGATTATTTATGCAAAAATTTAAGCTATGCGAAGATAGCCCCCGAAAATGAGGAAATTCAAAAATTCAAACTGCATTCGTTTGACCATTTTTTGACCACAAATGACCACCTTTTAAATTTTTTTGACCACCCTTATTTTGGACATAATCCTGAAAATTAAATTCGGGGGCTAACTTCGCATTTTCACGCCAAATGAATAAAAATCAAATTTTTATATTGCATTCGTTTGACCACTTTTTGACCACAAATGACCACCCTTTAATTTTTTTTGACCACCCTTATTTTGGACATAATCCTAAAAATTAAATTAGGGAGCTAACTTCGCATTTTTTCGAAAAATAAATAAAATTCCAATTTTTATATTGTATTCGTTTGACCACAAATGACCACCCTTTAATTTTTTTTGACCACCCTTATTTTGGACATAATCCTAAAAATTAAATTAGGGGGCTAACTTCGCATTTTTTCGAAAAATAATTAAAAATCTAATTTTTATACTGTATTCGTTTCCCCACAAATGACCACCTTTTAGTTCTGGTTGACCACCCTTATTTATGCCGTAATCCTAAAAATAAGACTTGGGAGAAGCATGAATTTAGCCCCCGAAAATAAGAAAAATTACTTTCTTAACAACATTCGTTTGGCCACAAATGAACCATTTGAAAATGAGAAAAATTAAAAAATTTCAAGTGCATTCGTTTGACCAATTGTGACTACAAATAACAACCTTTTATTCTTTTTCTTACTATTCTTATTTTAGCCGTAATTATAAAAATAAAGTTTTAGGGTGGAGTTAAGTTGGACCCTGAAAATGGTTAAAATAAAAAGTTTCAACAGCATTTGTTTGACCCCAAGTTACCACTTTTTAGTTTTTTTTACCTCTCTTTTTTCAGCCGTAATCATAAAAAAATATATAGTTGTTAATGAAGTTATACTAAAGCGCAGCATAAAATTATCCTTCTAAAATGAGAAAATTGTAACTGAATTCGAATGTTTAATTCAAAGGACATAATTTGCCTATAGTCTATCTTGGCCAAGCCTTTTTCTACAATGTTTAATGATTTTGATCGTCTAATTATGACATTGTCTGAAAAATAAAATTCCAAAGGTAATGTTTCGGTCTCGGATAAAAAATTTTTGTTTTTGTAAGCATTAATTATTTTCAAGCTTTTAATATAAACATCCTGTTGGCGTTTAAGTTGCTTTTAAGTTATGCTGTTAAGTTATACTAAAGTTACTAAATTTCACAATTTTTTTAAAATTTAAAATACCATCTTGTTACTTGCAAAGTTTTCTGAAAAGTCTGCTACTTTTTTTAATACTGCTTCAAAAGAAAAAAAACATAACTTTAAAGAAAAACAACAAATTAACAAAAATGGGAAAAATAAATTAAATTAATGACCAAAAACGAAAGCTGTTTTTAATTTTATTCAACGTAGCGAAAATAACTATCGTTGTTTTCTGATAACCTTGGAGAGTCATGTGATATATTGGCGACTACAGTTTGGCGAATGGAGTTGGCGTAACTAGGAAGTAAACAAACAGGGTATAATTCCCTAAAAGATATCATTTTACACAAAATGCCTCGACCAGCTTTTGTCAATTCTGAAAATATTGTTAAAGTTTTATCAGAAGTAAATATTTTTAAAGATTCCATTGGAAATTTAAAGTCAAGAACTGATGCAGTGTGGAATAAAGCAAGTGAATTACTAAACATAAATGCAAAGACACTGAACGTATACGTTAGACTCAATCGTTATGATATTTTGAAAGATCTGAAACGAAAGTGTGGAATCGAAGAAGTAAAGGAAATTAGCGATGTTTCGATTTCGACTTCGGAAGATTCTGACTTCTCAGTTACTGAGCCAATAAGACAGAATGCATTACCTCCTATGAATTTTCAAATAGATTTGGAAGAAGAAGAATGGAAAAAAATTGCCCCGACGAATGTATTGAGAAGAGAAAAAACTAGAATTCGTAATTATAGGGAATTACAAACAGGTTGGACAGACATAATTGCCCATAAAATTAGTGAAATAGCCAAGCTGCCATGTGCGTTTAGTTTCAAACATGCGAAATTAAATTGTCATGTCAAAAAAAATTAAAGGGTGGTCATTTGTGGTCAAAAAGTGGTCAAACGAATACAATATAAAAATTGGATTTTTATATATTTTTCGAAAAAATGCGAAGTTAGCCTCCGAATTTAATTTTTAGGATTATGTCCAAAATAAGGGTGGTCAAAAAAATTTAAAGGGTGGTCATTTGTGGTCAAAAAGTGGTCAAACGAATACAATATAAAAATTGGATTTTTATATATTTTTCGAAAAAATGCGAAGTTAGCCTCCGAATTTAATTTTTGGGATTGTGTCCAAAATAAGGGTGGTCAAAAAAAATTAAAGGATGGTCATTTGTGGTCAAAAAGTGGTCAAACGAATACAATATAAAAATTTGATTTTTATTCATTTGGCGTGAAAATGCGAAGTTAGCCCCCGAATTTAATTTTCAGGATTATGTCCAAAATAAGGGTGGTCAAAAAAAATTAAAGGGTGGTCATTTGTGGTCAAAAAGTGGTCAAACGAATACAATACAGAAATTGGATTTTTATATATTTTTCGAAAAAATGCGAAGTTAGCCTCCGAATTTAATTTTTGGGATTGTGTCCAAAATAAGGGTGGTCAAAAAAAATTAAAGTGTGGTCATTTGTGGTCAAAAAGTGGTCAAACGAATACAATATAAAAATTTGATTTTTATTCATTTGGCGTGAAAATGCGAAGTTAGCCCCCGAATTTAATTTGCAGGATTATGTCCAAAATAAGGGTGGTCAAAAAAATTTAAAGGGTGGTCATTTGTGGTCAAAAAATGGTCAAACGAATGCAGTTTGAATTTTTTATTTTCCTCATTTTCGGGGGCTATCTTCGCATAGCTAAAAATTTATACAATTGCTGAAATGCCAATTGCTCCGACACTCCAAAATAATTTAAAAAGCGGTAAATAGCTACAAGCTAAAATTTGCAAATAATTGACTAATTTTGTTTCCTGTTTAAGTGATTTTGCATGACTTAACTATACTTAGACTGAGGTTTTATACGGAGCACCTGTCCGCGAAGCGGACACTCCACTCCTTCATCATGATGTAGTATCAGTAGGCGCCTGTAGTACTGACGTTAGCAAGAGATACTAGAGAAGTAGCAGAAGCTTTGGGCGACGCAGGTTTATACTCTGTGTCTAGCTTAATAAATGTGAGATTGTAGATCAAGGTTGATTGAGAACTGTTAAGAGTGGGATAAGTTAGGTAAAATACTAGGAGTCCAGAGATGCCAACTTGCTCCGGACAGCAAATATATATTTCAAAGTGGTAGCTTATCAATTGTCATTCTTGGTTTAATAAATTCAATTTAGTAGATTTTAATCCACCACTATTTCTGAATAATTCGTAGGCTTATATGATTCACCACATTTTAATACTTATGTCATGCTATACCATTTAAAAAGCAATCAAAAATAGTCAAATATTTGCAAAGTTTACTTTGTAGTTATTTACCGTGTTTTTAATCATTTTGGCGCGTCCGGAGCAGTTGGCATCTCTGGGAGTCATGGGTGAAAGCCCTTATATAGCAAGATGGAAAAGAGAAAAACCTGGTACGTAAACCAATTCATTCCAGCATTTTTTTCGAAAAAAAATGAAATATCTGTAACTATCAAGATTTCTTTTATAATTCTGGCATATATATAAAACTGCTTCTTTACCAAGATAAAGAAGATATTGTTGAAAAATGTAAAAAAAGGGTAAGTAAACTCCTCCCCAAAACTAGTTATAACTGAAATGGTTTTACTACCAGCCTTTCTTCTTTTCCGTCTCGCTTTCACCTCTGCTAGGAGTGGATACCCCTGAGTCGGCGATCACATGAAGGTCCTTTCACCTCTCTGGGAGTATCCATGGAGTAATAATTGGGGGGGGGATTTATTTATTTATTTATAACGCTTTGAGAGGATGCAATCTGATAATAAGAATGAGGTAATGGATTGTGCTGCACCAAATCTGGAAGTAGATCCTTATTTAAGAGTTCATTAAAGCCTACTGGGTCTAGGTCTTTGGCTTTACTAAAGAATGAGATTTTTAGTTTGCTGATATATTCGCTGATAGTATCTAATTTCAGATCATTTCTGATAGCATTATTTGGTAGATAGTATGGAGAGCCTGTGATACGTCTCAGTAACTTGTTTTGAGTTGTTTCAAGCTTTTTTAGTTTAGTTTGGTTTATGCATCCCCAGGCGGGGCAAGTTAATATAGGCCTTATAAACATTGTGAAAAGCGTTTTTTTTTTTTTTTAGATTTAGGGGTAGTGGAGAACTTGAGTTTACGATTGGTCTCAGGCAACTATATGCAGCATGAGCCTTATTGGTAACTTTCTTAACTTGCAGATTCCTATTTAGTTTGCTGGTGAAAGTGAGGCTTAGGTAGTCTGCCTGGTTAACTATAGGGATGATTTTAGCAAAGAGAATAGCATTATTATTGACTTTTCTCTTATTCTTTTTCTTTTTCCTACTGATCAGCATTAGTTTCGATTTCTCTACGTTAACCAGGATTTCATTGTCCTCGCACCATTCCTCCATAGTTGGCATAAGGTTGTTCATATTTATCACAGCTTGCTTAGCATATGGCTATGCCCGTGTCATCGGCATAGTATGCAATCATTTGGTTGATTTGATTATTGCAGGTGGGAAAATCATTTGTGTAGATTAAATATAGCATCGGGCCTAAAACACTGCGTTGCGGTACACCCGCAAGAATATTCTTTTTTGTAGAAAGTTGATTGTTCAGTCTTATTTGAAAAGTCCTAATGCTGAGGTAGGAGTCAATAATTTTAATGATATTGTAGGGTAGATTTTGGTTGATAAGTTTGGGTTATTAGAGCTTTATGCCGGACGTAGTCAAATGCTTTTGCCACGTCTAGCATAAGCAGGGCTGTGGATTCTTTTTTGAAGATGCCGTCGCTGATAAAATCTATTAAGCGGATCAGCTGCTTTGTGGTAGATAGTTTCTTCCTGAAACCATATTGTTCTTTCGGAAGAAAGGTTAGTAGTGGCTCAAGTCTGGTAAGAATAATTCTTTCTAGAATTTTTCCCAGAGTGGGAAGCAGGCTAATGGGACGAAAATTTTCAGGATGTCTTGAATCTTTGCCTGGTTTCGGAAACAAAATGATCATAGCATTTTTCCAATTTGTGGGGAAATAATTCGAATTGAGGCAAGCGTTGAAGATGTTAATGATATCATTGAGCTTATTTAGTGTCAGTTGTTTAATAACTCGATTATTAATGTTTTCTTCTCCTGCAGATTTTCTGTTATTTAGTATTTTAATAATATTGTTTAGTTCATCTTGTTTAACATTATCAATAGGATTATGGCTGTTGTTGCTGATAAAGTAATTATCATATATTAAGTTGATCTGCTCATCAGCTTTGCTATTACTGGGGAACGTATTTAAGGAGAATTGTTTCTCTATAGTATCAGCAAATATTTTGATTTTATTATCGTCACTATAAATGTTTCTCTATAGTATCAGCAAATATTTTGATTTTATTATCGTCACTATAAATGTTTCTATTATTGAAAACGATAGGTTTACTTATAACTTTGGAGGTTTTAAGTCACTTGGACATTTACCAGGTAGTCTGATCCTTAATGCTTAGGTTCGCACGCAATTTTATCATGCCAGCTATTGTTTCGGTGGTTAACACAAAGCTCTTTAATATCTTTTATAAGTTTATTGAATTCTCTTTTATCAGCAGGATTTCTATACTTTTGCCATTGTTTCCTTACATAGTTTTTATAGTGAATCTTATCTTTAATGTCTCTTGGTAGCTTTTGATAATTATCAGCATCCTTTATAGTAGTAGTAGCATCTTTTAGAGCATTTTGGATTTCTTTTGTTAGTTGATTGATATTATTTTCTGCGTCTAACTCATTATTTGGTAGGGGGTATTCGCTCTGTTTAGTAAGTATATTGTGGAAGAGATTCCAGTTTATTCTCTTTGCATTAGTGGAGTTTTCCATTTGGTGCGTGCCTAGGACAGCAATGACCGGTATATGGTCACTGGATAATTCAGTAACCGTGTAGCAGCTAAGGTTTATTTGATTGTTTACGATGAAAATATCAAGTAGATCTGGCTGGTGGTGGATGTTGTACGGGAAGTAGGTCGGCTCAGTGGGGGCAAAAACAGTGAGGTCTTGTTTCTTAATAATGCTGTGAAGGCTTTTGCCATTTTTGTTATTGACTCTGGCCCCCCAGATAGTATTTTTGGCATTAAGGTCACCGCCAAGTATACAGTTCATGTTATTTGGGAGTATGGATTTAATTTCATGTTCTGTAATGATGTTGCCTGGTTTATTATATAATGAAGTTAACTTAATGAAGTTTTTATTATTTTGATATAGCAAGATTGAGGTTTCTTCGTATCCATCTTTTGTAGTATTGCTAAATAAGGTAGTCTTTAGGCTTCTTTTAACGAAGATAGCAGTGCCGCCACCACGGCAAACTCTTCTATCAGTCTTATATGTATTGTAATTAACAATATTAAAATTATTTGCAGCATTTGCGTGGGTCTCTGTAATGAGAGCTATGTCTATATCGTGCTCATGTATAAAGTTAATAAATTCCGAAAATTTTGTAGTAAGATTTGTAGCATTCCAAAGCATTATTTGTATTGGTTTCCATCTATTTTTTGAACTATCCATTATTGGCTAATTGTTTTTCCTCACTTAATTTTTCTACAGCCTCACTAAGGGCCGGTAGTCTGTTTGCGGCTTTGGCAATGGCCACAAGACCGCATAAGTCATTGAAAACTTTTTTAGCTTCGTTAACTATATCTCTTAATTCCTCTGTTTCTGAGTTTTTTAACAGCTTCAGCATATGACTTATTATGAAATATTCTTCCTGTATTTTTGGGCTCTTGTCTTTTGGCTGTGGGAAATTTAGACCAGTATAACAAAGTGGCGAATTATATAAGCCTTTGAATTATTTAGAAATAGTGGTGGATTTAAACCTAATGAATTGAATTTATTATACCAAGAATCACAGTTAATAAACTACAACACGAAAATATTTATTTGCGGTCCGGAGCAAGTTGGCAACTCTGCAATTGGTAGCGAATTAAACAGTTACAATTGTAGAATAAGGAATTACTCCTACTCTTTACATGTGTCATCATGATAAAGCAACAAAGTTACATTTTTATATGATACATAGACTTTTTCATACATTAAAAAAATTTCTTAAATTGTAGTGGTATTATAACCGTTGTTGAACAACCGACTCAACTTTTTAAGTTTACGACTGCAATTGTTCAACTCCGTAGTCTTGTAATTTCAAACTGAATCCAAAAGTCAAGAGAACTCCTTGATCAAGTATTGCGAGACACATGCCCTCGCGGGTTACTTTGGATGGAACTACCCCTCATTACATGGAAAGAAAAACCACAAAAACCGCCCACAGTTAGCATAACGGTAAGGCGATTCGAACCCATAATCCGTCAACCACTGAGACTATTTTACGCCAGCACTGTGGTCGGTGCAAGCCTGATGCCGAATTATTATCGAACAGCTAGTTCACATCATTGGAAGGCGAAAGCTATATCCCTTAACCCTTTCGTGCCGAGTGTCAGAAATACGTGCCAGCGTAAAACCGTATCAATCAGGGTAAAAATATAAAACTGGTAATCAAAGTATTTCTTTAGCAGTTTATTTGTGGGCGGAGTTATAATTGTTTGATTTATTTAATTCACCAATACTTTGTTCAAAATAAAACTATTTAGTTATACTTTGAATTAACATTGATTAAATATATGATTAAACTAACAATAATTAAAGTAAAATCAAAGTAAGTCTGTCAAATTAGCAACGACTACATTTAAGTTACCGTTTTTAATTTAATTACAACTTGATTCTGATTTTGTACGATTTTGTATGATTTTGCTTTTCTGAATCACCCGTCCCCAAGGGGTTAAGCCATCGCGGTCAAATGAAGTAGTATTGTTAGTAATCTCAAAACGGTTATTAAGCGTAGATACTTTTTTAAAATTAATTTACTAATTAATAAAGTTAATAAGTTAGTAGATGCCATTTAAAGTTTATTTATCATAAAGTGTTGAGTAATTAGGTAGTCCGAAACTGAGTGACCTTGAAAGTGTGAGCCAAGTTAGGCATCGGAGGTGTCCTCTGATATTTAACGCATGTATTTTTTTAATTTATGATCGAATTTGTATCTCTCAAGGTATCTGAACTTTTCAGACACCCTGTATATAAACCAAAAAAAAAAAAAAACCAATTTCAATCGTTTTATTGCAACTATTAGTTCAAAAAGTAATATAGTTACAGCATTAAAACAAAACAAATAAAGAAGTTAAATCAAAATAATCATTTCAGAATATCACCTTAAAGAACAAGTCTACTACATTGTCAACACTTAATTATTTACAATTCAATAAAACTTCTAAAAAATTTATGATCACAGTCTTTGAAATATATTTACAAAAGCAAGACAATTATCTGCACTTTATTTACAGAGTTAAATTTAATTTAATTTATGTACAAGCAAGGAATGTTGAACAAACTAATATTTCATATAAAAGGGTACAAACAAAAGAGTTTCCTAAACCTAATATAAAATAATCTTAAAGACAGATATATATTTTTTTGTTTTACCAAAAATAAGTTTAAAAAATTGTTTGTAAGGTAAACCAGCAGTTCCCCATTGGGCCAAGAGTTAGTACTCTATTTTATAACCAGTAATGAATTTTGAAAGTTTTTATTATGTATTTCAATCCAACATATACTTCAAAATTTATTTAATTTTTTGGTTGTCTTTATGAAATTACATTAGGTGAAATGTTTGAAAACAAGCATTTATACGAAATTCCATCAGTGTTTCATATGGCGCTTTGTAAAATCAAAATAAATAAATTCTTAAATAAATACATTAGTTTCCGTAATAACCCTTCTCAACAACAGTTTCTTAGAGTTTTCATTACGAGGAACAACATAATTCGGCTAATTTTCATCATTTTTTCGTATTTATATATACCAGAAACAAAAGACATAAAGCCTAATTTAAGGTTATTAATGATAAAACGATAAAATATCTTCATTCTTCAAAATTAAACACTTTAAGTATAGTCTTTTACAGATTATAACATTCACGACAACCAATTATTATAAAGTTTGGGTTCTGCCGGGAAAGAAAAAAAAAGTCAATAATATAGGGTTTCAAAGTAGAAAAGAACAGGCAACTGCTAAATTGAACAATGAATAAATAATTACTCTTTTTGCATTTAATCAAAAAATGTCAACAATATTTCAAATTATATTTTGAAAATAAATATATTTTTTTATTACCAAGTCTTTCAACAGTGAAGTATACCAAATATTACACAAAGGATTGAAAATATCATTTTGTCAGTAACTATTTTAAAGTACCCTTAATAAAATAACTAAAATTTAAATTGAAAGTCATTCTATTTTTCTCTTTATTTATGAATATTGATAAACAACAACATTGTTTGAAACAGAAAGTTTTTGAAATAAAAAAAAAGTAAAAAATTATAATACTTAATTTTATTATTATCACTTAATTTTATTTATTATTATAATTTTTTTTAATTTGTATTTATACTCTAATGAGATTACTCGCGAATTTTGATCCATTTACCCCCTTTCCTTGCTATTTTAATCACTATCTAACCAATGTTTCAAATTGCAGCATGGAGTAACAAATTGAAATTGTTTACTTTCAGTTGTTGTTTGACAAAAAGTAACACCTACTTTCTATCCGATGTATAGCGAACAGATAGATTATTGTCTTATGCTATTTGTTCGTATTTCTGAGCAAAATTTCCCTAGAAATACACTTAGTTTAATTTACCTTAACTTCAAGAAAAAAATCTATAATGTATGAGTCGTTAGGCTTTCAAAAACATGAATTCATGACATTAAACTTTTAAAAACAAGAGAAAAAATATAAAAAGGGCATACGGCTTCAATGACCAAGAAACTCGAGGAAAACAATTATTTATAATTAATGTTTTAAAATTCTTTTAAAAACATGAATTGAAACCTTTAAAAACATGAGAAATAATCTAAACGGGGCATCGACAACCAAGCAACGAAAAAATGCGTTAATTCTTATATATATTCAATTTCCAAGTCTCGGGCATCAAAAGGTATGTGGCTATCACCATTGTTGCTTGGCTTTATTCGCTTTTACCTCCTCCACTGGCTCTTTCATAAGTCTGCGGAGAAGGATTAATAATATATTACAACATCCATGCCTTGAGTAATAGAAATAATTTTAATATTGATTACTTTTTTTTAAAAAAAATTAATGGTAGACAAAACGTTTTTTCTATTAATTCAAGTATTTTATTGGAAGTAGTGCCGCATCAGCTAGAATTGAAGAGTAAATTGAGAAAAGTAGTTAAATGGAATACCTTCAATACTTGGCAAGACAGTCTACTATCTACTCAAAGCTTTATTATGATTGACGAACAACTTACGTCGATAGTAATCCTCAGTCAAAGAGAGCAATATATTTTTTAAATTTCGAAAAATCAACAATGCCGATGGTTGTTTAATAGCGGTCTACAGTTAGCGGTTCTAACATTAGTGTCTTGGGGTACTAGAGACTACGTCAATAGTTTATGAGACATTTTTTTAGTGGCTTGTTTTAGTCGATCATGTGATTCAATTTTTATTTTCTTACCTTGTAGCACAGGGATTTCCAAACTAGATTTTGCAGAAGTCTTCCAAATGTTCCGTGAAATTATTTTGCTTTCGAAAATTGTAACCTAAATTTTAATAAGTTTTAAGATTTACTTTGTTTTAATGCAATTTCGCTAGAAAAGTATGAAATTAGGAATTAAAGCTAGGGAAACAAAGGTTATACTTCGAAAAAAAAAACTAAACATTTTTCCCCCTCATAATTTACGAATGAAGTTTGTGAAGCAAGGACATCGATTGCATTTTTTTTTTCTAATTTCTATTTATGTTAGAAACCGAAGGAGAAATTCCAGATCGTTCATGGGCTGCATCTACCAGATGCTGGGTGCATTGGAAATAAAAGTGACACATAGGCCTTCTAAATACAAAACGAACATTTATTCAACAAAACAAACAGCTCCTTGGTCAGAGCTGCTTCTCCGACGGATTCATAACATTGAATGACAAAAATCTGACGCCAAGCGCAGAGGCGCGCCTCGCCAACACTTTCCTCACTGCACTTCATTTCACAACATCCTCCCCCCGTTGAGACTCAGAGCGAGTCTCAAGCTCATAAAATACATTATTAAACAAATCAAGTCTTTTGGGAGATCTTACACATCTTCCAGAGGAAGTATATCGCTGCATTATGGTCTCATCAGGTGCTGAGCCACCTTTGATTTTACATTCAGCGCCAGAATTCGATTCCTCTACACCATGTTTCTTATCTACAGTAATGCTCATTTCATCTGCCTGAATTTCTAGTGGGAAGATACGTTGAATTGGACGTAAAATTGAACCATTCTGGGTCTTAAGTTTAACAGTGCGAATCTTCCCATCACGTCCTGGAATCAACTCAATAATTTTAGCCAAGGGCCAAAATAACCGTTTTTTATTATCATCTCCTATCAAGACTATTTCTCCTACACAGGGCTCACGAGATCGTTTCTCATTGTGTTTCTGCACCAGCTGTCCAAGATATTCCTTCCTAAAGCGCTGTCGTAGGTCTTTTAATAACTTACTTCTATATTTTATTCTTTTATTAAGACTTAATGAATTTAATTCATCAATATCCTCAACATTGGAACTCCGGTTCTCGATAAGAAACATGGCAGGTGTGAGAGGGATCAACTCCTGCGGATCTTCTGATACATAGGTTAAGGGCCTACAATTTATTATGGATTCACAATCACAAGTTAAAGTATACAGTTCTTCATAGGATAATACAGATTTACCCAAAGTGCGTTTTAACAGTTCCTTTACCGTACGAACCAGCCTCTCCCACCAGCCGCCCCACCAAGCGGCAGTTGGAGGGATGAATTTCCAAAGAATTTTGTCAGTCTCTTTTAAAATTTTAGTCCAATTTAGTTTTGAAAGATCATTAGATGCACCCCGAAAATTAGTACCATTATCGCTATAAATCGTTCTAGGTCGACCGCGTCTGGCGATAAACCGACGAAGTGCCAGGAGAAAAGCATCTGAAGAGAGGGAATTAACTAGTTCTAGGTGAATGGCACGGTACACCGCGCAAGTGAACAATGCGATCCACACCTTTTCTCCATTTTTTAAAAACAAAGGCCCAGCCAAATCAATTCCAACAATTTCGAAAGGTGCACTATCCGTAACTCGGTCTGGTGGCAGAGGTGTTGGTTCGCTCGACAAAGCCTTGACCTTAAATCGTTTGCAAGTAATACAATTGAATAAGACATTTTTAATAGCTTTCCTAGCCCTAATTATCCAAAATCTTTCTCTTAACAAGCATTGCATCATTTGAATCCCCGCATGACAATTTTTGTTATGTACATTTCTAATTAGTAGCTTAGAAAATTCACATTTTTCTGGTAAGAGTATAGGGTACAGGAAGGATTTATCATCATCTCGGTGAAGTATTTTCGTTTTTACTCTCATAATACCTGCATCGTCAATGACCGTCTCAATAAAATTTGAAGATCTAATATTAGACAAATAATAGCTTTGAACTAGACGAATTAAATTTTTCTCAGAATTTTCAATTTCAGACGGCAAAAGTTCAGAGGTCTTAATTGTTACACCTTTACAGGTTTTTATAAATCTATATCCATTACTCTTATCATTTTATCATAACTGGAAAAATTATTTCGATGCCAAGGGGGTGCGTCTTTCGAAAGATCAATATTTATTATTTTCGTTTTCCTTCTTTCTAACTCTATTTCTGCGGATGAACAGAGTTTGTCTCCAATGGGCCAGTTCTCAGGTCTTTCCTTTAACCACAAAGGGCCTTCCCACCAACGAGAACGAAGCATCTGCTTCGCGGAACACCCACGCGATAACAAATCGGCAATATTCAATTTTCCCGGAACATGTTTCCATATCTGACCTCGCGTCAACTCTCGAATTTCCTTAATTCGATTTTCTACAAAAACAGACCAATTTCCCTGTTCTTTTATCCACCAAAGAGCAGTAGTGGAATCCGTCCAAAATGTAACTTTTGAGCCTGGCAAATTGAGAGCCTTAATAATAGATTTCGCAAGTCTAGAACCGATACAACAAGCCATTAATTCTAAGCGAGGAATGCTTAGAGGTTTTAAGGGCGCTACTCTAGACTTCGCTCGAACTAAATTTATTTTAACTTCTGAATTCAGTACCGATCTTACAAAGACGCACGCTGCATAGGCCCCCTTGGAAGCATCCACAAAAACATGTAGTTCAGACGTATCATTCATTAACATATATCGAGACAATATTACATCTTTTAAAATATATAATTCTTTAAACCATTTAGAAAATGTATTTACATCATTCGTAGGTAATTCATCGTCCCAACCAATTTTTAACTTCCACAATTCTTGTAATAAGAGTTTCGGAAGCAATGTAGCTGGCGTCAACAAACCAATGGGATCAAAAATAGTCTGTACAATGCCCAAAATTAATCTTTTTGTAATTTTCGTATCGCATGTTAATGCGTCAATATCCGTACAACATCTTAGAGTGTCATTGTCCAAATTCCAAATTATCCCCAAAACTGAAGTATCCCCTGAATGTTTATCAACATTTTTACCAGCCACATTACTTTCAAAACTACGCAAGTTAAAACATCCATTTGACATAATAAGTTTAGCATGTTCAATAAAACAATCTTGTTCATCTTTATGAAAAACACCAGAAATACAGTTATCTACATAGAATGCACTTTTCAGTTTTTGAGCTACATCACTATACTGAGGAGGAGAATTCTCCAAAAGATGCATTATAGAAGCATTTAGTAAAAAAGGGCTGGCAGAAATCCCAAACACAACCCTACAGTGTCTATAAATCTGTGGTCCGTCATTAGACGGGAAGAAAAACCTAAGAAAGTCTCTGTCCTTAGGTGCAATTGATAACATTAAAAATGCCTTTTCTATATCACCACTTATTCCTATTGGATACATTCTAAATCTATCAATAATATCAGGTATTAATTCAATGAGATTAATTCCCTTTAATAAACATTCATTTAAAGAAGGTTTTCCTTTCTCAGCAGCAGAAGCATCGAACACGGGACGAACTTTAGTAGTAAGACTCTCGAGTTTAATTACTGGTCTATGGTATAAATAGTGACATTCTTTTCTCAATTCAAAATCGGGCACGCGCTCGATAATGTTCAAATTTTCCCACTCCTCAAACACCTTCTGATAATCAGTAAAAAATTCCCCGCAACTCAATCTATTTATCATTCTTTCATGTCTCTTCCAAACTAATTCCTTATTAGTGGGTAAATTGGCCGAGTTATATTTCCAAGGTAATTCGACTTCATACCTCCCATCGGGGAGAATTTTCAAGTTTTTATTAAAATCATTTAAATCGAGTTCGGTTTCCTTCTTCTCAGTTTGGTTTGGATCAGATATTCCTAAAGTTTCAAGCTCCCATAATTTATTTACAGGTACTTTTATAGAATGCATTGACAAAGTCTTTAAAATATTCCTTTCCCCCGAGTTTCGTTTCCCAAAAACCGTCCATCCCAATTTAGTTTCGATAGCTGTCAAACCCGACTGTAATTCCACTGAATTTCCGGTTAATAATTTTCCTATAACATCTGATCCGATTAAAAGATCAATCTTTGATTCTTTTATGAAAGAATCTGAAAAATCTATTTCCTTTTCTTTTAATTCATTCAATATCTCTCTATCCTCGATTTTTGGAATAAAACCGCAAATCATTTCCTCCGAGAGAACTTCAAAACAACAAACAAAAGTTCGCCTCAAATTACTCACTTCAATTGAAAATACTTCATGTTGTTTTGGTTTCGTTTCATTCCCCCCGAACAGTGCATGAATCACTGTCTCCTTTCGAAGAGGCCACGCCTTAAGTAGACGTATAATATTTTCACTAACGTAACTGCTTTGGCTACCAGTGTCAATTGCGCATCGAATAATTTTCTCACGACCTTGACTTCGAATTAAAACGCAAAGAGTTTGCAAATAAACAGTTTCACTTTGGCTGCTATTAGAAAGAGAACTTTCTTTAGAAATACTTTTTTGGTCATTATTTTTTAATTTGGAACACATTATATCAAAATGATTATAATTACAATTAGAACATTTTAAATTATTTTTTTCATCACAAAATTTACTTATATGATTAGCCTTTTTCAAACATGAAAAACAAGCACCCTTTTTCAGTAATATTTGTTGCTTCTCGATTAATGACATTTTCTTCGCGGAAAAACATTTTTCACTGGGATGGGATTTATCACAGAAAATACAATTTCGCTTACCTGCATTACTAGCGATGCTGCTGTTAACTAGGGACGCCGCGGTAGCCGAATCGGCTAATCTTACCTGCTCTATTCGAGGGTTTTTATTACGGTGACTCGGGTGGGGATCAAAACCAGTTCTTGCTAGCAAGACCATCTCTTCGCCTTTCACTTCTTGCCGAAGGAAATTCATCAACTGTTCCAAAGAACGGTCACCTTTTTCAGTGGAGTCGTGGTTACGGCTCCTCTCCCACGCCACCAATACTTCTTCTGGTAGGCAACTTTCTACCAACGGCGTCAAAAAATCTCCATACTTTTCTTGTGTTCTTCCCAAGCTTTCTAAGGACCTCAATTTGCCTTCCAGTTCGTCATAGAGGGAGGGTAAATCAGCTTTTGCTCTTCCGGTTGCTGCGTTCTTCATAACTAAATTTAACAAATCACGTACATATATTTGTACCAGCAAATCCTCGCGTCCAAAACGCTCTTTCAGCTGTTCGATAGCCTTAGAATAATTAGCTGCCGTTGCAGGAAAACTAAGTATCAGACGTTCAGCTTTCGATTTCGGTTCCATAGATTGCAGCAAGTACTGCATTTTATCTTCGTCTGCAATATATTTATCATCATGAATTTTCTGGAACTGACTCCAAAATGTAAGGTAATCTTTAGCTTCACCTGAGAATTTTTTCAGTTCTATTTTTGGGAGTTTAAATTTTCTCGTTTCCTTGTCAGTCGGCAGCACAGAGAGTTGTTCTTCCGAGTTTATTTGAGCACATCGTTCTAAGAACGTGTCTCGGTAATTCTCAGACTCTTCAAAATCTTCATTATATGCATTTTCTGTTGTTTCATTCTGCAAAAGCTGCTCTGATATAGCATTTTGACAAACTTCAAGTCTTTGGAACTTATCATTAAGTTGAACCTTTAAAATCGATAGAGCCTTTAAATCTCTTACTTCTTTGTCTAATTCCGTTTCGATTTTCTTCACGGTGTGAGTGAAGGCAATTCGCAGTCCTTTTCGTTGTGTTTTCAAAGCATTTAATTCCATTTTCAATTCGAAATCCAAACTAGTTCAGATTCACAGTTTGAAAGTTCACAAATCAAATTTTCAGTAACGTAAGTTCAAAATTCATCAAAATCGAAATTCAAGATCAATCAGTTCAAAAAATCAATCAGGAAAAATCAGTTCAAAATTCAAATCAAATTTCTATCAAATCAAAATTCAAGATCATAAGAAAAATCAGTTCAACATTCTAATAAAATCGAAAGTCAAGATCATAACAAAAGTCAATTTTAATTCAGTCCTAATCTAATTTCATTTCGAAATCCATTCCAAAAAGCACCCGTGTCCCGCCGAGGGTACCATTTATGTTAGAAACCGAAGGAGAAATTCCAGATCGTTCATGGGCTGCATCTACCAGATGCTGGGTGCATTGGAAATAAAAGTGACACATAGGCCTTCTAAATACAAAACGAACATTTATTCAACAAAACAAACAGCTCCTTGGTCAGAGCTGCTTCTCCGACGGATTCATAACATTGAATGACAAAAATCTGACGCCAAGCGCAGAGGCGCGCCTCGCCAACACTTTCCTCACTGCACTTCATTTCACAACATCCTCCCCCCGTTGAGACTCAGAGCGAGTCTCAAGCTCATAAAATACATTATTAAACAAATCAAGTCTTTTGGGAGATCTTACACATCTTCCAGAGGAAGTATATCGCTGCATTATGGTCTCATCAGGTGCTGAGCCACCTTTGATTTTACATTCAGCGCCAGAATTCGATTCCTCTACACCATGTTTCTTATCTACAGTAATGCTCATTTCATCTGCCTGAATTTCTAGTGGGAAGATACGTTGAATTGGACGTAAAATTGAACCATTCTGGGTCTTAAGTTTAACAGTGCGAATCTTCCCATCACGTCCTGGAATCAACTCAATAATTTTAGCCAAGGGCCAAAATAACCGTTTTTTATTATCATCTCCTATCAAGACTATTTCTCCTACACAGGGCTCACGAGATCGTTTCTCATTGTGTTTCTGCACCAGCTGTCCAAGATATTCCTTCCTAAAGCGCTGTCGTAGGTCTTTTAATAACTTACTTCTATATTTTATTCTTTTATTAAGACTTAATGAATTTAATTCATCAATATCCTCAACATTGGAACTCCGGTTCTCGATAAGAAACATGGCAGGTGTGAGAGGGATCAACTCCTGCGGATCTTCTGATACATAGGTTAAGGGCCTACAATTTATTATGGATTCACAATCACAAGTTAAAGTATACAGTTCTTCATAGGATAATACAGATTTACCCAAAGTGCGTTTTAACAGTTCCTTTACCGTACGAACCAGCCTCTCCCACCAGCCGCCCCACCAAGCGGCAGTTGGAGGGATGAATTTCCAAAGAATTTTGTCAGTCTCTTTTAAAATTTTAGTCCAATTTAGTTTTGAAAGATCATTAGATGCACCCCGAAAATTAGTACCATTATCGCTATAAATCGTTCTAGGTCGACCGCGTCTGGCGATAAACCGACGAAGTGCCAGGAGAAAAGCATCTGAAGAGAGGGAATTAACTAGTTCTAGGTGAATGGCACGGTACACCGCGCAAGTGAACAATGCGATCCACACCTTTTCTCCATTTTTTAAAAACAAAGGCCCAGCCAAATCAATTCCAACAATTTCGAAAGGTGCACTATCCGTAACTCGGTCTGGTGGCAGAGGTGTTGGTTCGCTCGACAAAGCCTTGACCTTAAATCGTTTGCAAGTAATACAATTGAATAAGACATTTTTAATAGCTTTCCTAGCCCTAATTATCCAAAATCTTTCTCTTAACAAGCATTGCATCATTTGAATCCCCGCATGACAATTTTTGTTATGTACATTTCTAATTAGTAGCTTAGAAAATTCACATTTTTCTGGTAAGAGTATAGGGTACAGGAAGGATTTATCATCATCTCGGTGAAGTATTTTCGTTTTTACTCTCATAATACCTGCATCGTCAATGACCGTCTCAATAAAATTTGAAGATCTAATATTAGACAAATAATAGCTTTGAACTAGACGAATTAAATTTTTCTCAGAATTTTCAATTTCAGACGGCAAAAGTTCAGAGGTCTTAATTGTTACACCTTTACAGGTTTTTATAAATCTATATACCCATGCCATTACTCTTATCATTTTATCATAACTGGAAAAATTATTTCGATGCCAAGGGGGTGCGTCTTTCGAAAGATCAATATTTATTATTTTCGTTTTCCTTCTTTCTAACTCTATTTCTGCGGATGAACAGAGTTTGTCTCCAATGGGCCAGTTCTCAGGTCTTTCCTTTAACCACAAAGGGCCTTCCCACCAACGAGAACGAAGCATCTGCTTCGCGGAACACCCACGCGATAACAAATCGGCAATATTCAATTTTCCCGGAACATGTTTCCATATCTGACCTCGCGTCAACTCTCGAATTTCTTTAATTCGATTTTCTACAAAAACAGACCAATTTCCCTGTTCTTTTATCCACCAAAGAGCAGTAGTGGAATCCGTCCAAAATGTAACTTTTGAGCCTGGCAAATTGAGAGCCTTAATAATAGATTTCGCAAGTCTAGAACCGATACAACAAGCCATTAATTCTAAGCGAGGAATGCTTAGAGGTTTTAAGGGCGCTACTCTAGACTTCGCTCGAACTAAATTTATTTTAACTTCTGAATTCAGTACCGATCTTACAAAGACGCACGCTGCATAGGCCCCCTTGGAAGCATCCACAAAAACATGTAGTTCAGACGTATCATTCATTAACATATATCGAGACAATATTACATCTTTTAAAATATATAATTCTTTAAACCATTTAGAAAATGTATTTACATCATTCGTAGGTAATTCATCGTCCCAACCAATTTTTAACTTCCACAATTCTTGTAATAAGAGTTTCGGAAGCAATGTAGCTGGCGTCAACAAACCAATGGGATCAAAAATAGTCTGTACAATGCCCAAAATTAATCTTTTTGTAATTTTCGTATCGCATGTTAATGCGTCAATATCCGTACAACATCTTAGAGTGTCATTGTCCAAATTCCAAATTATCCCCAAAACTGAAGTATCCCCTGAATGTTTATCAACATTTTTACCAGCCACATTACTTTCAAAACTACGCAAGTTAAAACATCCATTTGACATAATAAGTTTAGCATGTTCAATAAAACAATCTTGTTCATCTTTATGAAAAACACCAGAAATACAGTTATCTACATAGAATGCACTTTTCAGTTTTTGAGCTACATCACTATACTGAGGAGGAGAATTCTCCAAAAGATGCATTATAGAAGCATTTAGTAAAAAAGGGCTGGCAGAAATCCCAAACACAACCCTACAGTGTCTATAAATCTGTGGTCCGTCATTAGACGGGAAGAAAAACCTAAGAAAGTCTCTGTCCTTAGGTGCAATTGATAACATTAAAAATGCCTTTTCTATATCACCACTTATTCCTATTGGATACATTCTAAATCTATCAATAATATCAGGTATTAATTCAATGAGATTAATTCCCTTTAATAAACATTCATTTAAAGAAGGTTTTCCTTTCTCAGCAGCAGAAGCATCGAACACGGGACGAACTTTAGTAGTAAGACTCTCGAGTTTAATTACTGGTCTATGGTATAAATAGTGACATTCTTTTCTCAATTCAAAATCGGGCACGCGCTCGATAATGTTCAAATTTTCCCACTCCTCAAACACCTTCTGATAATCAGTAAAAAATTCCCCGCAACTCAATCTATTTATCATTCTTTCATGTCTCTTCCAAACTAATTCCTTATTAGTGGGTAAATTGGCCGAGTTATATTTCCAAGGTAATTCGACTTCATACCTCCCATCGGGGAGAATTTTCAAGTTTTTATTAAAATCATTTAAATCGAGTTCGGTTTCCTTCTTCTCAGTTTGGTTTGGATCAGATATTCCTAAAGTTTCAAGCTCCCATAATTTATTTACAGGTACTTTTATAGAATGCATTGACAAAGTCTTTAAAATATTCCTTTCCCCCGAGTTTCGTTTCCCAAAAACCGTCCATCCCAATTTAGTTTCGATAGCTGTCAAACCCGACTGTAATTCCACTGAATTTCCGGTTAATAATTTTCCTATAACATCTGATCCGATTAAAAGATCAATCTTTGATTCTTTTATGAAAGAATCTGAAAAATCTATTTCCTTTTCTTTTAATTCATTCAATATCTCTCTATCCTCGATTTTTGGAATAAAACCGCAAATCATTTCCTCCGAGAGAACTTCAAAACAACAAACAAAAGTTCGCCTCAAATTACTCACTTCAATTGAAAATACTTCATGTTGTTTTGGTTTCGTTTCATTCCCCCCGAACAGTGCATGAATCACTGTCTCCTTTCGAAGAGGCCACGCCTTAAGTAGACGTATAATATTTTCACTAACGTAACTGCTTTGGCTACCAGTGTCAATTGCGCATCGAATAATTTTCTCACGACCTTGACTTCGAATTAAAACGCAAAGAGTTTGCAAATAAACAGTTTCACTTTGGCTGCTATTAGAAAGAGAACTTTCTTTAGAAATACTTTTTTGGTCATTATTTTTTAATTTGGAACACATTATATCAAAATGATTATAATTACAATTAGAACATTTTAAATTATTTTTTTCATCACAAAATTTACTTATATGATTAGCCTTTTTCAAACATGAAAAACAAGCACCCTTTTTCAGTAATATTTGTTGCTTCTCGATTAATGACATTTTCTTCGCGGAAAAACATTTTTCACTGGGATGGGATTTATCACAGAAAATACAATTTCGCTTACCTGCATTACTAGCGATGCTGCTGTTAACTAGGGACGCCGCGGTAGCCGAATCGGCTAATCTTACCTGCTCTATTCGAGGGTTTTTATTACGGTGACTCGGGTGGGGATCAAAACCAGTTCTTGCTAGCAAGACCATCTCTTCGCCTTTCACTTCTTGCCGAAGGAAATTCATCAACTGTTCCAAAGAACGGTCACCTTTTTCAGTGGAGTCGTGGTTACGGCTCCTCTCCCACGCCACCAATACTTCTTCTGGTAGGCAACTTTCTACCAACGGCGTCAAAAAATCTCCATACTTTTCTTGTGTTCTTCCCAAGCTTTCTAAGGACCTCAATTTGCCTTCCAGTTCGTCATAGAGGGAGGGTAAATCAGTTTTTGCTCTTCCGGTTGCTGCGTTCTTCATAACTAAATTTAACAAATCACGTACATATATTTGTACCAGCAAATCCTCGCGTCCAAAACGCTCTTTCAGCTGTTCGATAGCCTTAGAATAATTAGCTGCCGTTGCAGGAAAACTAAGTATCAGACGTTCAGCTTTCGATTTCGGTTCCATAGATTGCAGCAAGTACTGCATTTTATCTTCGTCTGCAATATATTTATCATCATGAATTTTCTGGAACTGACTCCAAAATGTAAGGTAATCTTTAGCTTCACCTGAGAATTTTTTCAGTTCTATTTTTGGGAGTTTAAATTTTCTCGTTTCCTTGTCAGTCGGCAGCACAGAGAGTTGTTCTTCCGAGTTTATTTGAGCACATCGTTCTAAGAACGTGTCTCGGTAATTCTCAGACTCTTCAAAATCTTCATTATATGCATTTTCTGTTGTTTCATTCTGCAAAAGCTGCTCTGATATAGCATTTTGACAAACTTCAAGTCTTTGGAACTTATCATTAAGTTGAACCTTTAAAATCGATAGAGCCTTTAAATCTCTTACTTCTTTGTCTAATTCCGTTTCGATTTTCTTCACGGTGTGAGTGAAGGCAATTCGCAGTCCTTTTCGTTGTGTTTTCAAAGCATTTAATTCCATTTTCAATTCGAAATCCAAACTAGTTCAGATTCACAGTTTGAAAGTTCACAAATCAAATTTTCAGTAACGTAAGTTCAAAATTCATCAAAATCGAAATTCAAGATCAATCAGTTCAAAAAATCAATCAGGAAAAATCAGTTCAAAATTCAAATCAAATTTCTATCAAATCAAAATTCAAGATCATAAGAAAAATCAGTTCAACATTCTAATAAAATCGAAAGTCAAGATCATAACAAAAGTCAATTTTAATTCAGTCCTAATCTAATTTCATTTCGAAATCCATTCCAAAAAGCACCCGTGTCCCGCCGAGGGTACCATTTATGTTAGAAACCGAAGGAGAAATTCCAGATCGTTCATGGGCTGCATCTACCAGATGCTGGGTGCATTGGAAATAAAAGTGACACATAGGCCTTCTAAATACAAAACGAACATTTATTCAACAAAACAAACAGCTCCTTGGTCAGAGCTGCTTCTCCGACGGATTCATAACATTGAATGACAAAAATCTGACGCCAAGCGCAGAGGCGCGCCTCGCCAACACTTTCCTCACTGCACTTCATTTCACAACATCCTCCCCCCGTTGAGACTCAGAGCGAGTCTCAAGCTCATAAAATACATTATTAAACAAATCAAGTCTTTTGGGAGATCTTACACATCTTCCAGAGGAAGTATATCGCTGCATTATGGTCTCATCAGGTGCTGAGCCACCTTTGATTTTACATTCAGCGCCAGAATTCGATTCCTCTACACCATGTTTCTTATCTACAGTAATGCTCATTTCATCTGCCTGAATTTCTAGTGGGAAGATACGTTGAATTGGACGTAAAATTGAACCATTCTGGGTCTTAAGTTTAACAGTGCGAATCTTCCCATCACGTCCTGGAATCAACTCAATAATTTTAGCCAAGGGCCAAAATAACCGTTTTTTATTATCATCTCCTATCAAGACTATTTCTCCTACACAGGGCTCACGAGATCGTTTCTCATTGTGTTTCTGCACCAGCTGTCCAAGATATTCCTTCCTAAAGCGCTGTCGTAGGTCTTTTAATAACTTACTTCTATATTTTATTCTTTTATTAAGACTTAATGAATTTAATTCATCAATATCCTCAACATTGGAACTCCGGTTCTCGATAAGAAACATGGCAGGTGTGAGAGGGATCAACTCCTGCGGATCTTCTGATACATAGGTTAAGGGCCTACAATTTATTATGGATTCACAATCACAAGTTAAAGTATACAGTTCTTCATAGGATAATACAGATTTACCCAAAGTGCGTTTTAACAGTTCCTTTACCGTACGAACCAGCCTCTCCCACCAGCCGCCCCACCAAGCGGCAGTTGGAGGGATGAATTTCCAAAGAATTTTGTCAGTCTCTTTTAAAATTTTAGTCCAATTTAGTTTTGAAAGATCATTAGATGCACCCCGAAAATTAGTACCATTATCGCTATAAATCGTTCTAGGTCGACCGCGTCTGGCGATAAACCGACGAAGTGCCAGGAGAAAAGCATCTGAAGAGAGGGAATTAACTAGTTCTAGGTGAATGGCACGGTACACCGCGCAAGTGAACAATGCGATCCACACCTTTTCTCCATTTTTTAAAAACAAAGGCCCAGCCAAATCAATTCCAACAATTTCGAAAGGTGCACTATCCGTAACTCGGTCTGGTGGCAGAGGTGTTGGTTCGCTCGACAAAGCCTTGACCTTAAATCGTTTGCAAGTAATACAATTGAATAAGACATTTTTAATAGCTTTCCTAGCCCTAATTATCCAAAATCTTTCTCTTAACAAGCATTGCATCATTTGAATCCCCGCATGACAATTTTTGTTATGTACATTTCTAATTAGTAGCTTAGAAAATTCACATTTTTCTGGTAAGAGTATAGGGTACAGGAAGGATTTATCATCATCTCGGTGAAGTATTTTCGTTTTTACTCTCATAATACCTGCATCGTCAATGACCGTCTCAATAAAATTTGAAGATCTAATATTAGACAAATAATAGCTTTGAACTAGACGAATTAAATTTTTCTCAGAATTTTCAATTTCAGACGGCAAAAGTTCAGAGGTCTTAATTGTTACACCTTTACAGGTTTTTATAAATCTATATACCCATGCCATTACTCTTATCATTTTATCATAACTGGAAAAATTATTTCGATGCCAAGGGGGTGCGTCTTTCGAAAGATCAATATTTATTATTTTCGTTTTCCTTCTTTCTAACTCTATTTCTGCGGATGAACAGAGTTTGTCTCCAATGGGCCAGTTCTCAGGTCTTTCCTTTAACCACAAAGGGCCTTCCCACCAACGAGAACGAAGCATCTGCTTCGCGGAACACCCACGCGATAACAAATCGGCAATATTCAATTTTCCCGGAACATGTTTCCATATCTGACCTCGCGTCAACTCTCGAATTTCTTTAATTCGATTTTCTACAAAAACAGACCAATTTCCCTGTTCTTTTATCCACCAAAGAGCAGTAGTGGAATCCGTCCAAAATGTAACTTTTGAGCCTGGCAAATTGAGAGCCTTAATAATAGATTTCGCAAGTCTAGAACCGATACAACAAGCCATTAATTCTAAGCGAGGAATGCTTAGAGGTTTTAAGGGCGCTACTCTAGACTTCGCTCGAACTAAATTTATTTTAACTTCTGAATTCAGTACCGATCTTACAAAGACGCACGCTGCATAGGCCCCCTTGGAAGCATCCACAAAAACATGTAGTTCAGACGTATCATTCATTAACATATATCGAGACAATATTACATCTTTTAAAATATATAATTCTTTAAACCATTTAGAAAATGTATTTACATCATTCGTAGGTAATTCATCGTCCCAACCAATTTTTAACTTCCACAATTCTTGTAATAAGAGTTTCGGAAGCAATGTAGCTGGCGTCAACAAACCAATGGGATCAAAAATAGTCTGTACAATGCCCAAAATTAATCTTTTTGTAATTTTCGTATCGCATGTTAATGCGTCAATATCCGTACAACATCTTAGAGTGTCATTGTCCAAATTCCAAATTATCCCCAAAACTGAAGTATCCCCTGAATGTTTATCAACATTTTTACCAGCCACATTACTTTCAAAACTACGCAAGTTAAAACATCCATTTGACATAATAAGTTTAGCATGTTCAATAAAACAATCTTGTTCATCTTTATGAAAAACACCAGAAATACAGTTATCTACATAGAATGCACTTTTCAGTTTTTGAGCTACATCACTATACTGAGGAGGAGAATTCTCCAAAAGATGCATTATAGAAGCATTTAGTAAAAAAGGGCTGGCAGAAATCCCAAACACAACCCTACAGTGTCTATAAATCTGTGGTCCGTCATTAGACGGGAAGAAAAACCTAAGAAAGTCTCTGTCCTTAGGTGCAATTGATAACATTAAAAATGCCTTTTCTATATCACCACTTATTCCTATTGGATACATTCTAAATCTATCAATAATATCAGGTATTAATTCAATGAGATTAATTCCCTTTAATAAACATTCATTTAAAGAAGGTTTTCCTTTCTCAGCAGCAGAAGCATCGAACACGGGACGAACTTTAGTAGTAAGACTCTCGAGTTTAATTACTGGTCTATGGTATAAATAGTGACATTCTTTTCTCAATTCAAAATCGGGCACGCGCTCGATAATGTTCAAATTTTCCCACTCCTCAAACACCTTCTGATAATCAGTAAAAAATTCCCCGCAACTCAATCTATTTATCATTCTTTCATGTCTCTTCCAAACTAATTCCTTATTAGTGGGTAAATTGGCCGAGTTATATTTCCAAGGTAATTCGACTTCATACCTCCCATCGGGGAGAATTTTCAAGTTTTTATTAAAATCATTTAAATCGAGTTCGGTTTCCTTCTTCTCAGTTTGGTTTGGATCAGATATTCCTAAAGTTTCAAGCTCCCATAATTTATTTACAGGTACTTTTATAGAATGCATTGACAAAGTCTTTAAAATATTCCTTTCCCCCGAGTTTCGTTTCCCAAAAACCGTCCATCCCAATTTAGTTTCGATAGCTGTCAAACCCGACTGTAATTCCACTGAATTTCCGGTTAATAATTTTCCTATAACATCTGATCCGATTAAAAGATCAATCTTTGATTCTTTTATGAAAGAATCTGAAAAATCTATTTCCTTTTCTTTTAATTCATTCAATATCTCTCTATCCTCGATTTTTGGAATAAAACCGCAAATCATTTCCTCCGAGAGAACTTCAAAACAACAAACAAAAGTTCGCCTCAAATTACTCACTTCAATTGAAAATACTTCATGTTGTTTTGGTTTCGTTTCATTCCCCCCGAACAGTGCATGAATCACTGTCTCCTTTCGAAGAGGCCACGCCTTAAGTAGACGTATAATATTTTCACTAACGTAACTGCTTTGGCTACCAGTGTCAATTGCGCATCGAATAATTTTCTCACGACCTTGACTTCGAATTAAAACGCAAAGAGTTTGCAAATAAACAGTTTCACTTTGGCTGCTATTAGAAAGAGAACTTTCTTTAGAAATACTTTTTTGGTCATTATTTTTTAATTTGGAACACATTATATCAAAATGATTATAATTACAATTAGAACATTTTAAATTATTTTTTTCATCACAAAATTTACTTATATGATTAGCCTTTTTCAAACATGAAAAACAAGCACCCTTTTTCAGTAATATTTGTTGCTTCTCGATTAATGACATTTTCTTCGCGGAAAAACATTTTTCACTGGGATGGGATTTATCACAGAAAATACAATTTCGCTTACCTGCATTACTAGCGATGCTGCTGTTAACTAGGGACGCCGCGGTAGCCGAATCGGCTAATCTTACCTGCTCTATTCGAGGGTTTTTATTACGGTGACTCGGGTGGGGATCAAAACCAGTTCTTGCTAGCAAGACCATCTCTTCGCCTTTCACTTCTTGCCGAAGGAAATTCATCAACTGTTCCAAAGAACGGTCACCTTTTTCAGTGGAGTCGTGGTTACGGCTCCTCTCCCACGCCACCAATACTTCTTCTGGTAGGCAACTTTCTACCAACGGCGTCAAAAAATCTCCATACTTTTCTTGTGTTCTTCCCAAGCTTTCTAAGGACCTCAATTTGCCTTCCAGTTCGTCATAGAGGGAGGGTAAATCAGTTTTTGCTCTTCCGGTTGCTGCGTTCTTCATAACTAAATTTAACAAATCACGTACATATATTTGTACCAGCAAATCCTCGCGTCCAAAACGCTCTTTCAGCTGTTCGATAGCCTTAGAATAATTAGCTGCCGTTGCAGGAAAACTAAGTATCAGACGTTCAGCTTTCGATTTCGGTTCCATAGATTGCAGCAAGTACTGCATTTTATCTTCGTCTGCAATATATTTATCATCATGAATTTTCTGGAACTGACTCCAAAATGTAAGGTAATCTTTAGCTTCACCTGAGAATTTTTTCAGTTCTATTTTTGGGAGTTTAAATTTTCTCGTTTCCTTGTCAGTCGGCAGCACAGAGAGTTGTTCTTCCGAGTTTATTTGAGCACATCGTTCTAAGAACGTGTCTCGGTAATTCTCAGACTCTTCAAAATCTTCATTATATGCATTTTCTGTTGTTTCATTCTGCAAAAGCTGCTCTGATATAGCATTTTGACAAACTTCAAGTCTTTGGAACTTATCATTAAGTTGAACCTTTAAAATCGATAGAGCCTTTAAATCTCTTACTTCTTTGTCTAATTCCGTTTCGATTTTCTTCACGGTGTGAGTGAAGGCAATTCGCAGTCCTTTTCGTTGTGTTTTCAAAGCATTTAATTCCATTTTCAATTCGAAATCCAAACTAGTTCAGATTCACAGTTTGAAAGTTCACAAATCAAATTTTCAGTAACGTAAGTTCAAAATTCATCAAAATCGAAATTCAAGATCAATCAGTTCAAAAAATCAATCAGGAAAAATCAGTTCAAAATTCAAATCAAATTTCTATCAAATCAAAATTCAAGATCATAAGAAAAATCAGTTCAACATTCTAATAAAATCGAAAGTCAAGATCATAACAAAAGTCAATTTTAATTCAGTCCTAATCTAATTTCATTTCGAAATCCATTCCAAAAAGCACCCGTGTCCCGCCGAGGGTACCATTTATGTTAGAAACCGAAGGAGAAATTCCAGATCGTTCATGGGCTGCATCTACCAGATGCTGGGTGCATTGGAAATAAAAGTGACACATAGGCCTTCTAAATACAAAACGAACATTTATTCAACAAAACAAACAGCTCCTTGGTCAGAGCTGCTTCTCCGACGGATTCATAACATTGAATGACAAAAATCTGACGCCAAGCGCAGAGGCGCGCCTCGCCAACACTTTCCTCACTGCACTTCATTTCACAACATCCTCCCCCCGTTGAGACTCAGAGCGAGTCTCAAGCTCATAAAATACATTATTAAACAAATCAAGTCTTTTGGGAGATCTTACACATCTTCCAGAGGAAGTATATCGCTGCATTATGGTCTCATCAGGTGCTGAGCCACCTTTGATTTTACATTCAGCGCCAGAATTCGATTCCTCTACACCATGTTTCTTATCTACAGTAATGCTCATTTCATCTGCCTGAATTTCTAGTGGGAAGATACGTTGAATTGGACGTAAAATTGAACCATTCTGGGTCTTAAGTTTAACAGTGCGAATCTTCCCATCACGTCCTGGAATCAACTCAATAATTTTAGCCAAGGGCCAAAATAACCGTTTTTTATTATCATCTCCTATCAAGACTATTTCTCCTACACAGGGCTCACGAGATCGTTTCTCATTGTGTTTCTGCACCAGCTGTCCAAGATATTCCTTCCTAAAGCGCTGTCGTAGGTCTTTTAATAACTTACTTCTATATTTTATTCTTTTATTAAGACTTAATGAATTTAATTCATCAATATCCTCAACATTGGAACTCCGGTTCTCGATAAGAAACATGGCAGGTGTGAGAGGGATCAACTCCTGCGGATCTTCTGATACATAGGTTAAGGGCCTACAATTTATTATGGATTCACAATCACAAGTTAAAGTATACAGTTCTTCATAGGATAATACAGATTTACCCAAAGTGCGTTTTAACAGTTCCTTTACCGTACGAACCAGCCTCTCCCACCAGCCGCCCCACCAAGCGGCAGTTGGAGGGATGAATTTCCAAAGAATTTTGTCAGTCTCTTTTAAAATTTTAGTCCAATTTAGTTTTGAAAGATCATTAGATGCACCCCGAAAATTAGTACCATTATCGCTATAAATCGTTCTAGGTCGACCGCGTCTGGCGATAAACCGACGAAGTGCCAGGAGAAAAGCATCTGAAGAGAGGGAATTAACTAGTTCTAGGTGAATGGCACGGTACACCGCGCAAGTGAACAATGCGATCCACACCTTTTCTCCATTTTTTAAAAACAAAGGCCCAGCCAAATCAATTCCAACAATTTCGAAAGGTGCACTATCCGTAACTCGGTCTGGTGGCAGAGGTGTTGGTTCGCTCGACAAAGCCTTGACCTTAAATCGTTTGCAAGTAATACAATTGAATAAGACATTTTTAATAGCTTTCCTAGCCCTAATTATCCAAAATCTTTCTCTTAACAAGCATTGCATCATTTGAATCCCCGCATGACAATTTTTGTTATGTACATTTCTAATTAGTAGCTTAGAAAATTCACATTTTTCTGGTAAGAGTATAGGGTACAGGAAGGATTTATCATCATCTCGGTGAAGTATTTTCGTTTTTACTCTCATAATACCTGCATCGTCAATGACCGTCTCAATAAAATTTGAAGATCTAATATTAGACAAATAATAGCTTTGAACTAGACGAATTAAATTTTTCTCAGAATTTTCAATTTCAGACGGCAAAAGTTCAGAGGTCTTAATTGTTACACCTTTACAGGTTTTTATAAATCTATATACCCATGCCATTACTCTTATCATTTTATCATAACTGGAAAAATTATTTCGATGCCAAGGGGGTGCGTCTTTCGAAAGATCAATATTTATTATTTTCGTTTTCCTTCTTTCTAACTCTATTTCTGCGGATGAACAGAGTTTGTCTCCAATGGGCCAGTTCTCAGGTCTTTCCTTTAACCACAAAGGGCCTTCCCACCAACGAGAACGAAGCATCTGCTTCGCGGAACACCCACGCGATAACAAATCGGCAATATTCAATTTTCCCGGAACATGTTTCCATATCTGACCTCGCGTCAACTCTCGAATTTCTTTAATTCGATTTTCTACAAAAACAGACCAATTTCCCTGTTCTTTTATCCACCAAAGAGCAGTAGTGGAATCCGTCCAAAATGTAACTTTTGAGCCTGGCAAATTGAGAGCCTTAATAATAGATTTCGCAAGTCTAGAACCGATACAACAAGCCATTAATTCTAAGCGAGGAATGCTTAGAGGTTTTAAGGGCGCTACTCTAGACTTCGCTCGAACTAAATTTATTTTAACTTCTGAATTCAGTACCGATCTTACAAAGACGCACGCTGCATAGGCCCCCTTGGAAGCATCCACAAAAACATGTAGTTCAGACGTATCATTCATTAACATATATCGAGACAATATTACATCTTTTAAAATATATAATTCTTTAAACCATTTAGAAAATGTATTTACATCATTCGTAGGTAATTCATCGTCCCAACCAATTTTTAACTTCCACAATTCTTGTAATAAGAGTTTCGGAAGCAATGTAGCTGGCGTCAACAAACCAATGGGATCAAAAATAGTCTGTACAATGCCCAAAATTAATCTTTTTGTAATTTTCGTATCGCATGTTAATGCGTCAATATCCGTACAACATCTTAGAGTGTCATTGTCCAAATTCCAAATTATCCCCAAAACTGAAGTATCCCCTGAATGTTTATCAACATTTTTACCAGCCACATTACTTTCAAAACTACGCAAGTTAAAACATCCATTTGACATAATAAGTTTAGCATGTTCAATAAAACAATCTTGTTCATCTTTATGAAAAACACCAGAAATACAGTTATCTACATAGAATGCACTTTTCAGTTTTTGAGCTACATCACTATACTGAGGAGGAGAATTCTCCAAAAGATGCATTATAGAAGCATTTAGTAAAAAAGGGCTGGCAGAAATCCCAAACACAACCCTACAGTGTCTATAAATCTGTGGTCCGTCATTAGACGGGAAGAAAAACCTAAGAAAGTCTCTGTCCTTAGGTGCAATTGATAACATTAAAAATGCCTTTTCTATATCACCACTTATTCCTATTGGATACATTCTAAATCTATCAATAATATCAGGTATTAATTCAATGAGATTAATTCCCTTTAATAAACATTCATTTAAAGAAGGTTTTCCTTTCTCAGCAGCAGAAGCATCGAACACGGGACGAACTTTAGTAGTAAGACTCTCGAGTTTAATTACTGGTCTATGGTATAAATAGTGACATTCTTTTCTCAATTCAAAATCGGGCACGCGCTCGATAATGTTCAAATTTTCCCACTCCTCAAACACCTTCTGATAATCAGTAAAAAATTCCCCGCAACTCAATCTATTTATCATTCTTTCATGTCTCTTCCAAACTAATTCCTTATTAGTGGGTAAATTGGCCGAGTTATATTTCCAAGGTAATTCGACTTCATACCTCCCATCGGGGAGAATTTTCAAGTTTTTATTAAAATCATTTAAATCGAGTTCGGTTTCCTTCTTCTCAGTTTGGTTTGGATCAGATATTCCTAAAGTTTCAAGCTCCCATAATTTATTTACAGGTACTTTTATAGAATGCATTGACAAAGTCTTTAAAATATTCCTTTCCCCCGAGTTTCGTTTCCCAAAAACCGTCCATCCCAATTTAGTTTCGATAGCTGTCAAACCCGACTGTAATTCCACTGAATTTCCGGTTAATAATTTTCCTATAACATCTGATCCGATTAAAAGATCAATCTTTGATTCTTTTATGAAAGAATCTGAAAAATCTATTTCCTTTTCTTTTAATTCATTCAATATCTCTCTATCCTCGATTTTTGGAATAAAACCGCAAATCATTTCCTCCGAGAGAACTTCAAAACAACAAACAAAAGTTCGCCTCAAATTACTCACTTCAATTGAAAATACTTCATGTTGTTTTGGTTTCGTTTCATTCCCCCCGAACAGTGCATGAATCACTGTCTCCTTTCGAAGAGGCCACGCCTTAAGTAGACGTATAATATTTTCACTAACGTAACTGCTTTGGCTACCAGTGTCAATTGCGCATCGAATAATTTTCTCACGACCTTGACTTCGAATTAAAACGCAAAGAGTTTGCAAATAAACAGTTTCACTTTGGCTGCTATTAGAAAGAGAACTTTCTTTAGAAATACTTTTTTGGTCATTATTTTTTAATTTGGAACACATTATATCAAAATGATTATAATTACAATTAGAACATTTTAAATTATTTTTTTCATCACAAAATTTACTTATATGATTAGCCTTTTTCAAACATGAAAAACAAGCACCCTTTTTCAGTAATATTTGTTGCTTCTCGATTAATGACATTTTCTTCGCGGAAAAACATTTTTCACTGGGATGGGATTTATCACAGAAAATACAATTTCGCTTACCTGCATTACTAGCGATGCTGCTGTTAACTAGGGACGCCGCGGTAGCCGAATCGGCTAATCTTACCTGCTCTATTCGAGGGTTTTTATTACGGTGACTCGGGTGGGGATCAAAACCAGTTCTTGCTAGCAAGACCATCTCTTCGCCTTTCACTTCTTGCCGAAGGAAATTCATCAACTGTTCCAAAGAACGGTCACCTTTTTCAGTGGAGTCGTGGTTACGGCTCCTCTCCCACGCCACCAATACTTCTTCTGGTAGGCAACTTTCTACCAACGGCGTCAAAAAATCTCCATACTTTTCTTGTGTTCTTCCCAAGCTTTCTAAGGACCTCAATTTGCCTTCCAGTTCGTCATAGAGGGAGGGTAAATCAGTTTTTGCTCTTCCGGTTGCTGCGTTCTTCATAACTAAATTTAACAAATCACGTACATATATTTGTACCAGCAAATCCTCGCGTCCAAAACGCTCTTTCAGCTGTTCGATAGCCTTAGAATAATTAGCTGCCGTTGCAGGAAAACTAAGTATCAGACGTTCAGCTTTCGATTTCGGTTCCATAGATTGCAGCAAGTACTGCATTTTATCTTCGTCTGCAATATATTTATCATCATGAATTTTCTGGAACTGACTCCAAAATGTAAGGTAATCTTTAGCTTCACCTGAGAATTTTTTCAGTTCTATTTTTGGGAGTTTAAATTTTCTCGTTTCCTTGTCAGTCGGCAGCACAGAGAGTTGTTCTTCCGAGTTTATTTGAGCACATCGTTCTAAGAACGTGTCTCGGTAATTCTCAGACTCTTCAAAATCTTCATTATATGCATTTTCTGTTGTTTCATTCTGCAAAAGCTGCTCTGATATAGCATTTTGACAAACTTCAAGTCTTTGGAACTTATCATTAAGTTGAACCTTTAAAATCGATAGAGCCTTTAAATCTCTTACTTCTTTGTCTAATTCCGTTTCGATTTTCTTCACGGTGTGAGTGAAGGCAATTCGCAGTCCTTTTCGTTGTGTTTTCAAAGCATTTAATTCCATTTTCAATTCGAAATCCAAACTAGTTCAGATTCACAGTTTGAAAGTTCACAAATCAAATTTTCAGTAACGTAAGTTCAAAATTCATCAAAATCGAAATTCAAGATCAATCAGTTCAAAAAATCAATCAGGAAAAATCAGTTCAAAATTCAAATCAAATTTCTATCAAATCAAAATTCAAGATCATAAGAAAAATCAGTTCAACATTCTAATAAAATCGAAAGTCAAGATCATAACAAAAGTCAATTTTAATTCAGTCCTAATCTAATTTCATTTCGAAATCCATTCCAAAAAGCACCCGTGTCCCGCCGAGGGTACCATTTATGTTAGAAACCGAAGGAGAAATTCCAGATCGTTCATGGGCTGCATCTACCAGATGCTGGGTGCATTGGAAATAAAAGTGACACATAGGCCTTCTAAATACAAAACGAACATTTATTCAACAAAACAAACAGCTCCTTGGTCAGAGCTGCTTCTCCGACGGATTCATAACATTGAATGACAAAAATCTGACGCCAAGCGCAGAGGCGCGCCTCGCCAACACTTTCCTCACTGCACTTCATTTCACAACATCCTCCCCCCGTTGAGACTCAGAGCGAGTCTCAAGCTCATAAAATACATTATTAAACAAATCAAGTCTTTTGGGAGATCTTACACATCTTCCAGAGGAAGTATATCGCTGCATTATGGTCTCATCAGGTGCTGAGCCACCTTTGATTTTACATTCAGCGCCAGAATTCGATTCCTCTACACCATGTTTCTTATCTACAGTAATGCTCATTTCATCTGCCTGAATTTCTAGTGGGAAGATACGTTGAATTGGACGTAAAATTGAACCATTCTGGGTCTTAAGTTTAACAGTGCGAATCTTCCCATCACGTCCTGGAATCAACTCAATAATTTTAGCCAAGGGCCAAAATAACCGTTTTTTATTATCATCTCCTATCAAGACTATTTCTCCTACACAGGGCTCACGAGATCGTTTCTCATTGTGTTTCTGCACCAGCTGTCCAAGATATTCCTTCCTAAAGCGCTGTCGTAGGTCTTTTAATAACTTACTTCTATATTTTATTCTTTTATTAAGACTTAATGAATTTAATTCATCAATATCCTCAACATTGGAACTCCGGTTCTCGATAAGAAACATGGCAGGTGTGAGAGGGATCAACTCCTGCGGATCTTCTGATACATAGGTTAAGGGCCTACAATTTATTATGGATTCACAATCACAAGTTAAAGTATACAGTTCTTCATAGGATAATACAGATTTACCCAAAGTGCGTTTTAACAGTTCCTTTACCGTACGAACCAGCCTCTCCCACCAGCCGCCCCACCAAGCGGCAGTTGGAGGGATGAATTTCCAAAGAATTTTGTCAGTCTCTTTTAAAATTTTAGTCCAATTTAGTTTTGAAAGATCATTAGATGCACCCCGAAAATTAGTACCATTATCGCTATAAATCGTTCTAGGTCGACCGCGTCTGGCGATAAACCGACGAAGTGCCAGGAGAAAAGCATCTGAAGAGAGGGAATTAACTAGTTCTAGGTGAATGGCACGGTACACCGCGCAAGTGAACAATGCGATCCACACCTTTTCTCCATTTTTTAAAAACAAAGGCCCAGCCAAATCAATTCCAACAATTTCGAAAGGTGCACTATCCGTAACTCGGTCTGGTGGCAGAGGTGTTGGTTCGCTCGACAAAGCCTTGACCTTAAATCGTTTGCAAGTAATACAATTGAATAAGACATTTTTAATAGCTTTCCTAGCCCTAATTATCCAAAATCTTTCTCTTAACAAGCATTGCATCATTTGAATCCCCGCATGACAATTTTTGTTATGTACATTTCTAATTAGTAGCTTAGAAAATTCACATTTTTCTGGTAAGAGTATAGGGTACAGGAAGGATTTATCATCATCTCGGTGAAGTATTTTCGTTTTTACTCTCATAATACCTGCATCGTCAATGACCGTCTCAATAAAATTTGAAGATCTAATATTAGACAAATAATAGCTTTGAACTAGACGAATTAAATTTTTCTCAGAATTTTCAATTTCAGACGGCAAAAGTTCAGAGGTCTTAATTGTTACACCTTTACAGGTTTTTATAAATCTATATACCCATGCCATTACTCTTATCATTTTATCATAACTGGAAAAATTATTTCGATGCCAAGGGGGTGCGTCTTTCGAAAGATCAATATTTATTATTTTCGTTTTCCTTCTTTCTAACTCTATTTCTGCGGATGAACAGAGTTTGTCTCCAATGGGCCAGTTCTCAGGTCTTTCCTTTAACCACAAAGGGCCTTCCCACCAACGAGAACGAAGCATCTGCTTCGCGGAACACCCACGCGATAACAAATCGGCAATATTCAATTTTCCCGGAACATGTTTCCATATCTGACCTCGCGTCAACTCTCGAATTTCTTTAATTCGATTTTCTACAAAAACAGACCAATTTCCCTGTTCTTTTATCCACCAAAGAGCAGTAGTGGAATCCGTCCAAAATGTAACTTTTGAGCCTGGCAAATTGAGAGCCTTAATAATAGATTTCGCAAGTCTAGAACCGATACAACAAGCCATTAATTCTAAGCGAGGAATGCTTAGAGGTTTTAAGGGCGCTACTCTAGACTTCGCTCGAACTAAATTTATTTTAACTTCTGAATTCAGTACCGATCTTACAAAGACGCACGCTGCATAGGCCCCCTTGGAAGCATCCACAAAAACATGTAGTTCAGACGTATCATTCATTAACATATATCGAGACAATATTACATCTTTTAAAATATATAATTCTTTAAACCATTTAGAAAATGTATTTACATCATTCGTAGGTAATTCATCGTCCCAACCAATTTTTAACTTCCACAATTCTTGTAATAAGAGTTTCGGAAGCAATGTAGCTGGCGTCAACAAACCAATGGGATCAAAAATAGTCTGTACAATGCCCAAAATTAATCTTTTTGTAATTTTCGTATCGCATGTTAATGCGTCAATATCCGTACAACATCTTAGAGTGTCATTGTCCAAATTCCAAATTATCCCCAAAACTGAAGTATCCCCTGAATGTTTATCAACATTTTTACCAGCCACATTACTTTCAAAACTACGCAAGTTAAAACATCCATTTGACATAATAAGTTTAGCATGTTCAATAAAACAATCTTGTTCATCTTTATGAAAAACACCAGAAATACAGTTATCTACATAGAATGCACTTTTCAGTTTTTGAGCTACATCACTATACTGAGGAGGAGAATTCTCCAAAAGATGCATTATAGAAGCATTTAGTAAAAAAGGGCTGGCAGAAATCCCAAACACAACCCTACAGTGTCTATAAATCTGTGGTCCGTCATTAGACGGGAAGAAAAACCTAAGAAAGTCTCTGTCCTTAGGTGCAATTGATAACATTAAAAATGCCTTTTCTATATCACCACTTATTCCTATTGGATACATTCTAAATCTATCAATAATATCAGGTATTAATTCAATGAGATTAATTCCCTTTAATAAACATTCATTTAAAGAAGGTTTTCCTTTCTCAGCAGCAGAAGCATCGAACACGGGACGAACTTTAGTAGTAAGACTCTCGAGTTTAATTACTGGTCTATGGTATAAATAGTGACATTCTTTTCTCAATTCAAAATCGGGCACGCGCTCGATAATGTTCAAATTTTCCCACTCCTCAAACACCTTCTGATAATCAGTAAAAAATTCCCCGCAACTCAATCTATTTATCATTCTTTCATGTCTCTTCCAAACTAATTCCTTATTAGTGGGTAAATTGGCCGAGTTATATTTCCAAGGTAATTCGACTTCATACCTCCCATCGGGGAGAATTTTCAAGTTTTTATTAAAATCATTTAAATCGAGTTCGGTTTCCTTCTTCTCAGTTTGGTTTGGATCAGATATTCCTAAAGTTTCAAGCTCCCATAATTTATTTACAGGTACTTTTATAGAATGCATTGACAAAGTCTTTAAAATATTCCTTTCCCCCGAGTTTCGTTTCCCAAAAACCGTCCATCCCAATTTAGTTTCGATAGCTGTCAAACCCGACTGTAATTCCACTGAATTTCCGGTTAATAATTTTCCTATAACATCTGATCCGATTAAAAGATCAATCTTTGATTCTTTTATGAAAGAATCTGAAAAATCTATTTCCTTTTCTTTTAATTCATTCAATATCTCTCTATCCTCGATTTTTGGAATAAAACCGCAAATCATTTCCTCCGAGAGAACTTCAAAACAACAAACAAAAGTTCGCCTCAAATTACTCACTTCAATTGAAAATACTTCATGTTGTTTTGGTTTCGTTTCATTCCCCCCGAACAGTGCATGAATCACTGTCTCCTTTCGAAGAGGCCACGCCTTAAGTAGACGTATAATATTTTCACTAACGTAACTGCTTTGGCTACCAGTGTCAATTGCGCATCGAATAATTTTCTCACGACCTTGACTTCGAATTAAAACGCAAAGAGTTTGCAAATAAACAGTTTCACTTTGGCTGCTATTAGAAAGAGAACTTTCTTTAGAAATACTTTTTTGGTCATTATTTTTTAATTTGGAACACATTATATCAAAATGATTATAATTACAATTAGAACATTTTAAATTATTTTTTTCATCACAAAATTTACTTATATGATTAGCCTTTTTCAAACATGAAAAACAAGCACCCTTTTTCAGTAATATTTGTTGCTTCTCGATTAATGACATTTTCTTCGCGGAAAAACATTTTTCACTGGGATGGGATTTATCACAGAAAATACAATTTCGCTTACCTGCATTACTAGCGATGCTGCTGTTAACTAGGGACGCCGCGGTAGCCGAATCGGCTAATCTTACCTGCTCTATTCGAGGGTTTTTATTACGGTGACTCGGGTGGGGATCAAAACCAGTTCTTGCTAGCAAGACCATCTCTTCGCCTTTCACTTCTTGCCGAAGGAAATTCATCAACTGTTCCAAAGAACGGTCACCTTTTTCAGTGGAGTCGTGGTTACGGCTCCTCTCCCACGCCACCAATACTTCTTCTGGTAGGCAACTTTCTACCAACGGCGTCAAAAAATCTCCATACTTTTCTTGTGTTCTTCCCAAGCTTTCTAAGGACCTCAATTTGCCTTCCAGTTCGTCATAGAGGGAGGGTAAATCAGTTTTTGCTCTTCCGGTTGCTGCGTTCTTCATAACTAAATTTAACAAATCACGTACATATATTTGTACCAGCAAATCCTCGCGTCCAAAACGCTCTTTCAGCTGTTCGATAGCCTTAGAATAATTAGCTGCCGTTGCAGGAAAACTAAGTATCAGACGTTCAGCTTTCGATTTCGGTTCCATAGATTGCAGCAAGTACTGCATTTTATCTTCGTCTGCAATATATTTATCATCATGAATTTTCTGGAACTGACTCCAAAATGTAAGGTAATCTTTAGCTTCACCTGAGAATTTTTTCAGTTCTATTTTTGGGAGTTTAAATTTTCTCGTTTCCTTGTCAGTCGGCAGCACAGAGAGTTGTTCTTCCGAGTTTATTTGAGCACATCGTTCTAAGAACGTGTCTCGGTAATTCTCAGACTCTTCAAAATCTTCATTATATGCATTTTCTGTTGTTTCATTCTGCAAAAGCTGCTCTGATATAGCATTTTGACAAACTTCAAGTCTTTGGAACTTATCATTAAGTTGAACCTTTAAAATCGATAGAGCCTTTAAATCTCTTACTTCTTTGTCTAATTCCGTTTCGATTTTCTTCACGGTGTGAGTGAAGGCAATTCGCAGTCCTTTTCGTTGTGTTTTCAAAGCATTTAATTCCATTTTCAATTCGAAATCCAAACTAGTTCAGATTCACAGTTTGAAAGTTCACAAATCAAATTTTCAGTAACGTAAGTTCAAAATTCATCAAAATCGAAATTCAAGATCAATCAGTTCAAAAAATCAATCAGGAAAAATCAGTTCAAAATTCAAATCAAATTTCTATCAAATCAAAATTCAAGATCATAAGAAAAATCAGTTCAACATTCTAATAAAATCGAAAGTCAAGATCATAACAAAAGTCAATTTTAATTCAGTCCTAATCTAATTTCATTTCGAAATCCATTCCAAAAAGCACCCGTGTCCCGCCGAGGGTACCATTTATGTTAGAAACCGAAGGAGAAATTCCAGATCGTTCATGGGCTGCATCTACCAGATGCTGGGTGCATTGGAAATAAAAGTGACACATAGGCCTTCTAAATACAAAACGAACATTTATTCAACAAAACAAACAGCTCCTTGGTCAGAGCTGCTTCTCCGACGGATTCATAACATTGAATGACAAAAATCTGACGCCAAGCGCAGAGGCGCGCCTCGCCAACACTTTCCTCACTGCACTTCATTTCACAACATCCTCCCCCCGTTGAGACTCAGAGCGAGTCTCAAGCTCATAAAATACATTATTAAACAAATCAAGTCTTTTGGGAGATCTTACACATCTTCCAGAGGAAGTATATCGCTGCATTATGGTCTCATCAGGTGCTGAGCCACCTTTGATTTTACATTCAGCGCCAGAATTCGATTCCTCTACACCATGTTTCTTATCTACAGTAATGCTCATTTCATCTGCCTGAATTTCTAGTGGGAAGATACGTTGAATTGGACGTAAAATTGAACCATTCTGGGTCTTAAGTTTAACAGTGCGAATCTTCCCATCACGTCCTGGAATCAACTCAATAATTTTAGCCAAGGGCCAAAATAACCGTTTTTTATTATCATCTCCTATCAAGACTATTTCTCCTACACAGGGCTCACGAGATCGTTTCTCATTGTGTTTCTGCACCAGCTGTCCAAGATATTCCTTCCTAAAGCGCTGTCGTAGGTCTTTTAATAACTTACTTCTATATTTTATTCTTTTATTAAGACTTAATGAATTTAATTCATCAATATCCTCAACATTGGAACTCCGGTTCTCGATAAGAAACATGGCAGGTGTGAGAGGGATCAACTCCTGCGGATCTTCTGATACATAGGTTAAGGGCCTACAATTTATTATGGATTCACAATCACAAGTTAAAGTATACAGTTCTTCATAGGATAATACAGATTTACCCAAAGTGCGTTTTAACAGTTCCTTTACCGTACGAACCAGCCTCTCCCACCAGCCGCCCCACCAAGCGGCAGTTGGAGGGATGAATTTCCAAAGAATTTTGTCAGTCTCTTTTAAAATTTTAGTCCAATTTAGTTTTGAAAGATCATTAGATGCACCCCGAAAATTAGTACCATTATCGCTATAAATCGTTCTAGGTCGACCGCGTCTGGCGATAAACCGACGAAGTGCCAGGAGAAAAGCATCTGAAGAGAGGGAATTAACTAGTTCTAGGTGAATGGCACGGTACACCGCGCAAGTGAACAATGCGATCCACACCTTTTCTCCATTTTTTAAAAACAAAGGCCCAGCCAAATCAATTCCAACAATTTCGAAAGGTGCACTATCCGTAACTCGGTCTGGTGGCAGAGGTGTTGGTTCGCTCGACAAAGCCTTGACCTTAAATCGTTTGCAAGTAATACAATTGAATAAGACATTTTTAATAGCTTTCCTAGCCCTAATTATCCAAAATCTTTCTCTTAACAAGCATTGCATCATTTGAATCCCCGCATGACAATTTTTGTTATGTACATTTCTAATTAGTAGCTTAGAAAATTCACATTTTTCTGGTAAGAGTATAGGGTACAGGAAGGATTTATCATCATCTCGGTGAAGTATTTTCGTTTTTACTCTCATAATACCTGCATCGTCAATGACCGTCTCAATAAAATTTGAAGATCTAATATTAGACAAATAATAGCTTTGAACTAGACGAATTAAATTTTTCTCAGAATTTTCAATTTCAGACGGCAAAAGTTCAGAGGTCTTAATTGTTACACCTTTACAGGTTTTTATAAATCTATATACCCATGCCATTACTCTTATCATTTTATCATAACTGGAAAAATTATTTCGATGCCAAGGGGGTGCGTCTTTCGAAAGATCAATATTTATTATTTTCGTTTTCCTTCTTTCTAACTCTATTTCTGCGGATGAACAGAGTTTGTCTCCAATGGGCCAGTTCTCAGGTCTTTCCTTTAACCACAAAGGGCCTTCCCACCAACGAGAACGAAGCATCTGCTTCGCGGAACACCCACGCGATAACAAATCGGCAATATTCAATTTTCCCGGAACATGTTTCCATATCTGACCTCGCGTCAACTCTCGAATTTCTTTAATTCGATTTTCTACAAAAACAGACCAATTTCCCTGTTCTTTTATCCACCAAAGAGCAGTAGTGGAATCCGTCCAAAATGTAACTTTTGAGCCTGGCAAATTGAGAGCCTTAATAATAGATTTCGCAAGTCTAGAACCGATACAAACAAGCCATTAATTCTAAGCGAGGAATGCTTAGAGGTTTTAAGGGCGCTACTCTAGGACTTCGCTCGAACTAAATTTATTTTAACTTCTGAATTCAGTACCGATCTTACAAAGACGCACGCTGCATAGGCCCCCTTGGAAGCATCCACAAAAACATGTAGTTCAGACGTATCATTCATTAACATATATCGAGACAATATTACATCTTTTAAAATATATAATTCTTTAAACCATTTAGAAAATGTATTTACAT